>NW_028262369.1:58611434-59236434 GCF_047370975.1 Nipponia nippon
TGAATGAAGCTCAACCTACAAACATAGCCTACATGCTTGCTTCTGCTGCAAGGAACGGACCTCAACTGAGGCTGGGGTTATTACTCTTCTGGCCCCTCCTGGTCATCTCCTCCAAAAGCAGCATTTGTACTTCACCTGAGGTTTATTCCAATGACCACTGAGGAGTTTTCTAGTTCTTTGGGGTTGTGTGACCCTAAGTATAGGTCAGGGCTCGTACAGGCACAGTGTTTTCAAATGCAGAAGTCAGAAATGATCCTATCTGTAACATAACTAGCTCTGACAGCTGCATATTGTCCAGAAAGAGAGATCACTCCCACATGTATTTTGCAGCCTGCTGCTGAGTGACTGTTGGGCTGCCTCCGAATGCAACAGAAATGGTCTGAAAAATGTCACCAGAATATATCACAGTGGCATCTTGCTTAAGATCTGCCAGGCTGCTTGAAGACAAGGGCCTTGACTAAGATCTGTGGGCTATGGTAAATGAGCACGATGCTGTGCCTGAGCGGCATGGGGTAGGTGTATCCTGGGAGGCCCTACAGACGGCCACAGAACAACCAAGCAAGGGTTAAAGTCTCCTTCATTTATATAGAGGAGAACCTTCAAGGCAGGAAAGCCAACATAATACATTTTAGTAAGGAAGAATATTAATCAAGATTGAACAACTTGGTGCATGAACACATCAGGAACCCTGGTGTGAAACAAAACCAACCACCTTGCATCACCTCGGTATGTAAGTGCAGATACAACAGACACACTTCTGAGCCTTCCCGATGTCTCCACCCAACTATCCATTTGCAGAGCCACATCAGAGAGCCTCCCAGGAACACACATATGGCTTAAGAAACTCGCTGAATTAGGTATTTAATTTCCGTCAATTTTGAAGACTACTGTGCAGAGCTTAGTGGCACAAAGGATTTTGCATGCTCTTCCAAGTTTAGAGTGATAATCAGACTGTACAATTAAAATTTGATAAAGTTCTAGAACACAAGGTTCTTCAACTACTAAATTCTCTAGAGACCAAGACAAAAAAGGGGGAAGAATAACACCCAAAGACCCACAGCATACTGAAGGAAGGGAGGAATGGAGTGGGTAAGTATGGGCCATCTTGTCTTTGAAACAGGCTAGCTGTGGGCAAGTGGTCACACTGTTAGGCAGCTGCCTTCCTAATGCTGCCACGGAGCCTCGAGTGACTCAGTTGGCACCTCACTTGCTGCCAGTGTTGACTCTCACTATAGTCTGCTCTGATCATGCACATTATGCCTGTGAGGCCACAGAGCCACAGGCAGCAGTTGTGCTGACACAACGTCCCTCCTTCCTGCTACAGCCTTCTAGCGCAGCCCCTCTCTTGAGGTCATCCATTCATACCCTGGCATCTCCCAGCTATGTGACTTTTTACCAAAGTTCAGAGTTCCCACTGTCTTCTTGCATGCGTGACCACATTTGAGAGGTAAACAACTCTTATCTTGCACTTCCCTGAACCCAGCAAAATTTAACTCAAACAAGCCCTTATAACCAAGCCATGTGAGGCACTCACAAATGTTCCTGGACTCCCGAGTCACTGGTTAACTTCACCTGTCCTCAGCTTGCCTTTGCACCCACTCCCTTCCACATTAAGGGTGCTGCAAGGTTTGGATTGCACTCATCCTGCTGCAGAAGAAAGTCAACACAGTAGGCCAAAGAGCTTTGCTGTTGTGAAGAGGGCAGAGTATGTCAAAGGCAGAGTGTACTAACAGCCTATGTCTGCTTCCCCTTTACAAAAAATAGTGGGAATAACAGGAAAAAGGAGCAACTTTTTATAAAAAAATCTTACAAAATGAAAAACTAGCACAGAAGATAACCAAGCACCACTTTGTATCATTCTGGAAAAACACAATTCAAAGACCTACAACTCTTGTAAAGCTCTCACTGGGCTGCTCTTCCCTGGCCCTGGCTAAGGGGATGGATGACAAGACACATAAAAAGTCTTAAATTCGATTACTATGTTGGGGAAACCAGTCCAAACTGTTGTAAAACAACAAACAGAGACAAGCTGTCAGCACAAGGATGCTGCAGGCTGCACTGGCATACAGACAATAACCAGTGTTAATAGCCACGCCACCATTTAACAAAGCACTCAGGATCACATACACAATTCCTCTGGAGGATACCAACATCAACAAGTGTCAAGCATCTGAAGCTTTCCCAAGGTGCCCAGGGGTGAAGGCAGGGAACTAGGCAGACAAAGGAGTACTCCAGTCTGATGTCCCTGAGCTCCTGGAGATCACTCTCAATAAACACCACAGGCTTAATGTCAACTGTTCTACCTTGAACACTGAGGAGCTCTGATGACTCAGCACAGGAAAGGGTCACTGCATTTGGTTTTACAAGTACAAAAAAAAAAAAAAAAAAAAAAAAACAAACCACAACTCAAAACCAACAGTTCTCACCCATAGCTGAGCACAGATTAAAGCAGTGAATCGTTCACTAGAAGAGTATGACAAAGCAGCACAACTCAACAGATAAACCCATCGGCTTCCTTCAAAAGCATCTTCAAGCTACTGCCTGAAGGAGAAGACTCTTTCACAGTCCGTATTCTGATCACAGGAACATGACTTTGTGGCTTTGCTGTGCCTGGATTTTTATCCTCCTCCTTCCTGGCCTCTCAGATGGAGGAAAACTCCTGGTGGTGCCCATGGATGGAAGCCACTGGCTTAGCATGAGACAAGTGGTTGAAAAGCTCACCGAGAGAGGACACGAAGTGGTGGTGGTTATACCAGAAGTAAGCTGGCAGATGAAGACGACACAGGCATACACTGTGAAAAGGCACCCAGTGTCTTACACATCAGAAAAGTTGGATGGTTCCTTGCATGAATACATTCTTATTCACCTGAAGGCTCTAGCACTATAGAACACATTGAAAACACCTACTATGGTGTTAATTTATCACTGTTCAACATCAGGGAAACAATGCAACACCTGGATCAACAAATCCCATTTCCCTATGCAGAGTAACATCTGTTCATTATTTTTCTCTCCCATTTGGGTTCTTCATGAGAGAGTTTCCATGGTTTTCTTCATTACATGGATCTGTTTATTTTTTCCTTATGCTCTCACTTATCTTTTATCCTATCTTCTGAAATGCACAAAGCCAGGGGCAGTAGAGGTGTGTGAATGAGGCAATATTCTTGAAACTATATGCCATCCCATTCATTGCTGGCTAGATTAAAGACTGCAACAACATTCAAGTCAAGAAATGAGTCACATGAGCTTTTCTTTACATAGTTGCTGAGGTTTTAAAAAACAGGTCAGATTTTGGCATCCTCTTGTTATATATCAACCGATTAAAGACAGATTTTTTCATTTCAGAGTTAGAGGGCAGACACAGCAATGTAAAAGTTCTCCTAAACGTTAGCAAAGTGAAAGCCGAGAATCACCAATGAATTACCTTTGAAGCTTCAACAAGTTTATCACAGGCTCCACATCGATACAAGTTCTCATTTTCAAAGTACTCTTCTTCTACATACATGTTCCACAGGGCCTCCTCCAAGCCAGCAACACCTTTTACTGCCACTGTTAGGTCTAAGAAATCTTCCTATGCAGAAGTACAACAAAGAAATAAGGTAGTAAGCAGTGTAAGTTCACAGTACATTAGAAAGATACTCATCCCATTCACCACAGCAGATGTGAGCACTCATTGTGCTTTCACTGTTGATGGCAGGGGGAGACCCCATATATTCACATAAGAGAAATTAATTTAAAACAAACAAGGAATGTTTTTTTTTAAATTACAAAGAGCAGTAAAAGAATGTAAAGATATGTTTTACTGTTGTTACCCTACTGTTCAGCTCTCTCCTAACTACATCTACTAAAGGCAATGCTTGCCAACTCAGAAAATGCAATAACACTTGTTTTTTCACCTGTGAGTCACTCTGATGTAGGTGGTTTAGAAAACACCAGCCAAGACTTAAAAACAGTCATGCATAATTTTCACGTTTTCAAGTCTGCAGCACCCTAACCAATACACACTACCTAGATTCAACAAGGCCACCAGTGACACTCAAGAAAGATGTCATTATTTTTGGAGTTAAAAAAAAAAACAAACCAAACAACGCAAAGTATCTTCAACAGACTGAACAGAAACCTATCCTGGAAAATCCTCTGACTTTACCTGTCTCTCACTGATATTCTTGCATTCTTTACAAACAATCTGGTTGACAACAGTCCCATGGTACAACCGGTTAATAAGGTCATGACCCGAGGTGCCCACAAGAGAAGTTTCCAAAGCACTGAACAGAATCCGATTTAATTCCTGCACATCATGCTGCCTCATTTCCTGCATGATAAAAAAAACAACCAAACAAACTTGAAGGAATAAAATAGTGCCATCTGCTTTGCTTATTGCTTAAAATCAACATATACTAAGTGTTACAAAGACAGCTGCCTCAAAGACTACCCATATATTTACTATTTACTTGAGTAGTAAATTACTACCTTTATTATTATTTGTTACTCTTAATTTAGTTATGCTCTCTGAGCAGCTACAAGTACATAAACTATAACCCACCTAAGACACTTTCAGTTAGGTAGATTTAGACTAAACTCTAAGATGAGTTACATAGTTCAATTTAGGTAAGAATCTAAGTATTTGAAGGACAAGTACCCTAATTACTGTTGGAAAAATGGTCCTGTAAAAACAAAGGAAAAGCTACTGAAATTGTATCTAACAGAACAATTTTCTTCTGTTGCTCTCTGTAAACAACTGGCATGTACTTCATGTGGAGATACAACAATAATTGACCCAATTTAATGCTATCTCCACAGCCTGAAGTATTTTAAGAAATGTCTTAAATGTCAAACTTCAAAAAAAATCTTTTCCATTCAGGAAAAGGTTTATCTATGATGGTGTCACTGATGGTGACGTGTACCTCATTGCTGTTCCACCCGAAGCTGTCAGTAAGGTCTGTTGTAGACGCAGCTTGCTGGTCCAAGAGCAGAAGCTGAGCAAATAACCGCTGAAGTTGCAATGGAATTATTCGAACCTAGAAATAAAAAACAAAATATACCCAACAGATCAGAAAGAGTCTTCAAACCAATCTTTTAAAAATAATTTAGTATAAAACTTGTTATAAACCACCATTGTCTACGGCTTTCATAACACAGGTTACCCAGTTGACACCAAAACATCAGACATATTTGATTCCCAAATACCTACAGTGCCTCACCTTATTCAGCCAAATATAGTCATGGAACATACATTTTGTGATAAAGCAGAACTGTACAGTTAAAATTAAGCCATCACCATAGTAAAAAAGGACAACTTTCTCTGACATTTTTTGTAATGCTAAACCCTAAGAACTCAGCTACAAGACATCAGGACATACAGATTTAACATGTGCTACTCCTTGCTCAGGAAAGAGTTTTGTGATGGGGTGGAACAAGATGTGAATGAGAATGGTTAATGTCAACAAGCTTGATTAGCTACCTATATTTATCTTTGACTTAAAAAGAAAAAAGTTTTCCAAGCAACCAGTTGTATCACTTCAACCCAAAAACTAAACAATGAAATTCTGTAGTTAACTTTAGTAAGCACTTTTTAAACAAGACTGAATTCCAGTCTCATACCATCTTGTGCACGGGTGGGCTGTTAAACCTTCAGAGAGCCTCAGTGTAATCACCTCGGTTGCACAGACATTTAGATTTTTTTTCTGGTGCCAAAGAAGTCTTAGCACTGTAGCTTCAGTTACAAAAGAGAAAAATCTAAAAAGGACAGTACACGCTTTGGGATTGTTCCTCTTGAAGACAAAAGGATCTCTGCTTTCAAATTCAGCAGAAATGGGCTCAATATCTTACTTTTGAAGCAAAAGCTTACGGCACTGAAAACTTACATCTGCACCCAAAACTGAGTATCAGCCAACCAACTTCGAAGTTAAGCTGTCATTCATTCTCATGAAAGGCTTCATGCAAATTGAAACAATATTCTTCCGAATCGACATTCAGCAGTGACTAATGACAAGAAAATTTTAAATACCTTTGCATCCGGTTTACTGCTGTCATCCAGAATCCCAAGTTCTTCAGGTCCTAGAGAGAACAGCGCCTCTGTAATTGTAAAGAAAAATGCCTATTTAAAAAAAGACAATGCCTCCTCTGTAAAGATTTATTGTATTTTAACTATCAAGCATTATGATGCTATTCTTCTTGGCAAATTAAGACATTAAACAACATTTCTGAACATCAGTCATCCTTGCAACTGGTTCAAGCTGTAACAATAAAGCATAAGTACACATGAAGGTGTTTAGATGGCAAAATATCTATTTTTTCAGGAATTGTAGTGGTTGCATTAAAAAAATGAACGATACTTTATAGACAGCAATAACCTGTCTTGTTTACACAAAATGTAGCTGTCCACCTGTAAGAAAAGGTAATGTTTACGATACATTTTGTGCAGAAGTGATGATACTAATTTTACAGACCAAGAGCAATGAGTATTCTGTAATAACTTATTTAAAGTGAACTGAAATATATTCTTCCTGAAAATTATCTGTTTGTGGTGTTTCTTTAATAAATAACTAGAAATGCAAGTCGCTGTAAAATATCAATTCCAACATTACTTTAAGAAGATTTTGAATGTGTTACCTCTAAATTCAGGTGTGAAAAGCAGAGTCTGCAGAAGGGAATTGAGGTAGCAGGTCCCACCCTGATTTTTGATACCACTTAGGTTGGTGAAATCCCTGGGAGCTGGAGGCTCAGAATCTCTGGGCTTTGATTTCTTCCCTTTTCCACAATGATTGTTTGAAATAAAGGAAAAATCCTCTTCAAATAAGTCCCCAAACATTGTGAAGGCAAAACAATCCTTAAAAAATATAAAATTATCTATTTACTATAAAAAATGCAATTGAATCCACCCACCTCTGATCCTTCAAGATGAACCTTTCAGCCCTGACTGAAGAATTTCTTTATAACTTTTTGCATCTTATGCTGTACATTCTAAAAATGAATGACAGATCCATACAAAAGTGCGCACTAACATAACAAGAAAAAGGGTGAATTAAAAGCATTTATGTTAGCACAGGTCTGCATAGACTTTTAAATAGAATCAAATACATCACATTTCAATTTTGCATCAGCAAAAACGTGCATAGCAAAATAAATATGTCCTTCCAAACACGTACAATTAACTAGTGCTCACGTTGCCCAGTTTCCTGCAAGAAAGGTACACAATGCCTCTCAAACTCATCAAAATCCCTGCACTGTGTCTCAACAAATCCATAAGCACAAGTAACCTGTCTCTAGCATTGGCCAGTTCAGATGGGAAGAGCGTAATAACTGGTCAAAAATACAGTGACATTTTATGAAAATATTATCTTTGCTTCCAGACGTTTGAGCCAGAAACTCAATGACAACTAATTCTTCTTATGGGAATTTTTTCAGTTCTTTTCAGAAGCCTTGCGACCTCTTCGCATGTACCAGCATTCCCACAGTTAGCTCCCTTTTGTTTCGTATTTGCCACCCCATGATTTCATTTGGTGTGCTGTAGCTCTTGTATTAGCAGTAATCAATGAGTTATACTGAAGTAGTGAATAATCATTCGCCTAGCTACCTTCATTCCACTTGCGAGTTCACAGATCTTTATCCTATTCCACTCAAAAAATCTCTTCCAGACAAAAGCCTCCATAAAGACATAGTCATTCCTACAACTGAACTTGTTCCCTGTCTTTTATTATCCTTATCTACCTCCTCTGAACCCCTTAAACTTCTCTTTTGCCTGTTTCTGAGATCAGAGGACCACATCTGCCTACAATGTTCAAGATGTGTGCAAACCATGGCTATATATACATATATTATTTATATATTTATAAAAAATAATGCTCTGGTTTATTTTCTTTTTGTACAACTGCTGAGCACTAAACTGCTTTAAGCAATGTTTATTATTACCCCAAGGTCTCACTCCTGTATGTTCACTTCAAACCCTACCACTATATACGTGCTTCACATAAATATGTGTATATATACATAACCCTAAAGTTGTGATCATCTCTGCCCCATGCTGCATCTCTTTGCACAGACAACAATGTAATTATTACCTGCTATTGTGTCGTTCAGCCACCCATGAGCATGAACACTTTAAAGCTCCACTAACAGCACTTATCTTTACTGCAGTATATCAGTTGATGTCACAAGAAAAATTAATCGCCTCAGCATTCAGTTTTTCTCCTGATAGTTTATGATATGCTGAACACAGGCCCTAGCAAAGATACAAAGAAACTCCCTCTCACTCCCCTCTGTGACAGTTGATCTTCTATTTCCTATCTTTTAGCTAATTATTTAATCAAGCAACAACTTTCTTCTCCTGTGTCAGCTTAATTTCTTTAAGAGCCTTCAGCAGCAAACCTTATTGAACACCTTTTGAAAATCCAAACATAGTCGATAGCCCCCCATTCAACCAGCGGGTAGTTCTTCAGGCATCTCGTAAACCTTTTTGTATAAAATAGCACTACATTAAGCCCATTTTAGTCCTTCCCACAGTGGAGCAATTTTTACACAAATGGCTATGGTCAGAAGCAGCATGGCAGTGTTCACTCTGCTTGTTCTATAATGCTTCTTCAGCACTTCATACAATACATATCCCCCTTATAAATCCCCACAAAATAAAATTATGTGGCTGGAGATCCTTCTCAATGAACACAGACAGGAAAGAAATAATTTTAATGTCTTTGCATTAGGTTTTTATCCTCTGAATGCAGCTCTTGTACCTTGATCACATAAAAAAAAGCCCTCCAAAAACCCGTGAAGGTCCAACCTCCCATGCTTCAAGACATAATTACTAGGTTTAGCCTCTTGCCAAACTGTCTCACAGCTTTCATTCATTTTTCCAGTTAGGCCTGCTGCACTTTAGCATTTAACCATCCAAAGATTATAACCCTTCCTATTTTCCTCATTCAAATACACAACAGCTTGCTCCTAATAAGGTTATTCACCATAAAAAGGCACGTATCTAGGAGACAGCGATCATCTTACTGACAGTCTGCTGTACCACCCACCACTCCAGAGAAGCAGTTCAGCTGGACAGTGCCAAATCCTCCCTTGATCCTTATTTCAGGATCCTCAAAGCACTTCTGTGAGCAGCTTCCTTCCCTTAAAAATCACACAGTAATACAGATTAGAACAAATCTCTCAGTGATGTCTCTGTTGCAATATCCTCACAAAGCAGGGCAAACTTAGAGCACATTGCTTATTAGGGCCTTGTCCTGCCAAAGTTGGAATAACTCCATGAAAGGAGACAACAAAACCCCTCTAAGCCCCTCCTCTATATTCCTTATCTCTGATGAGAACCTCCCATGTTGTAACTTGGGTCTGGCACCTCTCATCCTACGCCAGTGCAACCCCTGCAAGACTCAGGCTACACCTATACCCTCCCGACAGCAGTACGGTCTCCATCTCGCCTTCTTTTCTTCAGGCTGAACTCACCCGGCTCCCCCCGCCTCTACCCACCTCCCATATGCTCCAGCCCCGGAGCCCCCACGGGGCTGGGCCCAGTCTTCAGACGCGGTCTCACCGGTACCGAAGAGAAGGAAGACCGGTGCCCTGGGCCTGCCGCCCGCACCCCGGCCGACCCGCAGCGCCAGGGCTGGCGGGACACAGCCCCTCGCCGCTGCCTAGCCCGACTCACAGCTCAGAGCCAGCACCTGGAGCCGGGTCGGCCCCTACCCCCACGAGCCCGCGGCCGCCGCCATGTTTGTTGTGGCGCCGCGCAAAGCACGCTGGGACCTAAAGGCCGCGGCGGCCCCGGGACCTCACGCACCTGGCCAAGCCCCGGAGAGAGAACAGCAGCGCCCCCGCACTCCAGCCGCTCCCGCTGGAGCGGGCCCGACGGAGGCCTCCTGCGGGGGGCGGGAAGGAACTGCCGGGCACCGGCGCCGATGCGAACCGAAGACCGGCCGGCAACGCGGCCCCGGGGCGGGCGGGCGCCCACAGCCTGCTGGGAGTCGTAGTGCGGCGCCAGAGCGTCACCGCGCTGGCGGGGGGAGCCGCACTGCCCGCTGGAAGGCAGGCCTCCCCGCAAGGCCTTCTGGGGGCTGTAGTTTCCTGCCGGCC
Organism: Nipponia nippon; assembly: GCF_047370975.1. Lineage (NCBI taxonomy): Eukaryota > Metazoa > Chordata > Aves > Pelecaniformes > Threskiornithidae > Nipponia > Nipponia nippon. The sequence continues at coordinate 58,621,506 of NW_028262369.1, forward strand.
GCGGTGCATGGCGGGAGTCAGCCTGCTGGTAGCGTGGGTGACACCTCCCCGTCGCGGGGATGAGGGGGCAGGCGTTGCCATGGAGCCCCCGGGGCCTGCGCTGCCTCGCCAGCCTGAGGGCCTGGAGGAAGCCCAGTCTGGCCCAGCCCTGCGTCTGCTGGGTGGTGGACCTGGCAGGGGAGAAGAGCGACACCCAAACCTGTCAGACCACCACCAGGGACAGGCCCTGCTGAAGCCTTCTGAAAAACATAGCCAGGGATGAAGCTCAGCATACCAGCCTTGTAGCACAAGGGCTTCTGCTGCGACAAATTGCCCTCATGGAGGCTGGGGCTGCTTCTCCACGCACCCCTCCTGGTCCAGTTCCCTCCTAGGTGCCATCAAGGGTAGGCCAGGGCTCGTACCGGCATTGGGATTGCAAATACAGATGAGCCTGGGCAATAATCAGAGAAGACCAGCTCCCTCTTTGAAACAAGCAGGTGTTCACAGCTGCCTTCCTAATGCTGCCACCGAGCCTAGAGTGACTCAGCTGGCACCTCACTTGCTACCAGCGTTGAGTCTCACCGTGGTCCGCTATGATCACACACATCGTGCCAGTGGGGCTGCAGAGCCACGGGCAGCAGTTGTGCTGACACAATGTCCCTCCTTCCTGCTGCAGCCTTCCAGCACAGCCCCGCTCTCTTGAGGTTATCCATTCCTCCCCTGGCATTCCCCAGTTATGTGGCTTCTTACCCAAATTCAAAGTTCCCACTGTCTTATTGCATGGGTGACCACGTGTGAGAGGTAAGCAACTCTTATCTCGCACTCCCTTGAACTCGGCAAAATTTAACTCATCGAGAAACCCCTATCAGATAACCAAGGCAACGGAGGCAGTCGCTGGCAAACTCTCAAACACTCAGAAACACCTCTAAGGTACTGATTAACCTCACCCGTCCTGCGCTTGCCTTTGCACCCACTCTCTTAACGTTAAGGGTGCTGTGAGGTTTGGATGGCAAATTCGTTCTGCTGCAGAGGGGAGGGGACAGCAGGACATTTCCCTACCAGCTCTCTGCTTACTCCTCTTCTGCAAATAGGGGGTGCAAAAAAAAAAAAATCCAAAACCAAGCTTTTCATGAGAAAATGCTGTTTACTAAACTGGGCACCTTCCTAATGATCATTTTTAAGTGTGTTTTATATAAATCTGGAAATAACAGCATATTTTAGTTATTATTAATCTTTTTTCCCCTTGTAATATCATAAAGGATTCTGAGACTATTTTTTTCACTTTCACTTTAGAGCTTCTCCCCCTACTCTGAAGTTCCAATATTTTGTTGTCTGAAAAGTTATCGAGTGCCTGAAAGAGAACTGCTTTCTGCCACTCATTCAGTAGTTTTGCTACACAAGGAGAAAGTTACAGGCATTGTAACTTTTGGGAAAAAGAAAGAAAAAGACTGACAGGAAAACAGAAGAAAACAATATGTAATTAATTTCATTGCATTGACCATGGTACAGAAGGGAGAGAAATATTGTTTCTGTATCTCAGTTGTGTGCCTGAGGGACAGAGGCTGCATGGCTCTAAATATCCCAAGTTTCATTATTTTTCCACGTCACGGTGCTGTTTAGGCTCCTAATCATTTCAGCATCGATAACGTCAAAAGCAATGCTGTGAAGCTGATGGCTCTTGCAAACCCATGCTGGAGCTGAAGGTGTTCTTTTAAGTCAGGTCTGATACCTGGGCTCACACCTGAGTATCTACTGAACAGTCCAACCCATAAGGGGAGTAGTAGTCATTAAAACATATTTAGTACACTTTTTATGTCTGGCCTCTATTTGATGTATAGGCAAGTGGTGAGGAGTTTTCAGCTGCCTGAGGACCATCTCGTAGGCTGTGAAACAACTGCATTACTGCTCTGAAGCAAGAACCCGGGCTTCAGCTTCACAGATCTCTGCCTCAGCTGCCAGGTCAGTCAGTGTCTCTTCTTGGTGTCATAGACTGTTGAGATTCCTGCTAGCTCAGAAGAGTGGGTTCATCTGCCCTTTTCCCTTACCCTGAGGGTCTTTTGTTCTGTCCTCAGAGAAATTATCTGAACATCCATGTTTCCAGCCACAATGAAATTTGTTGAGGCTGTTTTCATTTGTTACAGTGGTGCTGGAGTTGTTCACACGAGCCTTGCCTTCCCTGGCCCCGGCCAAGGGGTAAGACAGGACACATCAACAATCAAGAGGGAAGTCCTATGAAATCTGACTAGCATGCTGGGGAGCTAGTTCTCTGTTGAACACTGAGGAATTCCAATGACTCAGCACAGGAAAGGGTCACCGCATTTGGCTTTACAAGTATTGAAAAAAAAAAAACACCAAAAAAACAAAAAACCCACAACCCAAAGCAGTGAATCATTAACTAGAAGAGTATGACAAAGCAGCACAACTCAACAGATAAACCCATCGGCTTCCTTCAAAAGCATCTTCAAGCTACTGCCTGAAGGAGGAGACTCTTTCACAGTCCGTATTCTGATCACAGGAACATGACTTTGTGGCTTTGCTGTGCCTGGATTTTTATCCTCCTCCTTCCTGGCCTCTCAGATGGAGGCAAACTCCTGGTGGTGCCCATGGATGGAAGCCACTGGCTTAGCATGAGACAAGTGGTTGAAAAGCTCACCGAGAGAGGACACGAAGTGGTGGTGGTTATACCAGAAGTAAGCTGGCAGATGAAGACGACACAGGCATACACGGTGAAAACATACCCAGTGTCTTACACATTAGAAGAGCTGAATAATGCCTTTCATGAGTATGTTGCCACTCATCTGAAGGACCTGCCTTTCCCGCTGAACACTCTAGCACTGTACAACACCTCAGTGCATGTTTTCCGTACGTTCTTTGTTCAGTGCAAGGACCTGTTCAACAGCAAGGAGACCCTGCAGTACTTGAATCAAAGCAGCTTTGATGCTGTCCTAACAGACCCCATTTTTATGTGTGGAGCAACAGTTGCTCATTATTTTTCTCTTCCGTTTGTGTTCTTCATGAGAGGATTTCCTTGCAACTTACACTATGAAGCACCACAGTGCTCAAGCCCTCTGTCCTACACCCCGAGACTATTTACCTTCAACTCGGACCACATGACTTTTTTCCAGAGAGTGGAAAATGCACTGGTTGCCCTCATGGAGCGTGGGTACTGTAACGGTTTCTATGAAGATGCGATAAAGTTTTCGTCCAAAGTCCTTCAGAGAGACGTATCCCTGCTAGACCTCCTGAACTCTGCTTCCATTTGGCTTCTAAGATTTGACTTTGTGTTTGAGTACGTCAGACCAGTGATGCCCAATATGGTCTTTATTGGAGGTATAAACTGTGCTCAGAGGAAACCACTGTCTAAGGTATGTTCTTTTTCCTCCAAAATATACATTTTTCAATGAAATGTGATATTACATCATTTCTGGAAGTTTAGTGCTATTGAATTTTTTTATTTCTGGTAATGATATAATACAACCAGGTTTGACGGTTGTTTTCCACAGGCTGAAATCAAATTACCTTGATGGAGGTAGATTACTTATTTGAATTGATGAGGATTTTCTGATAAGTCCAACAAAAAATGGACTTCATCTGCCAGCTACAAATTACTGTCTTCAGTGAATGTGTATTATTCACCAACTAGATGCAGTTTTCATTTAATTTTCATGGAGTCTCACATCTATTTCTTTCACCTGACCAAAGCCCAAAGACCATGCTCTGAGAGTCATCTTTTGTTTTTAACTCTAAGCTCAGCAAAGTCAGTTAATTTGCTTGTTGTGTTTTCATGACATATGGTTTCCAAACTAGCTGTCTATGTTAAGTTATTTCTGTTTGTAGATCATGGTGAAACATAAATGTCATGTTGAAATGGGAAGAATTAATCTAAAATAGTGTATTTGGTGAGAGACACCTGTACACAAAAGTTTCTGTACCTATTTATTCATATTTGCTTTTACCAGAATTGTTCTGCAGGGTTTTTAAAGCTAATCTAGAAATTTAAATCTATTTTGATAGTTACCATATAGTCTCTAAAACAATTAATAGCACTAGATATTTATTTCCAGGCACAACGCAGGACACAAATACCTTTCTTTTGAAATTATTCCCTCACTTCTGACTTGTGGTCACACAATATCACTGCACAATTGCAATACAGTATCTTTGAGCTGAAGGTTTTTTTCTTTCTTCTTTTAGATTTCTTTTATATTCTTTGATGGGTTTATGCAGAGTTCACTGAACTCAATAAAGAATAAGGCAAATAAAGAACAACATTATAAATTAGAATATTAGGGTATTATAAATAAGGCATTCTCTCGCATTAGGCTTAAGAGAGTGGCACTTCGTAGTTTGAGATTTAAGAGGCAAATTCTTGCCGGTTGCATGACATAAGTCTTCTATATCTTGAAGGTCTCAGAGTACAAACAGTTTGTAGCTTGCTCCAGGGGCAGAACCATCCTTCCCTTATTTTATACCTGGCTTCTCCTGTCTTTGTACTGACATTTGTCATTTGGTGGAAATCATATGTTCCAAACCTTGAAAAAACTCGTGTATTCCTCCTATCTTCAGTCTGGCTTTTCCACCTACATTTTCTACAGACAGCAGAGGAAATTCTCCTATTTCACTTTGAACAGTGCCGAGCAATAAGGCAATAATGCAGTAGAGTGTAAACAACTGTGAAGTGAGTCATAAGGGAGAAAAAAAAAAATCTACCTATCCATACACAGTGGTAAGCCCTGGGTTGATGATTACTGTTCAGAAATATAATCATGTGATAAGAATAGGTAGTTCTCCGAAACCCAGTAGCCCATTGCTCAACAGACAAGAAAACAAAAAGTTAGGAGGACTAGGAAAGGGAGGGAGAACAAGAGATTCAAAAGCTGGTTTCTTTTCTCAGATGAGGGGCTTAAGCTACAGACCTTCCTGTTACACTACTTTCCATAGTTTTCCACAGGCAGCAAAATCGGGCATTATGGCCTTGTTCCAGAAGAGGGCTCCTTTCTGCCGTATCTCACATGGTCCCCGGGAATACCTGCTCTGGAGCTGAAGGCATCAGGATGCTGAAGAGCTCGTGCGTTTGCAGAACTAGGCATATCCAGCACAGAGCTGGGAATTAAATCCCAAGTTCCCTGGCCCTCCACAGCCTGCAGTCTCAGAGGGAGTGGGAGAACTTGCTACCATAGGACTGGGCCTGGGGGAACACAAACTGCACTTATTCATTGACTAAGATAACCACACTGGCTGCCTCAGGCTGGATTTCCTCTTGCCCTGCACTTTGCATAGCCATCCATCTCAGTATCAATTACATATTAATTAACAGACACATAAGTCCAGTTGCCAAGTCGCAATGGGCCTGGAGGTTTAGTATAAGGCTCACAGGAAATCAGACCCAATATCTGGCTGAGCAGAGGTCCTGTGCCAGCATCACGCTCTAATAACTCCAGAAGTACCTGAAGGCTGGCATGCTAAGTGGTCCCTCATTAGGGGGACATCGCAAATGAACTCGGACTCTGAGCCCTGAGATACTTTGATGAATATCTCATCTTTAGCCAAAGTTAATGCAAAGTTGCCTTTTTGGGCAGCTCATAAAAACAAAGTTCACATGATTTGATCAAAGCAAAGGTCAGAAATGTAAGCTATAGGAACTTTTCAAAGTTGTTTCTGTGTTTTTAAACCTAAAACACCCATTACTTATTTAAACAACTGGTTAACTTAAAACATTAAAATAACCCCAGATTTAAGTAGGTAGTTGCTCAAGTGAAGGAGAAGTGTAACTGAATAAAGGCCCTGTGGTTTGCCCCTCCAGCACAAGGATTAAGAAAATAGGTCCTGTTCTGAAACCCTCCTGCCAGAGCCAGCAGCATCTGGGGAGCTCTGATAAGGAGACATTTCTAACTGGTCCTTTGAAATACGCAGTTAAAGTGGAATTCAGAGACTTTGGCAAGAAGCCAAAGAATACAGTAAGCAGTACCAAAGCATGCACACACATACCTGGTACACAGGGACACACTTTTCAAAAGCCTGCACAACCCAAACATCATTTTGTGTGACCTCAGAAGGGATCCCATCATGTCTGCGGGTACTGTTAATTTGCTAACATGGGTAGCTAGGATTAGTATAGCTATAGGGGAACTCTTCATTTTCAGCGCTGAAGCAGTAGTCATCGCTCTGTTCATGAACTAAATACTAGGGCCATTTTTTTCATGCCAATATTCAAGGTGTTGATGAACCTAGTGGCAGTTCAGAGCAGCCTGATACCACATCAGCATCTGTTTACGATGCTTTTGTAAAGGATGTTGAGCAACTTTAAAGCTGACAATACTGTTCATCTGCCCTGTATTGCAATGGCAAAATACACAACATCAGACAGGTAAAAGCAGTGCTCATTTTGAAAAAAGAAGTTTAACCATCACGCATTGTACATCTTCAATGCACAGTATGTATGAACCTGAAATGGCTGCTCTAACCAAACAGTTCATCTCACTGTCCTCTTCAGTTTGCTCTTGTCCACATCCCTGTACCTCCCATATCTTGAAGAAGAGATATTGAAGAAAGCTGTAAAACACAGTTCTTTGGACAAAAAAATCCCTCATATCAAATGGAACTACTGCCTTAGTTTCCCTTTCCATGGGAAGTTTGTCTTCTGGTTAAATTAAAACACCTTCTGTAATGTGACTCTAAAGGTACAGTATTTGAGAGGTCTACTCACAAAAATCTAGAAAGGTTATAAGAATATTAAATTTACAAATATTAAACACATTGCCCTACAAAAGTTAGGAAATGTTCCAATTACACTTACCTGGGCAGCCTTAAATGCCAACTGCCTTTCTGTTAATTTCAGGATCACATATGATCATTGTCATATGATTTCCATTCACTGCTTAGAAAAAAGCTGCCCTAGAAATTATCTGTGTTCTATGATTTGCTTACCTGCCTGCTGCTTCTTGCTACTGCAAAGACTTAGAATAAGGTTACTTTCCAACTTGCAGTCAACATATCATCAGTTTTATGGGTTATTTTTCCTCTGAAGTCAGCTAGCCAAACTACATACTATCTTATCCTGTGCAGGTGAATGCCAGTATATCTCCATAGCTATGTAAAATGTAAGGGGGGAATCAGGCAGGTTCATGTCAGTAGCTACCAACCTGCATTTTGCTGTAATCCTTTTGCCTGGCACTGTTTAGCATTGGGGGGGGGGGGGGGGGGGGGGGAAGAAAAAGAGTGGGTTCAGTTACACAAGGATTACTCCATGTTGGAAGGAGGAAAGGAAATACGTATTTTTGAAATTTTGAAATTAAATTCAAAATTTCAAAATTAAAATCCCATTTTGACTGCATATTTCCCTCTTTCCAGCCTGGGAAATCAAATTACAGCATTACTCATGCATTTGAGCAACCTGTTCCTGCTTGCAAGGCCCAGAGCATAAGGGGGTGAGCAATCTCATCTAACAACAGGAAAACAAATCCAGTAGATGAAACCAACACTTCCAGGCTGCCTCAACAAACATGGTTTTAGTTCTAGTTTTAGTGCTGCTCATATAACAAGTAGCTGCTGAGGTATCCATTTGCTATCCTCTTCCCTTAGTGCCACTGACTGTTTGCTGCTCAGGTTAGAGAAATCCACATGTCACAACCAGTCCACCTCAGAGATAAGCAGTCTGAGAGAGTTTTAGTACCTTTTCTAGCTGAAGCAATCACAGGGTGAGGGGTAAGCATACGTGCACAACCCCTCAACGTGGTTATGGCTCAAGGTCCAACCAATCTCAACTCTTCAGAGCTGCTTGCATGCTAATGCAGCTCTGCTCCATCACAGCAACGATCCTTGCCAGCTCAAAGAGACACCGTGGCGTAACCCACACGGCCCTTATGGTGAGAGATACTCCTGGGAGGAAAATAAATCTGCAGTCTTGAGTCACCCAAGCTTCAGCTTTGTTTAACATAAAATGTCTGCTCTTCAGTATTCAGTGGGGAAGCCTTCCCTCCCAGATACCAGGAGCTCACGCATAGTTCTCACTCTTTGAGACCTCTGTTCCTCAAACTACTCTGTAGTGCTCGTCTGCACACACAACAGGAGTCGGTAATGAGCACCACAGCCTTCAAATCTGAAAAGGATCCAGGTGCCCTTGGCTAGTGGATAATGAACAACAAACACGTGTAAACCTACCACGTTATTTTGAAAAATGAGCCAGTCTGTTCTGAACAATAATTACCCAGCTTACATCTGACCTCAGCCGATTCTGTGCTAACCTAAGAACTTCATCCTTTCTTTATCTGTTTGCCTGTTCTCTGTTTACCTCTAATTTATCTTTTTTTCAATTCTGTCCTTCCTGTTGCTGCCTCACCTTTTCCACAGTTTTTTGTAGGTAGTCGTTTGAGTCCATAAGAAAGTGTAGCCATACTAGCAAGAGACTTCTGCTCATATAGAGACTGGAAGATTAACTTTGTATTGGCTGTTTACAGCCCACCAATTTTGCTGTTGAAGGTCATATCCAAGTGCAGAGAAAAAACCACACCAAACAGCAAGTTCCAAATGGATTTGGTCACTTCTTATCACAGCACTTGCAATACACTTTTCATCTCCAAATCTCCAGCATTCAATCAGAATTATTGGTAAATCTGTTCAGTCTCACGCTTTCAGTCTGTGCCTTACAAAACTGCCTCCTGCCTCTCACTCCCCCATATTTGGCCCTCTCTAGAAATCAGTTCTCCATGTCTAAAGCTGGTTCCTCCATGTCAGCATGACAGTGTGAAGCTAAGCAGAGCAGTGCTAGCACCCTTTAGGTGTCTACTGAGACAAACCCCATTGCCTAAGGCTGTGTTTGTTTGTCCGTACTGAAGATGCTGGGAATCTCACCACCACTTATAAAAGGAAGGAACAAGAAAAACTTTGTGCTGGTGATAGTTTTGCATCAGCTCTTTTCTTCACAAGGACCTCTTCCTTAGTACCACCCAAAAGACTTTGGTCTGGCATTGCTTTTACTTGCATAAAGACAAAACATTCCTCCAGCAAAGCCCGGAGGGCCTCAGTTCACTGCATGTTCCCAGAGGATAGCAGCAAATGCCAGCAAACAGGAGGTCACACCACCCTAGCAGAGCTTTCTTTGGAAACCTGAGCTGGGGTATTACTACCTATTTTTATTATAATAGCCCAGCAATCAGTTCCTCCCTCAGGAAACAAACTGTAGGGACAGCTTGTGCCTCCCTGTGAGTGGATTCAAACTCACAGGTCAAACTACCAAGTTCCTGGCTAATTTAACCAAGAGAGAATCTCTCTTCTCATCAAAGTTGGGCTGCTGCCCAAAAGGGAGCATGGAAGAGGAAAGGCAAATTTGCAGCTCCGTCAGGGCTCATAGCTGAAGAGGTCTAGGAGACATCTATATGTGGTTGCTTATGTTACCACCTGTATCTTTGAAAGGAGGAGAGCTCAGAAGCCTAGTTTGCCTGTTGGGGTTTTCCATGTATGTGTTATCAGTGGGATTAGTAAAAGATATCATATCTCCTCCTAAATTTTGTCTTGCTCACAATATATAAAAAGGGTTTTCAGGACAGTGACCGAAGACCAAGGCTCCCTCTTTGTGTCCCAAAAGGTCTACGCCGGCCTCCTTTCCCTTCACTTGCCCTGAACCCATCATTTAGTTCATTGTTTTTTTGTCTAGTACCATGGGGAAAAAAGCCAAACAAGATTGTTCTTCTCCTCCTCAGCTTTGGGATTGTATGGTACATCCTGGTAGCTGTGATATATTCATAAGACATGTAGGTTTGACTGCTTCCAGGAGGCAGGAATTTAACGTCAGCCTTCTACGTACTGGTTAGGTGTTCTCAGTTAGGCTAGTCCATAAAAGAAATTGTGTTGCAATTTCCATTCATTCTGCTGGGTGTGTTTTAAAGGCTGCCTTTTGAAAGCAAAACCAGGCTTATTTTCTCACTGGGTACTTACCAAGTCAATGTTATTAACCACAAGTATTATTACAAGATGACGTCCCTGGTCGTCTTAGTTTCATGAATGAAGGAACGTGCTGACATACTTCCAAGCTTAAAAATTAACAAAAAGTGCAAAGGGGGACATCTTCTTTCAAGAACAGTGTGCTCCCCTTCCCTGTTATATCAGCAATTGCAATATTGGAGGATAACCACAACAGTATTGGGAAGTTAAATATTAATTTCTGCAGTCAATAAGTTCCCTGCAGAAAAGTTAAAGCTTGCATGGACCTTCATATAAAGGACTGTGTCAGATGCCTCCGGAGCAGAACTCTTTAGTTTACTTCCACCAAAATGGCTCTTCCGTTTCATTGTTTTTACCAACGTACTTGGATGTTTCTTCTTCTGACATCTTTAATCTTTGCTGAAGGTGGAAAGATCCTGGTGATACCTCAGGATGGAAGTCACTGGCTCAGCATGCGCCCAGTGGTTGGGAAACTCCAGCAAAATGGACATGAAGTTGTTGTGGTTGTACCATCAACAAGTTTGTATATGAAGCCAAAGGAGCCTCAGAATTATACAGTGAAAGTATATCCAATACCTTACGCAGAGGAACATTTAGCTGTTGCGCTCAAGTCATTCGTTAATGCTCATTTTATGGAACAATCTGTTTTGAATATTATTATTACAATGTATCAAAGCATATTAGAAATTTTCAGGTTCTTTTTCACCAACTGTAAGAGCCTTTTGCACAACAAAGACATGATGCAGTATTTGAGAGAGAGCAAATTTGATGTGGTTTTCACGGATCCAATTCTGATGTGCGGACCGGTAATTGCTGAGTATCTTTCTGTTCCTTCTGTCTACTTCTTGCGGGGGTTTCCTTGTGGTATGGATTCTGAAGCTACCCAGTGTCCAAACCCTCCTTCCTATGTCCCCAGACTCTTCCTAAATAATTCAGATAGCATGACATTTGCTCAGCGCGTGAAGAACATGTTGGTCCGTATGCTGGAGTTCATTTACTGTAAGCCTATATTTGCTCAATTTGAAGAACTTGCATATGAGATTTTTCAAAAGAAAGTGACAACTACAGACCTTCTAAGCCGTGGATCTGTTTGGCTAATGAGATATGATTTTGTGTTTGAGTTCCCGAGACCAGTGATGCCAAACATGGTTTTTATTGGAGGGATAAACTGTGATCAGAAGGAAAAACTGTCTCAGGTATAAAATCTTATTTTATTTTTATTGAAAAGACAAGAACACAAATGTTTAAGCATCCTTACATCAAAACCTAACTGACAACACCTTTGTATTTAAAGGTAGAAAGCTAATGAGAAATCCTGCATGATGCAGAAATGTTATTTCGTAGTATCCAGCATTTAGATTAAATCATATCCTGGCAAACTTAAAGTCTTACCAGATATGAGAATTTAATTGACATGTAACTTTTATGCAAATGATAAGCTGTTCTGTTGAACTGAAGCTTACCTGAATTTTGGTGAGTTGCAAACTTTCCTTCCCAACAGGAGGCAGACTTGGTAGCTTCCATTTCGTCTAAGTTTCTTATGCCATGTCCATCTCCATTAGAGCTGTCCCTCCAACCAAAGCCAGGCTCGGAGGACTTGGTTATATTGCTCTGAAATAGCCTGAAGAACATCCATAAGCACAGTCTGCTCTCTGTCTGCCCCATGGTGTCCTCCCTTTCCAGCTGTCTCATGGACTGTCCATCCCTAGTTCTGTATACCCATTCTCCTTTCATAGACATTGAAGGTTATAGGACTTAAGATTTTAGCTATTCATCAGTTCTTTTTCTGTCATGTCTATCTGCCAGATATTGATTCATTTACATCTTTCCCGTTATGTCAAGGTGTCAATAACTAACCCACAAAAGAAAGCCATTTTAAAATGTATCTTCCCCTTCTTTCATAGGCTATTTAGTTAGGTTTTAAGCTTTTCTGGGTGTGGATGTCTTCTGTAAATTCCCATTCAGGTTTCTGGTTACCAACCAGGTCTCTGAATCAAGTACAGTATATTCTATAGCAGATGGAAAGCAGGAAAGTGATATTCCAGTATTGCAAATTGTGAGTAACCCTGAAACAGACTAGTGTAGAATAAAGCCCTAATATCCTCCCCTTTTGTCCAGATAAGTATGTTTAGTGCTTATGTTGGAAGTGGCAGGGCCAGTCCTCTGAGCAGGACTCTCAGTCTCTAGTGCGACTTGGTTCACTCTAACTGGTTATGTATGTTCGAATGAAGGAAAAGGAGTAGCAGTTGCTCACATGGGGTCTTTCAAAAGGACATGGAGTCAGGAGTGGGAAAGATTGCTGATCAGATATTAAAGACTCAAGCAAATGTCTGTAAATGCCCCATGTGGGACATGCATGACTGTCTGTCTTCATCTGTCAATCTAGCTTGAACGCATCTTCTTCGAGTGTTCATTTGACAGCCTTTTCAGAGGTTATGAGCAACAGGTCTGTTTCTGTGCATCACCTTCTCCTGAGCCATTTGAAAATTCCCATTAAGTTAATCCTATGTTGTAAACTACCGATATGGGGACAGTGTGGGTGATGGAGTTGGCTGCTCTTTTTGGAGGGCAGGTTCTCAATAAGGTCAAAGCTTTCCCACCAGGCTTGAAAATAAGCATGCAGAAACTGCATGTGAAAGAAAGCTCCACCAGTGATTTAGAGCCCTGAATGCCCTGGAGGAGCAAATTGTATCCCAAAGGCACCTACTTATAAACTTTTATGGTGAGAGGTTATCACCAACATTTAAAACCCCAGCAATTTACAACCAAGAAGGACCTGGCCCCACAGAGTTCATGAACTGTTTCAGTCGTGAACTGAACTGACATGGGCCATGAACTCATGAGTTCATGAACTAGAAACCTGTTGTTGGTCTATGTTATCTGAGGTACAACGGTGAACTGTGGTTTTGCAACTTAGTTTTATACCCAATAGGATAAGGGGTTAGATGGAAGTTATACGTAGAGATGGGGAAAGATTTTCTGTTGGCTGCTTATCGTCAAAAAAAGCAGGCTTGCATCAATGAAAAAAAAATTTTTTTCTCAATTGTACCAACTGGTTTTGCTTATTAAAACAAAAAAGAACCAAACCCCAGGTACTTCAACATTGACTTTTCATATTTATCTTTACTATAAGTTATGTTTCACTGTATTACTTGCCTCAGTTTCATTAGAAAAGAAAAAGCTTATTAAAAAAATACCAAATTACTACACTCTGTGACAACTCTTACAGCCTTCAGTGGCACAGGGGACTCCAATGCTAGATGGAAACGTGTAATTTTGGTGCACTCTTTATAGACCTAGTACTACCATGTGGGTTAATCCCAGCAGTGTTTCTGTCCATCCACTCTGTGGATGCATTTCTTTCATGGATTCCCATGTACCTTAGAGCATACTGTCAGTAAATGTCAGTAAAGGTTGCTGGGTTGCTGATGATAAGAAATGTCATGCGGCTGTGGTCCTACTATGAGAAGAAGAAGAGAAGGCTGAGGCACTGAGCTGTAGTCTTAGCTTGGGAGAGTGAAGTGTATCATAGGAGACACACCTTTCTCATGCTCACGCAAACCCGCTTTTGAAGTACAAACCTCATCTCAACCTTTCATAATCATTAATCACCTACCGTGACTTCTGTTGCATGCAAACTTATGAACACCTGAAATGTGAGGTAAGTCAAAAGGGCAGAGGTATCATTAGAAAGCATTGCCAAGTGGTGTGTTTGCATAGGTGGAGCATAGCTACAAAAGCTTGCAAATCGCCCCTGGCCTCTCTCATGCATGGGTGTCCTATCTGTCCAACTTGCAACATGCTGGTGGCAGTGCTGCTCCCCTTCTTGTGCTGCCTGAGTCCTGCCACTGCTGGGAAACTGCTGGTGATCCCAATGGAGGGCAGCCACTGGCTGAGTATGAAGAACGTGTTGGCTGAGCTGAGCAAGAGAGGGCATGAAATAGTTGTCATCGCACCAGACAGCAAAATGCTGATAGATTCCTCGGGGATGTATGAACTGAAAACATATTCTGTACCTTTCAAAAAGGAAGAGATGGAAGAACTTCTGCGCTCACTTAGTGCAAACTCTTTTAGCGAAGAGCCCTTCCTAACGAGATTTTTGAATACCTGGGATCATTTCAGAAAGAGCTCTGCCATGTTTCAAGCTTTCTGCAGTTCCTTACTGTACAACAAAGAGATGATGAAATATATCAAAGAAAGTAAATTTGATGCCATTTTTACAGATCCTCTGACACCCTGTGGACAGATAATTGCTTTGCACTTTTCTATCCCTACTGTTTTCTTCTTGCGGGGTGTCCCATGTGCTATAGACATTCACGCTGCTCAGAGTCCGGACCCACCATCCTATGTCCCACGAATGTTCTCACTCAATACAGATCATATGACGTTCCCTCAGAGAGTGAGGAATTTCCTGATCAGCCTTTCAGAGTCTTTCACCTGCAGTATGATCTTTTCATCATTTGAAAGCCTGGCTTCAGACTTTCTCCAAAAGCCAATGACAATTACACAGCTTTTAAGTCATGGATCCGTTTGGCTGAAGAGACTTGACTTTGTCTTTGACTATCCCATGCCTGTAATGCCCAATATGATTTTCATTGGAGGCATAAACTGCGGACAGAAGAAACCATTATCTCAGGTCAGTGACTGGCTGGGAAAGGTATAACAAGGGAAAAGTTCTGGCAGTCATACACCTGCATGATCTGGGTGAGGTCTAATAGTGTGTTTGATATGGACATTTCTTACCTGAAGAGATAATTTAGATTAATGCTTTCTGTACAGCCAATCCACATGAAAAACAGAGTGGTACAGTTGACCAGGAGAACATGATGTGATTTCACCTCCTTTCCTTGGGTCTGCCCTACATGGGGATTTTGCTATGCTGTGTTTAATTTCAGCTGAAGTCAGGTACACAAGCACCACCTCACCCAGGAATTAATGCAAAAAGGGCAGGTGAATTATAATGGGTCTTCCAAAAATTCTTTGCCTCACGTAAGAGGCAGCAGAATATTTCTTCAAGAGCATTAGCTGCTTATCCAGTCAGAAAAATAACTCACTGTGTTATATGCAATGGCATCATGTGCTCTTTTCTGTCACAGCAGTCTTGGTTTTGAGTCGAAGGCTAATATTTTGTGGTGAAGGTTTTGGTCTAACAACAGCTTCCATCACAAAAAATAGACAGCTGAATTATTAACTGCATTTTTAGAAGACATCCAGTTTGGGTAGGGAAATGTTGATGGGTGGTTGCTTGGGCATCTGTGGTCTAAAAAGTACTTGATAAAGGCATGCATGTGATGTATGTTAGCTTGGTGGTGCTCATGATGTACATCAGCTTGTTGCTGCATGTGATGTATATTCTTGCTTGCTTGTGCTGTAAGTAGAACAGCCTCATGTGAAGCCAGAGATTAAGTGGAAACGGAGAGATAGGAGGAGACAGCTCTCCTCAGCAGATGATGAATCTGTAGTTAATGTCATCCAGCCGTTTCAGCAATAAATCACAGTGTTTCCTAGAAAGGATAAAGGTTTATCCTTTGTGAATGTTACTTAAAAATAAACAGACTCTCCTCTATTCTTCCCTTGAACTTTTTTCACTTGCCAGCTTTCCCTGAGTCTTAAGTAATGGATTCCTCCTGCCTATCACCACTCTTAGTCTTCCTCTTAGTCTTCCCCCAAATACATAGGCCTTTGTGAACATGAATGAGTGAAGCTTCACAAGAAAATAGATTTGCATTTTACAAGCCTGGCACATCTTCCCCAGAGCCAACCTTAACTGCCCTCGGGCTTTGCTTTACTCCTCCTGGTACTTCACCTGATGCTGCCCATTGAAAGTACTGTTTATTTCTGTTGAGCTGCTAGTGTTCAGATCTTGCTTTTTCACAAAAGTCTCTTTCAAATTGCCATCAACCTCCCACATGGCCACTTTTATCAGGGTAGTGCTTTTTCCTATCTGTTCTGTCCATCAGAGCTGCTTAATGGCTCCTCAGGGACAAACCCAGGCAGATCCTCTGGGAAAGCAGGGAGACCGAGACGAATCCTGCCTGCAGGCAAGGCCATGCGGCAGCTCCAGCTTAAAATCAGACTCTCCTCTGAAGACAAGGCTCACTCTCACTCTCATTTTGCTCAGGGGCTAAAGATCATAGTCCGGCAGCAATATTTATTGCAGAAGTACTGATTTCTTCAGTCATGATTTCTTGTTGTGTTCCGACTATGCCTCTGGATCATACAGTTACACCTAACAGCAAGATATAATCCTGCGGATTGAAAGTTTATCACAAGTACTTGTTAACTGCCCAGACATGGTATCTTACTTTTAGTTTTTCATCTGAAGTAATGCCACCACCTCTTACCATTTAACATCAATTCCTGGTCTGAAACAAGAGAGCTGTTACTGGCTACTTCTGTCCTGGCTTTCCTGTATTTAATTAGGTACAAGGGGAACTGAGTGGCTTTTCCTTACTATTGCTTCTGGAAGAAGAAAATGATTGAGGGAGGCACAGAGAGGTAGGTCAGGATGAGAACAAAAAATTGTCGTGCATGACAGCACAGATTCCGTGGTTTTCCTTCGCTGATGCAAGCCTCTGCTGCAGTGTTGCTTATTGTAATACATTTGTACCTGGTGTTGTACCTGGCCCTAGTGCTGAGCTGTATGTAAATCACAGAGCCTCCTCCGTAGGATTTGCACAGATATCGTGCTGTATGGTGGCATAATTTTATAATTTGATTTAAACATAAATTTGACAAGCATTCCAGAACAGCTGTAAAATGCTTATCAAAAAGAAAGAAAGAAAAGAAGGAAAGCAAGAAAGCATTTTAACACCTGCTTTCAGCAAGCCCAGCTACTTCCAAGTGCCAGCACTATTCAAAGACTTGGGATTTTGTTTTTGCAAAGTCTGATTTTATTTTCAATCTAATATCAATCAGCATAGGGAATCAATCAGAAAGGACCCATCCCAAGGGAGCCTCAGATACCAAGCCCAGTTCTGCCCAACCCAAGTTGATTTATCGCGTTCCTTAAATGATTCATCAATGCCTTGAATGGTTACTGGTGACTGGTTTTGCTGGAAAAGCCGGATCGTTAAGGGGGAATGTGAGAATCTGGCAGGGGGCTGTGGGTCTACTTAAAATCTGTTAGGTCAGGGCAGATGACCAGACTTTGGATTTCTAGGAACATGGCTTATGTAAGTAAATACAGTTACTTAGTTTCTGCGGGGGTTTTGGTTTTCCTGTCTCTATTTTGCTTGGCTGATGGTGGAAAGCTGTTGGTGGTGCCAATGGATGGGAGTCACTGGCTCAGCATGCGCTCAGTGCTGGTGGCCCTCAGCCAGAAAGAGCACAAAATTGTTGTCGTTGCACCAGAAGTAAACTTGAACGTGAAGGCATCTGAATATTACACTCTCAAAACATATCCAGTGCCTGTAACTAGGGAAGAACTGGGAGCAAGCATGCTTTCATTTGTTAATGATCTTTTTGAGAGAAGACCTTTTCTTCAAAGAATTACTGCGCTTTATGAAAAAGTTCAAGTCATCTCCAGTCTCTACATCTCCTCCTGTACCAGTTTACTGCACAATAACGATCTGATGCAATATCTTGAAGGGAGTAAATTTGATGCTGTTCTCACGGATCCTGTTGTACCATGTGGACAAATACTGGCTCTGCGTCTCTCTATCCCATCTGTTTTCTTTTTACGGGGACTCCCCTGCAGTTTTGATTTGCAGGCTACCCAGTGTCCAGACCCCCCTTCCTACGTTCCAAGAACATTTACAGACAATTCAGACCACATGACGTTTATCCAGCGCGTGGAAAACTTATTTCTCAAGTCATCAGAATCCTTTCTTTGCAATTTCGCCTATTTGCCATTTGAACTTCTGGCCTCAGATGTTCTCCACAGACCAGTAACAATGAAGGAGCTCTTAAGCCATGGATCCATTTGGCTTAAAAGAATGGATTTTGTTTTTGAGTATCCCATGCCAGTGATGCCCAACATAGTTTTCATTGGAGGTATAAACTGTGGAAAGAGAAAGCCATTGTCTCAGGTCAGTGATTTCCTTGATAAAATACATTAAGGTTTGAAGGGAAAATGCTGTTTGCAAATGCTCTGTGTATATATAATTGTATACATGAGTTTGTGGGTTTTATGCATGCAGTAAGGTATACTGTAAAGACAAAGAAAACAGGTGAAAAACTGGGTTGATTTTAATTCTCTCCCACTCTTGCAGGTACTCTTCTATAGCATGAGCAGGACCTAAGCATTTTTGCTTACACAGATGTTTTCTTTGGGCTAGGTGGAAGTAGTTTATCACTGCACTCTCACGGCACATACCCACCAGTGAGGGTGATCTCTGTCTTACCAGGCAGGTCTGCTGATTGTATTTGCCAGATCGGTATTATTACCTGAAACTATTTCTTTTACTGTCACAACTGATTTTTAAAAACAATGAATCTTTTTGGTTAATAGAACCATCCTTTCATAATTTAGAAATAAAGTGTCAGTCAGGTAATGTTCTGGTTGCTTTGTCAGTCTAGGCTTATCCTTTCACCTCATGGATTCCTTACAAAATTTTCTGCAAAACCGTTGGAGGTTTATGTAGCTGCTAGCCAGCACGGAGCATCTGCAAGAGCTTACACTGCCTTCTGAAAAGTTTCCCTGCAAAAGGTGTACCTAGAGCTGCAGTAGTTTGGTAAATGTCCTTAAAAAAATTCTGGTGCATATTATCAACATTCACAGTAAATTACTGTATGGTCAAAATTACTTCTGTGCAATAATTTTCATTATTAGGGCTGATTGTCTGCAAATGCTGTCTATGCATTAGTATTGTTTGCTTTGATAGCCCTGGGGCATGCTCTTCCCAGGCTGCTCTAGAAGGGTATTTCTGAGTGGCTAATCCAGTTTTAAATATATCTGGCAAAAAACATGCCCTTGTCCTTCCTCCTTCCAGCCCCTACTTCATCCTTCCAAAAAGAGGCCTTTCAGGGAAATGAACTTTGATAGCCAAATTTCCTTTTTCATTACAATGTCAAGATATAAAACTGATAAAGAAAATAGACCATTTCCCATGTGAAGCATTAATATTTTTCTATTCTTTTACAAATAGAAAATTATTTGGATTGGCAGGAGGGGAGGAATTTTCTTATACTCAAAATTCTTGTTTGGAAAATTAATGATCTGTTAATCAGCACTTTTGAGAAGATCACTTGTTGAAGGATCCCTCATTTCCTTAAATCCCAGTGTCCTCCAGTGCAAAGAGGTGGATGTTTGCTAGTCTAGCTGCTGCTCTGATTGCTGCCTGCCAAATCGGCTGCACTTTAACACCTCTTATTCCGTCTTTGCCATACCTATGATTATACATTTACCACACAGCAAATAAGTCTAAAGATCATCCCAAGAAAGCACAGCACAGATAGCTTAAAAACATGGAGTTGGGAATATATGTTCTGGGCAGCACTCACCAGATTTCTGCAGAAATGGCCCCGATGGTTAGTGCTCATCCGCAACTCATGGCGGTGCTGCCTCTGCTCCTGTCTGTGCTCAGTTTGGCTGCTGGTGGGAAGCTGCTGGTGGTGCCGCTGGATGGGAGTCATTGGCTCAGCATGCGGGACGTGTTGGATGGTCTCAGGCAGAAGGGACATGAAATGATCATTGTTGCACCTGAAATAAACATACATATAAAACCATCAGTGAATTATGAAAATGTATCCAATACCCTTCACAAAGGAAGAGGTGGATGGAAGTATCCATTCTTTTTCACAGGAAATTAAGAAATTCTTTTTCTCTCACTTTCTTCCTCACTTTCCATTTTCTGTGTAGGCAGCTGTATCTTTTCATTTATAAAGTATGCTCAGTTGAAGAGAAACTCTAGGCTTTTCTAGTGAAGGTCTGTGATGGGACATTTTATCCACCAGCAAATGGGATTGCCAGTGTTTCTGGACAGTAGGACAAAGTGCTGGATTCATCTTATGAGCAGCTCCCATGGAATGGCCCACAAAACCTTAAAAGCTCTTTCCAGGCTCAAAAAACCAGTCCTAATGAATGGAGCCATGGAGCAGGTCTGCTTTGACACATCCAGCACAGCATGAGCAGCACTGAGGGGATGGATGCAGCCTTGGTGATTATGCTAACCTTTCAGATGTGGCATGTGCTTTGGGTGCCTTGGACATAAAAGATAGCAATGCACGCAGTTCTTACTGGAGAGCCTTCTCTGCTGCTCTGTGGGAGAGCCTAGAGAGTTGTGCTATTCTTTTTGGTGCCCTGGCTTTCTCTTCAGTCATATTATTTAGGACTTGTGAACTGTGGGGTGAGGCCACCAAGCCTGTGTGGCAATTCCACCCATCTCCAAGTGGCGGAGATGGCTGTGGCATCTTACAGACATCCTCATGCACACTGTAATTTGCCACCTGAGCATTCATGCAACTCCACCGCTGCTGGACACCATGCAAGATTTGCCAGTGACAAAAAAGAGGCCAGAATTAGGCCCTGAGTTGTTTCGTGGAAAGTCCCTCTCAAAGAGTGTTCAGACATCTCTGCTCTGTCTCTGAGATCACAAAGCCAACCCCTCTATCCCCTGAGGCAGGTCTCAGACACTGCAAGTACCACTTAGTGTGGGTGATGTGTCCTGCAGACAAACTTGGCATCATGCTTCCATCTTCATCAATCTTCTCAGACTAGAAACCATCTTAAACAGCTCTTCCAGATCTGCTATGGGGCCACAGGCCTCCTAGAGATGACTCTTCAAAGAGACAGAGGGGACAGGTCTTGCCCAGCAGGAGGGAGCAGCCTCTGCTAGGCTGAGTGGTGATGTGGGTGTGACACATGTCCTGCACTTGCAAAAGTTTCAGCCAGGGAGCAGCTATCAGAAGTGCAGTCCCACCCAGAACCACCTCTGCCTCCTTTCTGGGACACTCTTTACTGTTCCCCTGCTAGAAACAGATGGGGGTTATCCAGTGCTATCCACCACACACCACCCACCTGTGGACTTGGCTAGAATTAATGCTTATTATGCAGCCTTTTATCAAATGAATGATTATACATTTACCACATAACAAATACCTTGAAGGATCAGAAGTTATGTTGTAGCACAGATTGCTTAAAAGCGCAGAGCCGGTGCTATTGCTTCAGTGCTGCCGGTGGTTTTCTTTCTGGGCAGCACTCACCAGATTTCTGCAGAAATGGCCCCGATGGTTAGCGCTCATCCGCAACTCATGGCGGTGCTGCCTCTGCTCCTGTCTGTGCTCAGTTTGGCTGCTGGTGGGAAGCTGCTGGTGGTGCCGCTGGATGGGAGTCATTGGCTCAGCATGCGGGACGTGTTGGATGGTCTCAGGCAGAAGGGACATGAAATAGTTGTCGTTGCACCTGAGATAAATCTATACATAAAGCCAACAAAGAATTTTGTTATGAAAATGTACCCAATCCCTTTCACGCAGGAAGAGGTGGATGAAAATTTCCAGGCATTTGTACGAGAGATACTTGAAGAAGGATCTTTTCTGGAAAGATTTCTTAAAGTATACCAAAGTATGAAAAGACTCTCTGATTTGTCAATCTCCAGCTGTGCACACTTACTGTACAACAAAGAGCTTGTCCGATATCTTGAGGAGAGCAAGTTTGATGCTATTCTTACAGACCCTGTAGTACCCTGTGGGCAGATACTGGCTGAGCATCTTTCAGTCCCTTCTGTGTTCTTTTTGCGAGGAACACCATGTGGTTTAGAATTTGAAGCCACTCAATGTCCCAATCCTCCTTCTTATGTCCCCAGGATATTTACAGACCTTACAGACCGCATGAACTTTCTCCAGCGGGTGAAGAATCTAATCTTTGACATCCCAAATTATTTTCTTTGTGATTTTTTCTTTCAACCATATGCAAAACTGGCTTCTGAGTTCCTTCAGCGGGATGTGACTGTGCCAGATCTCTTACGCCAGGCTTCCATTTGGCTCATGAGGTTCGATTTTGTGTTAGATTATCCACGACCTTTGATGCCCAACATAGTTTTCATTGGAGGAGTAAACTGTGCTCACAAGAAGCTACCTCAGGTGGGTCATGCTCTGTTTTTAATTCTTGCTCTGATAGACTTCTGCCTTTATAAGGGTGGGATTTTGTATTGCAGATAGGAATGAAGTTCCTGTTTAGGGTGAGTTAGGCAAATACTTGTGAAAGAAATTATTTTTCTCTCACTTTCTTCCTCACTTTCCATTTTCTGTGTAGCAGCTATACCTTTTCACTTATAAAGTATGCTCAGTTGATGCCTTTTCATTACACATATTTGAAGCCATTTTGTGTAGCACTGAGTAACTTGGTACTCTCTCCCTTAGGGAGTGATGGATGAGCAGCAGGCAAGTCTGAGGGGCTGTCAAAGCCTTGCAGTTAGGTATAATCCATACAACTTTGCAAATGGCTGTAGTGGGGTCTGGTATTTATGGAGAAATGCACATCAGGCTTCTGTCCTGGGGCACCCTTGCTACCTTACCACTTCTTTCTTTGTCAATTAATTTCTCTGCTTGTTCACATGGGTATTTCCAAAGCTGGAATCAGCAGGAATGTTGCAGGTTGTAGACTCTCAGGCTAAGAAGTACCGTCTCTGTTTACAGGCAGGCCTCAGAAGATTTCACCTTGGTGATGGCTATGTGAGATCCGAGAACAAAATCAATTTCAATGAGGCTGAAGGGGCTATGATGGCTTGGCAGATCCTGCTCAAAGGCAGTAGAGCTGTCAAAGCTTTTCTAGCAGAAATAGATGGGGGTTATTCGGTGCTATTCACCACATACCACCAACCTGTGGAGTTAGCTGAACTTAGTACTTGTTATGTAGCCTTTTATCAAATGAATGATTATACATTTACCACATAACAAATACCTTGAAGGATCAGAAGTTATGTTGTAGCACAGATTGCTTAAAAGCGCAGAGCCGGTGCTATTGCTTCAGTGCTGCCGGTGGTTTTCTTTCTGGGCAGCACTCACCAGATTTCTGCAGAAATGGCCCCGATGGTTAGTGCTTATCCGCAACTCATGGTGGTGCTGCCTCTGCTCCTGTCTGTGCTCAGTTTGGCTGCTGGTGGGAAGCTGCTGGTGGTGCCGCTGGATGGGAGTCATTGGCTCAGCATGCGGGACGTGTTGGATGGTCTCAGGCAGAAGGGACATGAAATAGTTGTTGTCGCACCTGAGATAAATTTATACATAAAGCCAACAAAGAATTTTGTTATGAAAATGTACCCAGTCCCTTTCACGAAGGAAGAGATGGATCGCATTTTCTGGAGAACTAGCCAGGGTGTATTTGAAGAAGGATCTTTTCTGGAAAGATTTGTTAAAACATATGAAGGATTGAAAAATGCTTCTGCCATGTTCCTGTCTACCTGTACACACTTACTATACAACGAAGAGCTTGTCAGATATCTTGAGGAGAGCAAGTTTGATGCTGTCTTTACAGATCCACTAGTACCGTGCGGGCAGATACTGGCTGAACATCTTTCAGTCCCTTCCGTGTTTTTTTTGCAGCAAATGCCATGTGGTTTAGAATTTGAAGCCACTCAATGTCCCAATCCCCCTTCTTATGTCCCCAGGACATTTACAGACCTTACAGACCACATGAACTTTCTCCAGCGGGTGAAGAATCTAATCTTTGACATCCCATATTATTTTCTCTGTGATTTTTTCTTTCAACCATATGCAAAACTGGCTTCTGAGTTCCTTCAGCGGGACGTGACTGTGCCGGATCTCTTACGCCAGGCTTCCATTTGGCTCATGAAGCTAGACTTTGTTTTACACTATCCAAGACCATTGATGCCCAACATGATCATAGTTAGTGGAGTAAACTGTGCTCACAAGAAGCTAACCCAGGTGGGTCATACTCTGTTTTTTCTTGTCATTCTTGCAGGCCTTTACATACTCTGAGAAGTTGTAATACAGGTTTTGTTAGAAAGGTCTCTTACTGTGGGTAAAAGGATTTCAAACTGCTTTTGCTTTGCAAAGAGGTGCCAGTACTCCTTTCTGTGAAGGCATCCAAAAATCACAGTATAAAAATGGAGAAAGTGTTGTAAATGAATTTAGCTCTGGGAAACTCCCCATTGGTCATGTGCCTCTGCTCAAAGCCAGCTTTGACATTAGAGCAGGTTGCTCAGGGCCTTTTTGCTCAGGACTGTTGATGTGGTGCAAGGTAGGCTTTCATTTGAGGAGACCTTTGCTCATCTTGTGGTCCATCTTGTATTTGCTGATTTCCTCTACGCTCCTGTCTTTTTTTCTTTAAAGAAGGATTCTCTATGTTTTGAATTGTCATAGACTCATAAAATACTTAGGTTGGAAGGTCATTTGCAGGCCTCTCAGCCAACCTCCTAGTCAAAGCAAGTCCAGTTAGTTCAGGTTGTTCCATTCTGTCTTCTCAAGTTTTGAGTTTCTCCTATGACCCTTAGACTGAAAACACTTTACTATATTCAATTTATTATTATATCCAATTTGAATTTTCCATGTTGCAGCTTGTGTCTGTTGCCTCTTTTCCTGTCACTGTCAATCTCTCTGCAGAATAGAGCTTTGTCTTCTTTATGGTAGTTAAGGTAGTTAAAGACAGCAATAAGATCTCCTGTTAGCCGCCTCTTCTGAATCCTGAGCAAGCTCATCTTTCTCAGCCCCTTTTTGTACATCATAGTCCCCAGTTCCTAACCATCTTCTTGGCTTTTTCTGGACTTGCTCGAGCACATCAATGTCTTTCTGGTAGTGGAGAGCTCAAAATGCTATGTGTCTTCAGATATCTCCCAAGTGCCGAACAGCAGAGAAGGATCACCTCTCTCAATCTGCTGGCTGCACTCTTGCTCACATAGCCCAGGATGCTATTGCCTCTGTGGCTGCAAAAGCATACTGCTGACTTATATTCAACATTTCGTCCACAAGGTCCCTGGGTCATTTTCTGCAGAGCTGCTGTCTGTCCAGCTGGAGTGCAGCCTGTCCTGTGGCATAGAGTTATCCCATCCCAGCAGCAGAACTTTGCTTTTGCCTTTGCTGACTTTCATGACACTCTTGTTGGCCCATTTCTCCAGCTTGTGGCATTCTTGTTGCAGTGGCACTCCCAGGCCAGTGATGCTCCTTATTTAAAGTATCAACTGGCATCATAAAAATAAAGTATAAGTTAGGTTACTTTATTCTTATAAAATTAATGTTGGATTTATTTCAGATTTATTTCATGTGTGTTCAAATATGTTTTGTGGTTTGCAGAGTAATATCATAGCTTCTATTTTTAGAAATAACTATTCCTGTTAAGTAAGTTTTTCAGATATTGACTTTGCAAAACAGTGAAATAGGACTTATTTTTCAGAAAAAGCTGAATCTCACACAGTAAAAATAAAGCACTTTTAAGAGGATTCAAACTTGGCATTCAGTTTAGAAAAGCAGAGATGGAATGAACCATATAGCTACACCTATGAAAAGAGCTATGACAGAGCATCTGTGACAGAGGTCTATAAAATCCTGAAAAGTGTAGCAAAGGTGAGAGGAGAACTGATACACAGTTTCTCTCAATACTTGACCTATGACTAACACTGAAATGAGGTGGCAGCAAACTTAAAGCAAACGAACGGCAGTACTTTTTCACACCATGCACAAAAAAAATAAATGCCTCTCAACACCAGCAGATATTTTTTTTTGTAGATAAAAACCCATGAATTTAAAAAGGATTTGGGTGGTTAATAAGAGGTACATTTTGACTGCTAGGATTTGTAAAATTACAAACAAGGTAATCATGGGTTCCCCTAACTGGAGATATTTGCTGTACCTTTTCCCACATACAACCATGGCATTCAACTCTGTACTTTAGCTTTACTTTCTCCTGATAGATACCTCTTTTCACCCTTGCCTTTGGAATGGGCTGAACTTGCTGTTCCGCTAGTGGACTTCAGTCTCTGGACACATATACACGTGAAATGGTGTTTGTGTGTTGCTCAAAATCCAGTGACAAAACTTTTAAACTCTTTTGAATGCGCCATTAGCCTTAAGGTGGTTTGGGTTTTTTTTTTTTACCTCTTTAATGTTGTTTTATAGCATTATATATCAGTGTTACTCAGATAATACACATTTGGCTGAAACGTTAGCAGAACTTAAAGACTACATGGGAGTGACTATATATCAAATATGAGATTTGAGGGCCTGTTATATGTTAGCATAGGGTAACAGTACATCTGCAACTCCGGGTTAACTACCTGAGTCTATACTGCCACCTTAGGGCATATGTAATGCTGCATCGCCTTGTTACATGAGATCTTTTCCTCTTTATTGCTGAAACGTGAAAATGCACACATAGATACTGCAGCTAACTCTCTGGCACATGAGGGTACCTTCTGTCCACCTCCTTTAGTTTCTCGTCTTTAATATCACCTGACTGTCAGCTAGAGAAAGTTTTGCTTAAACAGGCTGCAGAATTGATGTAGGTATGTATGTACTGTATTGCTGTCTGAAACTCCTTCCTCTTTAATGCAGTTTCCTTAGACGTTACACTCCTTGCTGGCTTATGAGAATCATTTTTTTTAACACGCCACGTGGAGAACCTGCTATCAAAATAAACCTTTTAGGACACCCTTAGTATTAGCCCTGGAATGTGCTTATCACACTCAGGTACCTTTGGCAAAGGTAGCCATCAAAGGTAGCCATTTCATGAACGAGATTTCCCATCACTCCTACCTGCTCCAAGACAACTCTTCCAGGCTGCTGCACAGCATGAAGAAACTGTTCAGAGCTCTCTCTGATCAGGTGTGCTTGGTTGGAGATCTAAACCAGTCTCTCTTCTCCAGTCAGCAATTGCTCTTGTTCAGCTACCATTCCTGTATCTTACTTTGCTTTTGTAAACTTGCAAACTTTTGGCATTCACCTTTTCCCTTTCCATGAAATATGCCTTAATGGCAGATGAGATCTGCTTCGTCAGGCACTTCTAAGCACAAACCGCAGATATCTGCTTTTCTAGGTTTATCTTGAAAGTTTTCATGTGCCTTTGCATGTTCTCCCTGTCTAAGGACATTGCTTTGTTTATACGTGCCTATTTCATTCACCCATCTACCCACTAGGTTTCCATTGCATCATTTGCTGCAGCTTCAACCCAGGTTCTCAAGAATAATTAGGCACTTAAATCCCATTCAAATCAACCTAATTTGGATATCTAAACAAGTCCTTGGAGTGGGACTTTCTTCCACATCAGATCATGTCAGCCATACTGTTATACAGGCCAACCTTCAAAACCTCAGAGGTAAAAAACTTTTTCCAAATGTTCAGTCCGAATCTCTCAAACTGCCATTTGTGGCCCTGATTATACTATTTACTGCTACCCAGAAAAGTTTGGCTCTGTCATCATTGTTACTCCCCATTGAGTAGCTGTAGGCTGCAGGCTGCAGTCGAGTGTTAGAGAGAACAGGACTTCTAACATGGTTTTTGTTTGCTTGCTTGCCCCCACCCGCCCCCCTTAAAAATCTTATCATAGCACATGCAGAAGCAGCTCACAAACTCTGTTCTCCCCTTCTTCTGGTAAGCACAGGACACAAGTGTGGACTTAACTTCTTTTGAGAAGTAGCTATTATTAAGAACTTTCAAAAATGTTTGGCCCGTAGCCTCTCACCTAGGAACTCTTATGGCCCCTCTTGACCAAGGACCACATATTCTGCTGCATCATTGCTTTCAAAAAGACATTTGGCCTCAAGCCACTCACCTACGAACTCTCATGGCCCCTCTTGAGCAAGAACTGCATATTCTGCTGCATCACTGTTTATATAAAAAGGTGTTTGGTTAATATGTTACCCAAACTTTGGTGACACCACTGCCTGGCGTGCCTGCTTCTGCTTACCATGTAAAACATCATGTGTGAACTCCAAGCAAAGGTTTAAGAAAGGAAGTTGGAGGTTTAGGTCTTTCATGTCAATAGTACAACAAACTTCTTGTATTATAAGCTCTCTAGAGAAGCTCAGTGGCCATAAAAGTTGATTCCTGACTTGAATCTGGCACAGGACAGTCAAGTGCACAGTGACTCACTTGAAACAACCCTGACCCAGAAAAATCCCTCTACAGACAACTGCTACCTCTGCTAATCAAAGACCCAGCTAATTGTTCTGAATCATTTAAGAGAACTTAAATGCATGGAAATGCTTCTTGCTTTAGATCCCTTGATAGTACTCTTATCAATGCTTTTATCACCATTTAAAATGTGATCTTTGAACTCCAACAACCTGTCTTAGTAAACATTTTGTAGAGGTAATGATTAAAGACCATCAAGTTATAAATGAAGTACAACTATTTTTTGCTTTCATATACTGCTTGGAAGAAGTCAGAAGGAACAATTCATTTCTTTTCCTGCCAACAGTCCCATGACAGTTATGTGGAGGTACCAGATATATGCTGGGCTTGTTCTTTTTCTTTCTTTCTGGAGTTTGGCAGAAGGTGGGAAGCTCTTGGTCGTGCCTCAGGATGGAAGTCACTGGCTGAGCATGCATATGGTTCTGGAGAAACTCTGGGAGAGGGGGCACGAAATTGTTGTGGTCATTCCTGATGCCACTTTGCTCATGAAAAGCTCACAATCTTTCACCATCAAAACATACTCTGTGCCTTACACACAGGAGTTTGTGGATAGATACTACCATTCCACCAGTGAAAAAGTTTTGATAACCCTCCCTTTCTAGAAAAATTTGCAATTTTACTCAGCGATATATCAGAACTGACCAACACGTTCTCTTCTACTTGTCAGCATCTCTTATATGATGAAGAACTAATGAAGTACCTCCATGACAGCAAATTTCATGCCATTATGATGGATCCTGTGTTGCCCTGTGGACCAATTGTTGCTGAGTATCTCTCTCCCTTCAGTGTACTTCATGCGTGGTCTTCATGTACCTTAGACTACAAAGCCACCCAGTGTCCCAGTCCTTTTTCTTACACGCCGAGGTCTTTCATGTCCCGTTCAGATCACATGACATTTATGGAGCGTGTGAAGAAACTCCTGGTTGGGTTTTCAAAGCATTTGTTTTGCTATCATCTGTTTTATGTAAAATATGAGAACTTAGCTTCTGAGTTTCTTCACAGAGAAGTAACAGTACTGGAACTGTTTTAGCAAAGCATCCATTTGGCTGATGAGACACGATTTTGGTTTTGAGTATCCGCACCCAATAATGCCAAATATGGTCTATATTGGAGGCATCAACTGTGAGCAGAAGAAGCCATTATCAAAGGTTTGTCATTGTTTATGTTGAGAGTATTACAGCATTTATTAGCACTTATTGAAGATTTGCTTTTTTAAGTGCTTCCTATAGTAGTATTGTGCTTGAGCCAATACATGATCGAATACCAGGATGGCATGATTTGGATGTAGGAATCTCAGGCTCTGTTAGATGATCACAAGACTTGCACTGCAAGCAGTGGAAGAGTTTCTCTCCAGGAGAGCATAGGTGAAGTTGTCGAAGCTATGTAGCTGCCTAGGTATAGCTTAGCTTGTTGTAAGCATAACACCATAATACTAGACAATCATAGCACGTATGCTATATCTAGATAAATGACAAAATAATTCTAGGTCATACAATTTAATATCCCTAACAGCTGTGGAATACTGATTAATTGCAGGAGACTTGATTGGATGAAAAATGGAAATGTGGAACTAACTCTGTGTATGTATCCAGGCACTTATAGTGTGCCATAGAGATTGATAATGTGGATGAGCACCCCAAAACCAAAGATGGTAGAGGGAGCTCTTTTGCCTCTGAATTTGTGTAAGAAGCAGTGTAAGATAGCATATGAGAGGATGATTAGAAAAAAGAAGCCTTCAGGATTGTAACTATCTATCTACCCTCCCTCCCTAGCTTGTTTAAATCTCCCTAGTGGGCTGTGCAAACAGTGCAGATGTCAGTCATTTATTCTGTTTTTCAGACCGCAGTGGTGTTGTAACAGCCGAAGTTATTGCTAAGCTTGCATCACATTTACTACTGTAGACTCAGGGCTTTCACTCTGATAACTGGTACAATACAGAAACAAATCTGAAGATAAAGCTTATCAACCCACTGTGTATCAAATCTCTGTCAATTATTGCTGCTTGTTTAGACTCTGAGACCACAAGGTAATCCAAAGGTCAGACTTCTGTTCTGAGTTTTGTGTCCAATCAGCTGAGCAGACTCAAGGCAGGGAATTAATCATTAACTGGATGTTAATAAGATAGTGATTGCTTAGTCAGGTGTTACCTCCCATTCATAACTCTGCTCAGCCTTTCAGTGTGACACATGGCCAATTGCTTGACACTTCTTCCTCAAGCATTTGAATCCTCTAGTATTAATTCAAGCATTCAACTTTACCTTGCAGTGCTCAGTTGCTTAAAGCCTTCACCGTGTGCACAGATGATGATCCCAACCTCTACCCACAGTTAAAAATTACCCTCATTTCTGCCCACAAACATACAGTCTGTTAAAAATTAAACACTTTCCTTAGTTAAGATTAAAGTGCAGAGTACCCCATGATTCACTCCTTGTTCTCTGCAATAGTTTTGCAGCCATTTAAAACTTTGCTGACAGCACAAGGAAAATGGCTTCTTCAAATCCAGGATTTAATTCTCTTGCCTCCTGGGTTGTGTTTTTCCTGCTCCCCTGGACGTTTTCTGAAGGTGGAAAGCTTTTGGTTGTACCTATTGATGGCAGCCACTGGCTCAGCATGCGCCTGGTTGTGGAGCGGCTCAGACAGAAGGGACATGAAATCGTGGTGGTTGCGCCAGAGATAAATTTACGGATAGATTCGTCGGTGCGTTACACCATGAAAACATACTCTGTGCCTTACACCCGGGAGTATGTGGAGGCCGAATTTAAAAAGCTGGGCTATAGGAGTTTCACACATCAACCCTTCTTGGAAAAATTCTCAAAAATGGCAAATATTACAACCATGTTCTTTGATTCCTGCAAACATCTTCTGTCTAACAAAGAGCTGATCAAATACCTTGAAGAAAGCAAATTTGATGCTGTCTTTATGGATCCTTTTTTTCCGTGTGGACAGATAGTGGCTGAACATCTCTCCATACCTTCTGTGTACTTCGTACGGGGACTGCCATGCAGCCTAGACTTCCATGCTACCCTCTGTCCAAATCCTCCTTCTTACATTCCTAGGTTCTTTACTCGCTACACGGACCGCATGGCCTTCCTTCAGCGTGCAGGCAATCTCATAGCTAGCCTGAGCAGTTCCCTGGCTTGCAGCTTTCTTTATTCACCGTATGATCATTTGATCAAGGAATTCCTCCAACAAGAGGCAACGGTGCTTGAGCTGTTCAGCCATGCATCTATTTGGCTCATGAAATATGACTTTGTGTTTGAGTACCCCAGGCCTCTAATGCCTAATATGGTCTTGATTGGAGGCATAAGCTGCACTCAGGAAAAAGCATTGCCACAGGTTAGTTACCTTTTTTCCTTAGTTTAGCTATGGCTGCACTGTTTGCTCTCACCATGGGATGGAGCTCCTGGCCGTAACAAATAATAACAGGTGAACGAGTGAAGTGGCAGTGGCTAGAAAAGCACTTTGTACCTCTGCATCCCTTGTGCATTGATGAGTACGTTACTTTGTGTCCCAGACAAGCATACATACAAAGCTGGGCTTTTCCATGTTTTTTCCCCCCAGTATTTTCTGGCTGCTTACTTCCAGTAATTTTGTTTTGTATACCTGTTTACAAGACTTGGTGCTAGCTAGGGTAATGCAGCAGGCCAAATCATCCTAGTCCTCTGCCCTTGAGCAGAGGACCATTTCTGCAGGAATTTCAGACAGTGGCAGACCTGAATGAAATCCCCACCATCCAGTGAAGCAGCAAGAGATCTGCTTCTTTTGTGTAAAATACTCTGTCACAGATCTGGACTGCAACTGTATTTCGCTTGAACTATGCCAATCTTCCTAAATATGGGATATCTGCCACTGTCCACTAAGAAATCCCCCTGTTTCTTAGTGCTTTCTCTTATTTTTCAATGAGCGTCTACTGCAGGTATTTCATAAAGGTTGTGTGTAGCACCCACCAATATAGGCAGCTGCTGGTTAAAAAGACTTTAGTAAAATAACCCACCTATTCCCAAAATAGGGCTGCAAAAAGTTTCATAATGGTAGCTGCATTTCTGAGCAGAAAGTCAGACCTTGGCACACAAAAACATTTAAAGAACAGAGTAAAACTGATGTGACTAGTCCCACAGAAAATAGATAGGGCTAAATACGCCCTGAAATAGCCATATCTGTTCCACTGCATCAGGAACTGCCGAAGAATTTTGTACTAAAAGCACATTTGTAGTCTGGGGAGGATTTTGCAGTTCCCAAATGTCGGCGAGTTTATACAGAACTGAGGCCTGAGTTCCCAACCAGACATCTACGACACCTTAATGGAGGGCGTGTCTTCAGAGAAATCTGGTAAGACAGAACCAAGCCCTGAAATGAGAGTTACATTTCACCTTGTTTGTGCCCAGGAGAGCATCAGGTCTGCTGTTCAGGGTGCAGCTATCAGCAAACCTTTGATGGCGCCTTCTGTTTGGGACCCAGTCCAAGCGAAGGGCCACGGCACTCTGGTCAGCCACAAAAATACATAACAGAGCGTAAAATAAGAGGGTCAATTTCAGTTATCCCCTCAGACCCTAGAGATAACATTTCAATTGCCAGACTTACAGGAACATTTAGTTCATTTTATTCCACTCATTTAACTCTGATGCCTGCAGCAATTCCCTCCAGTTTTGTCTTTCCTTCCCTGGCTTTACCAAATATTTTTCTATGGCACAGGATTTTTGCTCCAGCCTTCAGCTTTTTTTATGCTTCATTGGAATCCTTTTGTTCTTGGATTCCAGTGACAGATCTCCTAGTCCTTCTTTTATTTAAATCAAACAAAACAGATAAAAATGGGCAGCAGTTCAACATTATCATACTCAAAGCAGACCCAATAAATCCAGATATTAGAAATTAGAGCTATCTGCTGTCAGAACAATTTTCAATATCTTAATTCTCTCTTGCAGCTGCATGGTTTGAAAAGAGCATCAACTCTGAAGCCAGAGCATCTGACTTGCAATAAATGTGAAAATAAACCACAATGTATTCACCTGGGGATTGGTTGCCAGGAAAAGTATGATGATGAATTGATCTCCTTAATTGGTACAGCATCTTTTTTATGCACAGAAACCGATGACTTCGAGCAGGCAGGCTTTGCTACATGACTGTTTTAAAGTAAATTTTTTTCCCATGTCCATACTGAATCTCGGTTCAGGCTTCAATTCTACAAATACTCATGCACTTTGATAACTTTGTTCATCCACTTGTGCCTATTTTTTTCCCCTGGGACTCATTTTCATGCAGATAACTAATTTTTCTGATCATAATTTTGTTGTGTTGACTGTTCATTTTATTGCCTTTCCAGATAGTTTCGTGGGAACATGACAGAAATTACAGTGTATGACATGGAAGGCACTTTGACTGAGGATGTGCTTTGTGTTGGCAGGAATTTGAAGCTATTGTGAATGCCTCTGGAGAACATGGCATTGTTGTCTTCTCGCTGGGCTCCATGGTCTCTGAGATTCCTATGAAGAAAGCCATAGAAATTGCAGATGCCTTGGGATCAGTCCCTCAAACGGTATGGTTTCCCTCTTCCCCTTCCAGCACAGCAATTCAAGACTGTTTTCAAATACAGTATATGATTACCTTCGTCTTTCAGCGTGCTTGATCCTCCCTTCTTTCTCCTGCTCCCTGGTGCCAGAAGAAACTATCACACCAGCTGCACTGTACAACGAAACGGGTCTTGTGCAACACAGATGTTTTTAGCTGTGCTTTTCAAACCCACTGAGGAGCAGCAAGAGGTCGGTTGCTGAGAACTAACATTGTGTTTACTTCTCCTGAAAGGTTTTGTGGCGATACACAGGACAGGTGCCCCCCAACCTGCCAAAGAACGTCAAGCTAGTCAAATGGCTGCCACAGAATGATCTTCTAGGTAGGTCTGAGATACCTTGAGTGATACCAGTGTGTTTGTTTTAATCTGAGAGTGCTGTTGTAAGGCCCCATTAGCATCATCCACGCTGACTCCCTGTATCACTGTGGGTCATGGGACTGACTTACAGCCTTTGCTGTTTGAACCAGAGCTCATCTTTTAGACACTTAGCTGATGATTGCAACTTAAAAATTGCT
This sequence comes from Nipponia nippon, assembly GCF_047370975.1. Lineage (NCBI taxonomy): Eukaryota > Metazoa > Chordata > Aves > Pelecaniformes > Threskiornithidae > Nipponia > Nipponia nippon. The sequence continues at coordinate 58,655,526 of NW_028262369.1, forward strand.
GAATTATGAAACGACACTGTTTGGAAAGGTGATCCAACACTTGGCTACCCTTACGGTCAAAAATGGGGGGTCTTTATCTCTAACTAGCCAGTCTCAACACCCAGACACGGGTTTTTGTCATGTTTTTGTCTACTGGACTGAAAAGAAAATTTAAGGTCCCCAAGTGAGCGTTTCCAGACAGGTCATTGGGCTTTTCAACTGGTAAAATTGTACGTGCTACTGCCAGGAGTGCATTTGTTGATTAGACAACAGGGCTCGGCTGTGGGAGATCTGCAAAACCAGCAAATGGAAGACATGGTAAAAAAAGCAAGCAATGGTAGCATGCTCTTTAACTTCACTTGGCTCTGATTTCATCCTAAAATCTGAGAAGCTTTGGAGGATTATCCAGGGCTCTCCAGAGATTACTCAAACCAAGACAGAGCTGTACAACGCAAGGTTCATTCAGTCCCCTGTAATGTCCTGTTCTCTGCAGCCCTAAGTCTGTCCATAGATAATGATGTACATGACAGCCCGAAGTTCTTGATTTATACCTCCCAGTGCCATTTTAGTGCAAGTGTGTCCCCAAGGATGTGTTACTGTCAATTAACAAATCAAATAGCTAACCAAATCTTTCTTTCCTTCACAGCTCACCCTAAGACTCGTGCCTTTATCACCCATGGAGGCTCACACGGTGTTTATGAGGGCATATGCAATGCGGTGCCAATGGTACTAATGCCTTTATTTGGAGACCAGATGGACAACGCCAAGCGAGTAGAGTCACGGGGAGCAGGACTGACACTGAATATACTCGAAATGACTTCGAAGGACATATCCGTTGCCCTGAAAGCAGTTATTAATGATAAAAAGTCAGTAATAGAAGCACAGCCTTTCTCCTTCTACTGTTGTGTAACAACACCAGCACTCTAGCTTCCAGCTTAACAGAATACTAATCTGTTCTTATATGCCTTCTTATATCAAAGTTACATCACTGAGATGCTGATGCTTGCCCTGGGTTAACCTCATCCTGTCCCTGTAACAGCACTGTCCTTCTCACTGCCTGGGATTATAATCATTAGGTAACAAGAACTGGCTGATACGAGAGGATGCAGGTATCAGAGAAGATGGGGTATAAGTGCAATAGAAGAAATCAAGTTGACAAAAGATGTGTCACCTGCTTAAAGCCAAATTCACCAGGCAGTGATGTCGAGGGCTTTGACACAATGTGGTAGATAAGGCAATCAGTGAAGGGAGATGTGGCAAACTGCTTTTGTTTCCCAAATCAGTGGTGACATGAGTCAGTGGGGAGCCTGAAAAGGTTGAAAGGCTCAGCTGTCTGGCTGGTTTTCTTTGCATGAGGGTTGCCCAGAGATGCTGTCTGCACAGCAGCAGGAGGAAGGAGACAAGTAGCAGCGCCTCAGTATAGTCCAGAGGCTGTACTGCATCAGGAAGCATTGCCTCCCAGCTGCAGGGTCTACTCACTCACTATGTTACAGACCAGTTTTGTCAGACATTTCCCCCCCCGCCCAGTGCTCATAAGGAGCTGTATGAGCACAATCAGCTGCTGCCTGGCTCAGCAATGCTGGACAATTGCAGCACAGAGCAGGAGGAATACACGCGGATACGCTGAGGTGGTGCAGGGAACCATGCTAGGCATTGTAGTATTGCAGTCAACATGCCCAAGGTGTTTTAAGGCATCACAGCTAAGGGGAGCTTTAAGACATACCCTCCTCTTCCCCGCTCCCATTCTCTGTTGTCACTACGGCCTCTCAGTCCTTGGCATCCTCTTCCCCATCACGTTTCTGAAAAACAGCACTTTATTGCCATTGTTTCCTAACCACTGTTCTTATAGCAATAATAACAATAACAGTAATAATAACAATAATGCATCTTGATATTCAGCTGGATGACTTCTCTACACCCAGTCTCACATTTCAGCCAGATACCTTCACCCCAGATATTTTGCTGACAGCTCAAACTAAGCGTTTTCTGTTTTTTTCTTTTCCTCCTACCTTTCCCTCCTTTTTTGTCATTGAAAGCAGCACTTTTCTAGGCCCATAACTTTGCCATTATCCTTCTCATGGGGTGGTGGTGTTGAGGAAACACCACCAGAGAAGCCTCCAGTGGGCCATCAGATAACTGACACTGCATCCTTATTTTCTGGGAACTCAGCCTCAGCAGCACAAGTCATTGAAAACACCAAACATCTTTTCTTGGCAGGTACAAAGAAAACATCAAGCGTCTCTCTGACCTTCACCTCGACAGACCCATCCACCCCCTGGACCTGGCCGTGCACTGGGTGGAGTTTGTAATGAGACACAAAGGGGCCCCACACCTGCGACCTGCTGCTCACGACTTGAACTGGATCCAGTACCACTCCCTGGATGTCATCGCCTTCCTCCTCAGCGTGGTACTTCTCTCCCTCTTCATTTCTCTGAAGTGCTGCCTGTTCTGCTGCCGCAGGTGCTGCTGTAAGAAGGGAAGAACAAGAAAGCCAACCAAATCAAAATCCCACTAGCCGATGAAACCAGTGGTAGGAGATAAGGCCTCTGCTCCAGACCAGAAGGATCAGAGAACATCTTAAATTTCACTAAAATAATTGCTGACTTTCAGTCAAGAAATAATAGTGTTCCTTTAAACTAGCACCATGTGAGGGTTGTTCCACTGATACAATTTCTGCCTTTCATTAAGAATTGGTTGTTAAAAATAATTTGTATAGGAGTGCTTCAGTCAGTTGGGAAGATATTAGTGTGAAGTCCAAGGCTCCTGGCTTCCACATTTTGGTGTAGAGAGGACATTTTTTTTTTTTACCTCTATATGCAATGGAGATATATAGGGATTTCATAAGACTTTGCTTCAAGAGCTTTAGGAGAACCATTTGCTCTAGTGTAAGACTGTCAGGTTTATCAAGCACTTTGAAATCTTTGTACAGCTGTTGTTACAGAAGAGGCAAATGCTATACACTGACAATACGTGTCACAAAAGCCAAGCTATACGCACATCTTAAATGGGTTTTATGTGTGTTTACAATACCCTGAACTCAATTAAGGTTTTGGCAGGGAAGTGGTTGTAAAGCCACTGGTGTTTCACCCAAGTTCCCCATCAGGCGGAGTGCTTTATCTGGAGCTTACCTGTTAGGTGATGAGACCTTTGTAAGCATTGTTTATAAAACCCAACTGATTTACTCTTTGTAAATGATGTTCAGGTAAAGACCCAAACCCCAGCCCTATAAATAAATCCCCAATACTAAGAATAATGGCTCTTGTGTTTTCTGACTTGAGAGATATAGGGCTGGACACTTGTTTGATCATGGAGAGAGAGCTGGGGAAGGGAAAGATTCAATGCCCCATGGTGTGAAAGCCACCTCAATGCACAAAAGCCAGTTCTCAGCATTACTGTCTCACTGCTTGGTGAGTTGGTCCTTGCCGAGAGGTTACATCCTGAGGCTGCCACAGTCCCCACTACTACGTATAGAAAAAGTCAGAAAAGACCTGAAACATCAGTTAATATTCAGGGCTCAAAACAGGCTGGAGCATCCCAGTATGTCATGGCAGTGCACGTGTCCCACTAAATACCTCGTGCTGTTATTTTCTATTGCTGTTTGAAAAAGCATGTACTTTAGCGAAAGCTGTTAAGTTCAAGAACACGGTCCCTCTGCTCCTCAGCCTGTCCCCATTGCAGTGCCCGATTCTCGTGGGCATCCATGCCACCTGCAACCTGTCCAGGACCGATGCTGACTTGCTTTTCATCCTCTGCCTGTCCCTCCCCACCTCTTGCCCTCAGTAAACAGACGGAAACCTTTTCCTTGGGACACACAGAGGGAGTCCCCACGGTGCATGAAAGCTGACCTGCTTTTAAAATGCAGCTTTTGCAGCTCCACACGTTCCTGAAGTGACAGCTCTGGCTGTCCCCATAGTCCCAGCTGAAGCCAGGTGACAACAGTGCATCTGTGCAACGGTACGCAGCGTCTCTGGCAATGAGACCCAGCGAGACTTCGCAGTGCTCATCACACTACCAACTGCAGTGGTTTCAGTCATCTCTGAGCATGGGGCTGGCTTCAGGCAGCTGATGCAAAAAGCACTTTAAAATGTCCTTATGAAGATGTTTGAGTACCCTGCTGCAAACACGCTCTGGATCGATCCAGTGACTTTCTCTGCATGGACAAGAGAAAACCCCCTTCATTTCAGATCAGATGAACAGAATTTAAAAATAATCCCAGTTGCAGCTGTTCAGGGTTGTTTTTTTTTTCCCCAACTGAAAACCTCGTGTTAGGTGGAGGAAAGGAGCTAAGAGAAAGGGAGAAGGATGCAAAATGCCCATCCCACGGCTTGCATTTCAGAAAGATCTCTAACAAAGCTGAAGCAAAACAGCAACAGAAACCAGATATCCTCCTCCTCTCCTTTTCCCTTTGCTTTCCTTAGCCTCAATTAGTTTGTCCTGCTCTTTGTTTTCCCTTGGCTTACTGCAAAAATAAGGAGGAGAGAGGGGCCTTCGGGGACATGCAGGGCTAGGACTGGACAACCATCATGTCGTGTCCATTTTCAGCTGTGCCCAGCAGAGGACACTACAATATCGCTAACGGAGGGAGCAAGGAAAAAGGTCAGCCTTCCCCGCCAAGCCAGCCCAGGTGGGTCAGTGGAAGTCGATAGCAACTTGTTTATCCATCTGTGCCCCAGGAACACGGACCCTGCTGTAGAGAGATCATTTTCAGAGTGAATTAGGGGCCAAACTGCGTGGGACAAGCAGCTTCGGTGCAGAGGAGGGAGCTGGAGGGGCTGCAGTATCACCGCAACACAGCCTTCCCAATCCTTCTCAAGGGAAGAGTTACTCTGGGGATGCCATCCCCTCTTACCACCCCTTAATCAGGTATCATATAGAGCTGTGATGCCCCTTAAATGGGGCAAAGAGCCCAAGCCCCTGCTTCCCTTACTGGGAAAAAGAGAAATCATTGCCACGATGCATTTCTAAGCAACAGAGCTGAGATTGGGTCACTTCCCAAAAGAGGAAACTGAGGCAGGCCCAGCCATCGCTCCTCTCCCTGAGCTGCGCAGGCTCCACATCTCCCCAGGGCTCCAAGCACTGCAGCCTGAGCTTTTCCAGCAAACCCTCCAAATCTCTGTTTTTAAACACCTGCCAAAAGACAGGAGCCAAAATCCCTTTGCTGCCCTTGGAGAAAGGAGGCACAAACACCTCCCACCTTCTGCCTCCAGCACCCTCTCAGCATCTCCAAGCGCTCATGTAGCACCCCTTCAGAGCTGCGAAAGGAGAGGAGAGCTGTTGCTTTCTGCTCCCGCCCAGGGACTTTGTTAGTGTTTATTTTATTTTTGCCTGGATTTTAACATCCAGGCTTGCAACAGTAAGGCTGGGAAAAAAAAAAACAGTGCAAGCCAGCGCTGCTCCTGGCTCTTCCAGTGACCCTTGGATCCCTCTGGCTGCAAAACATGGGCGAGAGCCTCTTTGGGTTCAAGATGGGGGTGCCCTGGGGGACACAGCAGCCCTGGCTCCGGTGGGAGGGTGCAGTCAGCATCTCTCACTGCTTCCCACCAGCCAGACCACGGGAAATGACAGGAATTGCTGGCATTTTTCTGCAGCCACAGGGCTTCGGCAGCTTCATCCCAGCCCTCCGGTCCCTAAGGGCAACAGCGAGGTTTTTGCACTGCCACCGGAGCTCCAGGCAGCTCTCGGGTTCCTCCACCTCCCCAGCACATGGGTCCAAGAAGACCCCTTGCCCACAGGAACAGAGCGCTCAGAGGGGGACTTGCAAGACATGCTGGGAAGTTAAATATGCCCATTATCCAAGGGCAGAGCAATAAACAGCAGCAACCTGCAGATGAGCACTCCCTCCTCCTCCCCTGCGCAGGCTCCCAGGGCCAGACACCCGCAGATGGGTCCCCGGTGCTGCTTCGCCCCGCACACTCCCACTCAGATGCTCACGCTCAGACCTGCAATTATTTAACTTGATTTTTTAAAGGTGGCTTTGTAAAAAGTAAATACTTACTGCTGCCAGCAGCCAGCCATGACCCCAGTTTGGGGGGTTTCACAGGAGCTCCCAAACCCCCTTTCAGCCTTGCTTCCCACCGTGGGAAAGCACGGAAAGATTAAGATGAGCGCATGTGGTGTCGGTGCCCACTTCCCTCAGGAGAGTGAATGAGGGATGCCGACCTGCAAGGAGCAGCATCAGCCTCATTTAAACAAACAAACAAAACATCCCCAAACCACATGCATCCACAAACAGGGCTGCTTTGGGACTGCAGACATCATGACTGCAATGGTCCAGAGCCCTGCCCTCCTCTGTGAAAGCCTGGGGAGAAGTGCAGAGGTAATGCTGATACCGGCAGCACCATGCTGACCCCCACGGTCCCTGCGAGAAGTGGATGAGGTTGCCCCACGACATGGCCCGGCCCCGCATTGTTCTCCAGAGCTATCCCAAAGCAGGCTCTGCTCCCTGCAGCATCCCAGTGGGCGAGCTCTACCCTGCAGCCTGGGGCTTGGCACCGGTGATGTCCCATCCCATGACATGCCATGTGATGGCCGGCTCTGGTCCCCAGCACTGCCTCAAGGATGGCAGGGAGCTGCCACTAGCAAGCCAGGTACTTTTAGCTAGAGCAGCCACACAGCTCTCCAATTATTTATCACCTGCAGAGGTGTTTTTAGGAGTTATTTATAGGTGAGTGTGATGAAACCTCGGAAAAGCAATTGCCAAAGTGAACTAGGCACAAAATGCAGGATAGCCTCTCCCCAGGGAGGAATGTGCCCTGCTGAACCCGGAGAGGCAGCGAACTGCTCCAGCTTTAGCATTTAAGCTCAGTGAGTCAGGTTAACCCCATGTGGCAGCTGGACTCAGTCCATAGCTTGGTCCATAACCCTGCTGCTGCCAGTGCCACAGGCTGCCGGGACTGAACCAGGCTTACAAAGGAAAGAGAAGATGAAATCTCCATCTACAAACATTTCCTCACCATCTGAGCCAGCTCAGGATGCTGGTATTTCCAGAAGAGCTGATGCTGTCTCCAACTTCATCTTTCCCAGAGCGAACTCCTGCCCTGCCTACAGCAGGTGTCACGGCTCACTGTAACCATCACAAAAAAAGCTGCTGTCGTGCGATTCTGCTTTGACAGGTAGTAGCAAGTGCTCCCAGCATCAATTCCCTTTCTATTAAGGATGGGGTGAAAGGTTTCATATGCCAGATCTGATTGCTTAGGATGATAAAAGCAAGTCATCAGCACAGGCTGTTCAGGCATCAGCAAATCCCAAATCCCCCCCAGCCAGATATTGGCTGGCTTATCTAACCGCGTGACCTCTCTTCAAAAGCCAGCCTGTACAAATAGAGCGGATTTTTTTCCCTGAAATGCTACCAGCCTAGATTATCTTGGTGGGGGGACATGGTCCCCCCTTCGCTGGGACAGATCCAAGCAAGCTGCATCTGTTACCATGCATCCCTCTCTGGCTCATCGCTGTCTCCCAGTGAGGGACCAGACTGCAACCCAGTGACTCACTTTGTGCCGGAGGAGACTTTGCAAAGCGTCTCCTGGAAGCTTTAATTAACGTTCGGTGGGGGGTAATCAAAGCAGGGCAGGAACCCAAGGTTCGTTATCTTCCAGAGGCTGCTGAAGAGACGGTGGGGCCGTCCTTTGAGTTTTGGCCACAAATGGTTGGTCCGAACTCCTTGGAGAGGTGGGTCCGAGATGATTTCAGCATACCACGAGGGAGGCTGTGGGATGGATCTGGTGATGGGCAGGGGAAGGAAGGGGAAACCACAACCAGCGGCGCTTCTGCCGTCAAGCGAGTTTTTTAAACAGTAACAAAAATAACACATTCATCTCCCCAGCCAGCGGCTCCTTCCTTTTCATATAGGAAATCAGGGTCCTCCCACCCAAAATCAAACAATCCGTCACCCCTTGCAGAACTAACCACCCGGCAAGTGAAGCCTGCCCTCTTTTGGCCAGGTTTCACTGCATACAGCCTTTGGGAAATTCAAGCCTTTATACTCTGCTCCCCTCCGCCCTTTATAACAAGAGAGCCAAATGTGTCATTTGTTGCTTGGAAGTCCCTGAATTTCACTGATGGATTAAGCCTGCTGAGTTGTGAAGAGGCAAGCCCCAGGGTATGCTTCATGTAAAGCCCGTTATCCAAAAAAAGGGCTTTCGATAGGACGCGTGAGCAGATCACGCCATGGATGTGTGATGGGATTTACATTTCCAGGGACAATGACCATCTCTGTTAATTTACAGTCATCCAAGCCCATGTTTTATGAGGGATCAAGCCCGATTAAGTTGGCTTGGGTTATTAAGGTGGGAAGGTTATAAGAGTCCAGCAGACCAGGAAACCCAAACCTGGAACAGGACTGCTGAGCGAGATGTGCCTGGGATGCCAGTGAAGCCCAGCACCCAGGGCAGAAGTCCAAGCGATGCATCATGATCCTCGCTGAAGATGTTTTCTACCACGGTTTTCCACAAAGCAAACCATCATGCCTCCACCCGGCATGGAGGATACGGCCATCAGAGGAGGGCAAATGCAGGACACAGCACTGGGAACGATGGTCTTCTGATGGCAAAAGAAACCCGCAAACAAGAGGAAGACGTAGGAGCAGCCCTTTAACCAACACCTCTCCTCTAAGCCCTCATGACCAGCTCCTCATATTGCAAGACAGGGGTGTCCTGACAGCAGATAATCCACAACAAGCATTTAATTGAGAGCTGGGAAGGAAGCAAAGCAGTTGATTTTCAGCAGGGATTTCTAGGGATGGAAACAGATGCCCAGAGACCTCCAGGGTCTTTAAGCACAGACTCTAGTTTTCATTGCAAACTGCGCTGGGCATCCAGACTTAGAGAGCTGGCGAGGACAAAGCAAAAATGAGACACAGCAGCTTTTCTGTACAGACACTGATAACCCAGAGGTGACTTTTCTTTCTTCTCCCCTTCTGACATATCTTCTTCAGTCATTTAGTGTCAAGCTGAGCTGATACAAGATGATCATTCAATTTTGATGGCTGAAGTAGACGAGAAAATGATGCGAATGCATTTCCAAGGTCACCTGTGCTGAAGCAGGTCGTTCCCTTGATTGGCCCGAGGAAAAAAGCCAAATCATTTCCTTGAAGTTGAAATATTAGAGGGAGTCAGCCAGCAGTGGCACAACTAATGGGGAACTGTCCAAATCAGATAGCTACTGCCCTTCATGTCCAAACCACATAGGAGCAAGGCAGCACATGGTGAGGCATCCGTGGTAAAGCATCATCCGTATCCATCTTGGCAGTGAACCTGCAGTGATGGGGCAGTCAGGAGGGGACTGATAACCCCAGCAGAAACCAACCCTTTATGCAAATAATTCAGAAATAATTCAGAAGACACCACAGCAGACCGTCAGTGGGACATCATCTCACACATGCTCCCTTCTTGCTTTCTCACCGGCATACCTGTGCTGGAGGATGGGTTTTTGTGCCACGCTACATTGTGAAGCTCCCAACATCAACCACTGCCCCAGCCATGGGTTACTGGCACTGACCAATTTCACAGAGGAAAGGAAACAAGAAAGGACAGGCAGCTGAGTTAAGAGACTTTACCAGCAGAGACTTGCTAGCAATTGGAAATGAGGGGAAAGGCAGGCAGGCAATGGGATACACAGAAATCTGCAGGTTTCAAGGAAACAAGCTAATGCATCATTATCGGACCAGCAGATCCACATGTGTAACCTAACCCAGGATCATTATTCCCATTTTTATACTCAGTTTATGCACATCTCAAAGCATCTCTATCTGTGCAAAGTGAGCAATGAGCTGTTCTAGGAAAGCATCTGTACGAAACATCAGAGGGCTGAGATGGAGCAGCAGCAAGTAAAATAGTGGGTCAACTGCATCATCCCCCCAATTACAACTTTGTCCCAAATGCACCATTTTAAAGCCCAAATGTCAGCCACAACACAGCTGCTCTCCAATAGCCACGGCCAAGCCTTCAGGCTGCAGCAGTGCTCATGCTGTAGCTCTGCCCTCTCCAGGGAGCCTCAACTGGGGTCATGAATTGACTGAATCCCCAAGAGCCTGGACAGCATCTGATCCACAGCCCAAATCCTGTGATGGCCACAGGTCTCGGCACCGAACCGAGCGGGGACGATGCAGCAAGGGCTGTGTGAGCCTGGGCTTGAGGAGCGTGCCGGTGGTATGTCCATCACCCTGCTGTGGAGACCAACACCCTCCTGAAGGCAGGGCTGAAAAATTACATGGGTTAGATGGGAAAACATCTGCTTGGAAAACAAGTTACTGCTGAGATCAGGAGACAAAAGGAGGAGAGCCAACAGCTAGCTCCTGGTGCATCATCCCTGGAAGAGTCTGGGAAGAACTTGTTTGCTCATTCCCTTTGACAATGAAAAAGAATGTTCCTTAGCTCATGAGTTCCACAAAAAGGTTTCTTTCTTAATTTTTTTCCCCTGCTCTCTTCATCTTCTCCTAGGCTAGACCTTGGTTTTGCTTTGGAAATCAAGTCACATTATGCCAAGAAGGAAATGCCCAGAGGTGCCTCCCTGTGCTGGACCACAAGGTGCAAAGATGAAAATCAAACCATCGCATGTCCTCTTCACCCTCAGCAAACTGAAGCCACAGCCAAATATCTGAATATTTCAGTTTCATGGCTTGAAATCTGAACTGTTCATATCAGGAGCACCACAACCGCCTTGGCTAAATACAAGGATTTTTCTCTCCATTCAGAAAACAGCCAGAAAAACATCTCCACACCAAAACAAATACTGCAACCAAATCTTTTCCCACTTCACGAAGTTTCTTACCTACCTAGTGCTTGAGCATAAGCAGCACCTTGAGAGGCCAGATCATTTCCACCGACTTTCCCCCAGAGAGGGCAGGATGGAAAGGCATGGGGAAGGAGGATCGGATTGAGAGCAGCCCCAGAGGACTGCTGGCTCTGGGTGTGGAAATGTGCTGTGAGAAACATGTCATTTGCATGGTGGAAAACCCACTAAATTAATCCCACGCATTCAAGCTGCTTTGAGATGAAGAGACAACAGTAGATGACGTCTACTCAGGAGCACTGGAATAGTAACAGCTTTAATCGGAATTTTTTTTTCCCAAAATTTTTTTTCTTTAAAAAAAGAAAAAAAAAAAAGGAACATTAAACAGTAAGTACAACAACCAGTTACTGCATGAAGGGTGGTAATGCAAAGCCCAGATGGAGCTTTTGGAGAAGGGCCTGACATTTAGTGGGCAGAAGGCATCCAAAGGACACATGCCAACTCCTGGCATGTGAGGAGGGACTGGATTTCAGACCGAGGACAGGGACAAATTAATGCGGCAGCTACACCACAGCCCCGAAATGTGCTGGCCACACTCCCGTGGGTCTTAAGGATGGCACAAGACCATCAATGAGCTGAGCATGGCATGTTTTAGGCTGCTGCTGAAATGTTAAGAAGCTGGGTATACGGAGTACCTTGAGGTAGTTCGGAAAAACAAGGGCGGGGTGTGTAAAAAAAACCACTGAAATTACTCAGGGACATCCCTGAAACACAGGAGGCTCAAATTTCTGCCCTCGCCTGCTGCAGACACCCTCGGGGGTCCCCAGTGCAGCTGCTCTGCAGAGCCCCAGACCCTGCACAGGACCAACGCCCTCCTACAGCACGTGCTGCTTCAGAGAACAGTGAAAGCCAAGATTTGGGTAAAATCCTGGGAGCAAGTATATGCCTCTGCCTGCACGCACGCTCTGGCAGGAGGTATTCCTTATTGCAATGGAGATTTTTGCTTGTGCATGGAAAAATGTGCTCTTAGGGTGCCTCAGGGAAACAGAAAGGGGACACATAGTGGGCTTGGTTGCTGCCGGACCCTTTCTCTGTGCTACGTTAAGTTGCATAGGAAACTCCTTAAAGCCCCTGAGGAGAAATTTAAGGTGCTATTTACTTCTTGTGGGGTCTGGCGAGAGTGATCGTTTCTGAGGACGCGATTTTGGGAACAGGAAAGGAGACTGCTCCCTCCCGAAGCCACTGTGCTGGCACAATGTGCCAGATGCCTTTCCCATTCTTTTTCTTTTTTTTTTTTTTTTTTTTTATTAACCTGAAAGAAAATCATCCTTTAACAGCTAACCTTTCTGTGGTATCAGCACTTCACTATAAAGAGACTTTGCACTTAAAATAATCTTTCTGTGCAAAAAATATTTCCCTCCCATGTAAAATATTTGAAAGCTGGGAAGCGGAAGGAGGAGGGGAGGTCATTCAAAAGACTCAGCTATAAAACAAATGGGGAAAAATACGGGCACTTGGTGCTGCAAATATTTAGCTCAATGGCACCAGGTTTATAGCAAAGAATATTTACAAATTAAACTGGACTTCAGGAGCCTTGAAGAGCCCCATTCAAAGCCCTCTGAAATCAATGGCAATGAGCGTTAAGTCGCATAGCACACCTGGAGCATCTCCAGTGAGCTCAAATTTCAAATTAGGAGTTAGATACATTTTCTCTTTTCCTTCTTTTGTGTGTGTGTGTTTGTGTGTGTGTGCATGCATGTATGGCAACAATTCCCTCCCCTTTTCTGGCCTCTTCCCCAGAGCAGGAGCATCTGGAGAGGAGCAGCCCAAACAGTTTGCTGCCATGGCAGGGTGAGCCACTCTCACCATCCTCCTGGTCTATCTCCCAAGGAGGTCTCTGCTGAACCCCAAACCTCCAGCTTCTTCCAGAGATGTCCGACAGCACCTGGGCGGGATGAAGCGCAAGGGGCAGCAACCACTTCCCCTGGTTAAAACCAGTACCCGTGCATCTGAAAACACGCAACGAGCATCTCCCTGTCCACAAATGAGAAAATGCATGTTTGCAGAGACATGAAAATAAAACAAAAATCAACAGAACTGCTCACAGGGCCTGTGAATAAAAAAAAAAAAAAAAAAAAAAGCAGCTCCTTTTTTGGTGTAAGATGCTTGTTAGGCTGAGGACATCCCGAGTTCATACAGTGTTTTGCAGTCACATCTGGTAGTCTGCCAAAGCCTGACCATGGCAGCGGGGGAAGGCATTTACTGTGCTTCCTCTTAAAATAAGTATTTACATGACTCACGTTCATCTCAAAAACGATAATTTAAAAACAGTTTCTACAACGTAAAAAACAGCCACAGCTTCCCCCCCAAAGTGGTTACAACCCCTACCGCTCGTTACAAAAATTAGACTTTTATTTGTAAATGCCTAAAAAATGTGATCTCTTTTATGATCCCTCCCCACCCCCCTGCCCCCTTTAAAGTTTTTTAGTAAGAAATAGTTTAACTGGTATCAATGCCATATGAAAAGCCATCCCCCTCTGGATGCCTTCCCAACAAGGAGGGATGTCTCCCGCTGATTTCCAGTCCCGGTGGAGAACTTCCAAACTTTGGCCTCTTAAAACCCAGGGAGAGCAACCTCCGCTTCTTTTAAAGTCAACTGCTTAAAAAAAAGGGGAAAAAAGCACAGAAAAAACCCAGCAAACGAGATGTGGACAAAAACATCACCACAGGAGCTAGATGGCAAAATCCTCATGGTCTTGTGGGCTGAAAGCAGCTGCCCGCAGCATGTCCAAGGAGTTGACAAGGATCAGGGTGCCGGTGAGATGCTTCCAGCGTTTGGTGATGGGGTTCTTCATCTTGTCCAGCCCGGTGTGAAGCTCCTGGATCACATCACGGTAGCTGTCGCCCATCTGACTGCTCCAGGTGAGAAGGAAGTCATATGCTGGCTTCCACATGGCCTGTGGTGATGGGGCAGAGGAGATCAGAGCTGAGCTGGATGGCCAGTGAGCAAGTGATACCATCTCCAACACACCCCCATCCCAGAAGAAGCACATTCTCAGGGAAAAACACACCCAAACTTCCCCAGCACACCCAAATCCCTTTTATCCCCCAAAGGTGCTCCAGAAGAACATGCTCTGGAAGTATCTGCAACCCTAGGGGACGCATGGAGACCAAGACCCATCTGCTCTCACCTCGCTGTCCACCGCCCCCATCTTGTCCCGGTGCGGGGCCTCATAAGCATCCATCTGCTGCTTGGAGACCTTGGCGAGCTTCTCGGCAAGCTCCCTCCAGCGCTGGGCCACCTCCACGGCTGTGGTCAGCAGCACGAAGTCCTGGATGAGCCGGACAACCAGCCCCTGGCAGTCCATTTTCAGCAGAGCCTGAGGGACAGTGGTGAAAACCAAACCAGACAGTCAAGGCAGGCAGTAGATGGCAGGTGACCAGGGGACCATACAGGGAAGTCCCTCAAGAATCCATCTGAAAAATCTTCCCACCCCCTTTCTGGTGACAGCTGGTGAAATTAGGCCACAGGCTCAACAGAAGGGTAATCCCATTAATTGAACAAAGCACCCTACCCCTGTTCAACAAGGTTTGCAGCCTGGGCTGGCCAACGCAGCCTTGTTTTCCAGGCAACCCCTCATGATGTTCAGGCACCACGATAAGCAGTTTAAAGCATCCCAGGGGCTGAGAAGAACAGATGCCTTTAATCAAGGTAACTAATCCAGCACAGTCCATGCAGGTTGCCTCCCCGAGCCTGGAGGAGCACCATCCTTCAGCATGGATGGGTGGGTATGGGCCAGCCAGAACATTTTGGGATGAGACCTGGACATCAGCCTCAGAGGGAGCTGGGCTGGGGAGAGACCCAGGCAAGGGGACAGTTGGCAGCACTATAGGACCACTGCTTGGCTTGGGATGTTCTTGCTCCTCTCACCGCCCCTCTGCCTTCCTGTACAAGATGAGAAATCACCTCCTTCTGTGTCATTTATTGGCCTAAAAGCTGAGATTTTCTGCAAATGGTTTTGAAGAAGTGGGGAAGAGGAACTGCAGCAGTCACAGTTTTCTAGCTAGTGATAACTTAGCCAGGAAAAAAATGACAGAGCAGTGTTAGCTCCTATCTTTAGGTACCAAATCACATTAACATCTGTTCAAAGTGGAAAGCAAATTGCAATAGGGGAAAACCCACAATGCAGCCCAGGGAAAGGAAGCGTTTAAGTGGCAATTATCAGAAGACAGGATCTGACCAACAGAATCAACATCCCGCTTGCCAGGGCTTCCCCATCCTCTGCCAGAGCACTGTGGACTGCAACAGCCTCAGCAGCAACCCCAGTCCCTGGACAAATCCCACCTCGAACCTCAAGTGGCTACAGAAAAGTGTTTTATATAACAAAACGGGCACCCCCTTTTTAAAACATGGAAACTAAGCAAACAGACCCCAGATTATGCCTTGGGCAATAGTTTGCTGAGTATCCTCTTGTTTTCCTACAGCCAGATCCAGAGTCGTGGCACCAGCGGACTCAGGATGGTGGCTCCAGGATGGGTGAACACCAAGGGGTCAGTGTTTCAACAGGGGGTGCCACTTCAATAAAGGCAAACCACAGCTCAGGGATGAAGGGGACAGCCCCCCCGAGGGATGCTGAACACCAGCAAGCATCCAAGGAACCACACTGGCACACATGTCCCCACTGGGAGCATCACCCACACCTTCACAACAGCACGTGGCTGGTTATTACAAAAACTGTGGATGTGGTGGTCCACAGGCAGCCAGAATCCTCCTGCTTTCTGCTGCCATGGGCCCTGACATCCTCTCCTGGCACAAGGGGGTCTGGGCAAACCCCAGCTGGTTTGGCTCTGGGGTAGAAGAAGGGTTAAATCCTTGCATAGGCAGTTTCACAGGCACAGCTGGGAGAAGATAGGAACATCTGAAAACACTCCAGCAATTTGCAAAGCAAATGCATGTTGATTTTCCCCTTATCTGTTTCCAGCTTAAAGCTGGGCTCGAATCTAATTACAGCTGCAGACCAGCGTTTGTTTGCTCCTCCAAAGTGCTTACACTGGTTTCCTGTACTAGCAAGAGAAGTAATGAACCCTCTTGTTAAGCAAGCAAGGAAAATACATTTAAAAGAGCATTATTTTTTCTTTTAAAAAGGGCATCAAGAAGCACTTAGATCTCACACCTGTGCCATAACCGCCTCTGCAGAGCACTCTACGCCCAGCTCTCCAGCAACACTACCTTACCACCCAACCCCCCGATTCACCACCCTATCCTCTGCAGGCGGAGGATTTGGAGGATCCTAAGGAAGAGCAGATTTAGCATCCTCAAACTTGTGCTTCCAGGCAGCTCAATCACCTGCGTGCAAACCCAGAAACAACCTGGTATTTAGCAAAGCAGGCTAAATGAGCCGCTCTCATCTCTCACTGGAGGCCAAGCAAGTCCAAGGCAACACAGGAGGCCACCAGAAGCAAACTGTGCCACAGGGGTTAAGGACAGAGCTGCAGGAGACGGATTCTCCTGTTCCTTCTGCTGCTCAATGTAAACAAGAGAACAGTATCAAGTAAAGCAGCTGGGAGGCCATGTAATTGAGAACTGTACAATCACTTGAAGCAACAGCTTTGGAAGAGACCGATTGCTCCCCGCAGCACAGCATGTTAACTCTGAAACTTCACGATGGCCACAGAAACTCCTGCTTCCTGCACTCTGCCGCTGGTGATTTGAGCTGGGGGGGGGCTCAACATGCACACCAAGAGCTGGGGAAAATGCAGGCGAGTGGGCAGAGGTGATGGGAGATGGGGACAGCGCCAAAGCCAGGTGGGAATAGGGTGCAAGAAGGACACATAGCCACTAAGGTCGGAGCCAAAGAGGGAATACTAGTGGTAACAGTGACACACTTACAACTCGCTCCCTCTGTCACAGAAATACATGAAACGCATGCAGGCATGGTGCTCTCCTGGAAGCCCTGAATGCCCAGCCGGGATTAGCAGGGATCACAACAGATTTAATCCTCCAGCAGGCACTTTTGGGATTATGCTACAATTTCTTTCCATCCTCCTCCCTCGCCCTGGACAAACCTCCCTGGATAGCTGGGTACACCCACCGTGTCTCCATCCCTCGGTACCCAGCTGTGCTCCCTGCTGAGGTGTGACCCGGGCTGTGCCTTCCCAGCGTCCTCCAAAGGTTTTATTAACCTCGGAGCAGCTCCAAGCCTACTCCACCAGACAAGCACACAGCAAAGGAGATGGTCTGATAGTCAAATCCCAGTTCAAAGCGGCACAGAAGCGCCTCTACTTAAAAGGCATCCAAGGGAGGCTGAATTTGCATCCGGACTCTGAAATGCAGAATCCCATTTCCCATCCTTTAATGATGGAAACCAGCATCTGGAAGAAAGCAAGCCAAGCCAGAAGCAACAGGCAACCCCAAAGACCACCTGCAGATGCACGGTCACCCCTGCCCATCACTGCAACCTTCATGGTCCGCTCCCAACTCTGCTCACCTCCAGCCCTGCTTGCTCTCCCACGCACAAATGCACAGTCCCCTACAGTCCAGCCCTGACTCCCACGTGCTCCGGAGGAGCCATCTGAGCTGGAGGTTCTTGTTTCTTCCCCATCTTTGGCCAAACTAAAGGAGTAAAAATCTTTCTCCTTTGCCCCAGGAGCAGAAAGCATCGCCAAGTTCAAGTGTGCCCACCAAGCGTGGTGCAAGACCCACAAGGAACCGGTTACGGAAACGGACTTTATAAATTAATGATGTTTTTTTAAAATAGCATTTAAATTGGAAAGCACCCCAGAGGGTCCAAGTGTTGTCATGCATTAGTCACCCCCAAAACATCTGTAGGGTGTTTGGCAGGGGAAGCAGAGATGCGGTTACCGTAAGCAGTAATATTTAGTGTCCCATTAACTGCTGCAGGGATGTGCGCCAGGGCAGGGATGTGACCCGAGCGCGGCAGGCAGGGCTGGCAGGTGATGTGCCTGAGGCAGCACCATGCTGCAGCTCTCACCTGGCTCCTGTGCTCACAGCCCCAGGATCTCCTCAAACACGGGGAGAAAGGTATCATTTCAGAAGAAGGGATGCCAAGTGCCATCAGCCAAGTGCAATCACAGGCAGCTTTTTGTGCAAGAGCAAAATTGCATGGGAACAAGAGCACAGAGCCTGCAACTGCTACAGTGGGGAAGGGAAGGCAGTAAAGATTTCCTGCCAGCCCCAGAAAATAAAAGTGGGTTGTCTGCTCTGCAGAGCAAGGAGCCTGACAACACGACAGCTGAAAGGCATCAGTGGCATTTCTGCAGCTTTCTATTAATTGACAGGGGCACAGGGCAAGACTTACAAGTGTTGTGCATGAAAAAGACCTTGCTGGAAGCCTGCAAGAGATTCCTTCTCCTTCTGTGCTGCAAGAAACTTGACTATGCAAGGACAAGCCATATCCTTCAGAAAACATCCCCACCAACTTCAGCATGGCGCAGCGTGGTTCTTTAGGGGAGCAATGTCCAGGATCTATACGTGTGGTGGGGATTTGTTCCCATGAAGGCAGAAGAATGGCATGAATCTGGTCTTCCCCCTGAACCCAAATTCAGCACAGGGACTACCATTAGTCAGCAGATTGCTTTGGGATGGAGGAGCAAGAGAGGCCCAACATGAGCAACTTTGGGCTGACATGCTCCGGGCATGCCAGCACAAGGTCCAAGCAGCAGACACCTTGCTCTGCAAGACATGAAGGACTGTGTGAGCCCACCAGCAGCTCTTTGGGGCCTGGACACACCAGGGACAAGCAGTATCTTTTGGTAGAATAAATACCTGCAGATACCTGCAGTCAGAACAAAGGACAGAAAACAATGGGGGTAAACTCCCCCCCCCCCCCCCCCATCTTCTGCATGATCTTTAGAAGTAGCCTGGAAAAAAAAAAGCTCATAGTTTCCACAACTCTCTGCTGACATGCCCAGTGGCATTCCCAGAAGACCCATGTTTTTCCCAACAGCAGTGTCTGTTGGAAAGGATGATAAACACGCTATAAAAACACCATATTGAAAACCCAGAGAAAGAGATAAATGCTCTGTCTCATCACAGGTCTAACCCACCTCCCAAGGACCAGGCAGTGCAGTCACCGCATGGCCAGGCACTGGTGGCCCAGCTGCAATGAGCTCTTCTTGCATCTGTGCCCAGGCTTTTTTAGCAAGAGCATCTGTGTGCTGCCTACTTTTGATGGGCAGAGAGGAGGGAGGGGAGAGGTAGATTTCTCTTTCTGATGTGATGACTAACTTGTGAGCAACGTTCCCCAAGTTACCTTCACACACCAGTGCTAGTGCTAGATTAGAAAAATGATAATTAAGTGCAGATTACTTATTAACTAGTCATCACGACTGGGCTCTTCCATGCTTGGCTGCTCGTGCATGCCTCTGCCACTGTGATCTTGTGTACTGAAGTCAGATAAGCCTGCTTACTGCTTCTCCCTTCATAGTTCCTTTGAAAGGAGACGACCAACTTTAAGATGAAACAGCCAGATCAGAGCTTAATCCAACCGGTTCTTCTTGCCAGCAGATGCCAGAAAGCGAATCCATTTGTTACAAATAAAATCAGATTTAAACACAATAAAATACATTAGTGCTCCTTTGTCATCCCCTGAAACATCTATTTCTTTAAAAAAAAAAAAAAAGACACTCAATCTAATTTCTCCATAAGCTAAGGAGGATTTGACAGCAGCAAGGGGTTTAGAAGGAGAATCATCTTCTACCAAGAAGGGAGCTCATCCTTTATTGACGGGCTCAGGCTCACAAAGAATAGGAAACAGAGCCAATGCTCAGGATTGGCCTCCATTCAAACAAGGAAAATAAAACCTGCTCTGGGATGCTGCACTCCAGGCATCCCTTGGGGAGCGGGATGTATTTCCTGCAGCTTGCAGCCCTCCCCTTGAGTTAGCTGCTCCCTGAGTATCCAAGAGAGCCTTATCTTTCCCTTTGTCTCCCCACTGAGGTCTGGAATGGATTTTCGATGACCTACAAAGTGTCTGGGATCCCTGGAGACAAAGGTAATAGATAAAAGAAACGCTTACAGCTTTGCAAAGTGGTAAGGCACGAAGCCCTTGGAAGCATCCAGCAAGAGGAGCACAGATTTCATCCCATTGTTCACCAAGGCTAATGATTAAAGGAGCAAACTCTCCCTTGGGGGAATCACGGGACCAGACACCAGCCTTGGCTACCATGGTAGGTATTTGCCCTTCCTGGATGGCTCCAGAAAGAAGAGAGACAACTGCATATGATGGCCGGAAGAACCCCTCAACAGAAGCAGCATCAGTGGCATTACATGGTGCCTGCATTTCACTGAAAGCCACAGCTAAAACATTGCCACACAGGACACAAAGTGGTACCCAGGCACTGGGAGCTCGCTGGACAATATTTCCATGAGTAATGAAGGGCTCCGTAGTCTTCATAATGCCTTACACCTCATATTCGATCCTCAAATTTCTCCCTTCTTATTAAAGGGAGTTTGGGAAATGAAATACTTCATTCGGCTCCGGTCCTCTTTACCCAGGCTGCCTACTCATAATTTCATTTTGCATGCTGTACATTCCTGCCCTGCTGCCTGCACACATCATCGCCAAGCAAAGCTTTCGCTACTCCTTAATTCAAATGGCGTTTTAAACCACATGATTGGCTGTAACTCAGTTATCCTGCTTCTGCGGGAGAGACTGTCAAGAGGTGAGAGCTGCAAATCTCTTCCACGCATTTTGTCCTGTATTTTCTTTGGCCCACTTCCTATGAAATGCTAGAAATTATCATGAAGATGATTTCTCGTAAAAGACTTCCTAACGGCATCCTAGAAATACTTAAAGGCTGCAATTCCCCAAACACCTTTTAGGACAGAAGCAAGCCATGCATTTCAATTTGCAAATGTGATCCACAGTTGGACAGGACATAAAGAATTCCACCAAGGTGCCCTTCGTTTAGCTGCCATTCAAAGAGAGATGGGGCAGACATAACCCGACATTATTATAGAGGAATTTGAGGTTGTTTCATGAAGGCAAAGGTGTAGCATCATTCTTCACAGCAGCCATAAAACCCCTCTCTGGCACACTTTGATACACTTAGTGATTCAAAAGTACGTGACCTGAGAGGTGCCTTATCCACCCCATTCCGTATAGGAAGAACTTTTATGTTTCTTTCCCTCTTTCCAGTGTTCCATCAGTATTGCCTTCAACGTTGCACGCTTTTACACTGGGGTTGAGGAGACCAGCAGCTCTTGAGTAATTCCTTGAACTGCGCATCATCGAAGGTTGAAACGTAAATACCCAGCAGCAGAGACCAGTTGAGTGCTATGAAAACACTGGACCAAAATCACCTTCATCTTGAGGGGCTTCAGATTAGCCACCTTCCATAGCAAGACCATTTGCTGCCCTTAAACAAAATGTAACTATGGTATTTCACCCACTGCGTTCCTCATTTATGGCCATGATCCCAATAAACCAGGAGCCCGCCAATGCGTACAACCACAGGGCTGAACTTCCATCTAGCTGTGAGAAGCAGCCCGCAGAAGACCTTAAAGATGGACTTCATTTTCTACAGACTGAATTAAGAAACTTCCACCTCTCGTTCACCCTAATAACTCTGCACAGCAGGGAATTAAGACACCCTCATCAGACCTCAGACTCACCGTCATCAGCTCCTTCTGGAAAGATTTCCTCTCCTTGTTCTCAGTGTTGTTGCAGTCTTCCTTCAACTTCTCCAGGACAGAGGCCACTCGCTCCGGCTCACTGTCCAACTCCGCTCGGCAGAAGAACGTGAGTGGCAAGTTCAAATAGCCCAGCGCATCAGCAAAGGACCGCCAGCTGCTGAGGTTCTCCATGAGCAGAGTCCTCACGGAGGCATAGATGTAGGTCAGGAACTTGCAGGGCCTCAGGATCTGCTCAAGCAACAGGCTGGTAGTGAGATCTGGCCCAGAGAAGTAGCTGGGCTTGACCTTCCCAACCACCAGCACATTTTTGGTGTGCACAAGGCCTATTTTTCCCTGGTAGTAGCCAATATACCACTCCTTGGTCCACAGCTGCCCTTTCAACTTGATCTTCTCCTCACTGAGGAGGGCTATGACATCTCCTTTCTTGTACTCCAGCAAATAGTGGTTCTTGCTTTGCCGCACCACTGTCTTCAGCAGCTTGCCGTACTTCAAGCTCAACACCGGTCGGTCCTGAAAAACTGGATACTTGGCAGTGGCAGCCAGAGGTGAAAGGATGATCTTTCCGACCTCGTTCTTCTTAAGGAACCGCCTCTGCCCCATTGGTTTGATGGCACTTTTCGGAGGTGGCTGCGGTGTCTGGACGCAGAATTGGGTCAAAATGGCATCCTTGTCATCTTTGACCTGTATCCTTAGCGTGAAGTCTGAGAGCTCGTTGGGGTCATGGGACGCAATGGGGAAGATAAGGCGGCTGACCTTGCCCAACTTCATCTGGAAGCCACGCACAATTTTGGCTTGCTCACTAGCTTTCACCTCGTAGTTGGTCATATTGGAGAACATGCAGAGCTTGAGGTCCTGAGGCCGGGACAGAGCAAACTGATGCTTACCCCAGAGCTGGAGGGCAACAGGAGCAGGGCTATGGGACTGTCTCATGACCTCGTTCACCAGGAGAGTCTTGGGCGCACATTCGTGCCCAAACATGGCCACGACAGTTTTAAAGGAAGGATGAATGTGTTTTGGGCCATAGACGCCAACCGTGATCTTCTTGCTGATGTAATCCCAAACAGTGTAAGGGTAGAGGATATTCTGTCCCTGGGCTACGGCCGCGATGTACATGCAAGGCTCCAGGTTCTCCAGCTGCACCTGGATCGTGTCCCCATACAAATAGCTCAGCTGCATTGGCGTGTATGGCCCCTCTTTCATGTCACTCCGCAAGCACTGCAGTCCTACCAAACTCTTGCTCATGATGTCATTCTTGACCTCTGCTGAAACCTTCATCTCCAGAATGATGAAGGTTTTCACCTCCATGTTACTGAGTTTGATCTGCAGGACCGGGCTGATGGTGCTGCACTTGTCACTGTTTAGCTCCAGTGGCGGATCCAGCATCGCTTTCATGGAGATCTGCTGAGTCTCCCCAGGGCACACATGACCCTCTGGCACATGGATGCTGATGTTGGTGTCTGGAAGCTGAACAGCTCCACCAGAGCTATCCAGCTTGCAGACAATGTTCGTCTCCACTGGTTGTGTCTGACCCCAGCCAGGATTTTGACCAAGCAAATCCAAGTCATGGCAAGACCGAGCCAGCTTCCTGTGGTTCAGCCACGCCGTCCTAAAATCTTCCCGGCTCTGGAACTGTTCAGGGGTGGGCGACTTCAAACCACTGAAGAAACCCGATGATGCTGGAACATCCGACTTGGCTTGAAGAACAGACAGTTCAGACAAACTGTAGGAACGTTTACTTCTGAAGAAGGGATTGTCCCTTTTCACAGGCTGTTCCAGATCTAGCCTGTTTGTGGATGGAAACTCATCAAAAATGTTACCCAGGCTGCTATTAGTGGCCGAACTGGAAACAGCTGAAGTAGGAGCCCCTGTGTCAAAGAGCAGCAAGTCAACGGCGACGTTGGGGTTGGACTCTTTGTCCGAGCTGGGCACTGTTTGCAAATTTCCATTCAGAAATGGGTTTGTCTGGACTCCATTCAAGAATGGGTTGTTATTGTAGGTTTTCACAGAGTTTCTTTTCATGTCAGTCCATTCTCCAAGCAGGTCTAACTCCTTGACCCCCTCGTCGGGGCTCTCCAGTAGATTGTCTATCATCCCGCTGTCCGTTAAGGAAGAGTTGCGGTAGTTTACAGGCTGGACATAGGAGGAAGGGATGTAACCCATTTCTGTGGTGTTGTGAGCGTACCACCACTCACCTCCTGATGTATCTAAGACATAAAGGTGGTCCCCCTTGGAGAACTTCAAAGTGGTGAAATTAGTTGGACAGTAATCTTTGATTGCTATTACTTCCTTCGCATTTCCAAAGGACGTGGGATTGTCAACCAGCAAGGCACTAGGAGAAGGCACTGCAAAGCCAAGAAGAAAAACAGCACTGTCAGCAATCCACAAGACAGTCCCAAATTACTTGCAATCATTTATTTCAGGTAAGCAATCTGCACTACTTTAAGCAGTGAAAGAAGGTAGTTTTAAAGCCTCTCAAACCTACAGGTATTTTTTTCCCCCTAAAATTTTTAAACAAAACTTCTCCCTCCACTACATCTGGTACATTGACATTCCCCTTCCCCAAAGGGTTCATGATCTAAAGGGACGAGCATCGACGCAGCTGGGAAGAGCAGCAGGAGCCAAAACAGGAGAAGCAGCAACTTGTTATCCTCCCCATGCAGTCAAGTGCCTTAGCAACAAGCCTCCGCCTCAATGTAGGGCCTTGTGCAGCTGCTCCTGTGCGAGACGCCAGCGTCCCACAGCCTCGCTGAACTCCCTGATGAATGATGCACAAGGAGATGTGTTGGAGGGAGTTTTGAGGGAGTGGGAGTCACTTCTCATCAGCTCCCCTTTTCACCTGGCATGTTGGGATCTAAGCTCCTACAGGCACACGCCAGAATCACAGGCATCCCTTTAAATGTTCACATTTAAAATAACAGAAGTTAATTAGGGGGGGTGGTTCTAAGAGACTGCTACCTGGGAAGAGCCATTATCCTACCAATTTGCTCAGCAGTATCTCAAGGTCTTTGGCCACCAGCTCTTTAGCACTGCCATTGCACTCTCCATGCAAATAGTTATCTGTGCTGCTGCAGGTTAACACATAACGTTTGCAGGCTAAAAGTGCTCTTACTCTGCCGTAGACCCTCTCCTGCACGTGTGAAACATCTCACATTCCAGTGCAAGAAACAACTAAGGGTACCCACTAAGGGCACCCACTAAGAGCATGTCATATTCCTACTTTTTCATGTCACGCCAGCCAAAAAAATCAGCATCTCACCTCTCTTACATAGCACCTGTATTTCAAAGCTCCTCAACAAAAATTAACTCCATTTCTAAAGAAGGTCGTATTGCCCTCATACAGTGCTGTCATGGTCCTAGCAGCATCTCCAATCTCCCTTTCAGCAGCACCAGCTGAAAGCCAGTTTGCCAGGGGATTCTAATTACAAGCAAAACAGCTGGGTCAAGCCTACAGACACTCACGCTGTCACCATATTTGTTGCTTTTGTTCTCACTTTTAGGACCTATTTCTGTAAAAAAGCACTAGAAATAAGCTGCAGATGATGTTACATCAATGTTCAAATGTGTGTTACCTTGCTAGACAGACCCAAGAAAACAAGGAGAGCTGGATTTTCACCAATATGGAGCTGTAAGAGAACTGGGACAGCACCTGCTTCACTAGGCTCGAGAACTCCCTGGAGAGAAAAGGGGGATTTAAGAAACACAGGAAGCCCCTAAAATCCTGGAGACAAAGGGACGGCAGATCAAACTGCGCATCCCTGCGGTCACTAGCTGCAGGCTGGGAGCGCTTCTTGGACACAGAAAGTACAAGGCAAGGGAAGACACAGACAAGCAAAGTCTTTAAATATACTTTAGGGATCAAAATATTAAGAGGAGAAGAGTTTGCACACATCCTAAACAACTCATTGTTAATCCACTTCCTCCACCAGCAGGTAAGGAAAGTCATGAGGACATTTATTCAGCATAAAACGATATATAAACTCCATACTGGATATTGAAACTATTTTACCACCCGGATAGTAAGCTGCTGTTAACCCAGCGCTGCAGCCCGAGCTGTCTGCAGGACGGTGCATTTTCGGTCTCCCCATTCCTTTGGATCAGATGGGAAAGTGGCCGTCCCCATGTTCCCTCCAGCTCTGCACGCAGCCAGTGCAGCGGCAGGGTTAACGCAGATGTGCTGAAATGAGCAGACCCCTTGAAGAATACGAGTAACTCCTATTTTCACATTAAAACCAATCTAATTTACAGCAAGAGCATTTGATGTTCGAGTCTCTTCTTGCTACACCTGCAAAAGCAATCACTTTTGTGCATGTTTATTTTTAAAGACTCTCAGTGCATGCTAACTTCCACTCAGAATTATTTCTTGGGATCCATTTCTGCCGGGGGAACAGTAATTCCCCTCTCACCTGAACGTGGCTTTTATGCTGGGTAAGGTAAATACAGCTGAAAAAAAAGTGATAAAAGGAAGAAAAAGGATTATTCAAGCAACCTGCAAGCTCCCAGCTCCGGGGAAGGGGAAAACAAACCCTTCCAACCACCTTGTTGCGGTCACATCTCCTGGCTGCTGGATCTCTTGGTGTCAGGTCTGTGCCCATCCTTACACCCATGCATGCGCTTGTCAGCACTTCCTGCTCTTCCCCATCAGCTGCTGTCCGCTAATTATTAACCAAACCCCCTCCCAGACGCCGGGGGTGAGAGGATGCACCCGAATTGAGGAGGGGGTATCGTCCCCACCCATCCTGTGGGGGCCCCCACCCATCCCTCCGCACCTTTGACGTCGCAGAGGCTGGTCTCAGCGAAGCCCTCGCTGAGGTCGATGAGCGTCCCCTCTGACTTGCACCGTGGCAGGCCGCCCAAGTTGGCCGCCCGGATCCTCTGCGCCGCCATCTCCTGCCTGCTGACCCCCGTGGTCCCGGGGAGCGCTAGGCGGCCATGGCCTCTCCGTGAGTGAAGCTGGGTACGGGGACCCTGGTGTCACCTTGGGGAACCAGCCTGGGGGAGAGAAATGAACCCCAGCACATTAGCAAAGGCTCCACGTTCCACCGTGCCACCCACGCCCCAGCGATGCTCACCAGTCACACACTGACCCTGCAGTGCCAATACAGGAGAACATCCTCATGTTCTCCTTAAAGCATCAGGTAAGATAACCCAGGTGTTCCTAATAAGCACAGCACTGCCTATAAATCACCAAGGGCTTTGGGTAGCGAGGACAGCCTGGTCTTGCACGAAGCTACTGCTGGCCACCACGCTGTACAAAGCATCCCTCTTGCTTTTAAGAGTTATTTGGAAATATGTTGCTCCCAGGCTCATAAATTGGTCCTTCTCCCCATTTCGTAAGAGCTTTCAGGGCATTTGCACGCTGCTTTAATACATATTTATAAAACCATCAAGCGCTCAGATGCTGTGGGAGCCCAGTGCAGTGGTTAGCAAGCGTGGAGCACCCACAGGACTGGGCTTTTTGCACATTCAACCAGGTCATCACAGTCTCCCACAGCGGCACCAGGATCTCCCGGGATGCAGACTGGCTCTTCCCGCTCGCTCCCTGCATCCCTCCCCTCGCCCGGCCGACCAGGCAGGGACCAGGCAGAGGAATGTCCCTTCTTGCATCGACTGCCCTGCTTCAATTGAGGAAAAATAGAAGGTTTTTTTTCTCCTTTTTTTTCCAGAAACGCTTGCAAAAACACTTCCAAAAACCCTGTGGAAGAGCAGCTGCATCAGCACGCCAGAGCTGAGAGGAAAATTAACCCATTTCCCACTGCCTGCAGAACATGCAGGCACTTTGACTGCCAACATCGTGGCTGATTCAAGCGTTGGTAAGACATCCTCTGGTGTCACCCGTGACCTCTGGAGCTTGGAGGGTAGACAGAAAGGCCAGGAGCATGTGCGTGAGCAGGCAAGCCTGGTGCTTCTCTGCTGGCTGAAGGCAAGGCTGGAGCACACGGCCTGAGCCATGCTTCGCTCTTCCAGGTTTGCACCAGGGAGCAGGTATGTGGCCTGACATACCTGGCATCATCCCAGTAAATCCTGCCATCCAGCATCCATACAGACATCCCTACACCCTGCTCTCTACAAACCTGCCACAAAACTCCAGCCTGGCTGCAAAGCGCCAACAGCTCTTAAAAACAAAGCCCTGTGCAATGAAAAGTTATATCCAAATCCCCTGCTTGAGTTCAGCAACCTAAAGGGTTTTTCATCCACTCCTAGCACTGTTTTTCCCTTCTCCCTGTTCTTCCTTTCTCCCCCTCGCATGCAATTTTTCGTTCTCCCTCTGCTTGAAAATCAGATCAAGCAGAAAATAACCCCCAAACCCAAATGCCTTAGGTGGAAATACAGAGCTGATGGAAGCATGAAGACAAGTGCCAATTGCTTTGGCTGCAGCTGGCTGTTATTAAACCAGCGTGTGTGTCTCTGCCAGCAGAGCAAGGAGGAGCAGCAAGCCCTGAAGGATTCACTGCCCTTTTCTGGAATGCAATAAGAGGAAATTTGCAGGGGGGAGCCCAAGCAGGAGATACTCCAGCCTGCTTGAAATGCTTCCCAAGCCATTCTCCGGGCCGGTATGCCGGGAATGCGGTTAGCTGGAAGGGATGCACCAGGCTCCAGCCAGAAAAGGGAAGGGAGAACTTGTGTGCAAACACTTTTGCCTTTGAGAAGAGCATTGTTTCCGGTCCTGCTGGGAGCACTCCAAGGGGAGAGGGCTTGGCAGGCATTAAACACAAGAAACCAGGCTTTGAGTCAAGATTGCACTTATCAGAGCCAGGCCAGGTAAGACAAGGGGACTTGGAGTTGCCATCAGTGGCAAGAAAAAGCAATAAGCAGTCAGTGGGAAGGAGGGAACAGAGGAAAGATGCTCTTGTTAGCTAGCACGGTTCACCATCCATCCAGCTCACCCCTTTGCAGAGCACTACCACAGCGGGCAGAATGTTGTTTCTCATTAATGCGAGGCACTGGGATTGCACGTTTTCCAGCTGGCATGCAAGACCCTAAACACTTACTGCTTCCCCCTAAATAGACCTGCAGACACTAGGCAGGCTCTTGTAGGTTTTTTTTTTTTTCTCCTTAGTTGGAGGGTTCAAGCCCTCCATGGCGACACAGGCACGAAATCCAGCATGAGGTACGCAGCATCATTGCAGAAATAGCTCAAGTGGCAAAGTTTTCACCAATTTTAGTGATGCTTGCACACAATCCTGTTAAAAAACAAACCCCACTTTGACAGCCCAAAGGTCACCCCTGCTTGGTGAGCATTGCACGAAGCAAGAAACAGACTAGGAACAGGTAGGTGATTTTACTGTGAATCAAAGCGTAAACCATGAATATATTTTTGAACACCTGCCTGGTAGTCCAGTGCCAAATAATTTTTTATATCTATCATTACAGCTGTGCACTACTACACTACAACTCTCACCGATGTATCCACACACCTCACAGTGCCTGGCATTTGCAGGGACGCTTTCCCTTCCTGTATTTATGTAACTATATGGGAAGCTTTATGCTAAAGGTCTGGACAGATGTGGTTGTGTGGAGAAACAGCTGGAAAAATCCCCCCCTACATGCACCCTGCGGTCTCAAAAGGCAGCAAGAACGTATATCAAAATGAGTGATTACGAAAAGGTATTTCCTCTCCCAAAAGCAGCATCTTGGCTGCTTCTCGGTCCATTCTGCATGTAGCAACGCTCTCACACACACACGAAAGGATGGGGGTGCATGCCCCCCACAGCTGGACTTGGGGTGGGAGCTGTGTTTTGGAGCTGATTGTCCCAGGGGACAGACCTTAGATGTTTCTGAATGCAGAGGAAGGTCAGATAACCAGCAAGCCTTCAAACTCAGGCTACGTGAGAATAAAAGGGGACAGTTGGGAACAGGGTGGGGGGAAACAAGGGTGGACAGGACAAGATTTGTTTAGAAATCACTTCTGTAGCCACAGCTGAGACAATGGTCTGCTAACTCCTCTGAAAGCACTTTAAACATAGACTAGGATTAAATATAGACTAGGAAAAACACAGCCCCATCTGTTTACCGAAAGCCATAAACGGCATCCGAAATGGGGGGTGGGAGGGGAAGACACAGGACGGGTAAGCAACCAAAGCTCACCCTGTACAAGCAAGGAAGGTGACAGCATCTTGCCATGCAACCAGCTCAAAGGTAGCCGCACCCCCTTTTCACACCATTTTTTTTTCCTCCCATGAGGGAAAGGCAATGCTGCAGGGTAAAATCCAATTGTGCAAGCCAGTGCAAGCCAGGAGGACCTGCTCTGTGCTTCCCCCACCCCCAGTAATCCAACAGGCAGCACGCAGGCAGCAGCTGCCCAGGTCAGAGCACCACACTGGTTGCACCTCACAGTACCAGTCACATCACTGCTCTTTCCAAAATCCTAAATGGGCTTTTGCTGAGGGTTGGGCAAAGCTTTAGGTAAGCCCCAATGAGCATGGTCCCACAGCTGCTGGCTGGCACACCATGAATCCTCACCAGATTTCTGGGGCATGGAAGGGCATCATGTGGGGTGACACAGCAGCTGTGTCACCACCCCGCCCCATCTGCCGAGCTTCTGCTCTCCAGGGGACATCACAGGATGCCTGTCCTGTGAGTCACCCGTCAGGGAAACAGCAGAGCTGTCTTCAACAGGGACTTGCAGAGCATGGATTTAACTTTGCATTAGCTGGGGCTATCAATAAGTTTTTTTGGGAGGAACAGATGGGACATGCAGACAGACCTAGCCATGCTCCTCTTTGCAGAGAGGCTGGCTACTTCTCAAGGCACGGAAGTGCTGTCGTGAGCCAGCTGGGGAGCAGCAAGCAGGATATCCAGGGTCTTGAATAAGTGCCCTACCTACTCCTGGATCTCCTCTCCACCAGGCATGGTGCAGCAGCACGTTTGAGGAGAGTCTAGGGCTGATG
Organism: Nipponia nippon; assembly: GCF_047370975.1. NCBI lineage: Eukaryota > Metazoa > Chordata > Aves > Pelecaniformes > Threskiornithidae > Nipponia > Nipponia nippon. The sequence goes on from NW_028262369.1 coordinate 58,685,778, forward strand.
ACAGTGTAGCACCTATTAAAAAAACCTACTGAAACTATTAAACTCCCCCCGAAAGGTCTTTTTCCTGCAGTGTTTGAATGAACGGCGTTCAGCTGAGTTCTAACAGCAGCATTTCCTGGCATGCAGTGGCACAGAAAAGGTTAAAAATAACTTCTGCAAATGCTCTGGGACTGCTTAGCCCGGAAACTCAACCGCAGGCTTTCTCCTCCCAGCCCCACAGACCCAGGGGAGCCCCCCGAGACGCCCAGCACAGGCTCTGTGGTGGTACGGTGGGGCTGGCAGCAGAGCCCCGTCCTCCCCAATGTTCCCAGCTCCCCGTCCTCCCCAATGTTCCCAGCTCCATCCATCATGCCAAGCTGGTCCTGATGGTATTATGGTATGGACTCACCTCTGCCAGGACACTGAGCTATAAATCAAAGACATAGCACGGGCATCCAGCCATGCTGAACGGGGTTAGTGGAGAAAAGCAATCCCAGGAAAAATACTCACTGGCAGCATAAGCCCCGTGTCCATAAGCAACGAAATGCAATGAAAACATGGGAATACCTAAAAGTGCAAACCCCGAGGACGGGAAGCAGGGGGAGGTCTCCAACAAGCACAGACTGTAACCCAGGTAGGTGGGAGAGGACCCCTCCAAAAGCCTCAATGATGGAAAACCCCTGACTGCCAAGAATTTGGGATGATAAGACCCAGGAGGGCTGGCGGGGCCAGGCGGTACCAAGCACCATCGGGGCTGGAGATGGAGCCAGGTCCTTCCATGCACAGCCGAAGGAAGGGTAGTACACGGTACCTGCCGCCAGCAAAGGAAGGCGGGGAGGATCAATGCACATCCCTGCCCGTCCCGGATCTCAGCCAAGCCAGGGAGCTACAGAGTCCATCCCACCACGGCATACACACATCCATGGGAAGCATCAGGAACAGGAGCCACCATGACATAAGACAGGTCAACCTTGCAGTAACTACCATAACTGCATGCCTGTTCTCCCCGGGTAACGCATAAAAAGCCCATCAAGCCCCAATGTCACAGTTTAAGTTCACAGGAAAACTTCCACCTACCCTTGGCCACAAACTGACAGGTGGGAAGAGAAGAAAGAGCTTGTAATCAATCACTTGTCATCCTCTTCACACACCAAAGCCAAGACCAACTCCAGGCACTTGTTGCTAATGGCTTTTAATTTGCATTTTCCTTCTCCAAAGTCAAGCTCCCCCAGCTCTCCGCCAGACATAGAAATGTTTTTGGAGGCTGCTTTTAAAAACAGTCAGCTTTGCTTCAATACAAGTGAATTTAACTCTTTGTAGCTAGAAAGTAATTTCCCAGAGCCACAGCACTACCCACAGAGCACATTCATCCTACACAATGAATTTACTGAAAACGTTGCTTTTATCACAGTCACAGACCCTTAAGTAACTCAAGACCATACAAGCAGTCACAGAAGAGACTCCTCCTGGAAACCCAGGGGACACCCCAGCCCTAAAGGAGCTGATGGCTGCCTGCTCAGATGTGCCTGGAAGCACCAACACAAACCAGATTCTGCCATTGCAATGTGAAATGGCCTCTGAACAAGGCCATTTTTGGCCTCTTTTTTGGCTAAAATTGCCAAATTTTAGCAAACTGTCTAATTTAGGAACTTGGTTTTGCCCTGCAGATTCTTCTTGAGCTTCCTCATGACTATGCTATGACACAACCTTGGCCATTGGGCTTAAGTTGCTCAACACACTTCCACCCAGCAGAAAATGATCTTACCACCTAGAGATTTGCCTGCTTTTTCCACGCTTGTATTAACAGATCCTCCAGCACGTACCTGGAGGTGAAAAACACAACATCCTCTAAATTGGTAATGTCACCATGGAACCAGCCAGGCCCTCTGCAGTCTCCTGTAAGACTGGGATGGCTTTTGAAACTGCTTGCATCCTCTTGCCACCTGTGGTGGCAAAGGTAGGCAGATGGACATTCTTGCAGCTCATCTCCAAGGTCAGTCCCAGAAGGATAGATTCGTGGCTGACTCCCAATGTTCCACAAGTGGCCACACAGTGTGTCCATCACTTGCTGCAACCAACCATGAGGGCAGCATGGCCCAAAGTCCTCTCAGGGCACATGCAGCACTGGGAAAGACCACACTGACTTGTGCAACTCTATCACTTACCCCTACCAAGTGACCTCATGCCTGGCATCCACCCCATCCACTGGTCTGCCCAGTCAAACCACTGCAGGACACCATGGAGACACCCTGAAGCACAGTGAGATATCTTCTGGCCACAGGATGCCTCCGAGGGTCTCCAAACATCTGGTGGTAGCTGAGTGTGAGCAAAGAACGGTGGGTTTTGGTTAGGAGGGAGAATGGGACAATTCTTCCTCCCTCTCCTTTGCCCTGGAGACAATGCATCTCGCTCCTCGTGATCCTGACCTCTCCCGAAAGGCAGTTGGAGCTTTGCTGGTGAAGACGGATGAGGAAGAGCTGGCTGTTATTTTTTTTCCTCCAGAACCCTGGCCCAAGCATTTTGCATGTTTGATGCCAGCAATGCTGCATACCCTAGTGATTCCTGACCTTGTCGCCTTCCTTTTATCTCCTCCTCCTACTTCGCCACTTGTGTTTGCAAAGCCAATGCTTTTATCTTCAAAAAAACCAAAAACATAAAAACAAAAAAAGAACCCAAAAAACTAACCAACAGTAAACCACCCCTTAAGACAACACAGAACACAAGCTCTTTGTACCAGAAAGAGCACATTAGTGTGAACTCATGTACATTCCAAAACAAGCCTTGGAGCTGCCAATGTACCAGAACAGAAGATGTGTCGTTTTAGTCCATTTTCTAGCGAATGAGAAGGGACTTGTGGAAATATTGGGACCTCCCATCCCTCCTGCAGCACCCTCATCTCCCAGGGGTTTGCTCTGGACCCGATGCCTACCATGCATGGCAAGTGGTGGGGATGCTCACACCCAGCATCCCTGCTCAGGCATTGCAATGGCAGCAGAGCCAGCTGTAGAGCACAGCCCTGTGCCACGCTATCCCCTCCAGCCCGCGCCAAGCCTTATGGAAAAATTATGCCCTCAAGCCTAAGCTTGGCTCTGCTCCTGCCGGCTGAGCCTGCTGCCAGGCGAGGGCAAGCCAAACACAGCAGGTTTGATGGAGGAGAGGTAGAAGGGAGGAAAAAAAAAAAAAAAAAAAAAGTAATTATGGCTGAGCGAGTGTTGCGGGTGTCTGCTGGCACCTGGTGTCCATTACAGCCTCCCTGATGGGGATGTCACCCTTCGCAAGCAAAGTAGGAAGGACGGGAAAGTTTCCTTTTATAGCAACGACTTTGGAGCATGAGTCCCATTGGATATCCATCTCTAGCGCCGACTTTCAAGTGACTCAAATACAGATTAGGTGTCTTTGTCTTAGGAAGGGAAGAGAGCTTGCCCTGCAGGACCTCCTGCTGCTGCCAAGCACAGGCTCCAGCCCAGCACCCACCCACTGATTTTGGTCACCCGTGTCCCATGCAATCGGCCACAAGTCAGGAGAAAGCACTGCAGAAGCCAGCAAGACTGGGTCAGGTATGGCCTGAGAGTTACTCCTGGTAAGGAAAGTTGGATGCCTTGGCATCAAGCAGAGAGCAGCACCAATGTGCTGACTGCCAAGGCAGAGGAGGGTCCTGAAGATGCAGGTACCACCCTCGAGCATCCATGGCAACTTCAAAGCATCCCCCCAAAATCACTGAAAACAGTGCCAGCGTGGCAAAGGTTTAAAAAGCCTGCAAGTGTAGGAAGGTGCTGGCGGTGCTGTACACAGCAGGAACCCTTATGAGGTTTATAGGGCCATAAAAAGGGTGCTCCTGGGCTGACAGCCCAGGTCCTACTACCCGACAGCAATGTTTCCCAGCAATAAAACCATTACATGCACACGAGTCCTAATATTATAGCAGGGAGGTAAATAAAGTTGTACTTGCTTCCATGGTTTCAAGGCTACCACGAGCTGCAAGACCAGTCACCCCCTCTGGCATCCCCAACAAAGCAAGGCAGAGGGATATCTCCAGTGGCACAGTCCCTGGTGCAGCTGATGCTGCTGAAACCTTGGCACAGAGAGACAGGTAACTCCTGGCACACCCTAAGAACAGACTTCTCTGTTCCACAAAACTAATAAAAAAAAAGGTAGCTTCTGCCCAAACATCTCATGGTGAAGGAATGTGACCGAAGGAGAGACCTCAAACAGAGATGCTCTGCCTGCTTTGCAACCTCAGCTAGACCTCTTGTCCAGGGGAGCACTTGTTCAGTCTTCCCTTAAACCCACATACACTTTTTGCCTCCACAACGTCCTTTGGCAAGGAACTCCACAGGTCTGCTGCCCAGGCAGTGGAAAACCCACCTCCATCAGGAACAGGCTCTCACCAGCTCCGTCTGATGTCCACTAGCTCTCATATCAGAAGAGGCATAGTTCAGTCCTGATCCACCCTCTCCCTACTGTCTGCTCAATGTTCTTCCAAGAGAAAAAACACTTCCTAATTCAGGTGGGGCAGTCCCAAAGGTGTTTTTGCTTTCGTTTTTTTGTTTTGTTTTTTTGCTTTTTAACAGGGAACTGTGGATGGACTCTACTCTGCCAGGGCCAGGAGTCTGTTCCAGCCAAGTCCCCCATGGGGACCAACAAAAGCATGAAAACCCAGAATTGCACGCAGCACTGAGCTCCCAGGGGTTAAATGTAAAAGCTGCAAACTCAAGTTTAAAACCCTTGGAGAGAACAGGAGTCCAGGAGAGCACCTTCCTCCAAGCCCTTGCAGCCCCTCCAAAGTGCTTCAGGAGCCCAACAGCTCAGCCAATGGCCGAAGTGAGACTGCTCCCGAGGGATGCTTAGGGCCAAAAGCAAGGACCACAGGCCTTTCAAACCAGAACTCAGATTTGAGCTGGATCAAGCAACAGCACAAGCTCATGCAGCCAGTCAGTGGTGGAGGAGAAGCGAAACCCAGATTTCCAGAGGCACAATCCAGCTGCTGGCCAGAGGGAGACACTTCTGAAGAAGGAACAGCCTTGTCTGACAACAGACGTCCCACCCATGGATCATAGTCATGATCCTCTTCCTTGGAAGAGGAGGAAAAATCTCCCAGTTTCTTTTTTTAAGCGCTGCAGACTGATTGGTGTGTTAATCTAAGGGCACATCTGCACTCTGGCACAGATGTCTTCATCAGCTGGTCCGGAGCAGGGATGCTGGGCAAAGCTCTTCAGCTGTTGCCAGCCCCTGCTCCGCTGGCTGGTGGCACACTCTCGGTTGACAGAGGAACAGTATAGACACCGTGCTGTGGCCCCACCTAGGACCATCACCAGGAGAAACCATACACACTGCTCCCCACATGATGCTGTGGCAGAAAAGATGCCTCCTCATGGTCCCCCATAAGATTCTGGGGCAACTTATTTACTGCCTCCATGGGTGCTGCAAGAACCATCTCATTAACACCTGGTGCACTTGAGGGGGGTGACCCAAACCCCTCCTCCCCATCTCAAGACACCAAATTAGCCAGGGCAACAAAAACTTCAAGCACAGTAAAAGGCTTTCATTGAGAAAATCTTGGAGCAACTCACTATCATGCTACTATTAGGGCTACAGTCCCAGCAGTGTCTCCTTACTTAAGATAATCTGGATGCTAATTTGGACTTCAAGAGCTGTCCCTGAAAAGCTGTGCTTCCCTCAAGTGGAGATGATGACAGCTTTAACTGCATCAACACGTCAGAGCCCTGTCTCCATCACCCTTCACTAATTTCGTCTTTGTCTGATGGAAAGAAGTAGCTGCTCTCAGCTGAATTGCTGGTGCAATGCGCACAGACACGTGCTCTCCTAGATCCCAGCTGCAATGCTGGGAAACCAGTCCACCAGCATGACCAGAGAAGGGCAGGCACAAGAAAGTCACTCACGCTGCTGGATGGGGAGGCTGGCACCACAACTGATGCAGCAACGCACACAGAGGGCATCAAAAAGCTCCAGAGATGAGCTAGCTCACCAGAGATGAGCTAGCTCCAACCTGCCTGTAGATCAACACATAGCCAACTCCATGCAGCGGTCCCTGCCCAAGTACCCCACCAAGACATATCTTCCCCACGTTGACCACTTCCTTGCTCAAAGAACGGCAAAGGCTGAACCATTGGTCCTGCTTGGTCCTCTGGGCTTACCCGACCTGCTCATCATTTAAAAAAGAGAGGGCTGCGTTCAATACTCAGATGCTGCGGTCAGGATGGGCATGCAGAAGCCACCCATGGGTCACCTGCTTAGGTGACATTTTAAGCAGGTAGCCAGGATGTAGCAGCAGCCCCCAGATCAGCTGGACTTGCTCCTGACCTCAGTCAGGAGGTCCATTTTAGGAAAAAAAAGAGGGGTTTTGTTCCCAGCTCATGGCCTGAGCATTCCCACAGACACCGAGCAGTAACCATCTAGCAGCCAGATTCTCTTGCTCATGAATAAAACCTCTTCGGATTACCAAACCGAAGAACTCATTTGAGCGATGAGCTCGTGTAAAAGCTTACCCTTGATTTAATGTTCTTACACACCTTGCTGATTAGTCCAGGTACTGATCTGTTAGTGGATTACACGACACCTTCAGCTACGCTGAAAATGCTGACAGGAGCCAAAAACCATCACGAGCCTGAGTTAGGCAGAAACAAATGCCATCAGCACACTGCAATGAATTTCCTCAAAACAGCAGGTTTTTTTAAGCAGTTGTCCTTGGTAAACATTTCCAAACCAGGTTCCCCATGATATCTGGGTTTAAGCAGCTTAACCGTTTGCTGGAGCTGATGGTCTTCTCATAGGAAAGCAACATGTGGGGTTAAACTGGACTGTGGTTTGCTCGCTCCATGGGGTGCTCCACGTTTGACCCAATCCCTGGTCCACAAACCCATGCTGGAAAGAAGGCAAGCTCACTAGGAGCAGTACGATACCTGGAGAGCAAACCCCCAGGTGATGATGCCATCCGGGAGGCATGCAGCAAGAAGCAGGTGCAAGGACAGACCAGATTGTGGATTAGCACTTGCTGCAAAAAGCCCTGGTCTTTCAATTTGATCTCACCTGCAAATCCCGCGAGTTGGATACCCATCCCAGAAAGTGTTCCTGCTTCAATTCAGAGTGTGCTTTTGACACCAGATTCATTACATCAGCACAAAAGACCACATGGCTAATTTCAGGCAGTTTTCAGCAGCAAAGTCCTTGCCTTAATTTAGATTAGAGCTTGTCCACAGGTGGGAATTGAACAGAACTAGCTTTCCAGGTGCAGGCACCCACCTCTGCTAGCCAGGAAGGTGTTTGAGATAAACCAAAACAGGCCAGTGTTTATGCAACACAAGAGCAAACACCACACCTGCTTGTTTAATTAGTTACCCCTGAAATTAAAGCACATCAAACTGCACAGAGGCTTCGTGCAACCTGCAAATTAACTACAAGGAACGCAACCTGGGGGTGAGGGATGCCAGATATAATCCAAGCAGTGGCTCCAAGCACTTTCCATAACATCAACAGTGCCATGAAGGAAAAAACCCAAAACAACACTACCCACCCAATCCGTCTGTACTTCAGAGTCTGTTGTTTTGGTCTTGCCAGGTTAAAAGCTGCTCGATCCCATCATCATGGGTCAGATGGCTGATAAGAAACTGATTTCATCATTTTAAGACCTGAGCGTTTATTGGAAGGGTTTATCTGCAAACAAAGTTATGCACTTTGAACTGTTTAGTTTTACGTAAGTTAAAAATGCATGAGGCCCTTGTCTGGACACTCTCAAAATTAATGTGGTATGAAATGAGAGCCCAAGTCCATTCTCTGCAGCCTCTACCATGTGCAATGTCAAAGACGTGCTGCTTCTCTGTGCTGGGACATAATCCTTAAGAAAAAGTGTGAGCCATTTTGGGGAAAGAGGCCTCTCTTTAGCAAGATGCTTGGGCACAGAAATAGTAATTTACATAAATTTGGCAAAATCTCACCTTTGCTCAAAATTGCTCGTTGCCAGATGAAGCAGGATTGAACCTCAGACGCAGTCTTTGCAGTGTTAGTCAACGGGCAAAATTAAAATGACATCTGAAAGTCATCTTAAAGTAATACATTTTTTTCCCTGCTTAAACCAGAGCTTTTGTGGTTGAGTGGAGTCGGTTTCTACAACTTTTGGCACTGCACTTCTTGCAAGCACAGAACACCCTCCCGTGTGTGCATCAAACCACAGTGATGCACCTTCACAACAGCATCCCCTAAAAAACGGGCAACTCTAAGCCACTGCAGAGGGATTATTTCCAAAGGGCAAGTTATTCCCTTTATGCTGTCTCCAAGAAGTCAGCCCCAGGCGAGCCTGTAAGATCTACCTGACCTCGCTTCTCAAGCCCAAGACACGAAGCCCTGAGGAACCTCAGAGCCTCCCTGTTCGAGCCTGAGAGCCAGGTATTCCTTTCGTTCCTCCTGAGATTTCTAAGGTAACAGACCACACCACTGAGTTTCAGATCACTGCAGCTTGAATTAGGGGTGAAGCATTATCAGTTGTCTTAGGCCAACACAGAAGCACCCGTATTAGAGGAAAAAAGACAAAGCTGTTGCTGACAGCCATACAGAAAAGCCCAAAGCTTCTCCACTGTCTCTAGACGAATGCCTCATTTTAGAAAGTAAAGACTAAAATCAGGTTAAAAAGCCCCATATATTCAGGCACAGATGCCTTGGGTTAGCTGAACATTGGCCATGTGCAGCAAAGAACCTGCTCCATTTATTGATTTCTGTGGAAAGCAACTTCAATCCCACCACTAGCTCTGCTTCAAGGCTGCTTTGATAACCACGGTGACGTGTGTATTTTAATTTTGGGTCCATATCTAAAGCATGGGTTGGGATCTACAAGCAGCAGGCTCTTGGCTAGAGAACACAGGTACAACCAACATGCCAGGGCACCATCCGTGGCCATCTTCACCGACTCGCCTAGACAACACCTCCTTTTCTCAGCATCTGTCACAGCAACACACCAGATTTTCTTCCCCGTAGGATCAAGCTCTTCCATATCTCAATGCCACTCGCGTCCAGAAGTGCAGCAGATCTTGGTGCTGGCAATGGGGCAGCTCTGCAAGAAGAAGCAGAGGAGGCACCAAGAGCCCTCCAGGAGCTGAGGGATGCCCTCCAGCTCTATCAGCTGATGGCCACATGCAGCCTGCAGGACTTTGCTGTCAAAGGGCCAGGGTCAGGCCAGAATTGATGGGAAAACAGAACTCTTGATGGGAAAAGAGCCTCAGTATCAAACCAATGCAGATGGACTTCTTTTTAATTAAAACTTGCTTGAAGTGACACATAAAAGAACTGAAATCCCAGCCACAGCTGATGCACTAGGACAGATTTATATTTAGAAGAATGACTTAATTACTTGATCAACAGGAAAGAAATGGAAACTTTTTTGGCACTGTCCAGAAGGAGAAAAGAAAACCAAAAGAGAGACGGCCACCGCCACCCATTACTACTAAAGGGCAACATCCACCAGCATTTTAGCCTCCCAGCTCTCCACTTTTACACTGAATTCAGCTTTTTTTCCATGCATGATCCCAGTAAACAACGTTTACAGCTCGCAGAGCCCATGTAAAGACTATCAATCACAACACATCATGTGCATTCACAAGACAGCTGGCATTATTTTTTTTTTTTTTAGATTTAGTGCTTACTACTGTTAGCTTTGTTTTCAACAGGACAACTAAGAATGTGTTAGTACTTCAGCATAAAACAAATATATCGAGGTGATAAAAAGCCATTTCCAAGTTTCGCAGACTGAAGTTTTAAGAGAGATAAAGCAGAGCACCAACATAAAATATAATCCTTCAGAATCTGCTGTTTCTTCTGCCACATTATTTATTTGGGAGCTTCTAGTTCAAAAGTCAGAGACGTGCGGAGCCGGATATCCGATCGTTTGCTGGGCCTCATCCCAAATTTCTCTAACATTACTCACATTTTTGTGCGGGAAGAGGGATGAGGATTTTATACTTAAAGGCAAAAGGGAGGAAGAAGTGTTTGCAGCACTATGTAGGAATTATAATGGTTAGGCTCAGACTTCTGGGTCCAAATGATTCCCACATATCCCACCCACAAAAGGAGAAAGAAATCAGGCTGATGCCTGGACTCCTCTGCCTTTGCACTGCTTGGGACCCGGGAATGAGCTGGGACCTCCCCAGGCTATCTAGGCAAGACCCCCCAGTGCCATGCAATGGGTGCCTGGCTGGAAGGAAGATGCTCTGCATACAAACACCCCAGCAGTGACCAGCAGCATCACCTCTGCCTGCCGATCTCCCCACAGGGAATTGCCCTCTGCCCTGCTTTCACAAGCTAAATTGCCTTAAAGCAGCCTTAAGCCAGGAACCACCTGTCCTCTCCCAAAGCAAAACACCTCCCCTTCTCACTCCAACCGAGGGGACCATTTGATCCAGCACCAGCATCACCGCTTTCCAGTCACAAGCCCCCCCAAATTAGGCCAAACAGCAAACATTTTTATTCCTTTTATCCTGCTTGACTGCAGGGCAATCTGGACACAGTGATTTCCCACCCCCCCTCCACCCCCCCAAATGCACTTTTGAAGTGATTTTAGAGCTCATTTTGGAGGCACAGGCACCACGACTGCAGAAACCATGGTTCAACCCTCAGATTGTACTGCTGCGTGAACCCAGGCAACGCTGATGCTCTGTGCCTCAGTTTCCCCCCAGTGTTATCCACTGAGTACCCAAACCCTTCAGGACACACATCCCTCCCTGTTACCTAAAGGATGCATCTCCGCCTGCCTGTGCTGGGGTTTCCCATCATGGCCAGGTAGCACGAAAGCCGGCAGCAGGATGGCAAGCAGCCTCCCCACAGAATCCTTGCAAGGCGAGGGTTTAAAACAGGGGTCAACACACAGAGGTAAAGCTGGGATGGAAAGGTCACCCCTGCTGCAGGGCAATTGCAGAGAGAGGGTTAAATGCTTGCCCTCCCCAAATCCCCGCTGCAGGGCCCTGCATTCCTCTGCTCAAACAGCATGCTGGGCTAAAGCTTTTTTTGCTCACTGTTTCCACGCCTGGTCATGCCCTGCGTCCTGGATTTGGTGAACATTTTAATAGATCCTATTCCTATTAATAGGCAGAGCAGGAGCTGGAGAGGTACCAGCTGCTCCGGCCAGTCACACCTCTGAGGAGCCACACGGCTGTCCTGCTGCAGGACAAGGTGCTAAAATCAGGCAGAAAAAAAAAAGCAAGCCGTGCTCACCCAAAAGCATTTGGGATCTGTGCTCAAGGTCAACACACAATTTTTACGCACCTCCTGGAAAAACATCTCACGTTCCCTGCATGTCCAAGAACGGGGATGCACTGGAGACCACAGCACATCCCCCGGGGACTTGAATGAGTCAGTGCGTGTCCCCCTGTCGCCAGCATGGAGTTGCGACCTTATTTCATGGGATCTCACCAGGCACTGCAAGAGTCCAGATGGACCATCTGGCTAATTGAGTTAATTAAAGTGTTTTTCAGCAGCGATTAACTTTCAGGCATGCCGCTCCAGAGCGGCTCCAGCTCCCTCTAGGGAGCACAGGTCACACCTCGGGAGCAGCAAGAGAGACGGGAAAAATTACTTGGAAGCACTGATGGCACCGAGCTGTTTCTCAGCAGCGTTTGCTGACTCCAAGTAGCTTACAAAAAACCCCCTCAAAACCCCAGAAAAAAACCAAACCTTCATCTATTTTTCACCTCCAGGCGGAGCAGGACAGACTCCGCGTGGAGAAGACCCAGGCAAGGCATTAGCAGATGGATGCATGGGAGGAGACCCACCACCCTGATGTCCCAATCCCAGAGCATCTTTCCCCCAGTTCAGCACAAAGCAGATGCGATAAGCTCCGGGACGCCAGCAACGCTGCCCATAACTCTTAGGACGATATGCTGGTCAAGGCCAGAGCCGGCAGCACAAGCAATCCGTTTTGCTGACGAAGTAATCGCCATCTCCCAGGGACAGTAAATAGTTTGTCTGTCCGTGGCCCTTGCCCGGAGATAACCAAGCAAAACGCTTGCTAAGACCAAAAGAAAGGCTTGCTTTGTGGCCACTGCTGTTTTGCTCCCCGACAAGGACGACGGCTGCTGCGAAGCGCTAGAAAGGAAACATGTCCCAGGAAGCTTGTAAAAAAAAAACCAAAACAAAACAAAAACAAACAAAAAACCTCAAACCACCCAAAAAACAACACACCCCATTGCTGGGGACCCTGCGCTTTCATCCCCTTTCCCCAGAAACCTACTTGTCCTCCTCCGATCAAGCAAATGGGTGACGAATGCCTACAGAGGTATCACTCATCCAGAGGTTGCTCCAATAAATCTGCAGCCAACAGCATCCATAGGTAAGGAGGAGCCAGGGCTCAGGAAGACAAGCTGCAGGATGCACCGCCCCCTCCCCCATCTCCTCCTATCTTTTTGTGGGATGCACCCCCCCCATCTCCTCTTTTTTTCCTAACTCCAGACCTTATGAATTGCAAAGGACCGCTTGCTCCTGGGCCACGTGCATTAGGAGCTATTCCCTGCACTTTCTTATGGTCTTTAATAGCTCAATCTGCACCAAAGGCACAGCCACATATACAGAAAAAAATGCTAATGATGATTTTCATGAACAAGGGGGTAAAAAAAGCATGGAGGGGTTTGGGGCTGGAGGTACGGTGCTTGGGGAGAGAGAAGAGCAATTTCCAAGGTTCAGTTTGCATGCACACTGCTGGCTGGGAAACACTTCTCATGCAGGCAGAGAGCAACCCCACCCCGGCACAGCTAATCTGATGGCAGGTTTTCAATGTGATGGCCAGGACACAAGGGGCTGGGGAGGGAGGCTGGCGAGGGGGGAAAGAAAGCAAGGAAATGCCACAGAGGTGAGGACGCTTTTTCTGGACGGGCGAAGGCTTGTTTTGTTTCCCTCCCTTCAGCTAGCTGCCATTTTCCGGAAGCTGGATCAGTTACAAAAAAATAAAAAGTTTCTCTTTGTTTAATTATAGCTGCAGTAGCCCTTGCGCCAAGGGACCCAGCGTCCCCACCGGCTGCTCTGGGAACGGATGCAAATGAAGACGATGGCATGGCAGTGGGGAATAAAGCGGGAGTTAAAGCTTTAACATCTCCCACAAAGACAAGACTGGAGCTCAAACAGATTATTTTTACTCCCGGAGGTATGCAAGACCTGGGAGACTTCGGTCTCAATTCCCTGTGTGACCACCACATTGGCTATTCAAATTCCTGCTGTTTTTGCTCCCTTCCTCCATGCTTTACCTGGCGTAGGTGTCTTCTAGATGGACAACTCAAGCACCTTCTACCACTGCGCCGAGCAAACCAACGCATGCTCTAGCCAGCCCCGGCACTTGCCAAAGCCACATCTGCACCGACGCCAATCTGCAGCCAAGAGGTCCAACCAAACCCATCCATGGACTTATTCCAAATTCAACCCCCCTAACTCAATGTAACACGGCTCGTGCTCCCCACCAAGCCCCAGCACCTTGCTGGTGCAATGCCATCAGGCTGGCAGCCCTGAGCAGGACGTGCTGTGGGCCACCATCACGGAGGACCATCGAAACTGGCCATGAACCCTGCAAAGCCCTCATCGAGCTCGCTGGCAAGCTAATGGCAGCAGCGACAGTAAAACATCACCTGCCTTGCTCTTCCACTGACCAAGCTGGGCACGCACTATTGTTCAACGCCAAAAAAGCCTTTTCTGTTCCTAGGGAAACAGCCAGCGCCATTCAAACAAGGCCACACACCATGCAAACGCCTTCCCCCAGAAGACGACCTAAAGCACTTTACAGAGGCAGCGCAGTCAGGCTGGCCAGGCACAAAGGGAGAAGGGCAGCTGCTGGATTTACCCCCAGAGAGCAAGCCAGGGAGAGGAAAGAGATAGCTTTGCACGGGGCTTGTTTGCAGCACGGGATGAGCAACGCAGCCTAACAACTACATACTGCAGCCACGTTTCTTTGCTGTGTTGAAAGGGTGTTTCCTGGAGTTGTCTAGAAAACATCTAGTTTTGCTTTGTGGCAGCAATCTCCCCTCCTGAAAATGATGGGATGCTCCCAAGGGCAACCCTCCCATGGGGCAGGAAGAGGGGGCAGAGAAACCAACTTCAGAGTTGTTGTTGTTAATAATAATTAACGTTATTATTATCATTATTATTATAGCAGCTTTCGCCCCATTGTTTAACAGGACTGCAAACCAGACGTGCGTTACGGTCCCTCCAATTTGTGCAAAAGCACCTGAATGATGAAGAAACACAAGAAATTTAAAAAAAAAAAAGTGACTCAGCCACCTTCCACGTTTGTATTTTAATATACACCGGTTTGAGGCTAAGAAGTTACTCACGCATCCATCATCCACATACGCAGATGGCGTGTGCCAGCCAAGCAGTCACTGGCGAAGAGGAGATGGGATACAATGGGCACTGCCTTCCTTCTGATGGGTCTGAAGCAACACCTCGTCCAGGCAGAGCAGGAGCAACTATGCGTGTAGGAGCATGCCAGAACGCTTAGCCCTAGGACTTGCAATTCGTTTTCTTCTATCAGTAATGAGAGCGTTACGTTCCCCAGCAGCCAGTTGATATGCCAGCTGGGAATGACTACCTCTCAGCACCAAAAATAAACCCTTGCACAAATCCAAATGAAATCAGCAGGTTAAAAATAGAAATACCTCGTGGGGGTGGGGGGTGCACTGGCCAAGGGGTTCATAATAGAGAAGCAGCAGACTGGCCAGCCCATAGACAGTGCTAGACTTCCACCAAAAAAATGGGATTAAAGATGTAGTAGTAGTAGATGCTGCTTGTGGGATGCCAGTGATTTCTTCAAAAAACATGCAAGCCACCCAAAATGTCAACCTTCCTAGCAGAGGAAAAAACCGTGAATCCAAGGACAGTATGAAAGAGTCGGAAGTTTTACGGTCAGCTCTTTGACCCATGAAAAAACGACTTTACCCTGGCAACACCGTCACCACACACAGGGGAGCATGGCTGCCTGCTGGACCTGCAAACTGCCCCAAGCAGCAAAGGGATTTCATGTGCTCCATTTTCCTGTTGCTGTAAACCATTGGTACACGTCCCTCTCCATATTTCCACACTTTTCTTTACAAGCCCAGGGAGCAGAAATACACCGAAATCACTTGACTCCAAGGGCCGCTGGAAGAAATTAAGGACCCTAGGTTGCAATGAGGACCATGGGAGGGGATAGATGCCACAGGTATCCTCAAAAATTATCCCTCAGTGTGGCTCTGCGGATGGTTGTGGTGTTACTGGAACATCACTTGAGCATTAAATCAAAACCAGATGTGACCATCTCACCTGCTGGGAGCAAGTCTCTCCGCCTCGTTAGAAAGACAAGGCTCTGCGCTGGAAGGAAAGGGGCTTGTCAGGACATGCATGTGCCCACTGGGGGACCTGCTCCCATAAGCCAAAGTTACAGGTCCTGCAAGTGCTTTCTCCTTTTTTATTTTTAAAAAATAAAAATTATTTATGGCCACAAAGTGAGATCAGGCTGCAATTGGCACTTTTGAATTTAATAAACTCTGCAGCTTCATAATTAAGAAGCAAGGCTCTCCTTGCATTCCCGTACCACCCCTTCAGGTCCTTTAGGAAGAGAAATCATCTCGGCAAGGAACAACCCCCTCGGCTGCTACACAGCACGCCCCAGGGTTTTGGCTGCCCCTCCAGGGTTTGCTCCGAAGTCACGTCCGTGGCAGGTTGCAGGTTTTTCCCCATGCCAGCTCTGAGAAGGCCATGTGCTCCCTGCCCCAGCCAAGGCTGGCACAGTGCTTTTGACGTCCTCTAACAATGACAGCCCTGTGCGCGAACGCTGGCCCCTTGGCAGGGTTAATGCAGGGATTGTTAGCACCCTGCTCGCAAGAAGCGAGCAGATGCAGCTCCAGCAGCAAAAGCGAAGCATCCTCCGCTTGCACAGGGACCACGAGCATGCCCTAATGCCGGAGCTCAGGTCCTGAGTGAAACAATGAGGGACACAATTTGTGCTTTTTAAGCTAAAATCTCATTCTGCAAATTTTAGGGAGCAGCCTGGACGGGTCCATCAGCTGGCGCTGACAGTGGAGATGCCTCCTGTACCGCAGCGGGGCATCACCCAAACGTCAGGGCATCCCAGGCAGCACCCAGCTTTGCGGCCACACATTGCTCTCGATGAACACCTTCTTGCATTCATCATCTCCCACCCCAGGTTATCCCTTGCAAGTATACATAAATCCCCTGCAACAAACCCACCAGCCTGGTACCAGGCCTGGGGTGTTACTGCAATGCAAGCAAGCTATCCGTTTGGCAGCCACAGTGACACATGCATGATGCTACCAAAGCCACCTATAAACCTGACATTTTCCCCTGTCCCATCACCTCCAGGAGTTCCCATCAGAGCAACTTTTAAGAGCAAACCAGACCGAAAGCCCTGCAAGGGTGAAGCACTGAAGAACATTTTGCTGTATACATCGCAACGTATATATTCCAGTTAATAAGCACAAAAATTTTCCAGCAGGTTGATCCCCCTCTTTTCAAACTTGGTTTATCACTGGTCACTAGGGAAGTCAACATTTGGCTACAAAACTCCTCTGAGAGTTGCCATCCACAGCCAACGTGCAAAAGATGCCCAGCCCTCTGCTTGGGGAAGCCCTCCACCACCACGGACACCCCTCTGCGATGCTGCTGGGTGCCCGAACACCCAGCGCGGACCACCCTTGGTCGAGCAGTGTCACAGCCACCCCTGCCAACCCAAAGCACACCCTTTGCAGGGGCAGCAAACCTCTGACCTGCTGGAAACCCACCCCACCTCCTTACCATCTCCCGGGGAGCCTGTGGGCTCTGCAAAGCTCAGCTGTTTTCAGAATGAATTTTGGAAAGGAGAGAAAAGGCAGGTGCCAAACCTAAGGTTGAGAGACTCCAAGGTAAGGTTATTTGCATTTGTTTCTGTTTCAGCTGCCATCAGAAATCCACCCACCAAACCAGAAGGCAATGCAACTTTCAGACCTCTTGAAAATAAGAAGAATTAAGGAGGATGCAAATTCCCCTTCATATCCTGACCTCTACAGCTGCTAGCTCCCTTTGTGCAGACAGGCGTCTGTGATGAAAAACTTCTTGCTGTATTTAAATGTTTTTCTCATTTAAAAAAATGTAGTGTCTAAACCACCTCCTTAACATAGATACAAGCTCTTCTGAACAACCCCACCAGGCTAAAATAAATATTTTGCTTTGCAAATAGTTTTCCTCTCATTAAAATGAAAACATAATTAGGATGTCAAGCATAGAGGCAAGCAACGGCTGCAATCACTCCACGCAGCACTGTGCTGCTCAGATTTTATTTGATTAAAAGTAACAACACTGCTATTTTTGAAAAGCACACTCTCTTCCACAGCCCGACTGGAGTTATTTTGGAAATATACATATGGAAAGCTGGCATCTTTGCCAGCAAAAAATCCCCACCCAGGAGGACACGCGCCCAAGCGGTGCCTGCAGGTCCATTGCATGGGGCACCAGCAAGAATCACGGGCAACCGCATCCTCTTGCTGCTCATGGCCAGGGCGTTAAAGCTCCCTGTAGGAAGAGCACAGTGACCCTGGGCGAGCATCTAACCACTGGAAAGGGTGAGAGAAGAGGAGAAAAGAGAGGAAAAGGAGAAAAGGAGAGAAAAGGCGCTACCAGAGATGTTGCACGAGGGCACCCGTGTAGGGTCTGCTACTGATGCTGCCACACAGGAGCAAAAGCCAGGATGAGATGCAAATATTCAGAGCTACAAGACATCCTAGGAGGACGTTATTCTCAGTATCAGGGGTTTTTTTTGTTTTTTGTTTTTAAGCAAATCTAAGCATCCCATTGCTGCGGCTAGGCACTAGGAAATAAAGGATGAGTCCTTCTGCCAGAGTGGAGGGGGCTGTTTCGCTACAGATGTCAACACAATGCACAATCCCCCTCCAACTTCTACCCAAGCTGCCGCTCTGCTTGTTGACAGCCGTAACTACTTATTGCAAATCTCAGGTAGTGTTAGCCAGGAAGGGCAGGCTGGGGGGGAGGGCAGTGATGGGCATAACACAGGCTTCCTCGGCATCCCCCCTGCCAGAGTCCGGATACTGCGCTAGGCATTTGCATGCTCTTGCATCCCACACCCCTTAACACCTCTGGATCCGTAACAGGCTCCAATGCAACACAGCTTACATAGGGCAGAGGCGGGGGCTAGGGGATGCACAAAACAGCATCACAGTCACCACCATTCCCGTTGTGCAATAGTTACTCCAAGTATAACTAACGCTGAGCTGCCCTCGTGGCCAAGGTGTTTACTGCTGAACAGCTTTATAGCCAGGGATCCCCAAAAAACACGAGGGGGTACCCCAGTACCTGAGCCAAAAGCTGCAACACATCAACACCAATTCGTGCCTCCCCATAACACACCACTTGCACGAGTCCACCTCTCCCGCCGAATGCTGTCCTGTGAGCAACCCTGCTGCAGCAATGGCCGTAAACCAAGCCTTGAATAGCATCCCTTGCTTCCAAAACAACCCCCTCCAGGCAGCCAGCAAGGAACAAAAAGGTCAGCAACCCCATGACATCAGCGAGCCCCGACTGGGCAAACCCTCCTGGAAAATAAATGCCAGGCACAGCCGGTGCAATGCTGTTAAAAAAAGCTCCAAACTCCCAGGGAACGTCCCACCCGTGGCCGATGAGATAAGAAGCGAAAGAAAAGCCAGCCCGGCCTCCTCCAGCCTCAGCTCTAAGACATCACCACAAGTTCACGGGCCAGACACGCCAGGAAACGCTTGCACGCTGTCCCCGGCGTACACCCCTTGCACCACCGTCCACAAAGCTCCCAGCGTCCGCCCGGCTGTCAAGAGCTCCCCACTGGGTGCAGGGGTGCCAACGCTGGGACCTGGCCCCCATCGTCCCGGTCCCCTCCTAGCCGTGCCAGCAGGACCTGGGGGACAACAAGCAGGCTGCTGGGGCCAGGCTTGTAAACGCGCAGTGCTTGCAGGACGGCTAACGCGCGAGCAGGCGGGCAAGCCCCCTGAAGCACGCCAGGCTCGGGGCGCGAGCAAAAGTTTCTCGCAGCAGACACCTCCGTGGGCAGCAGGAGGGGGAGCGGGGCAGGCTGCCCAGAGCACGCGCTGCTGGGGTGGCTCCCACCCTGCACCAGCGGGCTTCCCGGGCTCCCGCTCGCGTGGGGCTGGCACACCGCGCTCGCCTATGTGTGCACACTCCCGGAGTAGACACATGCATACAGCAACGCACGCTTGCAGGGCGATGCACACGCATACAGCACGCACACGCAAACAGAGCACTGCACGCACAGTGTGCACGTGCACACTGCACACACATCGCACCCACAGCGCTGCACACTCACACACGCTCGCAGGGCCCCGCACGGGCACAGCACGCGCTTGCACAGCGTTGCACACTTAACCCAGACTGCACGCTTACTTGCGCGGCACCGCGGACGGCACGCACACTCGCACAACACTGCGCACACCGCACACAGACTTACACAGCGCTGCACGCACGCCCTCGCGGCGCGCACACACCCACACGGCGTTGCACGGCGTTGCACGCCCGCGCGGCGCAACCGGCCCCGCAGCCCCCCACGCCCTAACGCCGCCCGGCCGGAGCGGCCGCAGGCGCGGAGCCCGGCTGCCCACGCCGGCCGACCTCGGACACCGCCTCCCAGCGCTCCCAGCCGAGGGGCGAGGGGACGACTCCCGCCGCTCACCCGCCCGGCGCCGCCGCCACAAACTTTTCCCCGGCGGCGGGGCGGCACCGGGAGCCCCCGGCGGAGCCGCAGACGGCGCAGCAGCCGCCCCCGCCGGCGGTGCCCCCCCGACCCCCCGCGCCCGCCCCCCGGCAGCGCAGCGCTTACCTGCGCCCGGCGGCGGGACCGGGAGCAGCACCAGGACCCGGACCGGGACCCGACCCCGCTGCGCGCCGCGCCCGGCTCGCGCCTCCCCGCCGGCTACGGGCCGCGCGCGCCGCCCGCCCCGCGCCAGCCCTGACGTCAGGGGGCGGGGCCGCCCGCGGGAGCCTCGACCGTCCGCGGGGGGGAAGGGGAGAGGAAGGGGGAGCGCCCGCGTGCAAAGAGGCGGGCGGCCGCGTGCAAGGCCGGGCGCGTGCCGCTGCGCGGGTTCGGGGGGGTCCTTGTGCAAGGGGCGGCCCTCGTGCGAAAGAGGCGTGCGAGGGGCAGGCGTGCACAAGAAGCATGCACGAGGGGAGTAGGAGCACCTTGTGCAAGGGCCGGTCCTCGTGCGAAAACAGGCGTGCGCAGGGGCTTTGTGGGGCAACCCTCGTGCACAGGGGAGCCCCCGTACAAACCGCTTCCACCTCGGAGGGGCCGCGGGGGCCAGGCCACGTGCAAGGGGGTGCTGCCGGCGCAGCGAGTGCAAATCACAACTGAACGGGGGGGGGGGGGGGGTTTCCAGGTAGACTGACCGATTCAGCTTTTATGTTTTGGGGGTTTTTTTTGCATTTTCATGCAGTTTTGTAAAGGAAGTGAAGCCACGTGGTGCACCCTGCGTCGAGTGTTTGGTGCGAAGCTCACTGTGCTGTGCTGCATCCCTGCACTGTCTGGGGCTGAGCAAAAATACCCCCAGTGCTCCTCTCCCGGGATGGGAAGGATGGGAATTCCTGCAAGAGGGAAGAAACATGGAGGAAAATGCTAAAAGAAAATGGAAGCTTTCTTCTCGATAAAGCAACAAGTTGCACAACCCATTTACTTGAGTTAACCACAGTTCAAGAAGGCAGCTTCAAAGCTTGCCACGGCTCTGACCCCGAGGCAGCCAAAGCCAAAAAAAGGCTTTGTGCTCATTAATACCCCATGGACTAATTGAGCATCCCACCCCGTTGCCGCCAAGCATCCCATCCCAGTGCTGGCTGGGATTGCACTGCCCGGCAGAGATGCTGGGTTAGGAAATGGGATACCAGGAGCAAGAAATGCAGCAGGTCAGGGATGGATGCAGTGTGCAGTCTGAGATGGTGGCCACAGGTACTGTCACAGTAGCCATTTCGTGTTGAAACACCCCTGGGAAAAGCAGCTGAGCAAGAAATATTGCGGCAAGTGGGTCCTGCGCGCAGAAGGGCCCAGGCTATGCAAGCTGCTGCTCTTCCTAACCCCCGCCTTGTTTTTTCCTGGGTTTAATCAGGATCCGATGATTAAATTTCCTCTTCCTGGTGTTGGCTCCTCCTGCGCCCAAACTTCCAGCGCCGCAGAAGGAGACGGGGTTTTTGCCGGGGCGAGATGAAAACGGGGCAGTAGCCAGGGCTGCTGCGAGTCCTCGCGTGGCTAAACCCCGTCCTGGGTGTCAGCCGGGGCTCCCCGGCCTCGTCCAGCCCTTTTGCTGCCTTCGTTTAGCGAGCGCAAATGAAATGAGCTGTATAACCACTTCAAAGCACTCTTGGGAGCTCACTTCTGTTGCATTGTTTTGGAAGGTTTGGGGTTTATCAAAGGAAAGCTTCCCCACAGCTGGCTAGCCCGGTTCTCTAATTGCAGCGGGGCATTTTCATCTTGCTTTACTGGTGGAAACGGTTCAGATGGCACCCGCAAGTGGGTGCTGCTGCTGTGCTGGCGGCAGGTGCCGTGTGGGTCCTGGGGTGCTCCTCCCCTCTGCACCTCGGCACCAAGCCTGGGGCACCCAGACCAAGGTGCTCCTGTCCCTCCTGCACCTGGTTTATTCATCTCTTGCATCTTTAGTCTGATTTCATCTCTCATACTGTAAAGTCCAAAATTGCTTGTCTCATTCAATGTTTTTGCATTAGAAATACTGAAGTAGCGAATCGCGCTGTTGAAACAGCCTCCAATGCCAACCAGCTGATGTTTCACAAAATTTATTGGTCCCGCTTCACTCTTAAATGAACTAGTCAGTGTCAGGGGTAAATCACACTGTTCTCTCCCGTCCCTGACAAAGTTGAATTGACTTTTTTTCTCTGCCTCCCAAACCCCAGTTTATTCTTACTCATTTTAATAATTTCCTAAATAGCTGAAGCTCTGAGAAATGACAGTGAAGATCTCTGGATCGTCCCAGGCTGATGCCTTGAGTGGCTTTGGGGAAAAAAGGGTCTTTTCTGATGATCTGGCTGCTGGGCTGGAGAGGCATACCTGCATCTAGAGTTTCAGCTCAGCAGCCTCGTGATCCCTCTGTGGTAAACCCACATCTCCAGGCGGTAAAACTGAACTTGAACTCCAAACTGTTGGCTTGATTGAAAAATCAGCAATTCATGCGCAACAACCGCTGCCCATCCTGGGAGCTGGGAGCTGCTTTCCCCGTGCTGAGGATGCATGCTAGGCACGCTGCTGATGGGGAAGGTCCGGCCAAGCCTGGGGTGAAGGGATGAGCATCCCATCCCACATCTCATCCCTATCTCTGTTTTGCAACAAGTATTTTGCAGTGCCCAGAAGCAGCTCAGAGCAGTAAGGGGCCATGGGGTATTTGGTTGCAGGGTGGGTGCTGTACGTGGCAGGGACCAAAATCCGTGGGGATGGAAGAAGATGCTCCCCCAGCATCCTTCCAGCAGGCGCTGGTGCAGGCTGCCCCCAGGTTCCTGCTTCCCTGCCCTGCTCCTACCCCTCTCCTGCCTGCAGCTGCCTTCTGCTGCTGCGTCCCCTCCGCTCCCACTGTGACTGCAGAGAGCCAGGAGAGAGCCGGGCACGCCAGCACCAGTGGCAGAGTCGTCCCGCCTTTGGATATATGCCATTCCCATTTCCCCTGCCAGGAAACGATACTGGTGAGCAATTAGACCCGGACAGGATGCCCTAACGAGCTCAGCCTTTTATAGGGCGCTTGGAATTCATCTTGCAGGAATTCCACGTTAAAGTTCATTTCAAGACTTTGTCTGTCTGTCTGCCTATGGTGTTTCTGAAGCAGTTACACAAAACTGCATGGTAATTGTCTCCGTTTGCCTAAATAGTGCTTAGGAGAAGGGCTGGTCTGGGATGACATACCCGTGACTAGATATGTGAGTGTATCTGGCTCTTTTGGAAAAAGAAGGGCTCATCTTTGCTCTTTGAAATTTCAGAAAGACGCTGGACATCTGCTTGTCTTGGAGGAAAACACTGAAATGGGCTGCCCTGCAAACAATCCTGGGTCTGATGAGCACCAAACCCAGCACCACCAAACCCCTCACTGGGGCTGAAGGCACAGAAGGATGCTCCTATGCATGAAGCGGTGGCTCAAACGCTAACCCTGAGCTCCTGAAACCTTGCAGGTGTGAGTGTTCCCATATCTAAGCCTAATAAAATCTACTTCCCAAATGTAATCTAATAAAATCCTGTCCCTCAGCGGGAGTGTCCAAGCTCCCGCTGCAGCCCGGGTTTGTTGCAGCCTGTTGCTACGCACTAGAAAGAGTGCTTTTTCCATGATCCTCCAATTTTGGTAGGAGTCCAGCAATTCCCTTTGCCCGTATCATGCTATAGATGGCTTTCCGGAGCTGGGGAAGAGAGTGCTTGGCTGCCAAGG
The DNA here is from genome assembly GCF_047370975.1 of Nipponia nippon. Taxonomy (NCBI): domain Eukaryota; kingdom Metazoa; phylum Chordata; class Aves; order Pelecaniformes; family Threskiornithidae; genus Nipponia; species Nipponia nippon. The sequence continues at coordinate 58,709,174 of NW_028262369.1, forward strand.
TACATTTAATAACGCTTCATTAGTACAGCGAGCCCGGCAAACTCCCTGGGGCTCTTCCCAGGCCAATCTTCCCCTTGCTGCGAATTAATTACAGCCGTGATGGTTAATGACGAAGGATAGGGATAGGGACAGCTGGCGGTTTTTGATGTCCCTCTTGGTTCGTGCCATACCAAGACAGATCTTCGCCTATGGAAACAGGTGGCAGAGGTATTGCTGCCTTCCCAGGAAGCAGCGGCTCTTTATTTATTTGCATCCCTTGGCAGGGAGCAAGGCAGGTGCCTTAGAGGTGTTTGAACTCCACTTGGTCAGGGTACTCGGGTTTTATGAGTAGGATAAAGTAAATAAATGATTCAGACAAGATTTATTTTGTATGTATAACTTTCTCGTTTCAAAACCAATTGCCTACAAAAGTTTCTAATAAATAAGTCTTGGTGCCTTTCGAACGGGCAAAAAAAGCATCATCTTCCTTCTGCTAGGATCCCCAAATGGATTTTCTCTGCTTCATTTTCTGAATTACATTACGCTGGGCTGTAATGAAAGCAGGGCAGATTTACTTGTCCGACACCCAACTCTGCTTCGAATGTGCATTTACCCAATTTGGTTTTGTAGCTGGAGTCTGGAGGATTTTTTTTCCATTCCTTCCTTGGCCACATGCTGCGAACGTTACACGGGATCTCCATCCATTGCAATGGCTGAAGGCAAAAGCAGCAATTTCCTATGCTGTATTTGCAAACCTGGCCTCTACTTTTGCTTTTCCTCGAGACTCCCAGCATAGCATGCCCAGATGTGTTCGCTGGGGTAACCATTGCAGCAGATGAGTACCCCCTCCCTTCATAAATTTGGGGCCACGCTGGTGCTAAAGAGGAAGGAAAGTTGCAGGATGGGGGGCTGCAAGTCAGTTGTGACCGCTCTGCGAACCGCTCAGCCCTCGTGTACTGTGTTTGTAAGGTGATGGTAAACATCCAGCCAGGTAACGATTGCTTCCTACTAATAACAGGGATTAGTTTTTTTAAGCCTGATGAGGAAGTGCTCAAAGTAAATGACAGGGCTTCCGGAGCAGCGTTTAATTTCTTTGGCTGCCTGACACTGACTGAGTGAATGAATGGACAAAGGAAAGCAAAGAGGTGGAGGTGAGAGATAAGAGAGGCCCAGGGACCAGCCTTGCACCTTCTCCAGTCCTCGAGGTAAAATCTACAGCATCCTTCCACCCCACCGCCACTGTCCTCAGTTTTGCAGCAGCCTTGCACACTGTTCCTGCCCCCGTCGCATCCCTCATCCTTGCCGTTGTGCATCAAATGGTGCAACTCCTGCCCGCTGCTCGCTCTGCCCTGTGGAGAGGGATGTGCAGTGGAGTTTGCTTTGGGGAGCTTTGCACCATGCATGCATCCTCAGCCTCCCTCCTCCTGGAAAACTACTCCGTATGGCAAAATCCTTTATTGTAACCAAAATCCTTTATTTTAACCAATCATTTCCAGTAAATAGCACTCTTCATTTTTCCTCATCACCCTTTCACTATAAGCCAAGCAATCCCCTGTCCATACCTCCCACCCTGGCTGGCCGATTGCAACGGTGAGACCTGCAACCTACGAGTTAATGCTGCGGTTTCCCATAGAGAGTTTCTTTTCCTTCCCGAGTCCAGTTGCACAAAATAAAACAGCTTTTGTTCGTGATGGAGATTCTCCTGGCAACAGAATGACGGAAGCTGCAAAAAATGCCAAGGCTCAATGACAGCTCTATCTAAAACTAACCACCAAGATGAGTGTGTTATATCATTGTTAGCAAAGAAAGAGCCAAGCTAATGGGAAGAAGGAAATTGCTACCGTTTATGATGGCTTTGTAGATGGACAAATATCCCTGCCTAGCAAAAGAGGCATGCAAAAGGGCATGATTATCAATGCATCGCCGTGAACCTTGAGGTTGAGAGAAGAGAGATGAGCTCCCACCTACACCCTCTGCCCTCAGCAAACCAACAAATTCAGCTGGATTACGGGATTTGCAAGGATTGCTGCAGTCAGTGAAGAGGCTCCAGCAGATTTCTGTGGGTCTGGATCAGGCCCAGAGCTTGCAGGAGCGAGTTAGAAGAGCAGAAAGCCCTGTTCTGCAGCCAAGGAGGACTTTGGTCTTCAGCACAATGTCCTCCTGGGCTGCCTTCCCATGTCCCTCACAGGCTCAAAGCAGCCCTTTCTCCACCAGTTTTGGCTGCTGACTCCCAGATTTCCTCCTACACATCTAAAGATCTTCTCTGTGGCAAAGACATGGGGAGCAAGAGCCACTTAACAGTGCTGCAGAGTGACACACCTGTCATTTATTTCCTTCCATCGAATCACTGCCAGACCCCTTCCACCTTTCAGGCAGCACCGTGATAAAACAGGGGACAGTTTCCTCTTTTAAATAGTGTAAGGCACGGTAATTTCCCATGTTCAGTGACGGGCAGCCTCGTTTATGACATTTGCTGAGCTCCTGTATTAATCAATGTGGTTAATTGAATCGATGATTGCACCGGCTTGTGTTCGGAGCAGTTGTTTCACATCATTAGCCCCACTTAATGTGGTGATCTGTCAGAAGAGTTGCCCACGGTCATCTCCACCTTGATGCAAGCAGCAGGAGACCCTGGGTCTCCCCACCGTACACCAGCAGTGGCTTAGGGACAGGGACAGGCATTCAGAAAATGCTACGCTGCAGCCATCAGTCTCATTTCTAGTGCATACCAGTAGCTAAATCAGATTTGAACCCCAGGGCTGAATGCACCTAATACAAATACAGGGCAAGCCCAAAGGAAGCACCGTTTTCTGCAAATTCATCCCAGGGACACTGGGTGCAAGTATCCCAGGATAAAAAGAGAGGATAAAAGTATTAACACCTTTGGCTATCTGCTATCCCCCTTGCAAAAGGGCCCAGGACTCAATGGGTAAGGGGAAAATAATAATTTCCAGGCCTTTAGAGGCACAGGAAAATGGGAGTGAGGAATTAGCCCAGAAACCCAGAAGAGCTGAGCGCCATCAATCATGGAGTAACGAGGGCTGGAGCAAGACCTGCCAGAGCACGTGCCCCATCAGCAGCATCACAGCGGTAGGCAGAGGACATGTGATGATGATTTATGGCAATGTTATCTTCCCAAAGCAAACATCAGGTCCTGAGGACCAGGTGGCACAACCAGCACAGTGCTTTCCCCCCTGTTCATATGGTCAATGGATACTATTTTTTTCCTTACTACCCCGTATGCAGGAGGGACAGCCCTTCTTCCCGCCCTCCTTTTCCTACCTGCAGTCCTTGAGTCTTGTTTACTATCCAGACCCTGGCAATTAGCATTTTCTCCTGGGCAGTTTTGCTCACGCTGAAGCCTACTTGACTGCATTTCCACAGCCGCTATGTCAGATGGGGACACATTGCCCCCATTTTGCCCATTTAGCACAGCCAGGGCACAGTGCTAAAATTTGCCAGCGTGCCTGTAATTCAGGTATTCTCAGTGATTGCTCGCCCACCTTGAGCTGCTGGTCAGATGTGTAGCATCTCCTGGATGAACTCTTGGACGTAAGATTTGTGCAGCTAGTGACTCTACTAGTTAGTAATTAATTAGTAATTGATGTGAAGACAGCTGCCCCAGCAAGAGATGCTCTCTCCCACAAACTCCTCTTGGCACCCTGTTCAAGACAGTGATGCAAAATCCCTTCCCAATGGTGTTTGCTGGCCTCTGCACAACTCATGCCGTCCCATTGGCTTTCCTCCAGAGCACTGGGCCGGAAAGGGCTGCATTTCTCCAGCTGATTTTCAAGGGAGGTTGGAAGCTTTTCCTCTCATCCCAAAAACTTGGAGCTGAAAAATCCCTCTAGGAGGAAGCTTGCATCCATCCTAAGTGTGTTATAACCCAGGTCAGAGAGAGCTTGAAGTCTACCTCACCTGAAAATCTGCATTTCTGCTCTGGATATCATGCTCTCTATCTACCTGTCGTGTTGATTTTAGGGTTCTGGCCAAGGTGATTGAACCTCCTAAGCTTCCTCAGCAAAGCTGTCTTCAAAGGGGTGCCTCTGCAGTCACCCTGACACCCAGGCTAGTGTCAGGGCCAAAGGACTGCAAAGTTTTCCCTTGCTACACTAAAATTAGGAAAGTTTCATGTGGGACATGGGGCTTCTTACCCTTCTTTTCTTCTTCAGAGTGTTGAGGGATATTTAACCATTGGGCAGGAGCAGGGTCTTGATTTTGCTCCTCCTCTGACATGCAAAAGCCCTGCATGTGACCCAGGTGTGGCTCTGTGGGGTCCCATCCTCGAGATGCTGAGCACAGCCAGTACCCAGAGGGCACCCAGGGCTCTGCAATGCCAGATACCTGCAGACTTGCAGTCCTTTCTCTTTTTGTTAACTCTGGCTACTCTATATTTGAAGAAATGTTCCTGCTGACGCCCTCACCCAAGCACTCTCTCCCCAGGAGCTCGTGGGCAGCCCCACCGTCCCTTTCCTCCATCTTCCCCTCCCTGGTTTCTTTGCTGCTTTTACAGGTCTCTCACCCCAACTACCCAAAACTGCCTCTGAGATAAAACTGGGGACATTTGTTGCCAGGAAAAGGGTGGCAATGGAGTGATGCTGATGTGCAATGGGCCAGCTTGGAGCTCCTTCATTAGCCCCCAGCACCCTGGGTGGATTTTAAAACCATAACCACGTGCAAACCCTCTCCTACTTGCACAACCTCTCTGCCCCCCTCCCCAGAGCAGCCACCAAGGTCGCTGCCACAGTGGCTGGGACAGATGGCGTTTTGCAATGGTCACCATTACCGGGTGCACGGGGGCCTGTCCTAAGGGTTATCCCACACTGACAAAGGCAAAGAGCAACACGAGTCAGTTATATCGTTATAAAATGATGTTAAACGTCAGACGCACGCCATGATGCCAGGTACTTTTCTGCAGAGCCCTCCACACATTGCACCGTTTGTGGCTCTCTTAACAAAGGGGGTCTTGTAAAAAGTGCTGCCTGGATGAGATTTAAGCCATCAGAGATAACTGCTTGGCTGTTTCTCGCTTGGACCTCAATACCTCCTCTTGCATGGTAAAACACACTTCCTTTCTGTACCGCCGGATTTGCTTTTCAATGCTTCATTATGTTTCAAGGTCACGGCGTATCGAGCAGTTTGCTCGACTGCCCTGGAAAGAAACGAAGTCACAAGAATTTTTTTTGTTTAATAAATGCATGCACTGAGCCTGAATTGCTTTCTTATAAGCATGTAAAGGAGAACAGAAAGCACTTGGGTCTACTTTTTTTTTTGCACTCCCTTTTTCATAAGTCCGTTATTTGCACTCCTTTTCTACGGCAAAGAAGCACACAGTTCTCTTCTTTTCCAGCTGGCAGGCTCTGGGCTCTCATTTAGTTCGCAGTGCCATGGGATTATTTGCATGGATGTTAAGGAACTGTACTGTTCACTGCAATAACAGTGGCAATTGGGCAATGCCAGCCCAAAAGCTGAGCTTCCCCCTTAGCATCCATCAGAAGAATTGCCACCAGCGTGAATGGCATTTAAAAAGCAGAAAAATTGGGGCTGGAGGTTGTTAAAGCAGACAGAGGCAGCACCGATCGGGCTGGTTATGTCCTGCGGGGCATCAGGTGGAAAGGACTCGGGGCAGGACTTTGGGGCAAAATGTTGGTTTCTTTGAAGTCAATGGTGAAATTCCCACTGGCTTTGACTGCCAGCCTTAGCACAACGAGGACTTTGCAGACCTGTTGGTGGTCAGGCCCGTAGCTGGAGCCTGTGTGCTAGTGTCACGTTGCCAGCTTGTTTGCAATATTAATTAAGGCCTTGAGTCTGCAGCATTTTCAAGCTCTGTGGCTCCAATTAGCCATGTGGGAAGGAGCAGGGATGCAAAGTGAATTCCCCTGTGCAACACTTCTGAGACAGATCCCGCATTATTTTTGCCTCTGACAATGCTCGGACCTATCTTGGGTGATGCTAGGGCTCCCATTGCTCAAAAAGCATCCGTCACAGCAGATTTCTGTGGGTCTCAGTGTTCCACGGAGTGTGGAAACCTTCCCTGTGGACATGCCATTTCTGTCAAGGCTCCAGCTGCAAAGCAAGACAGCCGGGCTAACCGGTTTTCCACTGGCAAATTTTTGGCAGATCTCCTGACACAAAGCCAAGGACAAGCAGTTATTGGGTGCTGGCATCTTGCAGGGGCTGAGAGCCTGCTGGCCTAGGGACCACATCCCCCAAATATCCCTGTAAACCTATTTGCAGTCCTCCAAAGGTGAAGTTTATGCAAATCCTCTCCCTTTACAAATCTCACTTCTCTAGCTCTCACAGCTCGTGGCTACTCGACCACTATAAGCTTTCACCACTTCTCTGTCCTGATGCTTGCAGAAGATGAGGTCCAAACGACCATGCTGGCTGGCAGGCTGCTCTCCTCCCTGAGGATCCTCTGGGGCTAATTGCAATCTAATCTGACACAAGCATGGCAATTCCAAGGGTAAATATGTCCTGGCAAAATTTTATATTGAATTACATCTGTGTTGAGCAGAAAGAACCTGTAAATATCTCAGCAAGGAAAAAATTGCATGAGATGCTCATACCTTATTAAACATCAGAAAGCCCACATCGAGAGGGACATAAAAGTCCCTAATGTGAGAAAAGCATCCATCAGACCATGCAGTCAGTCTCAGCTGCTGAAGAAGCCAGGCTTTGGTAGCTCTTCTGTGCTCATTCAGCTAGAAAGTGTGCAACGCTCACCTTTCCCAGTTGCGGTGGAAATGTGTTGTGCCATCACTGGCATTTCCCCTTTTAATAAAAACACGTCAGCCCATCCTTAGTGCCTGCAGTGAGAAATACCTGGGGCTGACAGCTCCCTGATGGGGCCTTAGCATCAGAAATAAATTCTCTGCTGTGATAAACATCCCAAATCCATTGCTGGATGAGTTTTTAGAGACTCTGAGAAATAGAACAAGCAAGTAAACAAGCTGGGATTTTCCCCTGTGCATGCAGGAGCACCTCCAATGCACCAGAAAGCACGATCAATAATTGAGTGAGAAGGCAAGCCTCTCTGAGCTTTCACAAAGCACAGCTTGAGCATCCAATATTTATTTTCAGGCCTTAAATAATGTATCTGAAAATGCTTCTAACTGGATATTTTAAGGCAAACAAATTTATGTCATGAAAAGTTAATTGGCAAGACCATCTCTGAAGGAAAATAACAGCAACCACAAAAAATACCCCTCGGCTCCTCAATGCATTGGTCCTGTTCCTCCTCGTAAGTTAGGGGGCAATTCTATCATTTCTAATTAAGGAATCATTTGCCATCAATTATCCCATATAAGTAGATTTCACTTGCTCCCCAAGCTAAATCACTTAAGCCCCAGCATTGCCTCCTTGCTGCTGCAATGCTGGTCACCAGCGAGGCGGTGCAGGGATGGGAGTCGGGGGATGGGGTGGTCAGTCCTGGCTCTGCCACTGATTTCCCATGGGACCTTGGTGGAATGGGTCCATCCCCATGGGTTAGTTCACTCAGCAGACATGTAGCAGCTACTGTAGGCAAATAGGAAAAAAATCACCTTGTTTCCAGAGAGGTGGAATGGGTTGAAGGTGGTGGGATCTTGCATGGCATGGAAGTGAACCATATACCTGGAGCAGTGGTCAGAGGTGGCCCTCAGAGGTGTCCTGGGGCTCTGATGAGTGGAGGTACCCCAGTTAAGGACAACATGAGCAGGAGGTGAAGGGAATGAAGTTGCTCCGCTGCCAGCTCCACTGCTGCGCCCCAAAACAGCAGGCAGCATGGGCATATGGGCAAGAGCTCTGTAGGAAGGACCTTTGCCAGGGCTGGTGTGCCCCCACAGGCCTTTGCACGTTGGCAACAGATAAAGTATCTGCTGTTAAATCCACCATGGCTTTAATGCTGGCACGTTCCCTCCCCGCCTCGTCCTTCAACTCCCCCCATCCAGGGCATGAGAAAACACATTGCTGTGCCAAGCAGTCAGCCCCAGGGATGCAAAGATCATGTCTTTGATCCGGGAAGAGACACGAGTCCTGCCACGCAGCGTCACGCGGCCGCCCTGCTGTAGGGCTGGCTGCCCCATCCCCAGCCCGCACCACAAAGCTGGGCAGGGCCAGGGCTGGCTCCCCCTCTGCAGCATCCCCAGCCATCCCTCCATCTGCCACCCCCATGGCACTCCAGCACCCAGTGGGGGCTCGGGGACAGGCTGCTCGGCGTGAGCCACCACGGTCACATCAGGCTTCTCGTTATGAAACCCAAACAGATAAGATAAGAAAGGTTCATAACCTCTCATCACAGGACAAGATTTCTCATCTCCAGCCAGATTTTCCTGCCTCTGATGTTTATTTGCTGTTATATCCAGCATCCAGCAGTTGATGAATTGCCTCCGCTGGGATTTTGAGTCACTCTGCTCAGAGGAAATTGGTTTTGACAGCTTTGTGATAGAAACATCGTGGGCCAAACTCACCCCTGCTTGAAGCTCCCTGGGGTCGGCAGACCTGGATTTGGCTTTGGCTGGCTGGGCAAATGCAAACCAGTAATGAAAAGCCTGGAAACAGAGTAACCTGTGTCTGAAAACATTCTCCCAGGTAGAAAGGGACGGCTCACAACACCCTCTGGAGCTTAGAGGGCAATGGAGGGAGAGCCAGAAGGACAGAGAGGCTGGCTGTAGCTGCATCAGGCTGTACAATGCTGGCCTATCTCCTCCAGGGTTTCAGCTGGCACGGAAACACAGCCTTAAAAATCATAAGCAAACCCAAGGCAGCCGTCTGTACCCTAAACACTCCCATGCAAACCAAGCTGAACTGACAGAGCCAGCACTACTGCTTCTCTAGGAGTTGTTTCTTCCTGGGCTTTGAGAAGAACCAAGGTTATGCTGACACAGAGCTCTGAGCATCCAAGTGTTACACTTCGACTCCTTTCTTACAGCAAAGCTTTTGGTTTGAGGGAGGTTTTCCCACCCTGAAGGATTTTCAGGAGGTGGGAGGGCTGGGGAAACACAGATGTGCTTTTCATGTCATGCAGTTCTCAGTTCAAAAGGCTTTCACCTCCCTGCGAGCACGTTCCCTGCTCCTATCTGGTCACAGCAGCTCTCATACTCGTCAGGAGCTGGGACAAACAGGAAAGCATGGACTTACTGAACCGCTTTGATCACAGCCTTTAACACTACAAGGCTGTATCTTATGCTTGGATGGTGGGAACCAGGTGCTGGGGGAGTGGTGGGCAGCCTCCGTGGAGGGTGCTGGGGCTCCTAAACCCTCAAGGCTGTTTGTTGTGATTTCTGACCCAATGAAAGGGCAGGGGGACTTGCAGATTGAGGCTGATGGTTTCTCAGCAAAGTGCAAAGCTCCTTCCAGCGAGGACAGCAAAGCTCCTTGCAGCATTCTCCTGGAGAAGCTGGCTGCACACGGCTTGGATGGGTGCAGTCTACACTGGGTTAAAAACTGGCTGGATGGCCGAGCCCAGAGAGTGGTGGTGAATGGAGTCCAATCCAGTTGGCGGCCGGTCACGAGTGGTGTTCCCCAGGGCTCAGAATTGGGGCCGGTCCTGTTCAATATCTTCATTGATGACCTGGATGAGGGGATCGAGTGCACCCTCAGTAAGTTTGCAGATGACACCAAGTTGGGTGGAAGTGTCGATCTGCTGGGGGGTAGGAAGGCCCTACAGAGGGACCTGGACAGGCTGGCCAACTGCATGAGATTCAACAAGGCTCAGTGCGGAGTCCTGCACTTGGGTCACAACAACCCCATGCAACGCTACAGGCTGGGGGAGGAGTGGCTGGAGAGCTGCCTGGCAGAAAAGGACCTGGGGGTGTCGGTTGACAGCCGGCTGAACATCAGCCAGCAGTGTGCCCAGGTGGCCAAGAGGGCCAATGGCACCCTGGCCTGTATCAGCAATAGTGTGGCCAGCAGGACCAGGGAGGTGATAGTGTCCCTGTACTCGGCACTGGTGAGGCCGCACCTCGAGTACTGTGTTCAGTTTTGGGCCCCTCACTACAAGAAGGACATCGAGGTGCTGGAGCGTGTCCAGAGAAGGGCAACGAGGCTGGTGAAGGGTCTAGAGCACAAGTCTTATAAGGAGCGGCTGAGGGAGCTGGGATTGTTTAGCCTGGAGAAGAGGAGGCTGAGGGGAGACCTTATTGCTCTCTACAACTCCCTGAAAGGAGGTTGTAGTGAGGTGGGGGTTGGTCTCTTCTCCCTAGTAACGAGTGATAGGACGAGAGGAAACGGCCTCAAGCTGCGCCAGGGGAGGTTTAGGTTAGATATTAGGAAAAACTTCTTCACTGAAAGGGTGGTCAGGCACTGGAACAGGCTGCCCAGGGAAGTGGTTGAGTGTCCATCCCTGGAGGCATTTAAAGAACGGATAGATACGGTGCTCGAAGACATGGTATAGATGGACTTGGCAGTGATAGGTTAACCGTTGGACTCGATGATCTTAAGGGTCTTTTCCAACCTTGACGATTCTATGATTCTATGATTCTATGATTCTATGACAGATGCTGGCAGCAGCCATGCAGCCAGTGCAGTTGGAGCCTGCCTGCTGGCTTTTGTCCTGATGGGGGAGACTGGCAAGGGACCTCCCAAATCGGGCTTCAATACCACTGATGGAGGCTAATATTTTTTGAGGGTAGCCATGAGAAACTCAACTTGCAGCCTTGGGAAACTCAACTCGACACACAGCTTTAAGGCACCACCAACAGGCAGGCATTGCTGGAGCCCAAGCTGTTGTCCCTGAGCAGGCCCAGCTGCATTTCTCCATCTCCCCCAATGGGCTCCAGAGACACAACAACAAGCCAAGCTAAGGACCTTCCCTTGGAGCCACAGCCTGGTCGAGGCATCAGGCCCATTTGGACACAACTCCACCAACCCTTTTGATTTGAGCCCAAATCCCTTTTTTTCTGCTCTGAGGATGGGGAGCAGGCAGAAGGTGGCAGATAAACATTTATACAACAAACCGTTTGGTTTTGTGTGATGGCCTTGTCTTCATGCCTCGTGAAAGCCACAGCTGAGCAGGAAGGGGTTGTCATGTACACTCATTATTTAGCAGAAGATACTTAAAAGAATTAAAAATGTAAGCTAAATTATTTGGTTCCCCACAGATGGCTCTCCTGCCTGAGTAGAGGCAGGTGGCTCTTTTTGCACATCTCAGCTTTTCAGAAAAAATAAAAACTTCAGGTAGGACCGCACCAGTGATGTGAAAAGCCTGCATCCCTTCCAGCCCACCCCAGATGGATAACTTGGTGCTGTGGTAGTGGCAAAACTAACGTGGGTGTTGTAGCAGCTGTGATGAGATAGGTTGTTGCAGACATTTTTACAATGCAATCTTAATTTGGGATGAAAACACCACTTTAAAAATATATCAGGAGCTATGTCGAAGCATCATAAAACTTCAGAAAAGCATAAATCTAATAGGAAAATGGCTAAAAAAATACTCTATCCTTATTCTCCTTTTCAACACCAAATGCTGTTTCCAGTTTTGCTGTCCATAATTCACCCATGCAGACTTCATTAAAGATTCCAGTAAATCATTTGCAGAGTCGGAAGCTTGCCAGTTTGCTTACAGATTAATGGCATGTTTCACTTCACTGTTATTTTCTTTATTTGCTTCAGACTGCATAAAAATAGTCAAGTCTGACTTACTCAAAATCAACAGGAGGGACATTGATAATAGGACAGGAAAGTTTAGGCCTGGCCCATTTTGTAGTTAGTACAGTGAGAGCTCATGGGCTTTTAGAATATGCTCATTAAAACATATATAAGCTGTTATTTGTTATACAAATATAATTTATATATATATTTAAATATGTATATTATATATTTTTTAAACTGTGTATGCATATTTATATATACACTTTAAAGCATGTTAACCCTCCCCTCTCTCCCACCAAACCCAACAGCAGAGAACAGGACTTTTGCTCCTTGGGGTCACTGGTCACTCTCCAGGATCTCAGCCATTGAGCCCAACACCTCTGGGACAGGCTGGACAACCAGGACAACAGATCCGTGTCTCCAGGTGGATTTGCCCAACCCCAGAAAGGAGCTGTGACCCTCCTTGGGCAGCAGAGAATGAGATGTCCCTTCCAGACCTGGCAAAAGTCACGATGGGCTTTCAGGTGCCTGTACCAGCTGTGGACCAGTCACTTTCAGACTCTTCACCTTCGCTAAGTCCTGAAAAAGCAATTCAGCTCCATATTTTACATCCCTAAACACCACATCTTGCTTGAGTGGCATTTTCACTAGTCTCAGGGTTTTGCAAAACGATCTCAAGAGACAGTCATCAGAGCTGTCAAACTCTCAATGTGCCCTTAGCAATGAGCAGCCTTAGTCCGGCTGCAGGGTCTGCTGCACCAGCCGTTGCTGAGCAGCAAATTCAGGTGATTCAGGAGCAATCAATTCTTTAAACCGTAGATGTTATCACCTTTCCTGATTAGTGTCATGCTTCACTGGACTTTCTAACTAATTTATTGTTAACATTCACATCACAATCCATAAAACTACTTGCTCTTTGTTAGACAAGCCTGTTATATCATTTATTGAGTGTATCAAACTCTACAGATTTTTACCCATTTTTTTGGAAGTGTGGCCCAGGGAAACTGAATTTGCCATGTTTTTAGCCGCTTTGAGAAATGAACAGCACTTTGGTCTGCCAGCAAAGCTCTAGTCAGCCTTTTCATGGAAGAGGATGCTGGCAGCAATGGTCATGCAGTGCAAGTCTCCATCAAGGTGGCTGTACCTAGGGGCTGCACACTATGGCTGAGATCAGCCTCTCCATGTCTGTCATCTGTGGCTGCTGCAAAGCTCCAGCACGTCGCCCACACTCTCTTGGTCTTTCAGAAGACATCAGACCCAAGAAACTCAACCTATTTTACAAAATACAGAGAAAGATGCCACGAGATGGCCCTGTCAATAGACATAAGTAATGTCAGAGGGCTACTCTGCACAAAACATGTTTGCCCGATCTCCTCTTTTGAAAATGAACCTTTTTAAGTCAGAAAGGTGACATGGTCCTGCTCTGTCCTTTCAGCTACCCCAGAGTCATCCCTTAGGCAGGAGCCGAGCTGGGAGAAGGGCTCAGTGTGCACAGTGCATCCCAGAAAGAGAGCGCAGTACCTTATAAAGGAGTAAATGTTCACACATCGGACAGGCCTTTCCAAAGCCGCTCTAAGCCTCTTAGAGGAGCAAATCTCATTCACACTCTCTTCTCCCCATGCACAATATTTACCAGTGGAGGGATCCATTTATTCCAACCTGGACCACACCACATGGCTGCTTATTTCTGCTCCAGAAAAAGCCCCATTCCACCAGGGCCCCCCATCCCAACCCTGCCAGATGCCTTGCAGCACCCTTGGGTGCTGCCGTTCCTCTTCTCCTGACTCCAGATGGAGGGCTGGGACATCTGAGCATGCGGGCAAGGAGCAGTGACCTCACAGGGGCAGCTGTCCTGCAGCCACTGCTTTCTCCTGCCTCTAGGAAACAGGGGGGTCCTGCAAGGAGGACAACACATTTATTGTATGACACAATGGGGAAAGACCTGATATCTTGTGCATCTTCTTTGACACCTGTTTACCGGAGGCTGCATCCTCTGCTCATACCCATAGGCTCATTCATCACCCCAAGGGTTTCCAGCATTCCCCCAGAGCCTAACCCTGCTGGTGGCCACAGCCTGCTCTCATTTGCACCTGCTTTGTTTTATTCCTGGCCATTTCAGCCTCACTTCCACCCATGGGGAGCAGATGCACAGCTCTGGATCTGCAGAAGGCAGGTGAGGATTTAGCAGGAGGTGCTACAGGGATGGCTGTGGTGTGGACTGTGCCAGCATCTCAAAGCTCAAAGTCACCTCTTTCTTCATCCCTGTCCTCCATGGAGGACAGAAAGCTCCCAGGCTGCTCCTGCTGCTGGGGAAGGATGTGCTGGCTCCCCTCCCAGCAGCAGTGCCCTGTGCACCGCTCAGCTCTTCCAGCTCCATGCATGGCCTCTCAACCACCTGCTGCAATGTTACCTTCAGGGCTGCAAGGCTCGGACAACCCATGCAATAGCTCTGCAGCTCTTTTTTCCTCTGTGCAGGGCTGGGAACAAAGCCAGGGAGCGTGCCGAAGGGAGCCAGGGTTCCAGCCAAGTTCATGAAGCAAGCAAGGAACAGGAATGGCAGCTCCACGGGATTAAAGGCATCTTGGTGCAAAGGATGCAGCTAGGTGCTCTTCCTCCACTGGTTTAGGTGGAATGCGAGTGAAGCACCACCTGCAGCCAAGAAGGAAGCTAACAAGAATATCAGGGGTGTTTCCCTTCCCTCCAGGGCAACATGGCTCCAAAACTTTGTGGCCTGAGGGAGAAGCTGTGGTTGCCCTGTGGCTACACCTGAAGGTGTACCCTGATGTAGCACCCACCTTGCTGGAGCAGGACCTGTGCAGGGTGGGGGATATGACCCAGAGATGCTAGCCAGCCCTCCCGGGTGTTGTGCCTGGCACAGTGCAGGGGCTGCAGAGAGCACTTCTGCACAGCCTTGCTCCAGGCTGATGTGGCTGATGGAGGCCTGAGCAAATGTGCCTTCTGATGGCCAGGCTCGAGGTCATCATCTGGGGTGGCTGCGCCAGATGTGGAATGGGAGATTTGCCTAAACTGAGGTCCAGCTCTGCTCTGCTGGGCACTGGAAACCCTGCTCCTGGCAATGATTTGCAGCAACGCTCATTCCTCTGGAGCTCACACATTGGCGTGCGTGAGTTTTGCCAGCTGCCTGCAGCAAAACCCAACCTGCCCATCTCCCTGAGACACAAATCATCCAAACATCTCCCCAGACAAAGAGAACTTTTTGTTCCAGCCCCAGGACCAGAGCATGCTGCTGACGAAGGGGTCGCTTGTACCTAGAAGCATTTAGACGTTGTCAGAGTCAGAGGAGATGCCTGGAGGGCTGCTTCCCACCTGCAGCACTGGTGGAGGAGCCAGAACTGGTGGCCCAGCAAAGCCAATGTGGCGATGCTGGTGGCCGTTTAATTTCACTGTTGTTCCAGCCTCTGCACACCCAGCGAGGGCTGTGGGTTCGCTCAGCAGTCAAGGGGGTAAGGTTTGCTCAGTTCTTCATCGTCCTAGTCCTTCCCTATTCCCGAGCAGGTCCCAGCACTGCCCTGCCACCTCTCAACAAGCTTGGCACATGCCTTGCTTTCAAAATCTTACTTTTAAACCCTGGCTGTGTGTCTGTTGAAACACAACCTCCACATGGCTCTTTATGATTGAAGTTCTCCATGCTTCTGAGTTAACAGTAAATGCAAAAACCAATGTGTCAGTTTTTAAGCAATTAATTCAATACTTAAAAATCCTTCTCCCACTGTCTGAGTCTTGGAGAGGCATGTAGCTGCTCTATCTCTATTCTCATTGCAGGAGCCTGCACAGCATCCTGGGGCTGCCAGCTTCCATTTCTGCTATGGCAGTCTTTCCTGGTAAGAACAAAACGCCTTTCCAATGGCCCAAAGGGTGATTTTCAGTTTATAAATATTTGCTCGTCTCCTGATGGTCCCTGAAATGGGGTGCATTCATTGTTCAGTGTATGTGGGTGGCCAGAGGAATGCAAAAGAAATTGCACTGAGGACTTGGGATCATGAAAACTCATTAATTCTTGGCTGCTTTACAACTGTGCAATCTGGATGCTTTTTGATTCAATTTAATCTAATCTGGATTGGAAGTGATGTCCCTGAGGCGGGGGGAAATCATGAACAACCGTTCTTCCAACTCTGTTTTGTTTGCAATGTGATTTCCCAGAGCAGCCGTTGTTTGTGTGACTGCAATGGGAGGCCCCAGAAGTCCTTTCCAAGGTGCTGCTAAAAATGACTGAGGGCATGAATTTGCGCCCAGCATCACTAGAGCCCTGAAGTGCTGCGGTGAATCTGCTGTAATTACAGTAAAGCTCCTTTTCCCAGGAGGGACAGGTACTGAGGTTGCTTGACAAGCAGTAAAGTTTT
Organism: Nipponia nippon; assembly: GCF_047370975.1. Lineage (NCBI taxonomy): Eukaryota > Metazoa > Chordata > Aves > Pelecaniformes > Threskiornithidae > Nipponia > Nipponia nippon. Next base: position 58,725,085 of record NW_028262369.1, read on the forward strand.
ACAACTTGCTGTAAAAGGAGGCACAGAGGGTTTTTTCCCCCAAAAAACATCCAGTAGTCAGGGTCCAAACTTTCCAGAGGGGGAAATATCCCCCTGGACTCCATCCACATTTGTGCCTTAAAAATACCTGTCCTTGGGGTTTAGATTCTCTGTCCATCCCTGAGTGCCCTGGATATGATCACAGGCTCATTAGGCTTAAATACCTAATGTGAACTAGAGCCAGAAGAGACACAAAGACCCATTTGGGATCCCTTCATACTCAGGAAAGGAAACAAAGCATCAATCTGTTGTTTTGTCCTTGCCAAGAGACCCGTTGCTGTAGGCTTCAGGTTGCACACCTCCTGCAGAGAAAGGGTGAGCAGGTTTTGCGATGCTGAATGGGGATGTTATCCTGCCTGCTCCTGCCAGGCATCCTCCTCAGCTGTTTCGGGGTGCTTTGTATGTGAAAAGTGCGGAGCAATCAAATCATCCTTAGACTGTAGTAACTGGAAAAAGACAAAGCAGACCCAAGACCCCTGGAGATGGTGACCCGAGCCAAAAACAGCTATCTGAACAATTGCTTCTCAGGAACTCCCTTTATAATGCTAATATCTTGGGGAGAAATAGTGCCAAGAAATTGCTCGCATTCCTCCCTGCAACAACAAACCCACAAAAGCCAAACCCCGGACCCCACACATTTATCCTGAGCCAATGCTTGCTTTCAGACTGTCGGTTCTGCTGGGCATGTTCCCTTTCTCTTCCAAAGTCACAGCCCAGCAGCCCAGCTCCACTCCTGCTTGCAGTTGCTTCATGCAGTTCGGTGCCAGGCATCTGCTGGGTGCACGTCCATCCTCTCTTCCCACCACATATCCCAGCTCTCACTGCCTCCCCCTGGCCTCTCTTTCCCTCCACGTCATTTGCAAAGCCTTAAGCTGATATTGGCCTGAAATTCTTGCAAGGAAAAGGATCTGGGGGAATTTCTCCTGTGATGCAGAGGTCTGAAGCAGGAGAAGGTCTGTGCCCTCCATTCCCAGTGAGGTTGGGTTGAGCTGCAGGGCTCCTGCAGACACAGAGCAGCAGTGGCTCTGAGTGTCTTCAATTTAGGAGCAGGGGTGCTAGCAGGAGAGAGGCCGTGCCTGCTATCCACAGCTGCCCAGCCCTGGCCCTTAGCCCTCTCCATGGATACTACCTCTGGCGACGCCACTTCTCCAGCACAGCCCTTGGAAACTACTTGCTGCCGTTGGGATGCTGACAAGGGATGGGACGAGTTGAAGGGCAGCCTGGAAGCAGAGCACAGACCCGTACCAGTGCAGGATTAGACCCAGCCAGGGTGCTGGAGGAGAAAGGTGAGCTGGGCAGCCCTTCCCTGCCTCCTGCCAAGCATCATCCTTTGCAGGAGCCCTGCTTTGGGGAGCTCCTCCTTCAGCCAGGAGCGCTCCGCTATCGCTGCTTTCCACCATCAGCTAGGAAGGCCTGAGTTCCTTCTTGGTGAGCAATTAGCTCTAATTAACACACAATTAGAGGGCTTCTGTTCCATTATAGCCAACCAGTGGGACTGGAGCCACTAATCACTGCGCTGATGCGGCAGAAACCCAGAAGATTGCAACCCTGGGGTGAACCCATGTTTGCGAGTCCTGCCAACTTCCTACTCCTGGTCCACAATTCCCTTCTCTAATTAGGGTCCAGACACCAAATGAGACTGAACATCAAGTGGCTACAGTGAAAGCTCCCTTTAAATAAGTTCACTTTTCTGAGGGGAGCCATTCCTTTGTCGGCTGGAGCTTGCTCTGATTTCAGATGAGCAAATTCCCACATGAGGGACAACTACAAGACGAACACATCAGGATAATGCCGTGCCAGAGCAAGACACTCTGCACATGGGCTGGCACGGTAGCTTGATGGAAAAGCAGGAAAAAAAACCCCAAGTCCTACTGAGTTCATGTTCCTGTATAAATCTCAAAATAATTGTTCAGGAGACAGATGAGAACATAAAGCAGAATGAAAATACTTTTATGTTGTCCAGGCACTTAATTCCAAGGAAGACGTCCATTGACAGTGCATGGCAGGGTGCGTCGCGTTTATCAGCCCCTCAATTTTCTTTGGCACAGGGGCCATAAACAAGAACAGAGCAGCACCAAGTCTCTGAAGTCCAGAAGAAGTTGCTTGGCTTTGGAAGGACACTGTGTAAATATTAGGACAGACACTATCTTAAAAGGCTCGATGCCTTTGATTATGTTCCCATGTCTAGCTTCCTCCATTTATTTTTGTCTCATCGTCTGTAATGTCAAACTGTGTTGCCTGTAGAGAGGGTTGTGAACTGAAACACCACTGCAAGTTTCTTCTGATGGAGCCTGAGCTCCAGCAGAGAAATTGGCAGTTAAATCGGGAGCAGTATTTCCAGACACAGGCTCAAAGGACCCTTTTTTTCTAATGGCAGAGCTGTTGTGGGTGTGATAGTCCAAGGTCATGGGTAAGGTAAGGTCTGTGAGGAGAGCTAATATCTTTTTTTAACCCAGCAAATAAATAAAAAAAAAAAAACAAAACCTGAAAAACCTAGTCAAAATTTTAGACATCCTGGGCTTTCACAGTATCTGTCTCACTATGAGGAGGTAAAGCGTTCCCAATACGTGATAGCGATTTCCCAAAAATACTTTAAGACTTTAAAAAATGAGAGTGGATATTGTTTCATATTCAAATGACTCTGGAATCTAGGGCTTTCAGTAAACTTCAGGTAGGGTTAGGCACACAGCAAAGGCATGTGAGCTGACTACACTTGTGTGACTCTAGTGATGGGTATGGGACTTGTGGGTTGAATGGAGAAGGACCTGTAGGTTGGGATGGTGCAGGGCCTGTGGGTTGGATAGAGAAGAGCATGTAGGTTGGGAAAGTGTAGGACCTGTGGGATGGATGGAGAAAGACATGTAGGCTGGAAGGGTGTAGGACCTGTCAGTTGGGTGGTGTTGGACCTGTAGGCTGGGCGGTATAGAACCTGTAGGTTGGGACAGCCTTGTTGCTGCAGCTCTGGCTCTGGCCAGCTCATTAACACTCATTTTGGAGATCTGGCCAGCTCATTAACAGATCATTTTGGCTCTACTGCAGCCTCTGTGTGCTAGGAACTGGCTTACAGCTCCTGTCCCACAGGCCACCAAATGGAGGCTGGATTTGCCCATGTGTCCCCAAGAGGAAAGGGGTCCCCCACCATCCTATTGCTAATCTCCTGAGCCACCAGAGCTTATTGTCAGCAGTTCTAATGCTCCTCGGGCAAGAGGTCTGTCACAGAGCCCTGCTGGTCTAATCACGTTCTCCTCCAGACCATGGCAGAGTTCCCACCGACTTCAGTGAGAACAGGGACCCAGCCATTGTCTGACACCTTTGATATTTTCTGTGACTGAAAGGAGCTATTTTTGTGTAAGGAAGGTCAAAGTGAGAGCAGGCACATGGGAAGAGGGTGGACAACTTCAAAGCTCAGCTCTGAAGTCTCTACGGGCTGGAGCCCACAGAGCCATGTGGAGAGAGCCAAAGCAGCACCAAGCAACCTCACTTTGAAAGAGGATCCTGAACACTGTTTTTATGGTGGAAAGGTCCTTCTAGAAGAAGGTTTCATAACTCTCCAGAGGGTATCAGCCACTTGGCTTGCCCCTTCTCCGCTGTAAGTTCAGCCCAATCTCCTCGCTCTGAGTGGCTGTGGTGCGATTCTGCATTATTTAGATGGTTTGGGGAATAAAAATCAGATCATACCACATATTTGCATTTTACAGTTCCCTTAACACAAGGCATGAGCACCCTGTGGCATGTGTAAAGCCTGGCCTTGCTGACCAAGGATGATGGCTATCCATGCTGAGCATGGTCCTCTGCCCGGGCTGAGCCCCGGGCTAACACACGGCAGGGTTTCATGCCTGCATGCATGTGTGCAACGCTGCATTCAGTGATACAACTCAATATTGTAGCCATTAAACTGTTTCCCATAAGAAGTAACAGCCTGTCCTGCTGGTTCAAACCCGTGACTGGTACTTGCGATCTCTGCGTAATGACTTTATTAATGTTTGCCATTAACTAAACACTTGATGTTTTAGCAGAGGGAGGAAAATGTTCCTTGCAGCTGTTAACCCTGCCGTTAGGATGTCTGCTTGACTAAGTCTTCTTTACTCTGTCCAAGGAATGATTGTTAGGAACATAAATTTGACTGAAACATCAAAAGCAATCCCTTTCTCCGTTTGCTATTGGCACCTCGCATGAGTCATGCTGGCAATCTGAGTTTTCAAAAGGAGCCAGCAAGTCAGGAGTGTAGGGGGAAGGGAAGCTGTTGCTTTTGGTTTTTTGCAAGAGAGATGTCAAAGAAAATTAATTTCTCTTTGGAGTGTCTGTCAATTGCAAATTGTTGATATTTGGGGCAGACATGTAATACCTGCTAACAAGTAAGGGCCAATCTTGGTGAAAACTGCAAGAGAGCATGGAGAGTAACTGTTTCAAGATGAGAGGACTGCATGGAGCAGAAACTCCTGGGGAACCAATGGCCCCAGCAGCAGCAAGATGCAGGATGCCATAAGAACACCAGCTCTGAGCAAAGGGCAGCATGGAGGCCTTTCTATCCTCCATTCAGTCTTACTGCAGGCACAAGGCTTTTAAAGTCTGCTTTGATACTTGCTGGGTTTGCTCCCTGCCGGCCCCCTGACTCTTCGGTTGTCCATAGGGTGGCCCTTTGTGCCAGTGGCAGGGCCTGGGGGTCGATATAGCAAGGCTGCTGATGCTGCAAGCATGCCCACCTCCCTCTGTCATATCGGGGCTCCAAAGTCTGAGAAAGGAGGTAGTTCAGTTCATACACCACACTGCAATGTGCCACAGTCCCACCCTCCTCCAGAGACCCAGCATCTTTCTTGGGTGACAGTATCGCACGTAGTTGCACAACATGTAACAGCAGCAGACAACCTCACTGCCTGCAAGGAGAAGCTGAATGTCATCATCGAGACGTGGCATGGGAGGCATCATCTGCTGGGGCTTTAGGGCTCTAAGGAAAGTAGAAAAATAAGGCTACAGTTTCCGTTAAATGCTATTATTCATTTTTCTGCTGATGTGTTTTAGGTTTGGGCTGGAGAACGAGAACATTTTTTACTTCAGGGCACTTGCAATTTGCTGGTTTGGCTCCCTTTCCCCTCCATTAATACTTGTGCCGGTTGCTAGACAAACAAAAACCTCACAGACACTTTCAATTTCAGCTCGGTTTAGCTGAGACCCCAGTTTTCCATTTAAAATAAAGCTTCCAAGTGAGAACTTGTTGTGCAAACTATCACCTCACTAAAAGAAAGACATTGAGATGCTGGAGCGTGTCCAAAGAAGGGCAACGAGGCTGGTGAAGGGTCTAGAGCACAAGTCTTATGAGGAGCGGCTGAGGGAGCTGGGGTTGTTTAGTCTGGAGAAGAAGAGGCTCAGGGTAGACCTTATTGCTCTCTACAACTACCTGAAAGGAGGTTGTAGCGAGGTGGGGGTCGATCTCTTCTCCCTAGTAACCAGCGATAGGACAAGAGGAAACAGCCTCAAGCTGCACCAGGGGAGGTTTAGGTTGGATATTAGGAAAAATTTCTTCACGGAAAGGGTAGTCAGGCACTGGAACAGGCTGCCCAGGGAAGTGGTTGAGTCCCCATCCCTGGAGGTGTTTAAAAGATGTGTAGATGTGGTGCTTAGGGAAATGGTTTAATGGTGGACTTGGCAGTGCTAGGTTAACAGTTGGGCTTGGTGATCTTAAAGGTCTTTACCAACCTAAACGATTCTATGATTCTATGATTCTGCAGTGGAGGAATTAAACTCTGCCTGGCTCCCCTGCTCCTGCCTGCTGTTAGAAACCTGCAGAGGAGAAAAGCAACCCAGGGCACATGCAGCACTGGGGAGTTGTCCATCAGTGAGCAGACCACCACCTCTGCCCATCCTCTGCCTGATTTTCACTCCTCACCCACCAATGTGCCTCTTGCTCCCTCCAAAACGGTCCCTGTCCCTTTGGCATTACCCCCTGCCAGCGTAGAAGTAAACTCACACATTTGCAGACATATTTTTCTTCTCTCAAACAGTTACCCAGCTTTGGGAAATACTAATTGCCAAACCCTTTCCCTTGGAAACTAATTCCTAGAAAAATTAATTCCCTCAAAGCTGCTTTAAGTGTGCAATTAGCCTCACAAAAGTGGGCTGCCAACAAAGTCAAGTGAAAGACCACGCAGTGCCTTTTGCAACTCTCTGCATCCCTCCCAGAGCACCTAGCACCTACATCTCCCCAGGCAATGCCAGGATCAGCATGCCTGGCAGGGGGGATCTTGAATCCCACTCCCGTGGTGAGCACCGGGTGGGAAGCCCACTTGGCCAGCACAGCATGAAATGGCTCTTGAAGTGGGAGTGGGCTGCACAAGAGCTGAATTATCTGGAAAGAGTGAATTATCTCGGCTATCAGCTGGGGGAGACAGCCTGTCTCTCCTGCATCCATAAATCATGTGAGCTCGGGTTCCTCCCTGTTTATCTGAAGGCAAGGCCCTCTTCCAAAACCTCTCCGAGAGGCCTGGTGGCAGCATGTGCCAGCTAACTTGGGCAAGAGGGTGGGGAAGGTGATACTCTCTCCAGCTTCAGTAAGAATAGGGCTGAGCTTGGTCTACTTTTGACCACTGTCTTTCCTGCTGCTCAGTCATCGCTGCAAGAGGATTTTTGCCTTGGTGTGAATGCAGACATGCAGCCTTTCCTGAAAAATGTCTCTTGGGAGGCGTAAATTTTATTGCACAGAAAGCCTGGCAGTGAGCAGCGAAACACTGTAAGTAACTGAGAGGATCCTGGGCAGGCACCCAAAGCATCAGAAGCAGTAGTACCGGGGAGGGGGGGTGATGGCATTCATTCCGTGCTGTCCCTGGTGGCTCGCTGGTGGCAGAGCTGGTACCTGGCATTACAATGAGCCTCTGCTAACGTTGAGGTTTCATAAATCTGATCCCTCCAGCGGGCGACAGGAGGAGACAGATGGAAGTCATTTAAGACTATTGCATTTTCTCTCTCCCAGGCTTTTTGTTACCCGCCCTCCGCACACCTCACAGCTCTGGATGCTGGAACTGCTGTTGCTGAAATGAAACACTTTGTCTGGCTGCAGTCCCACTGGAGGACGAATACGAGCACCAGGGTGCACAGTTTCTGGGTGACACATCATTTCCCAAGGTGCTGGAGCAGGTACAGCCATTCCCTCAACACCAAGGGAGTCTTTGCATCCATTCTGAGATTGAACGAATCTCATCTGCAGCCCGACTGGGGCTACTATGGACAATCCAGTCTTCTGCATGACCTCTTGCAATGCAATAGCACTGAGATGCCCAGCAGACTGCAGCGAGCCCCTTCCTCATGCTAGCAACTGTTAGGCACAGGCTGCAGTGTGGTTGGACCTCCAGGGAGAAATTCAGCCTTCATGGACATCCTGGCTGTCCTGTTTTTGAAGGAAGCAAACAAAGAACTTTTGGGCTGAAAAAAAAAAATCTGGTAGGCACACCTTTTGTTACAAGATATGGAAAAATACTCACCACAGGAGTGGTATAATGGGGCGATTGATACAAGCCCCCTGCAAACATGGCAGTTATGTGCTATCTGGAAGCTGCTAAAACATGGGGACTCACCTCCTGCTCCTCAGCCATGAAAACCCATTTCTATCAGCTGAGAGTTCAAGCCCACAAGGCGAATGCAGACCTGGCCTGGGGTGGGGGCTGACAAAGGCAGCCCTTGAAGCATGGGTCATGCAGGGCAGCGTAGAACCCCCAGATGACCACAGGAGCATCATCGGTAGAGGTGCAGGATTTGAGGCCCTGCTTCCCCAGCGCATATCTCGGCAGGCTTCCTGAGTGCTGTTTACTCCAAGAGGACAACTCACATTCTTCAGTGATTTGCTGAGCTGTGGCATGTATTAGTTTCCTGAAGGATTCACATGCTTGACAAGGGAGGTTTAGAAGCAATTTCTTTTTTATTGCATTTTTTTGCTTATTGTGCTTTACTCTGCTAATAAATAAGTACATTCCAGAGTCTTGACACCACTTAAGGGAAAAAGAATGAAGGTAGGCAATGAAAACACGAAGGAAAGCAGAGCCACAGGCAGAAGCATTGCTCCTTGCCTTATTTCTTGGCCAATTTTCCATATGCCCAGCTCTTTCAGGATTATCTGTATCATAATTCAAGCAAACATCTTTCCATTGTATGGCTCTTGAGCAGCTAAAGTATCTCCTTCACCCGAGGTCATAGCAAGCAAAGGTAAAAAATATTATTTAATAACAAATAATGGAACCTCTTAGGAGACACCAATGCTCCATCTCTGTCTTTGATAAGAAGAGATGGACAGTTGGCATTAGCTCTTGGTTTCACCAGCTCAGAGGTGCTCTGATGTACAAACCTGGGTTTGGTGTAACCCAAAAAAAGGGGACACTTGTGGAAATCAAGGCTGGACCTGTTTTGGAATCTTAACCAGCAGCAGAATCGAGGGCAGGCATATTCAAATGTAAATTAACAGGTATTCTACTGCTTTTATCCATGGAAAAGTCCTTAGCCAAACTGGTGAGAAGAGAACCACCATGTTACTAGAAGTTGCAAGATTAAGCTGTAGATGAGTTTTTAAAATAAGGTAAACTCCCTTGCTTCAGGTCATGAGCTAATGAAGACCTGGCAGAAACCTTCTTGGCATGGTCATTCCATGCTTAGCCACTTCCAATTTTTTTCGACCTTTTTTTGGAGGCATGACACTGGGCTGATGATGCCAGCAGGCTCAGGGGATTTAAGGGATATTAAACTATGGATCATTGTGTGTCTTTTTCTAAAGGCTTCTGTGCAAGCCATTTGTAGGAAAGGTTCGTAGAGGACTGCATTTAACGCAGTTTTATGACTGCTGCACTTCTCATCTGTTAGCTAATGAGCTGCCATAAGCTCAGACTCAAAACAGGACCGGGCAGTGCTTTATTTCAGTGAAATGAAATGCGAGAGCAGCATTTTGGTACCTCTTAACTCCCAATCAACAGCAAGGTGTTGATTACTGAGAGAAGTAAATTAAGCGTTTGGGCCTTGATTCAACAGTGCATTTAAGTATATGCCCACATTTAAGCTAGTAACGGCAGCAGGCCTATTCCTAAACTCAAAAGGAGGTGAAGGTTTAATTACATTTCTGAATCAAGGGCTTCCAGCGTGGACAGCTCAAATGTTAAATGTCAGCATGAAGGCAAATTCCTATGGCTGGTTACAAATTGCTAGGATTTATAATCACTTTATATCCTGGAAATGCTGACAGCTTTAAATATAGAACCATGGTTGTGATAAATTGTTGGCATTTTTTTCTTGTTAGCCTTTTGTAGCTAAATTTAAGGTATCCATTTCAGCATGATCCAGTTATGGAAGCATGATTGGAACAGCTCCCCATGCAAGAGGCCACATCTATTTTTGTTCATGAAGCTCAAGTCTGCATTTCTGAGCTCATGATTTATGTCAGACTTTTTAAATTAATAATAAGGCATCTATCCACAGGCAAATATTTGTATTGCAGGACCCATTCAGCATGGACTCAGGAGCCAGCCAAGGCTTCCCGAGCAGCCAAGATTCAATTACAATGACAGCAGATATCCTATTTCAACCATCACCTGCCCTTGCACAATTGCCATCAACTCCTCCTTGCTAAGTAGAGTCTGAAACTAATAGCACATCAGCTTAAACTATTGAACCCCAAAAGACTCATTCTGAGACAGATTGCACCCTCACCTCCATTGCTGATGGGCGAATTTCCACAAATATTTCCAGTGACAAAATGCAGATGTCCTGCCTTTGTGGTCTCACGAAGGCAGCTGAGCATGCACAGATATGACCGCATATGCAAAGCCAGGGGAGGTGCAAAGCTGAAACAGAGAGGAATAAATCCTCACCACGCTGTTACTTAGCAGGGGCACAAGCCTGGGGACACAGCAGATGTGAGATCAAGTCCACTTCTCCATTAGCTTTTTAAGCAGTCACTCTCTCCTTCATTAATCAGTGGAAAACACACTGGTTTCCTGTGCAAAGTGCTTTGAGACCTGCTGATGGCAGAAGCAATGTAGGAGGCAAGCACCGTTGTCGTGATTCAAGTTCAGGAAACCTGCAATTAGTTTTGCCTAGAGCAGCTTGTCCTGTAGTTAAGGATTTACTTTTTTAAGTATCTGGGGCCGTTGCAGCTTCAGCTTACCTGTGGTAATGGACCTTCAGTTTTCTTCATCTCAAGTCAGTAATGCTTCCAAATAAGCAGAACCACCTGAGAAACACCCAAAGAAAACTACAGGACTACCACCTTAAGCTGACAGCAAAACTGGACACTAGGTGTCCAACACTGAAGGATAAAACCACTTAAAACCAAATTCTTCAGAGAAATCAAGACCAAAAAAAGTCATATTTCACATGTGATTACCTAAGAGGGTCAACTCTGAGTCCAGGAAACAATTTTGCAATTGGTAAATAACTCAGTGCCACAAGTGCTACACAGCTTCTTTCCCTGAGCTGCTCAGTATATCTAGACAGAGGAGAGGACCTTCGGAGAAATATGGGCCTTTGCTGGGACATGCGTCATCACCTTACATTACATCTGAACAGATGGCAAAGCTGCTCAAGGCAGGAGCAGAGATCAGAAGATTAAAAGGCACTACTTTCACTGAATGCCATGCATGACCTGCCTGGTTAAATGAGCCACACACAAGACAAACAGTCCCTGCTTCCTCTTCCCATTGCCCAGAAGTTTGCACGTCCACCCATGGTACTCTATGTCGGCCTGAGATGCAGAGCAGAAATGGACCTTGCCAATCAAGAAGAGGGTGTGCAGCTTCGCATAGTGCATGTTAGGATCTGCATGGCACCAAGTGCCTTGCAGCAAGGTGGGATACAGCAACGCCTGGGTAGAAACCTGCCAGAAACCAGGATGGAAAGGGGTGCTCCCAGCTAAGAGGAGCTGGAAGGTGCCATGAGGGGTCACATCAGCATCCATGGGTAACCCATAAGCTCTGTTCACAGCATTTCTCAAAGAAGTTCCCTTGTTAGCTTTGTAAAGAGAGGGGTGTTTCACCTGCTTGGTTCTGGGTAGTACCACAAGATCCCCATCCTGCAAAGGTTGAGTCTCCTCAGAGACCAATGCTATGTCCACAGCGCTGCTGGAGAGCAGGCCTAAGCCGATGTTCACCTCAAGTCCACCTGGGCTCAGAGTGAGGATTTTAGGTGAGCATGTGGGAAGGCACAAAACTCTAGCCCTACTCTTTTGTCGTGGTGCAAGCCTGCTTGTGTGAGCCCTCCACTGCGGATCCCACAGGGACTTTCAGCAGCATCCAACAGCTGATGTCTGGGAAGTGTCTGAACTGGGCTCCTCTTAGCCATAATGTGGAAGCAGACACACAGGACAGGGATGGCAGGAGGCCTGAACAGGCTCACTGATCAACATATCCAAAAGGAAATGCAGGACAAGTGCCGACTGAGTGCCCCGCTATGGTCAATGGCAGCACAGGGAGCAGGATCTGGGTCTCCCAAATCCCAGAGCAGCACGCTAGCTAACCTCTGTGCCATTCTTCCTCTCAAATGGCTGAGCTTAGCCAAAGCTAGGAGGCTTGCATCTGATTTGCTCTCATTCTGTCCGCCCTGGCATGCCCCCATGACTAAAAGAACCAACACATCCATTATAAAGTTCACACTGAGTACTTTGCTATTAGATAATCCAGATCACCTGTGGTTTTAGGCAAGCTCTTAAAAACTTGACCATACATTGACTAAGGACATGCCTCTTGCTAGCCCTACAAAAACCCACAAGCTAAAATCAGAGCTACTGCAGCTCAGTGTCTCCCCAGCACCCGAGAGCCTCACCCCCCTCCGTGGTCCCTTTCCATACACCATGGGGCAGCAGGGATCAGTCCCAGACAGAATAAGATGAAGGTCTAAGTGTGGTCATGTGCATTTCTTCAAAGGTCACAGAAAAGCATTGTGAGATGTAGTTCATTCACTCCATGGCTTTGCTCAGCCTCCAGCTGGTCTAAATCTGGTGGTCACAACAATCTGGGCAGCAGCTTTTACCATCACTGCAATTAAGTTTAGCTCATTTCTCCTTAATCCAGTCATCTACATCCCATGGGCCCCCATCAACACAAGGGTACTGAGCTCTTTGTGGACAGGGACGGGGTAAGACATTGGCTACAGGCCAAGCTGTGTTTGGAGTTGAGACTGGGAACATAACTCGGCTGGCAATGTGTTGGAGATAATTGCTAGTTCACAGCCTGAAATGTGCCCGCTTTACACTTGCAGATAAGCAGCCTCGTCCCTTTGTGTGCTGGTGCAGGTGTATGCAAGTGGATACAGCAGCGTAGCACAAATCAGCCACTTCTTTCTCAACAGCTCTTGCCAGCATTCGTGCAGCCCCTGTGGCATGGTGTTCCTGATCCTCCCCCTTTCAATTCTGCAGGCATCTGTCTTGTTCAGGGTCTGAGTTGCTCCCGAGGGGTTGGAGGAAGATGCCTCTTGTTACTAGAGCAGAAAGATGCTCAGTGCAAACTGGAGACTGATGGGAGGCAGAGAGAAGCAGTGCCCCGGCATCCACTGCTGACTGGACCATATGTCTGTTCGTGCCAACAGGATTTTCTACATCTTAAGCAAGTCTTTGAGTCTCCAAAACTAATTCTTTCAGAAAGATCAGTAAGGAAAACCCATGGGACACAGGCTTAGCTGTGCCGCTGGCTGGGTCTGGGGCATGGAGCCGCAGCAGCCTTGCTCTGCCCAAGCTGCCGGATCCAGCCCCTTTCCCTGGCAGTCTGACTTCCTAAATTCCCAGTCCTTCACTGGGACTTCAGCTGTCTGTGACCACACAGGCAGGCATCTCACACAGCACTGAAGCTCCTGTGCCATATCCCCAACCTGCTCTCAGGGACCTTTGACCTTCTCTTTTTGCTGTCAGTGTCTTGCCAAGCATAAGCCTAGATGTGCTGAGAGCCACTTGGATGCCAGATTTAACTCTTGTGGACCCACTCGAGATGGGTAGGTGTTGTGGTTTAACCCCAGCCAGCAACTAAGCACCACACAGCCGCTCACTCAATCCCCTGGTGGGATGGGGGAGAGAATCGGAAGAGTAACAGTGAGAAAACTCGTGGGTTGAGATAAAGACAGTTCAATAGGTAAAGAAAAAGCCACGCACGCAAGCAAAGCAAAACAAGGAATTCATTCACTACTTCCCATCGGCAGGCAGGTGTTCAGCCATCTCCAGGAAAACAGGGCTCCATCACACATAACGGTTACTTGGGAAGACAAACGCCATTACTCCGAACGTCCCCCCCTTCCTTCTTCTTCCCCCAGCTTCATATGCTGAGCATGACGTCATATGGCATGGGATATCCCTTTGGTCAGCTGGGGTCAGCTGTCCCGGCTGTGCCCTCTCCCAACTCTTTGTGCACCCCCAGCCTCCTCACTGGTGGGGTGGGGTGAGGAGCAGAAAAGGCCTTGACTCTGTGTAAGCACTGCTCAGCAGTAACGAACACATCCCTGTATTATCAACACCGTTTCCAGCACGAATCCAAAGCATAGCCCCATACTAGCTACTATGAAGAAAATTAACTCTATCCCAGCCAAAACCAGCACAGTAGGGCTCCATTTCATTGCTACCAGCCCCATTGCCCCCATCACTGGTGGACAGTCTTATCAATAATGAACTTAACGATGCTTTGAATTACATCTGCACATTTCTCTCCATTGACTTGGGACTGTGGAAGAATTCATCTGTTCTATTTCTGCTTTTCCTCTTTGATTTTTCTCTGGGAACCGTCAGCTTCCTTTAACTCATTTTCACATGTCCACACGGGAGGACGTTCTTTGGAAAAAAATGACATAATTCACAGAGGTACTACCTTTTTTGCAGAGCCTGGCAGCCCAACACAAATCTGAGAGCCATGCAGCCTTACCTGTGCGTCTCGGGAGGCTCCCCAGGCTGCAGCAGAGATTAATTAAGTGGTGAGTAAGCACCACAGCCCTCCCCAGCCTGGCAGCCAGAGCAGAAAGCTGACTTCAGCAGAGAAGAACAGCTAGGCTGCAGGGGTGGTAAGTGATCGGTATCATATCAGGCAATATGAGCCAGTTTGTGTTCATTAAGTGAATCTGTCCTCTGCTGTGAAGATAAGAAAGAGGGGCTGGACAAAGGGAACAAGGACAACATTGGTCATCATTTTTGTTTGGCTCTCCTGCATGTCCTGTGCAGCGCTCTGAATGGAGGAGCAGCCCTGGAGCCGTGCAAGGGCATGTCGCTGGCAGGGACCTGAGGCTGACAATTAAAGCCTTGCCACCAAGCAATGGGAACTCATTACCTGCTCTCATCTGAGCTCATTACCCTCAGCACCCATTAGAGTGAGAAAACACGAGTGTTGAAAGCACTGTGCACCCAGCCTGGGGTAGATGCTCCATGAGGAAGGGATCACCAGCAGTGCCCATGTCTCCCCAGTGCCACCAGCACATCAGATCCCAGCCTGGCTGGTGGCTCTGCCCATCCTCCATGTTCACACAGGCCACCACTGAGGAGCACATGCTTGGGATGCCTGGCTGCACAGATGTCCCATCAGCCAGCAAACAAAGTCCTCCCCTCCAATGCTCAGCCCCTTATGCCTGTGCACATTGCTCAAAGCCGGCTCTAACATCTCCTGCACCTGAGAAAATTCAGGAGAGCATCATGTTTCCAGAGGTCCTGGGGCCAGCCTCTCCAGAGGCTGTTATGTTTTCTTTTCATGATACTGTTTTACACTGTGCTGGGCAGGCTATTAGCCCTGTCAGCGAGGCATGGGTTTATCCAGAGCCTGAAAAAGAGTTCCCTGATTCCAAATGCAATTTGGTGGTGGGAAGGGACCCATTTCCCCAGAACAAAATTCATAACTGCAAAGTGATTCCTGAGCTGCTTGGCCAAAAATGAATTGGTGAGCTCGGCATTAGATTGTTGCAGACATTAAAGTCACTGCTGCGAAGAGAAAACCCTCCAGACTGATGCCTCCATCAGCTCAAGCTGCTGCTGAAGGGAGCTGTGAGTTACCAGCTCACAGCCCAACCTGTCCCCAGGCATTGCGGGGAAGTGTGGGGCAGCATTGCCCTCAGATGTCCCCAGCTGACCCCAGTCAGTTCAATATAATTCATTCATCATTCCTCCCTGCTTATTAACATCATTCATGCGGCAGAGCCCAGGAGTCTTGTGACACCATTTCACCCTCCATCTGCTCACCCTGCAGCAGTATGGTTTTCCTCCCGTTTTTCACACCACCTTCATTCCCGCTGCACTTAACTGAATGTCTTCCCCTACCTCCTTTCTCACCCTGTCTGGTGACAAACCAAAACCCAGTATGGTTCATATCAAGGTCAAAATTGGCTGACAGACTTGAAAAGATGGGCAGGGATTTGCTACAAGACAGCCTGATGCTGGTGGGGACAGATGACAGCAGCTATTTGTTTTTTCCACATAGGAGACCAAAACATAGTTTTCTACTAGGTATTCCTCATTCAGGGCAATGCTGGTGATGTTTTCCCTCTCCAGCTTGTCTGAGGATTCAGCAGCAGTAACCAGAGACAAGCTCACTTGGTGGCACTGCCCTTCTTTCTTATGGGCCCATCGTTAGTGAAAAGTCGTGTTAGACAGCAAAGTGTGATGCTTTTCTTCCCTTAAGGATGTATGGAGGGCTTCTCACCTCTGCTCAGAGCCTAAACACAGCAGCGCTGAAAGAATGTGCCCGGAGAAGCTGCAAACTTTGCAAGGCTGATATTAAAAAGCAAAGACAAAGATACCTCAAGGCATGACAGAGCCCACAGCTCCGTGACCCCGGGACACAGGCAGCACTGTTGGAGCTGCAGTGCTGAGTCCTGCTTTGATTTTCAAATAGCTCGTTTAGTCTGTCCTCACTGCTAGACTCTGCAATTATTTGTCCTTGGTTTTCTCCGCTCAGGGCATGCAGCCTTTGCGTTACCCTCTCACAAATCTTGCTGTGCAAGGGGCAAAATGAGCCCTGGCAGCAGGGGCAGTTGTTGCAACAGTCCCTGGCTCTGCTCAGAAATCCAAAACTTCAGGGGGGATTTACAAAGCTCTGCTTGCTTTTAAAACAGTCTCTTCCCCAACCCTGCAGAGTTCCTTGTTGGTCAATCCACCCCGTAAAATGCAGGCACCGTTGTGAGATGGTCTGCTGCACAGACCCAGGCTGGGCTTAATTTTCAACTTGCAAAGCAAGGAAGCAGAAAGAATCACTGAACCCTTTCCTTTCGGTAGGAGATTTCTCACAGACATAGCCAGGCTCCTGTCAGAGCTGAATTACCAAGTCAAGCCCTGGTAGGAGCATCATAGGACACTTTCATCAGTGCCAAGCAAGTTTACAAGAACTGGAGAAGAGCACAGACCCATCAGTGTTGCTTCTTCCTAGCTCAGGGATGCAAACCCTTCCCCTGAAAAGCTATTGCACACTCAGAGTGTGCAATTCAGCCTCGGGAGCATTTTATCAGACAGCCCCAGGGCTCTGTGATGACTTTTCAGCTCCTTTGCACTATGCATGAATGATGACAACCACGGGCCAGTTCTGCAGGAATGGGGCCAAAGGAGCCCGTCCAGGGGCTGCAGAAGAAGTGTGTGGAGCCATGCATGACCTTGAGGATCGGCTGAAACAATGCCAAGAGAGCTCACATGTACTGCCCTCTCTTAACGATAAAGACACCTTTTTCTAATAAGCAACTGCTTCAAAGAAGAAATAACCCACAGAGTAATTTCTATTCCAAGATTCCCATTGTTAGCTAATTTCAGCTTCAAGAAAGATTAGGGTGACATCTCATTTTGGAACAACATCTGCCCCTGAGGGCCAAGTCCTTTCAAACTACTGTGGCAGATAGCAGCAACTGCAGTACTCCAGCAAATCTAACCTCGATAAAAACCCAGCTTCTCTGGCATCTGGACAGCAGGGAAAAAATAGCAAATGCAGAAATCAAGCAGTCAGTGCAGTGTTTATTTTAATAAACTCTTGTGAGTTAAATAATCTCAGCTCTGATTAGCACTGGAGATTTAAAAATGTAAATATTTACCAGAACATCTTCAATATCCTCATAGAGTCAAAAGGCCAATTTCTGCATGCAGTATGTCAGTACTACTTGCTATTGCAACCTCTGAACTTTCAGTGCTCTCAGATGACTGTGAAATTATGCAAGGAGCTGAAATATAATTATACTTATTACAAAGCCAAAGTATTACAGTTTTATTTGCTTTCTGTCTAGGGCTTCTATGCTTTCTTCCTCCTGTGTGAGACTCAGAAATATCCTTTAACAAAAGCTGTGATTCCCACTTAGCTCAAGGAGCTAGATTTAATGACAAATAGCAAGCATCTTGATGCCTGCAGTAAATCAGGGCTGCAAGAACCACTGTAAGTCCCCTATTAGCTTCAGGATGGCTGCCTTTGATTCTCCTTCACTTCAGCAACCTTTCATTCCAGCCCAGCATGTTTGCACACAAGCCTGCCAGTCACCTGCCTTTCTACTTGAGGAGGTCAGCAGAGGACCAGCTATTTGTATCCACATCACGCACACAAAAAATCCTCACCCGCCTCATTTCAGCATAAGTTTCAAGCAGACACCTCAGGTCTTGCAAGCCTTCATCCAGATAGAGCTAGCACATCATGTGGCTTGCTCTGCGATGAGGGAACATCTGCCCTGGATTGCTGGTGACACTGGTTCCCAGTAAGCTCTGGATATACAGTCACATTGAAAAGAAACCCGTTGCCTGGTTCCTTCACCAGATTACTAGGCACCTTATTCAAGAAGGCTTAAAGCTAGTCTTAATTAACAGAGGTGCTATGAATGGGCTGGATCCTGTCTTACCCTCAGTAATAGGATTGTATCTCAAATACCTCATCACGGACACAGAACCTAGTGTATATGTCTGTGTTTGGGGTAGGGTGTGAATTTGGAGTGAAGCAAAAGGAGCAGTCTCTCCCTGTTTATATGTTAGTATCTTCTGCTGTGTTCCCAACTTTCTGCCGTGTTCCCACCTTTCTGCTGTGATCCCACCTGTCTTTCAATGCACAATTCACAGTTATGGTACTGTGGAAGTAGTAGATCAGGATGCCACGGATGCCACCTGCCTTTTGGCCCAGGCCTCCAAACTCACCCTTCAGGGCCATTCACCCCCAGGATGGAGGGCTTTGAGCTGCTGCTCTTGCTGCTGGGATTGGATTGCTTCTGGACCCTGAAGCCAGCCTAGGCAGACAGCACATGCAGAGCTAATGAAATTAATACCATCAGCACTTTGCACTTGAACCCCACTCTTCTCTTCCTTGCCTCCCTTGTGCTCATACACCTTGGTCCCCCATTGCCAGGTTTAACATCTCCACAGTGGGGCTGGGTCTGTTGCTGATGGAGAAAACTGGGACTCTGCTTAGCAGACCCATCGCTGGCCTAAGGAGGCATGAAAGTTGTGCAGTTGGGGAGTGACATGGAGCAATAAAGCCAACCTGAAGGAGTAAAGAGGCATTTAATTGCTTCAAAAAGACTGGCAGATGCCATGGCCTGGGTGAGGGGAAGGAAAGGTGCTTTCCTCCCTTCCAGTTGGTGAGAAATATCAGTGAGGACCTTTCCTGAAAGCAGGAAAGCAAACCAACCTGACTCCTTGAGCACTTGTAATTGTGGTTCTTAATTCATGCAGTGAACAAAGATGCAGTGTTTAGTTTGGGCAGGAGATGCCTCTTCACTTTCCCAGCCCTCCCTCAATCTAATGGGAGATACACACCAGGCCTTCTCCTGCACTGGGACATCTCCTGCCTTGGGACGACAGGTGATGCACTCTTGGTGCCAGTGGTGCAAAGATGGCAATCCTAGCGCACTGCAGGTTTGGCTCCACGTTGCAGGACTGGGGGATTTCCCCTCTGTCTCACAGCAGGCAGCACTTCTGGCCCTTGAGGGATGATGCTCCTGGCCTACAGAGGTGGGCAAAGCTGAGGAGAGGATGCAAGCTGCCGGGGCAGAGCCCTGTCTGTACATCTACCCAGCCTCTCCCAAGCACAAGCAAGGGACCTGAGATTCATGCCTCCTTTATGCACACCTGGTGTTTATAGAGTGATTAATCTGCTAGCTGACATGGTGTATATTAAGCTGCGAGTCACCTGACAGGCTGTGAGTTGCAGTGCTGTGCGAGAAGTAGTCCTGCCTGGCCGTTTCAGTGCTCCACCAGCTCCACCAGCAAGGCAGGTCTGCATGGGAAACGGCACAGGCCACCACTGCCTGAACTCAGATTTCCAGCCCTCCTGCAAAACACTCGGCACATCTAATAACACTGTTGCCTGCTTCCCATGCCTGCAATGGAGGGGAAACCCTTGCTTTTTGGGGCATGGGGCAGCAGAGGTACATGGGGGGCTCAGCAAGATGCAGGTCTTCTCCAGCTGCATTTTGGCACCTCTTGCCATGCCCTCGCCCTTACAAACTGGGAGTAAAAATCAAGTCATATAGACTAGAAGCAATTCTTAATAAGCCTGTAAAAGCCACCAGCTTGCTGGGATTTAGGAGGCAAAACTACAGGTAAGAGGCAGCACTGCACATCTTCCTCGCGAAGATCCCATCAACTCTTCAAGTGCCACCTGAAAAGACCAGGGTTGGCAGAGTTTAAAAGAAAGAGAAGGAATAAAAACCTCTTGCTGACATCCTTAATGCATCAAAAAAGGTCCCTGCAAGTCTTTTTTTTTTTTTAAATAAAAATCTATTTCAAGTTGAGATTAGCTCATTTCAATGTAAGCAGAATACACAGCGCTCTCTGAAGGGGCCATGCACTAAGACTTCACACAGTCACTACTAAAAATGGTGGTTTTGCTGTCAGAAATCTTGAACTGAGAAACAGGCATCTGAGCCAAGTGGGATTTTTGACCTGCTCTTTTGTTGGACCTCTTCCCACTTAAAGTCTTAGGCTGAGTTTCACAGCAAGCCAACCATTTGATTTGGCAGACGTGCTCGGGCCAGACCTGCCTTTTAAGTAATGCTGAACCGTTAAAAAGAAAATACACAGCTCCACAATACAACAAAACCAGCTGTTCTTGAACGGCAGTCAAGAGGGACAATAAGTCTTCTCATGTTGGGAAGAATTAGCAAGCCTTTCCTTCCCACTGAGCCAATATAAGGAAGGGAAAGGCTCACCAAAGGGCTGAGCAATGCCGGTGCTCAGAGTAAACAGAGGTGAGCTGGAAAGTTGTCTCTGGACTGAGCCCTCAAACAATGGGGCCCAAAGGGAAACAGAAAAGCAAATATTAATTTTTTTCCATTCACATGACCCTGGAGAAAAGAGAACAATGCCTTCAGTTGGACACCACCTTGATGTCTTCCTCCTCCTCCCCTCTTACTCTAAAATGTCATCTGAGGACCTGTGATTTCTTTGGATGAAACAAGCGATTGCTGAGGGCTGCTTGCTGCCCAGTGGAGCCCTGCTGCCTGCTTTTCCCATGCCAGAGTGAAGAATGACTTAATTATAAACGTATTCCTGCTGCCCCCCCAAAAGATATGCTCCTCCTCATGAAGCAAAAATCAGAAGCAAATGAGAAGCCCTTTGACCTTGACTGTAACAATGAACTC
The DNA here is from genome assembly GCF_047370975.1 of Nipponia nippon. NCBI lineage: Eukaryota > Metazoa > Chordata > Aves > Pelecaniformes > Threskiornithidae > Nipponia > Nipponia nippon. The sequence continues at coordinate 58,745,641 of NW_028262369.1, forward strand.
CTATCAGCTGGGATGAGAGCAGGGCTTGGACAAAGAAACACATGCACCCAACGTCTCTTAAACCTGGCAGAAAGGGTGAGCAAAATGCCAGGGGATTCAACAAACTCGGAACATCTTCAGGGGGAGGCAGAGATCAGGTCTTGGCTTGTTCTTTACTTCTTCTCCAGCAGTGTGTCGCTAACCCAGCCTGGCTTTATGAGACCTGCTGCTCCTCAGCTCATCACCGGTGCATTACCAAGACCAAGGTCCTCTCCTGGCCAGAGGACCCGGATCCTTATGGCGATGGTCTCACTGAAGGGTGAGGTTCAGCCTCCAACAAGGGGCGAAGATATGTGTTGGGCAGATACTCCTGTGGATGTCACTGCAGGAGACTCTTGCAGAGAAAACTGCCTCTCCTGGCTGCGCCAACAGCACCTGGAAGGATTTGTCATCAAGGCAGGTGATTAACAATTGCAATAGAGATAAAAAGCAGGCTCCTTGGGCTCCCCTCTCTGGAGCTCAGTGGTGGGGGGAGGAGGCATCAAGCTGTCTTCTCTGCCTGCGCAGAGCTGTGCAAGCCACACTGAAATGCAGCTGGGCTCTTATCCTGGCCTAATTGTTTCAGAGGCAAATGAGACCAAGAAGAAGAGGAAAGAGCCCTTGTGCTCGGCCATTTGATATAGGGGGTTGTCATGGAAACCGCTGCATAATTAAAGCCTTCCTGTCTGCTCTTATATGCTCTGGTTGTGTAGGAGATGGGCTGCATCATTTGGGGCTTTTCAGTTATTGTTGCTGTTATAAAGCGAGCTGTCCCAGTTTCCTCTTGAAATCAGGCTGTTTCAGCAACATGACCATGTCTCAGAAAAGATGTGGCATTGCTAGATGTTTACTGTCTTCAAACAGGACGATTTATTTGTTGCTGATCAGCAGCCATGACTGTCCTGCGCTCTCCTTTAGTCCATCTCCTCCAGAGCAGCAGCAAGGACAACTGCTGGTGGCCTCCCAGGATGCAACGCCAAGCTGGAAGAAAACCCTACCTGTTTGGAGTTCAATGAATATTTAAGAGCCCAATCATGACCAGCAGAGCAAGGACATATAACCCCACACCACATCCATGCTGATGCGAGTAAATTGTGTGCGGCAGACGCTTACAGCACTGAGGCCAACAGCACAGCCCAAACCTAGCAGAGATTTATTGTCCTGCAATAAAGGCATCGTGTGGTGAAGTGCTATAGTCACCCAATAAATGCTGAAACACTCATAGTGCCAAAGGCGTCGCAAATTGATGCTGGTGCAGAAAACTCAGCCCCCAGATGGGGAAAGACGTGAATCCCTTGTCTCCAGCCCCTCTGCAGTAGCTGCTGTGTGGGCTGGCACCAGGGAGAGGGGACACCAAGGTCAGTTGGGATTCAACTCTGGCAGAGAAGCTGGGAAACCAGGAGCACGCTACGTTCTTCTGCCTCAGCTAGGAGATGATCCACAAGCCACCTTCTTGCTGTGTGCCCCTGCTTTTGCTGCTCAACTGAGCCAGATGTCCTGAGCATGGATGTCCTGGTGCACAGAATGGGTTTGGCAGGGTCACCTGTCAGAGGTTTCGATTAGCTGCTGTGTAAGTTAATCACCTATGTTGTCTAGGAAATAACCATGGGTGAGAGACGGCTGGCTCTCCCTCCTAACCTTCAAAACTGGACCTCATAAAGTCATGAAGAGACCTGCACACCATCAGGGACATCAGGTGAAGAGGGGCTGGGATAGACTCTGCAGACAGAGGGGATGATGTACATTCATGTACAGGTATCTGTGCTTCCTCAAAATGAGCTGTGTTTGAGCCCATGCAGCCTTACTTTCTGACACGTAAGGAATCTTTTAAAACAGAATGGTTTTTTTTCTTCCATTTTCCAGCTGTAGCTGAAAACTCAGGGGTTTGTTGTTGGTTTTTTTTTTTAAACAAACCTCCTAGTGTGGGATGAATCACTGTATTATTATTCCATCTCTCACATTCTTTCCACAATGGGCTGCAATAAGTTTTAACTTAATAAAATCAGAGGAATATACTGAAAAGTCTCAATAGCAGTGGGTTTTTTTTCTGCATAGCAGCCAGTAAATCAAGCTGTACACTGTAACGGTGCAGGTTCATTAAACTGTACCACTTTGATGTTATCTTTCTGGCTGAGCTGCAGGAAAATCTGGGAAAACACATGATACTTCTAGGGGAAAACACTTGTTTTGTATGCATTAAAGCCTGACTACCTAGGAGATAGTCAGCACAAAGTAAATAAAGCAACTCTGATGTCAGGTGAAAAGCAAGCAAGAGTAATACTCGTCCTAACTGGCAGGGTTAGCTGTAAGCCATCCTCAAGCTTGGGTTTTTGCAGAGACCTCCATCCACAACCCTCTGTTGCTGACTGCCGCAGCCCATGGACAGACAGTCCTCCCACCAGCTTCTGAAACAGCTTTGTACAACACAAGGGAGCTGCAGGTACTTCTTCATGCGCTGATCAGAAAAGGCCCACAGTAAGGGTGCTATGGTGGAAGTAATCTGGTGGGACACCAAGGGTAAAGAGCAAACCCCGTGGTGGCGGCTGACCACATCCTGGTGGCTGACCACATCCTGGCAGAAGCTGAGGCAGTAAAAGCTTTGGGGCAAGGCTGCATCAAGTGTAAGGAGATCTTATGCTTTTGATACAAAGATTCTGGAGAAAAATGCTGCAAACAAAGTGAAAGACAAACTCCCTCTACCAAGGAAAACCATGATGTTGAGGTGAGCCATGGAAAAGAGCTCTCTTGCTTCTGTTGGGCAGGCAGGCAGTAAGGGAGGAGCCTTTCTTGGTTTTTGGAGGAAGGTTACTTTTGAATGGCCAAACCGGGATTTTCCTGGGCCACAATCAATGAAAACCACCATTTCTTTGGAGAAAAACGTGGGACTCAATCTCCAGTTGTGGAGACATGCTCAGTGTGGCTCTCCCTATGTAGTCTCTCTTCCTCCACCACATATAGGTCCTCCACCAGGGTCCATGCTTGCTGGCAGCAGCTCTTCTGTGCAGCCCTATGTGTAAGGAGCAGGTAGCACCTTGAGAAATGGTTTTGAAAGAGATGAGGCCCAGATGAATGTCTTATGATTAAGAGGAGTGCCATAAAAGGAAAGAAGGAAGGGATGTTGTTGTTCTGACATGCATTGCAAGGGCCACAGGTAGCACAGGTGGGGAGGATGGTTTTTGCAAAAGCCAGGAAAAGACCAAAGAGAAAGACAGAGAGGTGGGAAGGTAGTGAGGAGAGGATCATGGATGATCAGACCTGGGCTGAAGTTCTCCTCACCTCAGGAAAGTAAGGAGACAGGGCTTACCTTGAGGAAGGGGAAGAGATAGGGCTCACCTTAGGGAAGGCTCTGGAGAGAGACACAAAGGAGGCACAAACATCACAGCTGGTGGGAGAGGCGAATTGGGAGTGATGGACCACTCTTTCCCACTGCACATCCAAGCTGCTGTGCAGGGTGAGGATGTAAGGCTGCTGGTGAGCTGTGGTGGGTCACAGCTGATATTTTCCCCACCAAATATTGTGCTCAGCTTTAATGCATCTCCTGTGTTTGCAGTAAACAGAGAGCACCGCCAGGATGTACCATTACAGGGCTGCACCATCAAGGGTTCAGATATTAAGTTGTGCTGGGAAAAGCTTGCCTCCAACAGCCTTATTCCGGGAGCCTTTGTCTCCTCAGCACTGCACAGGAGCTCTGGGGCAGAGGCAGGAAGGTGGTGGCAATGCTTACAACGCACTCATCCCTTCCCGGGCAGAGCTAAGACTGCTTCTTCCCAAAAGGGCTTTGCCCTTGCCCTGGTCACCTCCTGATTTCTGCAGGACCCTGGAGGTCACAGCACCCTTCAGGCACAAGGCTTGCCTGTTCACGCATCCTGTGGGGCAGGGCAGTGCGTGATAACATGGCAAGACTATGTATCCAGAGCTGGAAAACCCCATAAGCTTGGAAGATTTTAAATTAACATGGAGAGCACCAAATGGAGGTGTTGCGTCTCATCCTCGTGGGAGAAATGTGATGGCTGTAAGCAGGCTGTACTTGCCTCTCTGGGAAAAGTTTGGATACAGGCACAGTTTCTCTTGCTCTCTGAGTGTCGTACCCAAGAGGACTAGGGCTCATTCAATCACGCTGTGCTTTTCCTTTGCAAAGCTACCTATGGCTGCTCAGCGGAGGTGATGCTGGAAGCCTGTCCCAGAGCATCTCCTCCCAGCCACCAGCTTCCTCAAACCTCCAGCAAACCAAGGGTTTCAGAGACCCTCCAGCTCTCCATCAGCCCAATGGGTTAAAATAATGAGCAGGGAGAGAAAGAGATGGAAAACAGCCCTCGCCTGGGAAACCCAATTATACCAACATCTTCACATGTAAGTGTCCTACATACATCTCTATATATGCATATATGGTGGCTCCAGTCCAACATCCAACTGCTGAATATAGCAAGAAGTAAAGGTTAGAATGAATTGATGATAAATTATACATGTGTGTGATTACATTGGTATAGATAAGGCCTCTCCTGCTCACTAGCAATAAGAATGACAAAATTGTAGCATGGGAACCAATGATTCACTTATACATCTGGAAAAAAAAAACCCTAGGCAAATATTAAATTAGAATAAAATTGATAGTTTTAAATCACTGACTCAAATCATGAAGTAAAACGGTGAGTGGGAACCTGTGATTTAAGTAATTTCTTCTGACAATAGGGCAAGAAACATACCATCTGTTTTCCTAGTGGACTTTCATTACTATCACAGACTAATATATGTCTTAAATCAAAAAATCTATTCCACTCTTTCCACCCCAAAAGCTGCTTTGCTGTTTCAACTTCTGTGTCTATAAAAAAGTTACTGCTAATTGTGGCCTTATCTCATTTTTCTTTTTTTTTAATATGATGATCTATTTTAATACTGTCTGCCATCCCAAAAAAAATCCTAAATCATCACCTCTTCTTCCCCAGAGGCACATTCATTTTATGTTTTGCTTTCCTTGCTGACAGAAGAAAAAAATGCCTGGATGCAGACCCTGCTTTATTCAGCCTTAATTGTGCAAAGTCGCAAACACACATAATTACAATTTCAGGGTTCAGCTTGCCTTGGGATTTGCACTCATGAGGAGGGCTGGACTCCTTTTCTCACATGCGTGAGGAATTGAATGAATGCTTTGGTGTGGATGTCCACCTCTCCTGGGCACGCGAGCACTGGCCACCCAAGCAGAGGGAGTCAGGCAGTTATTTTTCTTTCGCTGTTGGTGTGGAAAGTCATTTTTCAAGTGTCTTTTCATGTTCCTTATGAACCTTGCAGATGCTGGTGGCCTGAGCCTCCCACCCAGCATGCAGGTCAGACACCCTGGCCTGGCAGTGGCCAGAAGACAAGGAGATCCTCAGCCAATGCATGAGCCCATGTTTGCTTTCACAGCTGGAGGGGCCATGCTCACCCAACAGGGTCTATCCCCAACAGTGCCCTGGGCTGCAGGACAGACTGGCTCCTCTGGGAAGGAGAGCACCCACAGAGGACACATTGCCAAGGGGCATTGCAGACAAAACAATGGGTCCAAAGCACCTGACCCTGCTAATGGACATGGCATGGGAGACACGCTGTCCCAGATATTAGTCATCTTTGGTACTTTTTCGCTGAATTTTGCGATTTTTAGTGAGGAAATGGCAGCTACCCAAAATAGCATATTTATGAGCTATTTGAAGCTGGAGAACATCAGACCCTGCAGCCAGTGGAGGCAGAGTTAAAATTATTGGGTGAAATCCTGGCCCTGAGAGAAGTCAACAATGTCCAACGCCTCCTGGCCAGGATTTCTTAGGCTGTTTTCCCTGCACCCTGCTGAGCTTCTCGTGCTTTCCACTCTTTCTGCCATCCTGCAATCCCTCTATCCAGTCATCCATGCTGGAAATTGCTATGAGGAGGAAAAGACATTTATAAAAATATGAAAAGACCATTTCCAGACAGCAAAGTGTTTCTAGGATCTGGGGAAGGACACGAAGGTGGTACTTCATTCAGTTTGTCAGAGTTGTGTTTGAAAAACAAACAACCACAAAACAAGCAAATGAACCCCTTAACACTTACTAAGAATTTTGTAATGTTTTTTCAAAACAGCATTTTTGGCTAATTAGTTTTTCCTATGTATGTTTTTGTCTTTTGGTAGGGCACAACTGGCATTTGAGAAGGATTGACTGGTGCTATGAAGCAGGAGAAGCATTAAGTCAGGAAGTAAGAGGATCCTATTTTTCACTTGAATCATGCGGTAGTTTGTTTACTCCATTTTCCTGTAGAGGCTTTCCCTGAAGAGAGCTGCATTAAAGCAGATGTGTGGTGGTTTTGTGTGTGCTACATGAGTACACGCACTGTTTTATTTTCACAGGGCCTTCTGAAGGCAGTGTTGGGATACCTATGGTTAAAATGCAAATCTTGTGCACCTGCCTCTTATTTTCAGGGACTAGGATTAAGCCATATCCACACAGTTTTTTCTAAAGGCTAGGTTTTCCGTGCATTAAAGATCACAGAATGGTTGGGGTTGGAATGGACCTCTGGAGATCTAGTCCAACCCCGCTGCTAAAGCAGGTTCACCTAGAGCAGGTTGCACAGGATGGTGTCCAGGTGGGTTTTGAGTATCTCCAGAGAAGGAGATTCTGCAGCCTCTCTGGGCAGCCTGTTCCATTGCTCTGTCACCCTCAAAGTAGAGAAGTTTTTCCTCGTATTCAGGTGGAACTTCCTGTGTTTCAGTTTGTGCCCATTGCTCCTTCTCCTGTCACTGGGCACCACTGAAAACAGCCTGGCCCCATCTGCCTGACACCCGCCCTTAAGATATTTGTAAGATTCCTTGTCAGTCTCCTCTTCTCTAGGCTAAACAGACCCAGCTCTCTCAGCCTTTCCTCATGAGAGAGATGCTCTAGGCCCCTAATCATCTTCATAGCCCTCCGCTGGCCTCTCTCCAGTAGTTCCTTGTCTGTCTTGAACTGGGGAGCCCAGAACCAGACACAGTACTCCAGATGTGGCCTCACCAGGGTAGGGTAGAGGGCAAGGATAACCTCCCTCGACCTGCTGGCCACACTCTTCTATCTAAAGATACATCTATCAAGAAGCATGAGGTGTCAGTTGGTCAGCTGTGGAGGTGCTCAGGAAGTCCATAGCTCAAGAGGATGCTCTGGAAGGACTCCTGCAGAGCAGACTCCTGTAGGTGCAATACTTGTGTGCTGCTGCAAAGGTGTCTCCAAGCGGTGGGTGTTAAATGGATATCTCTGTGCTCTGGTGGAAAGCAAAACACCTTGGACCTGTGCATGGCTTAAAAAACCACCAACATAACTTTAGGAAACAAAGCACAAGAACATGTAGACTTACAAGGGTACTGTGCTTTCTCTTCCTACAGAATGCCACTCTGAAGGAACTTAATGTTTGCAGAGGAGATACTTTGGTTATCACTGAAGGAAAGCTTCCACCAAAGGTAAAACGAGAGAGATTGTGTTCTTTAGTCAGCTGACAGCGTCTGGAGACTTGAATATGATAGTCCTTTCTTTTTTTTCCCCCTCTTGCTTATTTTAAAAATCCTTCCGTTGGAAAAACTCTGGTTGGCAAGAATGAATAATGCTTTTTGTAGTTTGACAGCCTTTTACATTTAAATCAACATTTATCATATATTCTTAGTCTGTCGGTATTTATTCTTCTTTCAACTTCTGTAGTAAAAGGCTTGCCCATTGCAGCTTCTTTGCCTAGAAGTGTGTTAAGGTTAACAGATCCGGAGGAAATCAGTATTTCTGGAATGCCAGGTTCTTGCGAAGGCTCAGCTCTCATACTACTGCTTCCTCACACAATCATAAAAATAGAGGAACTCTTAAGTGTTTGCCTTCAGATTTGTACTGAGGATGGCATTTGAAATGGAGGGCCCTACTGGGCAACTCTCTTGTCAGTGATGGTTGTACAAATGGAAGGATTCTTTGCTAACAAACCTCAAGCAATATCATAGGACAGTTTGGGTTGGAAGGGACCTTTAAAGATCACCTCGTTCTGCTCTTTCACTAGATCAGGTTGCTGAAAGCCCCATCCAGCCTGACCGTGAACACTTGCAGGGATGGGGCATCCATGACTTCTCCGGGCAACCTGCTCCAGGGTCTCACCACCTTCATGACCAGAGGCAGTTCCCTCAGCCTGCCCTCATGCGCAACGTGCCCCAGGCCCTCGCCATCTCCAAGGCCCTGGGCCCACACCCCACCCACCAGCGTCTGTCCTGGACTGGGGAGGCCAGGAGGGGACAGAGGGGTCCAGGTGCAGTTGCCCGAGTACCAAATAAGAGAGGAGGAAAGCATCTTTACTGTTCTTTTTCTTGTTTTACTGGGTTTTTCAAAATTAGGCAATCAACAATCTTGAAAAGAACTCCTAATGAAGCAGCTAGGAGGGACCTTAATACTGAAGGCCAACACTTCTTCCTGGCAGAGCTGTGGTCCTCTCCAGAGGAACAGCTGCCTCTCTAACTTCTTTGCTTGATCTGTTGCTGTTCTTTGTGCACCATGGCAGAGGGTCTGGCTTCATCTTCACCTACCCTTGTCCTCAGACTGTAGGAAGCCCACCTCCAGGCCCCAGGGACCTTGGTGGCCCTCAGAGGGAGGACTCCTGTCACCTCGGCACAGCAGCCCAGTGGAAGCCATGTCATCTGGTCCCCTTTTCTTGGGGCTCAGAGCAGAGGAGATGGCACCCCTTCAGGAGGGGTGGGGGCAGGGCTAGGGCAGCAGGTAGGGGAATGGGAGAGAAGGGCCCATGCTACCCGCAGCAATCAAGAAAATAATTGCTGATTGCCAGGAGGTGGGATGGGTGAGCCCACAGGATGGCTGGGCGCGGAGGCTGGGCCTCCCAGCTAACGTCGGGCACGGAGGCTGGGCCAGTGGTAGGGTGCTGGCCAGGTGCTCCTGTGCTGGTGTCAGTGTGGTGTCATGGAGGGGAGCCCTGGCACGGTGTAGTGGTGCCAGGGGAGCCATGCTGGAGGTGGATCCACTTCCATTGGCTCTTCGTGGTCTGCGGGTGGATCCACCTCCATGGGCTCCACACCATCTGCTGCCTGAGCTCTGGCCATTGCCGCCATGCAGCTGATGGTACCTCTCGCCTGACACCACCTCCTCTCCCTACACGGTTCCTGCAGCCCTCTCTCTTCTCTCCGACTCAAAGGTGGGCAGCCACCTGCTTTGCTCCTGTGGGACCTCTTGGTACCGAGCATTCTTGGCATGAGAGGGCCTCAAAGCTCAGCAAATTGTGGGCCAGCTGCCAGGGTTCCTGTATTGATAGGGCCCAGAACAGAAGGCAGTGAGGTGGCTTGTGATATCAGGAGGCCACTGTGATAGCAATTCATGTGACCAAATATGGCTGTTTTGGGAGCTGGGCGGCCTGAAAGATGCCCTAATGTGGGAGGAGGAGGGTCGGGGGATCAAAGGGCCCCTTTTCTGGGGATCACTCCCCTCTGCCATTCTGCTGCCCCTTAGGCACAGTGACTGCCCTCCACCTCCCCTTGTGTGCCCAGGGCTCCAGCCCCCTCCTCATCCCATGCCTGGGGTTCCCTGGATGAGACGGTGGCAACAGTGTTCCAGGAGGGTCAGGGGTCCTCAGTGACCCCCCTACCCACCCAGCTCCCTGCACATGGCACAGCCCCCTGTGCCTGACAGTGGTTGAGAGGGGGCAAAGCATCCAGACATCCCTCGGGGGAAAGGGAGGTGCACCATGAGATTGTCAGTGTGCAGTGAACAGAGGGAGGGTTGCCTGCTGCTAGATATTGCCTTCTCTCCCAACCAAATTTCCTTGTCTAATGGTCACGCATCCCTCTAGTTCGCCCTAGAGGTTGGTGGGCAACTATTGGGGAGACAGAGCCAAGGACTCACCAAAATCTGCTGGTCTCAAATGGCCAAGGCATGGCCACTTTGTGTGTGCAGGTCTGGTAGCAGCCTACTCCATGCCGCTGGACGCAATCAATGCCAGCATCAGCTCCGAGGATGTGAGCAATGCCTCAGACACAACCCACTGCTGCCATTGACCTCTTGCCTGGTGTTTGCTCCAGACCCCTGCTTGTCCCCTTTCTGCAGAGAGTTGAGAGGCATGCAGAAATGCTCAAAACTGTGTCATGGTGCTTTTATGTTACTGTGGGGTTCAACCCACCCCATCTTCTGCCACCTTCACCTGCAGTGATGTCCCTCCTCTCTCTTCCAAACTCCCCTTTGGGGTCACACCAGAGGTGTGAGCCCTCCCTGGCACAGATGCCCCAAGACCTTGCAAAGACACAAGCAAAACAAGCTTTTGGAAACCTCTGCAGCTCTCCAAAGCCCAGCCAGAACAGATGACAAGGTGATATTTTTTTAATGCTCTGAAAATGAGGGAGTGCAATTCAGGACTTGGCTGAATGACAGTAGTTCATGCTGGCAAACAGGTCACAGTAAAAGCATTTTTAAAGAGAAATATGATTCTTTGGGTATTTCCCCACAGGCGTTCCTGCCATTCCCTGTTATTTCCTGATTGCAGCAGCTGAGTCACAGCTGGCTCCGGAGGTCTGAGGAAGTTCAGGAGGAAAACTAACTGGTCCTGGTGTCTCTGGTGACCTCTACAGAAAATCAGAGCTGGAGTTTTGCATGTGGGATGAGCAGACGGAATTTGTCAAAGACCTGAAAGTTGGGCTGAGATCAATAGGAATTAACAGTGAAGATGCTCAGAGCATGATGGGAAGATGGGGGTCAGGGAAAGGGTGGTGTGTTTCCCTCTTCTTTAAAAAGGTATATAAAAATTAGGATATTTGTGTTTTCCACAAAAACTTGAAGCACCTGTCCTTAATTTTACCCAGTCTTTGAACATAGTTTGTGGGTGACATTTTGGAGGAGAAAGGGACTGTTTTTTTCCTTGAAGCTCCAAGCCCTAGAGTCAAACCCTATAAAATGTGAAGTTCGGGTTTCTCAGGTTTACAAGCTTTAGGGTTAAACAGCAGTGACTGACACTGTTACCTGAACTGCCACTAGCAGAGCAGAAGCAAAAGGCAAATTCAGAGAAGGAAATTTTAAAACCAACAACCCCCAAACCCATGATTTTCTGAGCACCAGCCTGGCATGGTGGAAGAGGTGGGGCTGATGGGTGCATCTTAGGAAGAGGGAGCTGTTAGGGGAAAACAGAGTGCCCCAAATCCTGAGCTGGGTGAGGCTGCTGTGGCTCCATGCCCCAGACCCAGCCAACCCTTTCCCGGCTTAAGCATCCCATAACTCCTGTGCAATCCCAAGCTGCCCTTCCCCTGCACCACATAATGTGTCCCATACCCCCAGGCAGTGAGTCCCAAAGGTCATTGACTCATTTGATGGGTGTCATATCAAATGATGGGACAGGCCTGGGAGGGTCCCAGCCAGGGTTTTTGTCACATAACCTAACGCAGACCCACATCTCCTTCAGAAAGAAGGCAGGGAAAGCAGCAGAAAGAGGAGGGGACGTCTCTGTATTATTTTTCTTCCCAGACTAGGCTCAGTGCCAACAGTGCTGCTGGTATAAATAATGGAGTGTGATGACAGGGACATTTTTAAAGGAGAACAAATCACCAGACTACTTTTTAGAGCTTCTTCCCTCTAGTCTAAGTGATGCTAATGAGAGAGGTCAATTCGTTTCCATTTCTCCCTGCTACACAAGCTGCGACTTTTATCTCTTTTGACAAGAAAACTAGAGCAGACTTTCATCTTTCAGTTTGCATGGCTAGTATGTCCCTTTCTCGGGAGGAGAATGCCTCCAGAGGCTGTGATGGGACAATACCCTGGGGGACGCATGCAGCGCTTCTTCCCCACTGCCCTTGCTGCCTGCAACAATCAGCTCAAACACCACTGCTGTTGGATCCCATGTCTGAGATGCTGTCTTCAAGGTCATTTCATGGTGTGCTGGGGACATCTCATATTGCAGCAGCCCGGGTCCACCAAGCCAGCTAGCGACGGAGCCAGCTACCCACGGGCAGGACTTAGAGTGCTGCAGGGCAAAGAGGGGATGCTGGCAATATCTTCATGCAGGGACTAACGTCTTGGCAAGCAGCATGTCAGAGAGGATGACCTGGAGTGACATCATCTTTCCAGCCCTGATCTCATATCCCAATCATTTCATATTCCAGTGGCCCACACAGAAAGCACTCCCATTTCCAGAAGAGCAGATGCTGGACCACACCACATGCCAGAATATGTTGGGTATTTGGATAAAACTCAACTCAGTATGTTCCCCTGTGCAGCCAAATCCCTGAAATTTGGGAAACAGTCCCCGGAGAGCCAGCTTTCCTGGGAGAGTGCTGCCTTTCCTTCCTGTTGTGGCAGCTGGGAGTGGCTCAGGAGTTCCCATCTTCACAGTAGCAAACCTGGGCTCCCAGCTCCTCCTCTATGGGCAACTTAAATGTATCCTTTTGAAGGACAGGGCTTTCAGGTCTGTGCCCCTGCCCTTTCTCAAGGGGGAAGATGCTGCCTCCTCCAGACAAACTGGATGTTCCCAGGGAGGAATCAAATTAAGCCGGCAGGGGCAAAGCTCAGCTCAAACATGAGGAGGTGGCTCCTCCAGGGTGCAGCTCCTCATGGAAGTAGGTGGTGGATGCTGAAATGTCCCCTGGGCTCAAGGGGAGCTGAAAACAGTTGGAGGAACAAGAGTGCTTGGGAGATGTATCATCCATTCCTGCCATGTCTTCCCTGCCATCGTAATTTATTTCGGCTACTGGAACACCCACCAAAAGGGTTAAAGTGTTTCCAAATGGCTCTAGTGAAAAACCAGCTTGTAAGCCCAGCAGTGGCCTGGGTAGCAGGCACTCAATGAGAGGCAGAAATAAGTGCAGAGCCACATGGCAGCACACTTGGGAAAACACGTCAAGAAACATTTTTGGGAGAGGCATATCAGGGTGATGGACATATCCTGCCTCTGGCAGCACTTGCTGTGGCCATACAGGCAGGGGCTTCTCTTGCTGACAGGTGGAGCAATGCAGGGCAGGCCGTGTAAAATGGCTTTCGTCACCCATGTAAAGCTTCATTAGAAAACAGCCGTCACTTCTATTTATCCATACTGAGCCCTATTATATTTGTCAGGTGAGGTGAGAGCCTGGAAAATGAGAGCTGGCCCCTGTCGGGCACTGCAGCATCCCTCCATGTCACCAAAACATTTCGTTCATGATCAATAAACCTCTTGCTGTTGGGAATGGCTCTGGGCAAGCTCCTGGGGTCCATACCTGGTTCCCAGCCCCTCAGCTGGTTATGGTCATGATTCACACTGGGGTTTTTTGCTTTATTTAACAGGAGAAAGGTGTTTTGCAGGTTTCAGTTGTGGTTTTGTTCCAGGCTAAGAAAAAAGCCCTGTGAACTGATTTATGTTTACGTTTAGTGCAAATTCCTGGCCAAACCATCTTGAAAATGCCATCGCACGCCCTCCTGCAGGGCTAGCAACACTGACAACATCAAACACCCCAAGACCCTGGCTTGGTTTCTTAAAAATCATGAAGGTTCATTTACTATTCATAGTTCTTACCTCTCCATTCTGCAACTAGCTCGACAATCACAAGATTTTAAAGAAAAAGTAAGGGTTTTTTTACAAGGAAAGCAAAGATTAACAATTAATCACTTCTCCCAGGATTTAAAGAGAAGAATATAAATTACTGTAAGAAATACAGTAAGAAATAGTGGTGACACTCTCTGTGTTTCACAAGACCCAGCTTCTTGCTTTATTGTCACAGATTGACAGTAGATAACAAACCTCTTAGAAATATTAATCTTTGAAAAGGAAGAAAAAAAAAAGCCTGAAATGACTCTAAATTCCCATTTGGTGAATGGGCTCCCTGTGCCTGACACTAATTAATTAATCTCCTCAATCTAAATTGCTTCTTCTGCATCCCCAATCTACAGGGAAACTTAAACAAGACCTGAATGCATAAGAGGGGAAGCTGAATTTATTTAAGGTATCATTTAGTAGCAGCAATTTTCTGTCTTCATTTTTTTCTGTCTTCTGTCTCCCAGATTGGGCTTGGTCTCCAGGGATGCAGCAGCCTCTGGGTTAACTATTTTTAACCCATTTGGGGTTGGGGATGTGTGCTAGGGATGGATCTAAAGCAGTAAGACAGTAACAAGAGCTTCAGAGACACAGCCTGGGGCACATGGGTGATGTTCCCTCTGCTGAACTGTGCTGGGGTGATGGAAGCCAGGCATGAATTACAGAATCACAGACTGGCTGAGGTTGGAACGGACCTCCAGAGGTCATCTGGTCCAACCCCCCTGCTCAAACAGGGCCACCTAGCTAGTTGCCCAGGACCATGTCCAGGTGGCTTTTGAATATCTCAAGGGTGGAGACTCCACAGCCTCCCTGGGTGACCTGTGCCAGTGCTCAGACACCCTTACAGTGAGAAAGCATTTCCTGATGTTCAAAGGTAACCTCCTGTGTTTCAGTGTGTGCCTGTTGCCTCTGGTCCTGTCACTGGGCACCACTGAAGAGAGCCTGGCTCTGTCTTCTTTGCATAATACCCTGCAGGTATTTATACATATTGATAAGATCCCCCTGTGCCTTCTCTTCTCTAAACAGTCCCAGCTCTCTCAGCCTTTCCTCATAGGAGAGATGCTCCAGTCCCTTCATCGTCTTCGTGGCCCTTCATTGAACTCTCTCCAGTAAGACCATGCCTCTCTTGTATCAAGGAGACCAGCACTGGATCCAGCACTCCAGGGGTGGCCTCAGCAGTGCTGAGTAGAGGGGAAGGATCACCTCCCTCGACCTGCTGGCAATACTTCGTCTAATGCAGCCCAGGACACCATTAGCTGTCTTTGGAGCAAGGGCACACTGCTGGCTCAGCAGGACCCCCAGGTCTTTTTCTGCAGAGCTGCTTTCTATCTGGGTGACCCCCAGCATGTCCTGGTACCTGGGGCTCTTCCTCTACAGGTGCAGGACTTCACAGTTCTTCTTGTTGAACTTCATGAGGTTCCCATCGACCCATTTCTCCAGCTTTCTGAGGTCCCTCTGGACGGCAGCACGACCCTCTGGCATACCAGTCACTCATCCCCGTTTGGTGTCATCTGCAAATTTGCTGGGGTACACTCTGCCCCATCATCCAGATCATTAATAACAACGTTGGATAGGATCTGATCCAGGATTGACCTGGATGAAAAATGAAACCGCAGTCTGAGCCAGGAAAGTGCATGGTGGCCGGGACCTTTGGGGCTGGACATGCCCTGCGTGTCCCAGCGAGCCCGGCGGTGGGGCAGCCCCGCTCTGCGGGGGGGAGCCGGGGGGGTGCCACCTCCCGGGCGGGGACAGCGGGGACCCTGCGGGCACCAGCTCCGTCCGGCGGTCAAACGCTTCCCCCTAGCGACACAAGAGCACAAGAGCAAGAGTCCCGCCAAGGTGGAATTGCAGCAACCGTAAGCGAACCTTCTATCGCTGCACAGGGCAGGGAGCGGTTTGGGTGTTTTGCCCTCAGCCTTTACAGATCAGGCTCTACAGATGCAAATAACCCTTCTGCCGCCCAGCTTCGAGATGCTGTGCAGTTCTTCTGAGGACTGAGGTGCTTGAAGTGAAAAGGTTCACTTGCCGAGGAGGATGTGGTTGGGTGGTTCATTCGTTTCACTGCTTGAAAGCCTGGGCTGGGTTGATCTCTGCTTGCAGAGAGGCGGTCAGCCCCAGGTAACAGCCTCCTGCAGTCCCCCCCAGCCTGGACTGATGGAGCCCCAGTGTCTGCTGGTGGGTGACCACTGCTCCCACACTGGTGAGGACCTTACTGGGTGCAGTGGGTTCAGTCCTTCCCTCCACTTGGCTGCATGGAGTTAAGCAGAATAAGCAGGAGCAACATAAGGAGCCGGGAAGCTGAGAGGTCACTGGCTTCCCCGGGGCACTGCAGAGAGCAATGTCAAGCACACACGGCACAGCCCATCTGGTCAGCTCTTCATGCCCAGGGACAGCCAGGGTGGGGTGGGGACCAATGGTCATGGGACAGCCTCGCAGCAGCAAAAATGTGCAAATGCCACAAAGAAAACACAAGGTGGATTGGTGGACATAGCTGCTGGCAGGGAAAGGCTGTCAGCTGGGTGAAGGAGGAGCTGACAAAGCTTAACGAGATGGTTTGGGTGCTCTGGGTGCTGCCAGCGTGGTTGCTTGCTCCTAGGGGACAGGACAGCTCACCTTACCTCCCTTCCCCTCCGCAGCACACGTGGGTCCTTCTCTGCTCTTCACTGCTCAAATCCTTGCTGATTTACACCCTAGTTGTGGATACCAGGGAGCCCTACAGGACAATTCCTCTTAGGGTGAAAAAGCTGCTGCCTTTCTCAGCAGCAAACAAAACTCCCCATGGGTCAACTCACATCGCTTTGCTTTTTTATTCTGCACACCAGCTTTTTGGTTTTACAGACCAAACACCTGCATAAAGCATCTGGGAGCCAAACTGCACATTGAATGACTAGAGCATGAAAACACACACTTCCCGAGGCAATGATGTATGCTTGGATTAAACTTGAAATCCGATGGGAAGGGGTAGGAAGGGGCAGTGCTTTGCCAGGCCACAGCCCCTAGAGTCGCCAGGAGTGAGGGGCTTCTCTGGGCCCCCGAAATCCAAAAGCAAGGCTTGTCTCCAGCCCATCACCAGGTGGCCCTAGAAAACAGGTTTTGCCAGTCTTGCTGAGCCTTCCCTGGCTGGTTAAATCCTATTGCTTTTATTTTATTGGCTTTGGTTTTCTGAAAAGCAGAAATGAGGCCAATGTCATCTGCAGTCGTCCCTCTTCACCAGCATCTCTGGGAGGTCCTTTTGGGCCTGACCCCGTTGGACTGGTTTTGTCTCCACTGCCAAGCAGTACAGGGGGACGCTTCTGCGCCACAGGGTATTTGTTTGGTGTATCAAATATGGCTCCTTCGCAGCGCTGTGCAGATGGAGGAGGCGCTCCTTGGCACAGCTGCTACATCTACAGGCCAAGTGCAAGGTCCTGCACCTGGGTCAGGGCAATCCCCAGTATCAATACAGGCTGGGGGATGAAGGGATTGAGAGCAGCCCTGAGGAGAAGGACTTGGGGGTACTGATAGAGGAAAAGCTGGACATGAGCCGGCAATGTGCTCTCGCAGCCCGGAAGGCCAACTGTATCCTGGGCTGCATCAAAAGAAGAGTGGCCAGCAGGTTGAGGGAGGTGATTCTGCCCCTCTACTCTGCTCTGGTGAGACCCCACCTGGAGTACTGCGTCCACCTCTGGGGTCCTCAGCACAGGAAGGACATGGACCTGCTGGAGCAGGTCCAGAGGAGGGCCACAAAAATTATCAGAGGAATGGAACACCTCTCCTGTGAGGAAAGGCTGGAAGAGCTGGGGTTGTTCAGCCTGGAGAAGAGAAGACTGCAGGGAGACCTTATTGCAGCGTTGCAATACTAAAGGGGACCTATAAGAAAGATGGGGATAGTCTTTTTAGCAAGGCCTGCTGCAACAGGACAAGGGGTAATGGCTTTAAACTAAAGGAGGGTAGATTTAGACTGAACACAAGGAAAAAAAATTTTCACAATGGGGGTGGTGAAACACTGGAACGGGTTGCCCAGAGATGTGGTAGATGCCCCATTCCTGGAAACATGGAAGGACAGGTTGGATGGGGCTCTGAGCAACCTGGTCTAGTTGAAAATGTCCCTGCCCATTGCAGGGGGGTTGGACTAGATGGCCTTTGAAGGTCCCTTCCATCCCAAAGCATTCTATGATTCTATGATCTGTAGCAGGGACAGCAAGATGCTAGCACTGTGTCTGTCACATAGGTGCCCAACACTACTGTCTACCTGGCAATTGGAGAGCATCCCAATGGGAAATTCATGGAAGGGAGGCATTGATTGCAAGGGAGGCATTGATTTGCAACCCCTTCACTTGTCAGTAAGAACAAGCACCCACCCCAGGGGCTGTCACCCTCCTTCGGAAATAACACAGCACTATGGGAAAAGCAATCCGAAACCGTGCAGTTAAAGTTTGCCTAGGGGTAGGTTATCCATACAAGACCGTGTATTTTAGATGACCTCAGGAAGGGAAAAGCAGATAACAAATGCCACATGCTGGCAGCAGCTGTTTTGCAGCCACACTGTGCACTGACCCTGGCGCAGCTGGAGCCTGAGCCTGGGGGCAGGATGGTTTGGTGGCTGAGCACTGCTCCACAATGCAGGTGATTCGGATTAATCTCTGCCACAAAAAAAACCCTGCAACAGTGTGGTCTTCATCTTCTTGGGTCAACAGACTCCACCTGTGAAGCTAAAGCAGGGGAAGATGCTTCCTTGTTCTGCTGATGGCAGGCCCCGTGCTCGTCCCTCACCTGGCACCAGGGCAATGAAGTGCTGGCTGTCCGGGATGCCATAAGAAATTTCTGCCCCAGCTCTTAGTTGGCTTCTCCAGCCAGCTAGGGGAACTTAGGTTAGTAAATATAAAAGGCCAAAAGAGGGCAGCTTTTAGCTCAGATTCCTTCCTCAGCCCAGCAAACATAGGTGCTGGCCAGAGCAGAAATGTGCAGCAAGGACCAGGACATCAGCAGTGCCAGCCCTTGGCACCCCATGGCTCTGAGCCACAGGGTTTCTCCCAGCTCCCAGCCTCTGGCTGCTGAATCTCACAAGCATCAGCATGGACCTCTCATGGCTTGACCACAAAGCCCTAAACCAGACTCCTTCTCAGGTCACATACACCTGTGGTGACCTTCCCAAGGTTGACCTCTTCTTTGTGCTCTTCTCCCACCATGCTTGCCCTCCTTCCTCAGGGGTAGCGTCCCCCTGCCAGAAATTGCCCAGCAGCCAATAAGCATCACTTGGTCTGTAATTCCAGCCTGGTGATGTGAACATGCACCTCCAGCCCCATTTCTACACTTCATTACATGTCTTGGATTCCACATGATTGAATTACAGCTTTGCTGCATCAAGTGAAAATTAGCAGGCAGGTAATGTTCGACATGATGTGAAATTGCATCAGCAGGATATCAGTGTCCTTTCACCACTGTGCCTGGAAGATGCTAAGCAGAGCAGTAATTCCCCAGGCCCCAGAGGCTTGGGCACATCTTGCCATGATGGAGGTAATAATCAATGCTGCACTTATGCCTCTGACTCTTGGAGTAAGGAAGCCAGCAGGGAACAGACATGATTGCCCAGGGTGCAGCCTTGAAACTGGAGTGTCCTCTCCCCTGCACTGCCCACAGTGCCTGGGGGACAGCGGGGATGCTCCCTGTGCCCTGCCAGCCAGCCCTCAACTACCCTCATCATTCCAGACTTCAGGTTTTGGTTTATTTAAGCTGTTGCTACAGGGGGAGTTTGGGGCTGGCTGGAGGGGAAGGCTGGCGTGCATTAGTCAGGTGTGGATTAGTAGCTGAGATCTGATCTTCTACATGATCCTGGTGCATTTTTTTCTCTAAAACAGCCTCCAGCTGACTAAAGTAGCTGTAAACAACTGTACACCAGCTAAACACAGGTAAATCAGCTCCGAGCAGGATTTCCCCTTCTGGCCACAGAGCAGCTCCTTTAAGGGGGAAAAAAAAAAAAAAAAAAAAGACAGGCAGCAAATAAAGTGCTCTGACATTTTGGGGGGCTAAGCAGAAATTTGCGGTGCAAATCACCTGAGGAGGTAATATGAGATGCTGGTGTGCTGCTGGAGAGCACTGGGTGATTCATGAGCCCTAAATCTCCATCAGTGCTGCACTTTCACTCTCTTTGCCATGCCTGCAGCTCGGTAGGCTCCAAGATTTACTGCCCTGGGAATGGGTGCTGGGAAACTGAGGGTTTTTCTAAGCCTCCTGCTTATCACTGGCAGCAAGGCTAATCCACTTTTCTTTTTTTTTTTTTTTTTTTTTCTTGAAACAGAGTGTCACAGAAAAAGTATAGGGCAAAATCTGCAGCTCTGACTCCTTCCCCAGGCAAAACAACGTGCAGCCTTGGGCAGGAATTACACCAGGGTAGGGAGTGGCTGAGACCGAGCATTATTCGGGACAGGAATGAGGGAGGGATGCGTGACCATGTGGCTGCAGACAAACCTGAACCACGCTGTACATCATACCTGTGTGTGCTTAACCCTCCTGGATTCAGCATCCTTCCTCCTATGTGAAAGTGGTTTAGCCTTGCTTTGAATTTCCAGGCTGCCACATTATCGGGCACCTCCAAAAGAGCCCTTCAAGGCCAAATTGCCTCCCCACCCACGCTGATCGGTCGCGGGGGTGTTCGGTGTGTACCCCAGCATAGGACACCCTGCCAGGGAGGGGTCCAGGTGGAGACAGGGTGTCCTATGCAGGCTTTCTCCCCCTCAATTTTCACTTGGCTGCATTGTGCTTTGTATCCAAAACCAATGTGGTGTCCTGGGGTAACGAAACCAGCAGAGTTTCAGTCTCCTCTCCTCTGGCCCCAGGGTGCTTGTGAGCACTAAAGCAGTCGTTCAGAGCAGTTATTTACCCAGCTGGAAGCCAGGGAAGGGCAAGGGTTTATTCCCCTCCAGGCACTGTTTGTGCAAAAAATGTTCGGGGTCTGGTATGATGGCTCATCCAGGTGGGAGGAAAGGGTTGCTCCTCCCTTGCCCTCAGGCCAGGAGATGTCTCACCCACCCCTAGATGTGTCCTTGGCGAAGCAGAGATGAGGGGATGGAGTTATCTGTTCTCAAATAACGTCTCTTTTCCTCTGGGGTCCCCGCCCGCCTCCGGCTTGGGCTCCCCCAGGGCTTTCTTTCCCTCCTGCAAGAAGGGGTAGCTCTGCTTTGCCCAGCAGCCACGGCCCCGGCGGCCGGGAGGTGCTCAGGGATGAAGGACCAGTACCCCTGCTAGCAACGTCCCTGTCACCCTTCTGATGAGGGCAGCGGGCAGTTTAGGTGCATGGAGTCGCAGATGAAGCGGATAAACCCGAAGGCTGCTGAAAGCTCAGCCCCTGAAATGATCAAAGGAGGACATCCTACTTTCCTCACTCTCCGCACACAAGATTTTATTCCGAGCATCCAAGCAGTCAGTTAGGAAGCAGCCGAACCAAACTGTAGATGTAGAAGGGAGAAATTCCAGTGATGTTTTCCTTGATGCGGTGTGAGACAGCCTCGCGTCCCCTCCCGGTGCCCTCAGCTGCAGTGGCAGGACGTGGCACTCACTGTGCGAAAATGACGTCTGCCATCTCCGCAAATCGCGGGAACAAAGGCAGAGAGCTCGCTTCTTTTGTCTCTGCCTGCTCAAGTTCCTCCTGCCGAATTTCATGGATTGGGGGAAAAAAGTGACAGGCAGAGTTAGGGTGGCGATGCAAGCATAGCACAAAAAGGGTGATTTTCTTTGTGAAAATCCCAGCCTAACCAGCCAGAAAACCCTTGTGCTCTCCTTGCTTTAACCTGCAAACCTGTATTTGGTATGTATGAGTTTGCAGAGGAGATTTCCAGGCAGTTTCACACCGAGGAGATTCCTCTTCATCCAGCAAAAATCAGTAAGCTGTGGCATTCTGCCCCAGGATGCTGAGAAGGCTAAAAGCTTGTAAAGCTTCAAAGTGGGTTTGTACAAATTCATGGAGGGGAAAAAAACCCACCCCAAATTATAATACACATCTGCCCTGGTCTTGTGCTCCTCCTACTGCCTCCACTCCTGGCTGCTTACAGAGACACGATGCTGGGCAAGATGGATGTTGTGCTGCCTTGGTAAGGCTGTTTTCACATCAACTCCTTCAGAGGAAGATTTTGTTCTTCCTCAGTTTGTGGCTGTTTTAGCATTTCCTGGGGATGAGGCTGTAAAGTCGGCTTTAAGCTGGTCCTTGAAGGACTTTGCTTGGCCTGAGGAGGCATCTGAGGTCATGAAATGGAGCTGAGCTGCTGCGCTACAGATGAACGGATTATTTCTCACTCCTGCATTAGGAGCTCTGTGGATTCATTCATTTCTCCACTATTATGCTGCTGTTATCCACCCTCCATCCCTGTCTCCATCCCTCCCTCCACCCATCTGCCCAGGAGCTCCTGGGGACATCTCAGGACTGTGCTCCTCCAAGACCTCCTTGGCGCTGAGAGCCGGCATGCTCCAATGGGCAGGGATGGAGGGCCCTGCTCTCGGGACACGGACCCTCCCAGCACAGGGCTGAGCACGGGTGGGTGAGACAAAGCACAGAAAAACACCCAAGTGAGGCTGTCTCCAGAAACCACTCAAGAAACTGGTAGCAGAGGTGTGCATTGAACGTTTAGAGGTATAATCTCCTGTGAAATATTTGGTCTCTCTCTCTCATTATTCCCCTGTTCCCCTTCGCTCTCCCCCACTAATGCTTTCAGTGGGGATGCCTAGCTGTATCACACCGCTTCTGCAGCCTCGCAGGATAAAGCACTGCCTTGCCCGTGAGGGAGGACTCCCGTTAAATCTGCGATGCTCTTTTCCCTCAGAGTTAATATCCAGAAGACTCCTATGGGACTTGTAGGCTCTTCAGCCCTTAATGACCCTGCATTACCTGGCCTTGTCACCCAGTGAGTGGGCTGGAAGGTCCTTGGAAAGGAAGAGAGTGGATGAAGGAAGGAAGGAGAGGGGCACAAGAAAAGGATGCTGACCATGACAGGTGCAGATGCGCTGTCCCCAGAAAGGCTCCCCAAGGGCTTTCCCCCCACCGTCAGGGCTCGCAAACAGGGACGAGACTTTCCTACACCGTATTAGCCAGCGCTGCCTCTCGCAGCTCTCGCGGACCCAGGAAAGCCTCTGCTCAGGCAGAGCTCACTCACAAAACCCTGGCAGAAGAGGGGAGCAGCCTCCCCAAGCCGGCTGGAGACGCCGGTCCTGTGCCTTGTCCCGCCATCAGCGACTCGAGAGGTGGCTGCCGAGGTGGGTGCCGCAGTTCTGGCTCTCACCGCAGCCTTCGCGCTGTTCCCGCATCCCAGGCATTAGTCACGGTGATGCTATTAATTAGCCTCAGCGATCCCCAAGAACGGGGGCAGCCCTAATTACAGCCCTCGCCTGTTAACTTTGTTTGGGCTGGTGTCTCTGCTTTTAATGCAGAAACAAAAGGGAGCAGTCTGGGACAAGCGGTGCTATTAAGAAGGAAGGGGCAGGGGAGGGAGAGAGAATCCTGCCCGCTCCAGGAGTTGGGATGCTCTCTGCAAACCAATTCCCCCCCTGCCCAAGTCACCGGCTTTGCCAGAAACCGCTGGCAAAAGCTGCTGCTCCCAGGTTTGGCTTTGCCTGGGTGATAAAGGGCTAATTGGATGCAGATTAAAAGTCACCGTTACGGATAATCCGTCAGTGGGCCGTGGAAGCGCGGGAAGCATCCCCCCCGTTGTCTCTGGGCAGGGCGGTGGTGGATGTGTGCGGGCTCCGGCCCTTTGTGTTTCACAAAAAGAAAAAAAAAAAAGAAAAAAGATACTTTGAAACGCAAGATGAGCTGGGGGAAGGGAGATGGGATGGGGGGGCTGGGAAGAAATAATTGCCATGTCTAAAAACAGTTACTATGGCAGCAACAGTCTTGCTGCTGGAGCGAAATGTTGGGGACCGGCGAGCCGAGCCGTGCCTTTGTCAGATACTCCCAGGCACACATTTAGATGCTAATGCTGGCTTTAACCTTGGCTGCTTAACCTTGATGTGATGGGGGGGGGGGGGAGAAAAAACAGAGGAGGGGAGCTCGTAGAAAAGACGATTTTCCTCTCCCTAAATTTGCTACTGAATGGACTTGGCAGACTCCTCTCAGCTGCGATTAACACTGTTATTTCTGCACTTAATATTCAGCGGAGGCCTTAACAGCTTATTTATGGATAGCTGGCATTAGCTGCAGCATAATTCACCACTGCAACACTCCTGTTTATCTCCATCCCCTTGGGATCATCTGATATAAGGCCTTTTTTTTAGAAGATCCCCTAGGTTTGATCATCCTGTCTATCTAATCTTGCCTTTATTTATAACTCACAATCAAGGCTGGGGTGAAAAAACGAGGGGTGCAGAGGAGGGAAGTCTCTCCTTTGGACTTTGGCCGTTGGGGGCAAAGAAATTTTTGTGGCCTGTTTAGAAAAGGAAGCCTTTTGACTTGAAGCTCAAAGCTGTCTTCAGCAGTGCGGATGAAGGAGGAGGGAGGGAGAGGGTTAGAAGTGATGGAGGGGAGAGGAGGAATTCCCCGGAGGTTCTGCCTGGCCACAACACCGAGGGCTGAAATAGCATCTCCTGGGCTGGACCTGGCACTCCTGGACCCGCGCATGAGCTCACAGCCTGAAGGTAAATTCCTAAAGCACAAACGCATTGCACACAGATCAGCCACTAATTCTTGGGGCAGCCCCGGTTGCCACTTGCCTTGGGATTATCCTTCACAGCAGCATTTAAGAAAGCTTTTGCTAGAGCAATTCAGGCAGAAGAGATGAGAGCGGTGCCGGATCTGCTGGTGACATCACTCACAGATTTGACCCTATTCTTCTATTTCTGGTGTTTTTTTCTTTAATGCTCCAGCTCCTGGAGTCAGGTGATCAGTCACAGCTTTCTCCACTTGCCCTTGGAAGCTCATTACCTTTACTAGGTCACAGAGAAAAGCCTGAACTCACGCCAGCTCAAAGGCCAGCTGATCAGGACAACCCCGGTGCACAAAACATTTTCATTTCCAGCCCATACGACGCCTGTGCCTTGCTTTTCGAATGTCTGTGCAGAGCGCAGAGGTAACACCGCCTCACATGTGCCAAGGAGCTTTTCTGCCAGCTGCATGTTGTAGGGACGGAGCTCCCTGCACTTTTCATGCTATCACCACATGATGATTTCCATCAAAACTGCGCCCAGTGTCACCTCTGGAGACCATCACAGCAAGCTGCCTGTATTTTTAATGATGGCATGTGTTAGCAGGTAATCTTATCTCCATGCAAAGCTGTAACACGCATCCTCAGGATGAAATATGAATATGAGAAATGATCCCACTCCAGCCTGACAATCCTCACTGCACGCTGTGTGGTGAAAGCATCTTAAATTAAAAGCAGTATCTGTCTTCTGCAGTACACTTCTTTCTCCGGGGCTTTCTAGTTAAGCTGTCAGATACAGTTGATATTTATTTTACAAATGCTGTAAAAGAGGGGATGGCTAATATTGCAGGAACAACCCTGCTGCTGCTCTTTGGCTCAGGAGAAATACCAGCAATAAATGCAATGGCAAAGAGCGGAGCAGGCAGCGGAGGTGACTTCCCTGTCCCCACACTGGCCTGGAAGGGGCTTCAAGGAGGAGTAGCTGGGCCAGCAGCCGCATGGCTTGGGGCACTGAGCCATGCTGGGCCCTGGGGGGGCTAGCTAGCCACAAGGACTTCAGGGGCTTTAACATGGGTTGAGGGCATTCACAGCATTTATGAAGTATGAGACTCAAAAAGCATTAACAGCAGTGATGAATGTTAGTGTCCCCCTGCCTTAGATTCAGCGCAGGTGATGTTTTGCCCTCCAGGCATCTCTCAGCTTTGGGAGACTGTGACAACCCTCCGGGGGACACAGAACGCTCCATGTCCCAGCAATACGCTGGTGGTGGTGACTCCCAAGCTCCCAGCGCCAGCGCAGGCTCTGCCTTTCCTGGAGCAGAGCATCGCTTTCCTGCTTTCTGGGCTCAGCTCCTTGCTGGTGCCAGGGGTCCCCGCAGAGCTGTGCCTGAACCACTTTTGCAACCCCTCCCTGATTCCAGCACAGGAAGGACATGGACCTGTTGGAGCGGGTCCAGAGGAGGGCCACAAAAATGATCAGAGGGGTGGAACACCTTTCCTATGAGGAAAGGCTGAGAGAGTTGGGTTTGTTCAGCCTGGAGAAGAGAAGGCTGCAGGGAGACCTTATTGCAGCCTTTCCATAAAGGGTTACTACAAGAAGGATGGGGATAGTCTTTTCAGCAAGGCCTGCTGTGGCAGGACAAGGGGTAATGGTTTTAAACTAAAGGAGGGTAGATTTAGACTGAAAACAAGGAAAAAAATTTTCATGATGAGGGTGGTGAAACACTGGAACGGGTTGCCCAGAGAGGCGGTAGATGCCCCATCCTTGGAAGCATTCAAGGCCAGGCTGGATGGGGCTCTGAGCAACCTGGTCTAGTTGAAGATGTCCCTGCCCATTGCAGGGGGGATGGACTAGATGGCCTTTGAAGGTCCCTTCTATCCCAAAGCAGCCTGTGGTTCTGTGATTCCCTCAGCCGGGGATTACACATGGTGCAGCAGAAGGTCCCTCCTTGTGTCTCTGTGCATCGGCTAATGCCTTGGCTTGGAGCTATTTTTAGTTTCGGGGTTTTTTTATGGTTTCTGTGGCCGGTGACGATGAAAAGCGCAGGGATAACCAAGCGTGAGCCGCAGGCGGGCACAGGGCGAATTGGCTCGCGGGGGCCCCCAGCCCCGCGGCGGGGCTGTTCTGTCCCCGGGCGCAGGGGCGCCGCGGGGCGCCGGCGGTGCGGGCAGGCGCGGGGACGGGCAGGTGCCGGCGCGGGCAGCGCGCGGGGGCGGGGCCGGCGGAAGGCGGCGGCGCGGCCCCTCCTCCCGGGCGGGGCGGTGGCCGCCAGTCCCCGCGCGCTGCCGCCGCGTGGAGCCGCGCTGCCCGCGCGCTGCCCGCTCCGCGCCCAGCCCAGCTCACCCCGAGCCGTGCCCCTGCGGGCCGGCGGCGGCGCGGGGATGGGCGCGGGGCTGTGAGGGCGGCGTGAGCCGAGGCCATGGGGAACATCTCCTCCAACATCTCCGCCTTCCAGTCCCTGCACATCGTCATGCTGGGCCTGGACTCGGCGGGGAAGACGACGGTGCTCTACCGGTTGAAGTTCAACGAGTTCGTCAACACCGTGCCCACCATCGGCTTCAACACGGAGAAGATCCGGCTGAGCAACGGGACGGCCAAGGGCATCAGCTGCCACTTCTGGGACGTGGGCGGTCAGGAGAAGCTGCGCCCGCTCTGGAAGTCCTACAGCCGCTGCACCGATGGCATCATCTACGTGGTGGACTCAGTGGACGTGGACCGGCTGGAGGAGGCCAAAACGGAGCTGCACAAGGTGACCAAGTTCGCCGAGAACCAGGGTACCCCGCTGCTGGTCATCGCGAACAAGCAGGACCTGCCCAAGTCCCTGCCGGTGGCCGAGATCGAGAAGCAGCTGGCCCTCCACGAGCTGACCCCTTCCACCACCTACCACATCCAGCCCGCCTGCGCCATCATCGGCGAGGGGCTGACGGAGGGCATGGACAAGCTCTACGAGATGATCCTGAAGCGGAGGAAGTCCCTCAAGCAGAAGAAGAAGCGGTAGAAGCCCCGCAGCCGCGGGGAGGGATGGGGCAGCAGACAAAGGAACCGAGGGGGAGAGAGAACCAAAGCGATCCTTTTTGTTTTCAATTGTGATTATTATTTTTTTCCTCACCCCCCCCCCCCTTCCAAATGAAAAGACAACAGTGGCGATAACAAAGCCGCTCCTGCCAGCCGAGCCCAGATCCCGGCTGCGGGCGAGAGCCGGGATCTCCCCTCTCCCACCCCCCCCTTTCCGTGGACCCCCGTGCTCCCAAGGGCCGGATCCGGACCTCCTGGGCCCCCGGGCCGGGCTGGAGGCGTGCTAACGGGGCGAGACCCGCTCCGTCCTTCGGGACCACCGGGCTTTTGTCTGCCGGGGGCGAACAGGGCAGGACCCTGTTGAAGTGCATTTGAGAGAAGCCCAGCGTGCTTCTGGATCTTTAACGTGTGCGTTTTGGGGTGGGGGGTGTGTAGCGGGGATGCGGCGGGGGGGCATGGATGCTATAGGAGAGGGCGAAGGCAGCGCCCGGGCTCGGCAAGGTCAGCGGTGAGGGGGCTTCCAGCTGCGCCCCGCTGCCTGCCCGCGCCCCCGCGTCCCCCCCCCACGTTTGTCGGTGGGAAGGGGTGTTGAAAGCGGGGGGCTGGACCGGCACAAAATGTGTGTTGGGGGTGTGTGGGTGACGGGCAAGGGGAAAACCCCCCAACCCCCTCTGCCCCACCCCCCGCTTGGTGTTTTAGGGCGCGGATGGGTGCAGAGCAAGGACAGGCAGCCTTCAGCCCGGGGAGGGGTGTAAGGCTGCGGCGCCGGGGGTGCTTAGCAGCTAATGACTGGTGCTGAGCTTTAAGATGTTTGCTTAAAAAAAAAAAAAAAAGAAAAAAGAAAAAAAAAAAAGGCAAGGGTTTTGGATGAACGCTGCTGGAAGTGTTGGGGGGGGGGGGTGTCCAGGAGTGTCCCCCTTCTCAAAGGCTCAGTTGTGTCATCTTCTGAAGCAAAGCCCCGATCAGGTCTTTATTGTGCCCAGGCAGAGGCATGCTCCAAGGTGCTAATTTGCTCCAGCTGGGGTGATCCAAACTAGGGGTTATTTAAAACAAACAAACAAACAAAAAAGCAGGCTTCATGGTACTGGTCACTGTGCTGCTCCGTGGTCGGTGCAGGAGATCAAGGCAGTGCTTGCTAAACGTGGGTTTTTGGAGGGTCATGGCAGGGCAGGATGGATGGCTGCCGGCACTGAGATGGCCAGAGCCTGCAAAATCTCTGCTGCAAAGGGACTCGGCGGTGCCGGGAAAATGGCAGGGTGTGAAGAGACGTGTGTGTGGGGGGTAATATAGGGGAGTGTTAGTTTTCTATAAAGATTTAAACCCGATTCAAAGTAGAGAGCCCCTTGCTGCCAGCAGTAGCCATGTGGGCTGCCTCTGCCTGCTGAGCACCTGGGGCAGGGTCAGGCCCTGCCGCGTCCTTCTCCGGTGTGTAGGTGGACATTTTGGCACTTGGATGGGACTGAGGTCCTGGGGACCAAAAACCATTTGGTCTCTGTGTTTTGGCCTGGGACCCATCTCACTGGAGGAGAAAACCAGGGTCCTGGCTTTCCACGCTGCCCAGGGAGCAGAAGCAGGCAGCCCTTGGTGGGCCAAATACCCTGAATTTTGAGCCATGCAGTCTGGTGGGTGTTTCTGGTGATTTTACACCAGCCTTCCTGTTTGAAATCCCCTTCCCAGAGCAGCCAAGGAGAAACCACCAAGCAGACAAAAGAAAAATGCCCTTCAGGTTTCAGGGAGTTGATTCTTCCCTTGCAGCGATGAGCGCGGCACCTTCCAAATAGCATTTTTTTTGTTAGGAAACAGATGTTGCAGACAAATAGTATTTCTCTTCTTGCGGGATTTGAGTTCTCAACGTGAGTCTTGACTTGTGCACTGAGTGAGTGGGCTGGTCCCATCAGTTCAGGTGGCTCTGTTCCCGCTTCCTTGGGTTTTCTTTGCTTTGTCTTCACCTCCAACACTGGTACTTGCTGTCGAGAGAGAAAAACAAAAAAAATTATTTTTGATGCCACAGAAGCCACATGCATTAACCCTTTTTTGGCGAGTGACCCATTTTAGAGGCGAAATATAAAGCTATGATTTCCCCACCAGCTCAAAAGTGATCAGGTTTTAAAAATGACACGTGGAGGCTATTAGTTGTGTGTTTTGCCTCCTTGCTGTCAAGACGCAGGTCTCCGTTTGGCAAGTGCTGGCATGGAAAGCCTGGTGGCATGCATTTACAGAGCTTGGTCCTTCCTGGGGGTTCGTTACACCCAGCTCAGCTGAGCATCCCCTTGGAGAAATGGCAGGCTTTTGGCAGAGCACTTAAGCGTGCACTGAACTGGCAGCGCACACTTGAAGGTTCAGCTGAGCCAGGTGGGATGCTGTCACAATGCTGTTCCCACCAACTCTGCTTTCTGCAATAATTAAAAAGACTTTTCTAATTAGTAGCTAATGGCTTCCGTGGTATTTCTGTAACATTTCACAAGTGTACGCTGATTTTTCCTGTATGAAGATGTGCTTCGCCTATGGAGGGCTAGAAGAAGAGGTGCCTCAGCAAAACATCAGTTAAGGGAAACTGCCTGGGTCGTTGCTCTGAAAATGAGCTGGGCTTTTTGCAAGGTTGTGCATCTTCTCTAAATATGTTTGAATGACTTTTTTTTTTTTTTTTTTTAGCAGCTGTCATGAGGTACCAGTCTCATTGTCTCATTTCACCAGGTACCTTCAGGGTGTTCCCGTCAGTGTTGGATATCCTGCTGCCCCTGTCCCACCCTTGCCATTGTCCATCAGTCTCTGTTCCTCCTGTCTTTTCTTCTTTTTTTAAAAGATGCAGACATAGTGCTGTGAACTGAAATAAATTATTTATACAATGAAAGGGCCTGATAAAAAAAAAAAGTGTTCTTCTGCTTATTTCTCAATATCAATGCTGCATTTTACAGTTGGTTCTCATTGCATGTTATGAAGGAGGTTGCTTCTGCCTCCCTGGGGAGAGGAGATGTGGGCACGGGGACAGAGAATTGACGTGCTCAGGATCACTCTGCACCGAGCAGCACGCTGGCATGGGTCTGTCGCATGGCAGCTCTCTGCAGCGTGTCCCTCTAGGACGTGGGGAACATCGATAATTTTGCGGTTAATGAAATCTGAGCTCTTCTGCAGGTCACTTAATGTCTCTGCATCTCTGCTGCTGTCCCTGAAAGAGGAGAATACTGTTCATTATGGGTATTTTCTTCCCTCACCTCTTTTAATTTTAAATCTGTGTGAAGGAGGCGATCACCCTGTGCGCAGCACTTAGAGGAGGGTGTGGCTTTTTTAAATGCGTGGCCTCAGGCGAGCCGTGTCAGTGGCAGAGAGCCAGGTCTGCAGGGGTTAAAGCACCAGGCGGGCAGTTGAGAACAGGATGCTGCAGAGCTGGAGGCCGCCTCTGCTCCTGGGTGGCTGCTGACACAGGAAACACAGGGTGACATTTTGGAGAGGAGAGCCAGAGCCGGGTGGTAAATGACTTTTTCTTTCTTTTTAAAATGATGATACAGCAGCCAGAGAGGAAATGATGAGCCCAATTCATGAAAGTGCGATTTGGCAGGGCTTGTGAGCACTTATACTGCTCAAGGTTTGCGCTAGGCTCCTCTCTGCTTCCCACGTGACCCCCCCTGGTTTCCAAGGTACACAGTGCCCAGGTGAGAGGACATGCCGTCTGCTTTGCAGGATCAGGGCCATGGCACTCTAAAGGGCCGCAGGACCTCGAACCTAAAGTCTTATCCAGTGATGCAGTTACTGAGCTGCTATCAAGGCTGTTGATACATGCCCAGAAATCACTTGGAGCTGAGTTGGACGGTGATCTGTGGCATTCAAGGATTGAGTTGCTAGGTGCTCATCTGCCTCATGACCATGTGGAGAGCCTCTAAAAGGTGTGGTTCCCCGCAGGCTCCTTCCTTGCACAGAGCATCACCAATGTGTTCCTGTATCTCTGCCATGCCAGTGGCACTGTGGGCAGTGTGGTCCAGTCCAGCGCTCCTGAAGATGCTTCTGACCATTGCTTCCCTGTTTTCCAGGCAGCATGCGGGACATCATATGTTTCTCCTGGCCTGCTTTTCATGGATCTGAAAGCCCAGGAGAGGACGCTGCAGTGCCTGCACCCTCCTTAGTGTGAAGGGACTCATCCTCACTGATCCCACCTGGTGGGAGCCGATTTATGGGGGTTTTCCTGCTGGCATGGAGTTGTGCACACTGGTGTCGTGTCCCTGTACGGGCTTATCTGTGCCCCAGGGAGCCCGGACTTGGGTCCCTTGGGCACACAGGGTGACCTGCTGTGTCCCGCATGGAGCTGGGGGGCTTCCGTCCTCCTCCTGGTTTAATGGGGTGAACGACTTCTGTCCCTGTGATGGAGGAAGAGAAACAGCCAGAAGGGTTTGGGCTGTAGGTTTTGAGAGGCTGTGACTTTGTGTGTGTGCAACTGTGCAACTGGATCTACCCCCCAGCCCTGTGAGCAGGGGGGGGCTGAGCTGGGATGTCTCAGTTTATTTTGCTGCCAAAGCCACTGGCTTGTGGGAAGGGGTGGGAGGTGTTGCATCTTCTTGCAAGCAAAGCTCCTTGTGCCTTGAGCTGCAAGGATGGACATCCTCCTTCAAGCCACACAGCCTCTCCTCCTGGCCGGAGAGTGCTTTCGTCAGCAGGGGTTTTTGCGTGTTTAGGCCAGTTGTCATGAAAACATTGCACAAGGAGCTTGCTGACCTTGTGGCGCCCTGAAGCAGTACACTGGCCATGATTTATGCTGCTGTACCATTTCCCTGAGCAGGCAGTTCAGCAAAACAGTGAGTGATGCTGGAGCTATGGTCCCCAGCCTGACGTTTGGGAACTCTCGTGGCATGTGGAGCCCAGGCCACCAGGCAGTGCCCAAGGATGCTGCCCCTGCATGGGACCAGCTGGGAGGAAAAGCAGTGAGGAAGCAGTTGGGCTATTGGCTGCATCAGATCTCTGCAAGCATGGGCTAGGAGCAGGTGAGAGGGACCTGCAACCTTTCCCATTAAAGGGCAGAAAAGTCACAAAGAGAACAGACCAGGCCTGGGGTCCAGCCAGGAGCAGCAGGACATGGGGTTAGGACAGAAATAAGTGGACAGATGAGCTACCAGCATGTCCCCCAGCCATTTCTCTGCAGGTCCCTGACATGAAAGCCACCAAGGGAGGGCTTCTGAGTGATCTTCGCTTGCTCTTGCTGACAAGAGTGCTTCAAACACCTTTCTGATGGTTTGGCCTGTCCCACGTTTTCATGCACGTAGCTTCATGACATCTCCTTCACCCCAACAGCCCTGCAGCCCCTCTTCTGCAGAGTATCCCTCTGCCTTGCCTCTTGGTGTCGCAGCTAAACAGGTCCTTCTCCCTCTCTTTCCCCTGTTTGCCTTGTTAAGCTGAATCTCTCTGCTTTATTTCAAATGGGATTTCCTTCCAAGCAAGTATCTTTAAAAGGATCATCTTGGTTAATGTAATTCGTAGAGTGCGGAACCCTTGAAGCATGGTGTAATGCGAAGAGAGCTATTTCTTTGCACAGCACAAGGTACTTCCAGTCAAAGTTTGGGTGGGGTGAGGATGAACGTCTCTTTAAAATGGACTATAAGCCATTACAAGAAGAAAAAAAAAAAATCCGACACTGATTGAGACTTGGACCCCGTTTGCTTTGTTTTCATTCAGTCAGCTCCATCCTAGAGCTTCTTCAGCGTGAATTACTCCAAATCGCATGTACTTTTTGTCTGAGCAGCAAAAGGCCACTGCTGTGAGTCAGGTCTGCAGGACACTAGGCACTTCACATGCATATCATGCAAAAAAAAGGTAGTGCTTGCCTAGTAGAGCAAAAATGAGATATTTCAGCACAAGCATATTCTTATTGAGGATAGTTCATGATGACTAGGGAATATGGAGAGCCCAGCCTGGGAATATTTGCTCTAATAAACCATTCTGTTTTTTTGGCTTAGCTTGTGTTTGCTTCCCTCAGATATTTGAGTGAGATTTAAGGGAGGAAAGCTTACAAAAAAGAGCAACTCTCCAGCAGCTACATTAAAGTACTGGTGGAAGGTGAGCAGGTGTTTCTGCTGGAGCTATACCCACCCAACAAGTGACCAGAAATAATCCCACATGCCTAATGACCCCCTTGTCCTCACTCCCTGACAGCCTTGACTAATGACATCTTATGGCTTGCAAAAATGCTGTAGCACAAGGGGAGTTTGTGAGAAGTGCTGCTGAGCCCACGGCCACGGGGCGCTGGGGGAGAGGGAGGGCAGGCTGCTTGCAGACACTGGGAAATGGGAGGCAGAGATCATCTCACCCGGCTCTTCATCAACCCACAGATTATATTATAATTTATTATTATTGTTTATTATTATTTTCATTACTTCAGCCCAATGGTACCCAAATTTTGCAGCTGGAGTGGGCTACTGTCAGCTTACAAAGTTTCTTGTGATCCCCCACTGCTGGGTCTGGAGCATTCCCAAAAGTTGGTGTCCAGGGAGACAGGCACACCCAAAGCTCCTGATCCCACCTGGCATTTCTTTCAAGTCTGTATTTTACTGCCGGAAAGAGAGTAGGACGCAAAGCTGGGTCTCAATGCAGTTTTTCAGTCTCTGCCACCTGCTCCTGCTTAACCCTGGTCACTTTAGATGCCCCCAGGCCACTGTTCCGCAGGTGTAAAAGAAGGTTGCCAGCATTTTTCTTACTCCCAAGGCTAAAAAAAGAAATTGGTTGTGTTGTGATACTCAGAGCCCCATACTAAAGATACTAAATGTGCAGGATTGTCCCTTACATGGTGGGGAAAGGGGTTGAATGGTGTTTGGGTTGGAGGAGATTGCTGTAGGTCCAGGTATTCCTGTTTGCACTGCAGGCAGAAGAGCTATATCAGGGCTGAGTGCCTCAGTGCAGCATCCAGCTGAACTTTATTTTATGAGCTGTGGCTCTCTGAAACCCTCCAGCCATATCCTCCAAGTTATGGCTACAAGAGGGAAGTTAATAACCTGTTTCAAACCCCTGACCCCATACCTGTTGGCTCCCCTGCAGCTACAGGGACAGTAATGAAGTCCTGCAGGCAGAGAGGATGGCATGGAGGCTCCTGCCACCGCCATAGCACCGTGCCAGCAGTGGACAGGCTGTGTCTCCAGGGCTGGAGGCAGCTCAGGACCCTGCAGATCCACCCACACAGAGGTGAAAGACTAGCATGGCAATGGGAAATGGGAACACAGGGAAATTGTTGTGCTGGTTAATGTTTAAGTAGCTCTTGGAAAGCCTCCTCCCTTGCTGCTTGCACTCTCTAACAAGGGGGCCCTTTCAACTCTTTGGCAACTTCCCCATCCTTTGGCTTCTGCTGCCTGTGTAAAATGTCCACAGCCAGGAGCGGGAATGGCAATGCTGCAGCTTTGCAATGTTTTCTTGCCCACCGCATCCTCCCAGGATGGACCATGCTCTTTCCCAGCCAGCCTTCAAAGCCACCTGATTACTTATAAGGAGGGATCTGTTACAGCTGGTTGGTGCCAAGATGACAATGGATTGTGGAGAAAACTCCCCAAAAAATAACAACCCACCACCCACACACCATTCTTGGAGTGTGCACTCGGTTGTTCCCCATGCAACCTAGCTAGTGACAGCCACATCTCCAGAAGAAATGGCCTTTAGCCTTCCCCATGCAACTGCACAGGTCTTTGTCTCCCATGCACGGCCAAGGGTTAGCATGTGGTGGTCCCAGAGAGGTGGGATGATATCCTGCTGATATCTCCCCACAAACCTCAGCCCAGCCCTGAGACCTGCTGCATTTCTTCTGGGACTTCCAGCAGCCCCGGAGCATCTCAAACTGGGAATGGAGCAAGGATGGTTTAAACTCATCCCCTGCCAGTTTTGCCTGCAGCTTCTGGCACCAAAGCCAGCCATCTTCCCACCCAGCCCAGCCTCTCCTAAGGTGCTGCCCATCTTTGTCTTTTCATCACAAGGCTGTGATGCAAAGAGTTCCACTACAATTTGTCCCTCATCAGCTGCAAAACCTCATGCAGGACAAATAACCCATCTGGGCCTCCCTCCCCATGCTGACTGCCTGTAAAACTCGATTAGAGCAAAGCAGGTGGTGAGGGGGTAAAACTGTTTATTAAACCTCAGCATCAGCATTTCTTTTCAGCCTGGCTGCTCTGTGTCCCTGGTAACTGCCAGGGTGTAATGGGTGAAAAGCAAAGCTTGATTGCAGGCAAGGAAGTCCTGGTGTGACAATGTGTTTGAAGAGAGCGGTGGAGCATGAGGAGGCCATAAATCCTTCGGGAGGTCACTGAAAGCGCTGGTTTGGGAAAAGTGAGCCCTGCTGGAGTTTTGTCACTGTGGTCTGAGGGTTTATAACTTTTGAGGATGCTCTGAGATAAGCAGAACTTGTACTGGCTCATTTTAAGCTAAAAATTGGCTTAGCCCTGGATGAGGAACAGCCTGGGAGAAGAGGTCTTGGGGTCCACTAACAATATCCTTGTCCCCCACTTCCTCCCCACACCAGCTTTGCTGCAGGGCTGGAGCCCAGGTGCCTGTTGAGGCAGCAAATGCGGACAGACACAGGCTGCTGCTCCCCACCCGCTTATGAGTTGCTAACACCAGGGCTTGATGTTTATCATGTGGTTGCCCATGGGAGACTTGGGTGCCCAGTGCTCCTTTATTTTTAGCTGGATAACAGAGAGTGACGCAGAAAGATGGGAGGGAGAAGGGGGAGACTGTGTCTGCTGAGACCAAGGCAATGTTCAAGTTCCTTATCTGTAATTACTTCCAAAGAAGTCCTGGATATGTTTTTATATATATAAATATATATACACATACATATGTATGTATGTACGTATGTATGCATATATCCAATCCATGTTCTGTTTTATGTATATATATAATCGCACACAGGGAGAGTACCAGGAGACCTCTCATACCAGATGTTTCATTAGCTCTTGTGTCACCAGAGCCTCATTTTCCCCAGGGTTTCAGCCCTGCCAGGCAACCCTGTGCCAGTGTTCCAGCGGGGACAGCCGGCTGGCATGACAGCTCGAGCATATGTTAGGAGAGAGAAACTTTGGTCTGACTTCAAACACGAGTTGGAGTTGGAAAAGCCTTGTCTTCGCCAATGGCCGAAGGACCTGCATTACAGCTTATGAAAGCTCCTTTCCCCCATCGCGGTCCAGCACGTGCCTGATGGTGCTGGGCACTGTCAGCACTGAGCTGACTTGTTCTCTGCCAGCTCGTGGGACCGAGCTCTGGTGTGGGGCTCACCAACTCCAATCCCTTCAAGAAGCCTTCTTGCCTACTGGCTGAGCCGTGGGTCTGCCTACCCCACTTAAAGAGGATATTTCTTCTGGTGACTGGGAGACTTTTAATTTCCAACCCACAACTTTTCCCAGCCACTTTGTGCCCATTGGCCCCTGTGCCAGAGTTATCCCTTAGCTCAAACAGCTCTCCTCCCCACTGGGCGTGGATGTGTTTATAGAGGCAATTACAGCTCTCTCAGCTACCATCCTGTGGGACTGGGAAGAACCTCTCCATGTCCCAAATAAACTGGGTCCTATTTCTGCTCTGAAACCAGGGAGGGTGAAAGAAGGAAATTCAACGAGATAAGAAACCCAGCATATCCTCCAGACTTGGGCTGAAGGTACATCAGAGAGCTTGAGGTGACAGGGATGCTTTTGATGGGCTGGGCAAAGTGGGGTGTCTTTTGGAGCCTGTTTGCCTGGGCAGATAGGGCCAGACCCAAATTTCCACTAAGCCCTGAACTGGGAGTGCTGCAGTGGAGCTGCCCACAGAGGCAGCATGGGGATGGCCATGCAGACCTGTGAGGTCATGTCTTGGTGATCAATAAACTAGCATGAGAGAGGCCTATGCAAATTGTTGGCATCTGTAATGGAGCTGCTTGGAAACCATCCAGTGCCCCTCCTCCCTTACCATCCAAAACCAAGAATTCGCTAAAAATGAGCCATTTCATGGAAATGCTGATGGCAAAATGCCACTACGGGGTTGAAAAAGAAGCAAGCCGCAGCATTTGGATAATGCTGAAACAACATTTCTGGAATGGGTCATGTTTGCTTTGAGATGGCTCTTTACTGGAAGTTTTTTAATGCATGTTCTGTTATTAAATGTATATAATGAAATCTACCTTGAAATTTGAGCAGGGCACAAGGGGATCCTATGCTCCACAGCACCGCTTCTCCCCCTGCCCAGCATCTCTGGCCTCCTCCCAGCGGGGTGATGCTCGCCAAGAGCACACGGACACACATGGCTCACCTGGCCTCACTGGGAGATCCTTCCATCTTCTCCATGCTGTAGGTTTTTTCTCACTGGGTATCCAGGAGTCTCTGATATCAGTAGTCCAGAAATCTCAGGAAACTCTTGGGAGCAGAAATGACAGCAGAAGAAATCCTATTCCTTTTCCCCCTGCTCCTAATCTCCTACCCCGTTGGAGCTTCTTTTATCATGAAATATGCAGAAAATTGTTGGGTTTCTAATGATCTGAACTCCTCCAGTCAAGACAAGACTCGGCTTGCAAAGAATGTGAATTATTTATGTGTAGATAATAATGAGAGGGAGAGCACGAGGAAAAAGGTGTTTGTCTTTCATTCCCCTCCGTGCTGCTCCCGAGGCTTTGCCCTACCCAGAATAGCTATTCCTGATTATTCCAGGTGGACTAATTTACGTGGGGAACTTCCTTTGACTCTCTAAGCAGAGCCCTCCTTTTTGCTTTAATCAATGTGGATGCCATTGCTAAATAGTGGGGAGAGGGAAAGACTTTTCTCCCCACATTCACCCTAAA
This sequence comes from Nipponia nippon, assembly GCF_047370975.1. Classification (NCBI taxonomy): domain Eukaryota; kingdom Metazoa; phylum Chordata; class Aves; order Pelecaniformes; family Threskiornithidae; genus Nipponia; species Nipponia nippon. Next base: position 58,783,534 of record NW_028262369.1, read on the forward strand.
CCTGTATTCTTTTGCATCCTTGCATATCCTGGACTAGCTTTTCTTTGTAGGCAGGTCCCCAGGAACAGCACAGAAATTCAGCTTCCAGCTCCAGCTCCAGCCTTGCAAATGCAGTGACTCACTCTCAAGAAACCTGATTTTGCTGGCATAAGCCAGAAGCCCTGATACTTATCTCTTTTCAGAAGCCCCAGCAAGGGCAAATATATAGCTTGTGAAAAAGTATCATGGCAGAAGAACAGCTTCAATAAACAGTTTTAATATACGAAATGTCAGGAGATTTTTGACTGCAGGAAAATGCCTGGGAGCCTTACACTGTGTGGTGGGACTTTGAGAGGCAGATTCAGTTCTCGGTTCTGTATAACGTCCTGCAATGCTTAAATGGGGCAAAGGCACAAAAATAATTGAAGATCTACAGCTCAGCTACTCTTTGCAGCAGGGGGAAATGTTGAAAAGGAAGGGGAAGGTGTTTGGAAGTAGGAAACAGAGACTCCAGTGCATCTCTCCTCTTGATGTGAGCTCCCAGGACATTGCTAAGGGCAGATCATGAAAAGTCTACTCCTGCTGGCAAACATAGCTGAAGGCAAGGGGGACCAGCAGTGATTAGAGCTGAAAAGGTAATTCTGCTTAAAAAGGTGCCCTTTTGCTGAGAGGAATATTGGCAGCTTCAAGTCTGATTCAGAAAATAATGCAGGGAAATTTCTGAAAAGCTCAGACTTTTCTTCCCTCTCTGCGTCTCAAAAGGGACTGATCTGTTTCTTTTCAAAGCAAAGAGAGATTAAGCCTAAACCTGAATTCCTCACTCCATCCCCACCTTGCTTTTTTTTCTTGTCCTGTCCTGACTTTGCTGTTGATTAGGTCACTCAGAAAAAAAAACTAACCCACATGGAGATTTTTCTCTCCTCCCCATCCTCAACATCTGTCATTAGCAGAGGGGGGGGATAGGATGGGAGTGAGATTGTTTTACTGTCCCTGCCTGAAACCGCCCCTTTAGCCAGACCCTACATTAATGGCAAAGTAAGAGTTATGTCTTGACTGAGTGAAATAGGACAGAGAGGGAGCTTTGCAAAGATGGTGCCTAGCTAAGTTGATCATGTTGCTTGGTGCAGTTATGAGCTAAAACTAGTGGAAAGTCACATTCTGATTAAAAAAGAGAGTATTTTGTCAAAATAGGGTCAGTCAGCATGCACAGGCGGACACCTCTTCCCTCCTTCCCTGGGCGCTGCTGGGGCAGGCGCAGATGGGAGCAGAGTCCTGCCACAGCTCATGGCACTGCCCCATTCTGGGTGGCTGGTGCTAGTGGGGAGGCTTCCCCAGGGACATCCCGGGCGCACAGCGGGGCTGGCAGAGAGGGCAAGCACAGCCCACAGCGATGCATGGCTTACAGCCCAGCCAGGCTCTTTCCCCTCGACTTCAACCCTTGCTCAGCCAAGGTGGCGTAGGGCAGCCGACAGCACAGGGCTGTGCAGGATGGGCACAGACAAACACGCCTGTGGATAACGTGCTTTTAATTACTATTAATTACTTAATCGTGCTCTACATGGCTCTGCTTAAGACTATCATGTTAATTGCTCACAAACAAGCTCTGGACATGTACAAGCTGTAACGGAGACAGCAAGTCATTTAAATCCTGTCCCCTGCAGGTTTGGGCCCTTATTATCCTCCTTTTGACCTGCGACAGAAGACAGAGTTTTTAGTGATTTGCTCCAGGGTTTCTGTGGTAGTTTTCCAGATAATTTTTGTGTTGACCTGATGGCTGAGGGTCTTGCTTTGGGGTGCTCTCACCTCCTTGGGGACTATCAAGTCATGGAAGATCATTTACAGCAGCTTGAGGGGGACATCTCAAGCTCTGGCTCTTGAGGACAGGAGGGACAGGGGAGTCCTTTCACTGCCCCAGTGCTTCTCTTTCAGCTCAGCTGAGACATGGCTGTCACAGTCATCAGGAGAAATGGGAAATAAAAGCAGGGAATGAAACCCCAGGATCCTCGCATAGCCCAGGCCTGGCTGCAGCGAAGTCCCCAAGCTGGGCTGGATGCGACAAGTTCTGCAAGACAAGAACAGTGTGGGACAGAGTGAAAAATTCCGTTTTAAGCCTAGAGTGCTCAGGCTAGGCCTAACTTCTTTGGGGGAAAGCAGCAAGTCCTAACTGTGGAAGAATTTAAAAGAAATCAACTCACAAAACAAAACACTGGCAGAATCTCAAATCGACATGGGCTCCAGGCAACAAAATCAATCACAATCACATTTTCCAGGCCATGCTGGTTGTCAGACATGATCTTAGTGCAGGGTGGGACGAGGAAAAAATATGAACTTAAATACATATGGGTGAAAACAAGAAAATCCACGGTTACAGCATCAATAACCGCATCAGCCAAAACATATGAAAGCCACGTGGCAACCATTCCCAAGATGAGAAAGGAGGAAGATATAGAGAGAGCATCTGGGCTTGGTCAAGCGTCTTGGCCCAGTCACCATGGGACTTTATTCCAATAGAGCTTTTTTGGCTTTGCCAAAATGCCCGTACCACCCCATTGTACGTGTGTTTACACCCCCTCAGCTGGTCTCCCTGCTGCTGGAGGCTAACTGTGCCAGGGGACTGGAAATCACATCACTGTCCATCACTGAGAAGCCTTTAGCCCCTCCATCACCCACCATCATTCCCCTTCCCACCTCCCTGACCACGGAAGGGCAACAGGACAGCCAGGAGGAGCTGGCAGGTGTTTCATCCCCATCACAAGGGTTATTGCATCAGCGTCCAAAATAGAGGCATGTTTGAATCAGTCTGATGATTCTCATATTCCCTTAAAAAATTAGCTCTATTAAAATAAAACAAAGGCAGAAAGGTGTTACAGTCTGGGAAACCTGACAGCGTCAAAGTCAGCCCTTCTCAGGAGCTCCTCTTTCGTATCACCAGCTCCAACGCAGCGCAGGCTGCAGGCAGGGAGGAGTGGATCTGGCAGGGGGGTGTGCAGGGGTGTGACTGTGCACGTGTGCATGTATCACACCTGTTTCACAACCCATATGCAGTCACAACTCTCCACTGATGGTGTTCTCATAACATTGACCCAATGATTCCCAATTATAAACAAAGCTAGCAAAAAACTACTTCCTAGGAAAGAAAAATGGTTGGGAGGGGGTTTCCCTGAGCCTACATCGACTCCAAAAGCATGTCAGGCAGTAATTAATCACTTCAGAGTATTTGCTGATATGTAATTACGTTCAGTGAAAGGTCTGGCAATAGTTTGCTATCAATCATCACTGCCTATCAGTCATGTAGGCTGGGTCATCTCATAACCTGGCTGCCAGTTATTTCAGATGCTGATATTTCAGGTAAAATCTAAACCCTCAGATTTAATTTCCAGCATTTCAAGTGTTACATGTCACATTCCTGTCGTAAACACCTCCAGCAAGATCCTCTCCTGACCAGCTGCACAGGAGATGATTCATTCATGGAGCGAAGATTTCCAGAATTGCACTTGGTAAAATGCAATGTCTTTATGGGCAGATGCAGGGGGGTCTTTTCTCTTTGGGCTGTGCATTCATTTTCTGGCATACATACCGTTGGCCACGAGGATTTTACACGGCTTTGCAGAATCCATCCTGGCTCCGCATGTGCTGTGCAGCAGTCAGTGCTTTTGCAGGACTCTGCTGCTTACCTTCCTTTACAAGTGATACCAACTCATCCACGTTATGGTCACTCCTGGTAATTTTATCAGGAGCTTTGTGGTATTTAGCGGTTTAGCAAAAGCTCCACGTCCTGGGGGTAACTTTTCACACTGAGGAGCCCCACCTTTCCTCTTGGAAGTCAGAAGGAAAGGGGAACTTCCAGCCTCCTGGGTGAGACCGCAGATGAAAAGAAGCCAGTACTTAGAATCAAACAAAAACAACCCCAAAAAGTAACTAACTAACTCATGAGTTTTATGCCAGTTTCAGGATTTTGCAACAGCCTGACTCATGATTTTTTTTTTTTTTTTAAATCTGAGGATTTAAAGGACCCCCTTCTACCCGCACATTCTTGGTGCAGTCACAGCCCTGTTTTCCAGAAAAATGAACTTCCTAGCTTTCCTGCAAGCTGCAGCACGGCCATGGTCTGTGCCCATGTGCTCAGTGGAGTTGCAGAGGCTAAGCACTTTGCCAGCGTCTGGCTGCACAGTAAGCTGCTCTCTCTCATCGGACGTGGCAAGTCCCTTCTGGTCCCTGGCACAATGTGTCCTTGTGGATTTGACTGTCCTGTTAGATGATACGGGAGATTTTAACTCTCTCTGGGAGACTTTAAATTGTTTAACGCTGCCTGCTGGAAGTGGTTTTGTCCCTTTTAACAGTCATTTATGCAGAAGTTGCATGCAAAGCCTTCCCTACGTCGTGCATGAGTAAGGCTAGGGAAGTCATCTGGAGAAAACAGAGGATGACTGCAGTGACCAAATCCCAAAAGGCTGGGGTTTTCCACCCACGAGTCAACCAAGAAGCCACCAGCAGAGCTGGAGATAAAACCCAGCTCTTCCAAAAGTTTGATCTTGTCCCTCTCCTCAAGCACCCCGCTTTTGAATGCAAAGAGATAGATACACCCCAAGACTGTGTCTGTAATAAGTAACTATAATCACTATCTTTTGAGGATGCGACAGAGAGCCATGAAAGTCCAAAAGTGCCAAGTTAATACTGCAGAGTCAAACATCACTGGGTGTTGGTTGACAGCCGCCTGAACATGAGCCAGCCGTGTGCCCAGGTGGCCAAGAGGGCCAATGGCATCCTGGCCTGTATCAAGAATAGTGTGGCCAGCAGGACCAGGGAGGTGATAGTGCCCCTGTACTCGGCACTGGTGAGGCCGCACCTCGAGTACTGTGTTCAGTTTTGGGCCCCTCACTACAAGAAGGACATCGAGGTGCTGGAGCATGTCCAGAGGAGGGCAACGAAGTTGGTGAAGGGTCTAGAGCACAAGTCTTATGAGGAGTGGCTGAGGGAACTGGGGTTGTTTAGCCTGGAGAAGAGGAGGGTGAGGGGTGACCTTATTGCTCTCTACAACTCCCTGAAAGGAGGTTGTAGCGAGGTGGGGGTCGGTCTCTTCTCCCTAGTAACGAGTGACAGAACGAGAGGAAACGGTCTCAAGCTGCGCCAGGGGAGGTTTAGGTTAGACATTAGGAAAAACTTCTTCACCGAGAGGGTGGTCAAGCATTGGAACAGGCTGCCCAGGGAAGTGGTTGAGTCTCCATCCCTGGAGGTGTTTAAAGAACGGATGGATACGGTGCTTGAAGACATGGTATAGACGGACTTGGCAGTGATAGGTTGACGGTTGGACTCGATGATCTTAAGGGTCTTTTCCAACCTTGATGATTCTATGATTCTATTCTATGATCACATCACATGCTCTCCTTCTCCTTTTCCATGGAAAAAAGGAATCCAAGCCCTTAAACAACAGAGAGTGTGGGAGGCTGGTTGGAAACCCATGTTAGAAGAGAGTCTGGTAAGAGCCATCCCAGCCAACCTACAAACATCGACTGCTCATTCATGGCATCAGAGACATCAGACACAGGTTTGGACCCAAAGCTTTGTCTTGTGTAAAAGTGTGCAATGACAAAGCCAAGATGCAATACAGCAAAAGCCTTGGGCCCCTGTGCCCCTAGCAGCTCATCAGTTTATCCCACTGGTTGTAAACATTGCAGTGGGGTGTTGGGGAATGGTGGGGGCTCTGCCACCCCACTGTGCCTCCACCTGCAGACCTTAATTAAACCTCCAGCAACCATTTCCCTCTCTCATCTGGGACACTTAACTCTCAGCGAAGTGCACTTCGCACAGACGACACAAAGAGTTGAGCATCCCTCCTTGCTCACCCTCAGTCCATCAGCCACTGCCTCTGGCCTCCATGCTGAGATCCTTGGAGGGAAGGGGAAGCAGGGCCAGGGGTGCTGATTCATCCCTGGCTCAGCCTCAGCCTGAGCCCTTGCTGATCCCTCCTCGGGAATGTGCCTCAGCTCACAGAGCTGGACAGCGAGATGCCGGGGAGGGGTAATCCTCACTACCGCACAGGATGCAGGAATCAGTGGTGCAGGGGTTGCATGGTGGCTCAGTGCAGGGGTGGCTGGCACATCCCCAGGGGAGGAGAGGAGGCAGCCAGCTGGATGTAGCCTCAACCCCAAGAGAGCTGGGTCTGGTTCACCTCTGAAATTGTTCCTTTTCATAACACGAGGGGTGAGCTGTGGCTGAAGGGAACGTCAGAAGTGTGGCTCATTCACCCTGCCCTGTTGGGTAGAATGGGAGGAGGATCCTGCCCAGGTGAGAGCTGCCAACACATGTTGACAAGCAGGACCACTCTCAGCAGTTTGGGATATTCTCCAGCCCCATGTTGTCTGAGCAGCCCTGGCTCTGCCAGGCGTAACACTTGATATGGTATGATCCCCATGTTCAGCATTGCTGTACCTGCTTAGATCCTGCACAGGGGCTGGAAAGGGAAAGAGAAGAACTGATGAGACTGATAAAACGAAGATTACTGTCTTAGTGTCAGGAGGATGGCATCTCCCTAACCCCATTACACATGCCAGCCCCAGGAAGGTCCAGCACCACATCTCCACAGCCTCAGGGAGCGAGGGAGACATTTTCAATGTAGGCTGGGGGGAGCTGGACAGGAGGAGCAGCATGTCTCCAGGGCAGGGGCAGATCCCAATGTTGCTTTCTCTACCCTGTGGAGGACTAGCTCAAAGACAGACCATCCTGCACAGAGACCCACATCGTCCCCCAGCCACCTGGTCTTTGCCCAGGGCAAGCACTTGGGGCAGAGAAAGCATAGGGCTGGATGGCAGCATAGATGGATACGGCCAAGGGACCCCGTTGGTCTCATCTGGAGTGGCCCAGGGAAGGAGAAAAACCTTCCTGGTGGCCCACGGCCCCCCCAGAGGAATGTGAGCTATGCAGGGACGAGAGGTCACTGCAATCAGGCTCAGCAAAGGATGGCTGTAAAAGGGAAAGATAAACCCAATAAATCAGGCTGTGGGAAGAGGAGGAGGGCACAAGTGCACAGAGCTGTGGGAGGATGGTACAAGGCAGACAGTCCTCCTGCCCTCTGGCAGAGGGAGGGGGATGTGGGGGCTAACCTGGGCCACGGACCAGCCTGGAGATGGGGGATGCAGAGCACAGGCAGCACCACCACAGGGGCAGCATCTGCAGAGGGAGAGATGCTGGGGAGGCCTGTGAGCCTGGCCAGGGTAAAGACAGCAAAAAGCCCCCACGGCAGGGGGAAGTCTTCTGTTTTTCCTCTGGCAGTATAAAAAATTAAAAAAGGGAAAAAAGGGAAAAAAAACAGAAGCAGTGGAATAGGTACAGATGGAAAAAGCCCTCAGAATACTGTTTTGCTCTCAGTTTTATTCTATTTTATTTTATATTATTCCCATAATAGGAGATGGCAGTCTGTATTCACTGGTGAAGCAGAAGACACAAAACTCTCCTTTGAGAAAGTTACAAATGGCTATGAAATATTTTAAAACCTGTCATTTTTTTCTGCTGAGACAGGAGGCCTCCCTTAGGCTTGAACCTCTGTTGTGCAAGCATTCATTCCTGCAGCTCCAGCTCTGTACATGAGACTACAAAACAGTGGTTTAGGGGAGATGGGTGGACATCTTGGCGACTTAGCTAGTGAACTTCTCCCCTTTGTTGAGCCCTCCAGGTGAAAACAGGTATCCAGACACATGTTTTTGGGATACAGAAGGAGTAAGGTAGGTATACTTGCTTACAGAATAAGAAAAGAAATCTGTGCTGGTCCACATCCATTCCGCGTAAGCAGGAGAGCTATAATAAACTCACACCAGATGCTCTGGATTTCATTCCACCTGGTACGGTCAGAGCTGATGCACCCTGGAAGAGATGATACCAATATAATCCCAGCTTCCACAGAAAAATACTGAGAACCCAGCTTCAGTGCAAAATGAGAAACAAAATGTTAGCCTGCTTGTCTGTGGAGAAGCAGATGGGAAATGTGACCCTTGGTGCCTCCAAAAATAAAGGGTGAACTGTGTAGTCTCGTGGCTTTTAGCTTGATTTCTTAAGATGCGAAGCTTGTGCAATGGGGACCTCACATCCCCCCAGCCAGTCCTGAGAAACTTTTGAACCCTTTGGCCAGTCTCCCCCAGATGTCAGAGGATCTGAAGTCTCACTGACATGAAGCGCCTACGAGCCTTGTGAAAATAGGTGACTTGCTCGAGAAGAAAGAAAAATGCTATAAATATCCTGAGTGAGGGAAGAATTCATCACTCACTCAGCTCTTATTATACATCAGAGAAAGCTGTTATAAAAACCCTTGCCACAAAGAAAGGCCCAAGCATGAATCACTCCTTATGAGATATCAAAGAATCCAACCACAGTGCCAAAATCCAAAAGGACCCAGACATCTTTGGTGCCTCTGCTCCAGACCACGTATTCATGCTCATTGCCTGGCCTGTGACCATGCGGTGGGCACCCTGTCCCTTTGGGAAAGATCTCCTGTGGGCAGAGGGCCATCTGTTTGAAAAGAGATAACATCTTCCTTTGAAGATGCTGCCTGCAAAGGGCTTCTGCCTCTAAAACACTGAAGGGTAGCAACTACCCAAGCCTGTCTGTCATTCTCAGCTGCAAAGGCACTCCCTAAAAGGTCAGGGGAAATGGTTTTTAGGATGCATAAAATGGAAAAGAGAAGAATCAGTGTCACAAGCCCATCTCCCTTATTCCATGGGCTCCCACTGTGTCTTGTCTTCTTTTTCCCCTTGGCTGGATTCAAGCAAGCTAGGGACCGAGACCTGCGAGTGAGGATAACAACTGCAAGTCCCAGCTGGGCCAGTGGCTGCAAGGACAACTGCAACTCTCTGTCCAAAGCCCATTCCCACAGACCAGGCTGCCTCCCAGCTTTTGTAAGCTGTTAAACAAAACACTCTGAATACTGCACTTTGGTTTTGTGACAATTTAGCAGGCTAAAGGAAACTCTTACACAACTTTTCAATGAATACAGTGAAATCAAGTGAGATGCATTGGGGCAGAAGCGGCATGTGATGGAGAGGAGAAAAGGATCAGCTAAAAGTTAAAGTTTCAAGGCTGTGGGGATGAAACTATCTGCCAGTTCTCCACTATCCAGGATCATGGAGAGGTCTGGATACTGAATACCAAGATTATGTAGATGCCTAGAATAACCTAAATAGTCTAGATAACCCTTAGTCTGGGGTATGGCACATCCATCCATCACTGAACTGGAGCCATGGAGCCTGCTATGACCTGACTCAAGTCTTCACATACCGTAGCAGCAACTCTGCATTACAGATCCCAGGGTTGCTCAATGCATGGTCAAGGTCTTTGAATCTGCCACAGGGCAATGTACAGGAGGCTGATGAGGGTCTGAGACTGTTAACTCTGACTTGTGCTGGAGGGCTCTGTTGAAGTAACCAAGTCCAACCTGAAGGCAGTGACAGCAAGCTTTTGGTGGGCAGGGGTGAAATGGATTCAGACCAGCACTGCACAGGCAGGGGTGCCAAGAGAAAGGGCTGGCAGTGACCAAGTTGATAGCAGCATAGTGGGGCACCAGCACTGTGCAAGACCACAGGGAAGTGTCTATAGCACTGCAAATCCTCCAATGTCTATGCTCAAGAGCCTGTGGGACGCTGCTTTCTAAAAGGGGTGGGGTCAGCCATAGGCTGTGGAGCAGGGGGGTCTTGATGAATTTGTTCCATTTGATGAGCTCACATCTTGGCAGGAAAAACCTGCAGATTACAGGAAGCTTAGTGGTTTATTTTTCAATCTCTCCCCATCCATGCCTCAAGCAATGATGCCAGGTCTTTTGCTCAAGGTAGAAGCAATACTGAGGGCTTTTCTGAGTCTCGCCTGTTTTTCAGCTCCTCCTTATTTTCTTATCTGTTCTCTCACTTCCCCAAAGTCCTGTGAGTGCTGTAGCCAAGTCATCTCTAAAGTATGAGCCTTCTTTTACCAATAGGTCAAACTATTCCCCAGCATAATCTTGGTACCTAATGGTTAAAGCCAAAGCCGAAGGCCCACATCTCCCCTCCCCAGGAATTCCTTAGGGTGGGGAGCCCTGGAAAAGGAGGGCAGCCTTGCTAACTCCACAGAAAAAAGGGGAGATGGATGGAAAGGGCAAAATGGATCAGAAGCGTATTTGCTTATTGTGGGCTCTTTGTTGTCTCTGAGAGGCATTTTTTTTGCAACAAGAGGATCACATCACACAGCAGGCAACCACACGAGGCTACAGGAGCCAGCAAGCTCTGTCTCAGTCATCACTCCTCCTGAAAGCAATAGTTTCCAGCACTGGAAGCTTAAATTGGGCTTCCCTCATAAATCACCTTGACGACATTAGTTGTAAGCAGTTCCCAGGCTGGCATTTGAGAGGCATTTTCAAATTTCATCCCGGACCATTCTTCAGATGGTGGAGTCCTCAGAGCCTCTGTCCCTGAGACCCCTAGGAGATCTCAGCAGCCCTGCTCCACCAGGAAGGATTAGCTGTACTGGGGCATTGGGCCCTGCACAACATGCACATTGGCTTGATGCTTTGAGGGACGCTTGCCTTGTTAACAGCAGGCCACAGCACTTAGTTTCCTCTCCTAGATTAGTCATTCTTCCCAAATTTCCTTCTTTTGTATAGGGATTCCCTCTGTTTCCTGCTACAGGCTTCATTTTCTCTGCACTATAAGCACTTGGAAGTATTTGTACTGTCAGAGAGACCAGCTCATCTTGTCGGCTATTTTTATTCCTCCTGCCATAGCATCTTGAGAACTGTTTTTCCAGAATAATCTCTGGAGGTCAGGAAGGGAAAGAAATCATCTCAGATACAGTCGAATGGATTGAAGGCAATTTCCTACACAACAGGACCCCATAATCACGCTGGAGTCTTTAATATTGATACTTCAGTTAGAAGGAAATTCAAATCCAAGGCATGCTCTTTAAGTGGTGCCTTCAGCATCACATCAGATGTTCACATCAGGTCTGGGTGCTGAAGGTGCCAGTCCATCGGGGGAATTGTGGGGGAGCTCAGTCCATTGCGCTACTGAGGACTAAAGGGTTTTGGTTTCTTTCCAGGACTATTAAGCCTCAACTGAGCATCCCCAAAAAATTGCTCTTGCTGTCAGCACGCCCAGGTCTGGCACCTAGAAAAATGGAAAGATCAAGATTCTGCAAATATAAATTTGTTTGGAAAAAGGTAATAAAAATATTTCCAGGCTCGGCTCATTCTTCATTACTGCATTAGTATCTGGGGAGTCAGGTTCCCTCTTGCTGCTTCTTGAAGACAGCATGGCCATGCTGTGGCAAACGCAGCCTTGCCCACCAGTGTGGTATGTGTGGAGCTTCCTTTGTACACAGCTGCTCTGCATGCAGGCACATGCAGGCGCTGGTCTGGAAAGCATGGGCTGTGCCGTTTAGGAAATACTGCTCCAAGTCAGTAACTGCCTGCTTCTGAAAAAGCTGTGCAAAGGAGACTAAACTTTGCCAGCTTCTTTACCCTGGCTCCTACCACCAAGGTTGGTGCAAGCTGGCACTCATCTGGCCCCAGCAAGCCCTGACGCCTCAGCTGTGTCAGCCATCCTCCAGCTTACACTTCAGATGGGTGCCACAAGGATCAGCCTACACCTGGTGGGTAATTACACAGGGTGCAAGTCTAAACTAGAGCATCCTTCTGAATTACCTCCATGGATACTTGTAACGTGAAGCTGTATTGAGTGAAAATGAAAAAACACATTCTCTTCATTACATTAAACCAAAAAAAACCCCACATTTATTCCTGAACGAGAACATCTCCTTTAATCTTGAATAGCACATCTGAATCAGCTGCTCTGCAGACAAGACACAGGAGAAACAGGCAGAAAACATGCGGAGTTTCTTTGGACCAGTGCAGCTTTTCAGAGTATCATTGATGCTATGTAGCATTTGAAGATCATTTGTGGGACACATCTGAAGGTCTGAGTGTGCCTTAAACACCCCAAGCTTTCAAAATGTTGTATTTTTCCTCACAGTTGGTGGTTCTGGGACTTTTGGAAGATGGCATATTCTAAAGCTTCTTTAAACACCATGAAGTTTAAAATGGAGTCTTTTGTCCCCAGGTGTGTGAACACTCTGAGGCTGGTGATTCAGATGAATACTTCCATCATTCATGGGTCAGTGACCCTCAGCCACCATGTGACGTTCTCCCCAGTTTGCCAGTGCTGCTGACACCGCCAGAGATGGTGGCATGTTCTGCTTCACCTGCAGCCTCTTCTTGGATCACATCCTCAGTTCCCAGTGAACAACTGCTCCCTTGTCAGTGGTCTTGTCACCTTTGAGGGCATCAGTGTCTCCTCTGACTCTCTCCTGACACACAAGGCACATCAGAGTCAGGTCTGAACTTGTACCAGCCTCAGTTTTGCTTCTGGTGGTGAAGCAAGCAGCTGTCATCTCCCTCTGCTTCACACACAACACATCATCCTTCACAACACTGTGCTGCAAAACTCCCTGGGGTGGCTGTGCTGCAAGAAGACCTGGGAGCCAGCTTGGCCTCAGGCATGGCCAGGGAGAGGAGGTCACTGTAGGTGCTTCCCTTTGGCCCTGGTAAAGCCACATTTTTACAATTATAATGCCCAGGCCCTCAAAACTTGCTGGCTTGGCTGCTCCTTCTGGATCTCCCCCACTTTGTGGGTCTGCTTGGAGTGGAGCTTTGCCTGGCGTGGGAGCTGAAGGACGAGTCTGGGTGGAAAACACCTCCAGGGACAGTCCTGTTAAATGCCAAAGTAAATGTCAGTGCAGGCATGACATTGTTTCTGAGATGGAGTGGAGGCTTTTGACCACAGCCATCATCACCTTGCTTGCTCTTTGTTGTCTTTTAATGGCATGTGACCGACAGTTTTCTAAACCCCCTTGATGCCCACCACCCAGAGACCCGACCAGCTTCCCTAGGGTCCTTTCCCTCATGCTGTCACCATGAGGGGCTCATGATGAATATCTTCCTTCCATCAGGTCCATACCCTCCCTTTGGGCTCATCCCAAAGCCTTCTGGATCCACACCATGGTTCAGCCCTGGGCTCTCACACAGGCACCACCATGTATCTCGCTGGTGCGCTGCAAGGAAAACCCGAGGAAACGTCTGGCCACAGTTGCCTGTTAATCCTCCCCTGGCCTCTTCCCTATTGAGGCATCATCTAAACTATTACACAGCCCTTCTGTTGACTTTGCTAGCCTTTGATCATTTATTCACAGGCTGGACAGATTCTCTCCGTTATGAATTACAGGCTTTAATTGGATTGAGAGCCAAGCCTACACCTTCCCCTGTAATTTAGCTTTAATTAATGCCCATTTATTATTAACTGTTATCAGCTGGGCTTAGGCTTTATGTCAGCTGGTTATTATCCGGAGACCAGCACGGATTGTTTTCATCTCCTTTATTACCCATTTCAATAATTTCCCCCTCCCCTGTTGACAGATGCACACAAAATGTGCATGTCAGCATAAAGGATCACTGTTAAGGAACAACGGGTCTTTCAAAGCCGCCAAAGTCAAAGGAAAGTCTCCCCATGTCTCTAGGTCAGTACCCAAGCCAGTGTGGACAAAGAAAAATGCCCCTGTATTTCTACAGGAGATACACAATTTACCTTTTTATTTTTGCTGAGGCACAAAATCTGTAACTGAGAGTGGGAATCGGTGAGGAGCTATTTTGAAAGAATTGGGGCATTTTCATGTTCTTTTATATTTTCCATTTTCTCATTTCTGGCTTTAAGAAAAAAGAACAGAAAAAGAAATCTTTCCTTCCTCTTGCCTTTTATCACATTTTCCCCCCCAAATAGCAGCAGTGAAAGTACCACAAAACAAACCCAAGAAAACAGTAATCCAAGTACGCAGGAGAGGGCTTCAGAGCCTGGTTAAAAAATAGAGCTGGAAAAAAAAAGAAGAATGCTTTGCCTCCAGCCTGTGTCCATTTTCCGTTCTGCAAAACCACTCCACGAGGTCTACTGAGAGTCCTCCAGAAAAGCCAGAGGCTTCAAAGCCAATGCAACCATGCACCAAATTATTTCTTCTGCCCCTCTTTGACCTCTCCTGTAAGCGAAGCATGTTGAAAGCTTTCCTTTCAGATCCATGGGAATGATGGTGGCTGTGAAAGGACCCTGAGATGATGCCAGGGTGTCCATGGCTGCCATGCAGGAGCCAGGTATTGCTTTCACCTCCCCTCAGACCCCACTCATAGCTGCTCCCATCAGATACTTGGAGGCTCATCAAGAGCCCCCTGGGGTTTTGTGCATGGCATGGTCTTTATGCACTGAGGAGAAACACACCCTCCATCAACTCCATTGCTACAGCCAGGCTGCAAAGAGGACACTGCCCACCAGCCTTGTTCCTGACTCCCAGAGGTGGATTATCAGCAGGAGAATTGCAGATAGTTTTGGCTATTTGCTTCTACACCCTCACAAGGCCAGAGGATCTGGGCTGAAGCATCTGGAAAGCAGTTCAACTGGATCAGCTCCCTCCCACTGGGGATCTGACCCACTGCTGCCAACAGCTACTCTCTGCAGCCACTGCTTTTTCTAAAAGAAGTCAATTCCAGGCTTTACAAGAAGGCAACGGTTAATCTAGGAGCAAGAGCCCATTTTGATGGCCAGCGCTTAGCAGGCAGTGAGTTTTCACCTTCTACACATTGTCCCTCCCCGAGGCATTGCTCTGGCCAACTTGGCCAAGAACATAAAGTGTGCAGAGTACTGGTAAAACACAGTGTATCAGAGCTCCTGGTGAGCTGGTGGGCCACTGTATGGCACTGAAACATAAGCAAACACCTCTACTACATATGGTGACAGTGACAATTTGTGAGGGAAAGCAACAATGGCAAAGGCAAGAAGTGAGGCATGGGAAGGCCCGTTTCCCTCTCGTCTGGCATTGAAGACCTCTTTGAGAAAGTTCAGCAACTGGTCAGAGGAACAGAAACATTCCCAAGGAGAGACGCAACATCTGACTTTCAGGTCAAACAGCAGTGACAACTCCTTTGTTTTGACTTTTCCCCCATGCTTAGGGAATATTTCAACTCAGTATTTCTTGATAATTGTTGTGAAATTGGCAGTTCTTGCCCCATTTAGTACTTTCTTCTCCTTGCTTTGCTCTGGGCCAGCTTGCAGATCTGTCCTGCGTGAAGCTCTGAGGTTGCAAAGTTGGCTTCTGTTTTTGGTGAGTAAAGAAATCAACAATTCAAAATTTTCAGTGTCAGAAGGACTCCCAGCCACATACCCCTTGCCTTGGAGGTGCAGGGGAACACTGAATCTCCCTAACACCTTGTAAGCCAAACACCATACAACACTTGTCTCCATGCATTCCAACTGCAGATCTAGAAGTCAGACAGCAATACCAATCTGGTTCTAGTTCAGCCACTTCCCATTTAAATCCACTGCAACAGTCAGCAAATCCCCACCATTTCTGACAGTGAAGTGATCTTCTGAACAACCTGCAAGCTCATCTTGAGGGCACTGGAGCTTGCTCATACACTGCAGACACTGGATGGGATGAACAGCTGGTTGGGGCTGGGGGAAAGCTCGGCAATGCCTCAAAATGCCTTGTCCTGCCCACTTTTTACCTGCCTGCAGACCTCTAAGAATTTTGCACAGGAAACACAGACCTCTTCTGAAGGGACGTGGCTATACAATTGCAGCATAACCTGCACAGATTGGTATTTCTTTGTTGTCTTTCCCAGATACTTGGCATGTGAGCCCACAAATCTCCCCAAGTCCAGAGACATGCGATAGTGGGCTTGCTCAGAGAGGATTGCCCCGGTACATAGCGTGGCTTGGATCCAAGCCCATTGGATCTGAGATGATGGTCAACAAAGACCATGGGTCAGGTCTTTCTCAGGACCACAGGGACTATGGCAGCAGGAATTATTCAAGCCTTGGCTCTGGACCAAGATTTCAACCCATGCAGACAAATGCTGTAGAAGTGTGGCTGACAGCAAGGTGTCTTGCACAGGGACCCCCAGAAATGTTAGCCTCTATTAAATGTGCAGCTTCCCAGTTAAATTGCATTAAACCTCTGTATGGATGCACTTAGGGATTAACATAGCTTGTGATTCAAAACAAGGTAAGCTAGATCAAACTGGCACCAGTAATTCTGAGTGAGACCAGGCTGGCCCAGGTAGAAGTCACAAACTAGAGCGTACACCAAAAGCATGTCACAATGATAGGCTACCTCATGGCAAACGGGAAAGAGGGAGAAGTTTTCAGTGACAGTGGAAAATAGTCTCCTCCTCACTGCAGCTGAGCTGAGTGCATCATCCATCCAGGGGCTCTTCCTCGCAAAGACTTCATTTGGTTTAATTACTCTAATTTGGAAGTCAATTCAGATCAGCTTTCCCGAAGATACCTACCTAGAGCAGCCCTTGAGGAACTTAAAAACAACTGAAACTGTTTTCAGTTGCATATCCGCTCCCTCAGGCTTGACAAAAATAGGGTCAACAAAACACTTTAAAAGATGCTTTCCTAACTTGCTCTTTACCCAGGCTTTCAGCAGTCAACTTTCAAGCCCTCAAGGTTGGAAAAAATCCTGCCCAAGGAAGAAACAGCTGGTACAGGAGGAGCCTGTTCGTCAGGAGCATGATGCAGAGAGGAGGGTGTCCCTGCATGGGCACATCCCCAGCCAGCAGGTCCCCATGGCTCCTCACCACAGAGCAATGCAGCTGGTGAACAAGCAAGGTGGAGTCATGCCCATGGCCACTGCTGTCCCTGGGAGGAGAGATGCAACAGAGGTTTGCCTGTGGTCCAAAGCTGAGCTAGTAAAGAGCTACAAGACATACACCTGCACAATGGCTGTGCTCTGGCAAGGTCCCCGGCAGAAGATGCCCAGGCGACCTTGCTATTTAATGTGCTGTGACTGGCATGCTGTTACAGGGGGATTTAATAGCAGGATCCCGCAGAGCACTGCAAAGAAGCATCTCTTTCCAGCCGTTTGAGTCAGACGCTTCCCCCACGGATACACAATCTGTGCAGAGAGCACATCACAGGTAAGGACGTAACTGGCAGGAATCGCATGGGAGCATCGCTCAGCAGTGGTCCGGTCAATGAGCCACTCCAGCATCAGTCAAAGAAAGGGGAGCACGTTCACCCTCTGCATAAGGAGCAAGCAGCAATTGCATGGTGCGACGCTGGTTTTCTAAACCGGTGCTTTCCTCCAGCCTGTGCACTGAGTCCCACAGCAGAAAACAGAAATATTGGATGCTGCCAGTCCCAAGGTCTTTTTTTAGCCAGGACCAGCAATGCAGCCTGGCTAATGGTCCATCCACGGCAGTGACATGGGCAGCTTGGGCTACCAAAGCAAGACCTGACTGTGGCCATGCCAGTTTATTTTGGGAGATCTGGAAGGCTTCACTTTGGCTTTGCTTCATTGCAGGCAGCACACACACCTGGCTGATGCAGGGGCAAGGTTTGGAAAGGAACAGCATGCTGGCAAGGAAGGCCTTCTGAAATATTTTTCTAGCACTCACTATTAAAAAAAAAGGCTGATGTTTCAGTGAAATGTCACTACATCTGGAAAGAAAAATAGACTGTCTTCTCTCCTCTGCTGCCTTCCCCAAATTCCTCCAGAGGAGGAGCAGTGACTGCCATGGTCTTTTGCTCTCCCGGGTATAAATTCATCAGTTTTCAGCCGCTTCTAAGCCAGACTCTGAAAATAAGTTCTGTTTGGCCTCATACATGACCCAAAAACAAACAGCAGAGCAGGGTTTGGATCACAGCTTTTAAATCCCGTCTTTCCTTCTGCCACCAGCCCTTGTCACCAGCTGATTACTGGAACCAAAGGGCTTGATATGGCACTGTTTTCCAGTCCCCTGGGCTGATACCTTGTCCTGCAGGAAACAGATGGCCAGTGTGGAGCTGGCCACCACTTCGGTTTGTTTAAAGCACCCCTGGCTGCCATGTCCATGTCCTTTCCTGGCATGAATGGACGTGTCTTGGCAGTTCCCCTGCAAAGCAGGAACTTTGCAGCAGCTTTCCATGGCCCCTCTTTCCCATTTAGGTGAGGGGAGAGGAGAGATGGAGCTGTGGTTTGCATTTGCTGACCCCCCCATGCAAGAAGCACATGTGGTCCCTGACCAAGCTGGTGCTGCTGGTGCAATGGCAGGACTGGAGCCTGGGGATCAGCATTGCTGGGAAGCCAACTGTGGGGAGGTGGAAACGTGCCTCAGGGTGCTGCCTTGCTGTCTGCAAAACCTTCTCCCACACTCCTTGGGAAACAGCATGCCTGAGGCGCGATTTCTCACCTCACCAGCCTGCACCCGGGGAGGGAAAAGGCACATACGGCAACCGACGTTTGAGGAGGAATGGCTGGAGGCTGCCATGGTGCCTGGCTGATAGGAAGCTCCTTGCTGGATGAGCAGCACTGTCCCAGCCCCTGCCAGGACCTGCTGCTCCTGGCAGCGAGACAGCTTGGCGCATGGCATGTTGCCCATCTCAGAGCAGAGAAACCGTCCAGCGTGGCTCCTCCTCAAATCTCTAGCCAAGATTAACATTGAAGGCTGGAGCCTGCTGGCAAACTGGGCTACGGCAAACCAGGGCATGCCTGTAATGGTGATACACACTGGCTGGCTGCAGGAACAGGTACCAATGCTGCGCAGCCCACAGCGTGGCATCTCCCTGTGCCACAGTGCTGCAGGGGGCTGGTGGGCAGCCTGGGCACCAGATAAACCCAGCGCCCAGTCCTTCAGGCTGGGGAAGGGAAGGGCTGAGGGCATCCTCCTGTGAGGCTGTAATTCATGTTAGCCTTTTGTTCTCACTCCATTTGCTAGTTAATTGCTTCTGGAGACCAGCAGTAAGAGCATAAAGCATCGGCGCAGGGCCGTGTGGCTGGGAGAGCCCCAGTGTGGGCACAGACAGCTTGCAAAACCAGCAACCCTCTGCAAACAGTGGTTTTTCTCTTCCTTATCTCTCCCAGCCCTTCCCAGAGCCTTCCTCAGTGCACTTTCCAAGGGGGTCACAAACCCATCTCTGGGATACAGGGACAGTAGTCTGTCCCCATACCAGAGGCAGGGCAATAAAGCAAGTAAAGTAGCAAATGAAAAACAACCCCCAGCTATTCTGACACAAAGGCAAGCTAGCATGAAGATCTGTCCTCAAACCTTTCAGATCACTCCTCTTCTCCAAGGCAGGTGTTGTTTTATGTTCTGCTCCCTCCACCTCCCCACTCCTGCCCTAGTGCAGGGAGAGCTCCTGAAATAGCTACTTCTAGCCACTTTATTTTGGATGCAAATCATTGGTATTCTGCAAGAAGAGCTCTCACTTGGAGAGCTATCCTGACAGACCTGTTCCAGCTGATTTCCTCATGGAGCTGAAGCTCTTCCTATAAAAATCTTCGGCTGCAAACTGAGCGATCAGCCAGGTTCGCCTCCTTTCTTCTTTATCATTCCAAACCCGTCCCCTCCTCATTTTGTTTCCTTTTATTTCCCTTCCTTCACATCTGCATCACTGCAGAGCACTGTTAATAAGATTTATGGCTAAATATTATCTGGCATACAGGTAATTTAATATGCACTTGCTGGTCCGGTTTGAAAAGCAAACAGCTTCTCTCACCACTCTGCTTTTGGCTCAGCTACCTTGATTGCCTGTGACAAAGCATGTGCAGGGTAAATATTTGGTCCTGGCTCTGAAGCCTGAAGGCTCCCCTCCTGTGTGCAGATCAGGATCTCAGCAACATTAGGGGATGCCCTTTCCCATGCTGGGTTGAGCAGGTTCACTCATGAACTGGGTCATTGCTGAGGACCAACAGAGCAGGGGAGGGGGGAGATAGGGGAGCAACATGGCTCTGCAGGAGACAGAAATCAGAGAACCAGAGCAATTTAGTTTGAAAGGACCTCCAGAGACCACTGGTCCAAATCACTGCTCAAGGCAGGTCCAGCCAGATCCAGTTGCTCATGACAGTGTCCAGCTGTGGTTTGACTATCTCCGAGGATGAACTCAATTTGTGGGAAGATGCTTCTTTTCAGGCAGGATTTTTCTCAGTTTTATTTAGCTCTACAAAAGCAGAAGAGATTGAGAGCTTGTCCAGGAGAGAAGGCAGTATATTAAAAGTAAGACATGCTATGCCTCCAGCCAAGAAGGCAGAAGATGGGAAAAACATCTTCTCCAAGAGTAATTATGAAGCTCAGTGATTGAATGGGAGAGACAGCTGAGGTTCAATTCATGCCATGGACACTGTGGCAGCAGCAGTACCAAGACGACTTTTTATGGGCTTTCACGCTGAACAATGAGTGAGGGAAACTGGAGTTTTATCTGTTCTAATGATCCGGCCAAAATGGCCATGTTCAGTCAGCGGTGGGGAAAAATGCAACATTGCAAAGGGCACGAGAAATTTGGTGCCTGTGTTGCAAAGAAAGAGCCAGTTTCTCAAGCTGGAAGATGCCTGCAGTCCTTCCCTCCAGCTGGGTTGTGTGCACAGTGCAGCAGCAGCCGACCTTTCCGCTGCAGCCTGCAAGAAGCAACCCACTGGGAAGTGGGAATTCGCAAATAGCATAGCAGGTATGTTTCAAGGAGCTGTTTTCCTCCAATTAGTCCTCACCAGGATCATGCTTTGCAGCACAGGAGGTGCTTTCATGATCCAATCATCTACACTTCTCCTCCTGGTGAAAGGAGCAAGCTTTAATCACTGCTTCATGCCTAATAAGTAGGAGAGCACAGAGGCACCACCTCTCAGTCCCTGCTTTTCTGTACGTGGGCCATGCCAAAGGGATCTTGCTTCACGGAGCTGTGGGTTACCCAGCTCCTCAAAGCATGGTGATAATTCATGGTGCAAGGAGTGTGGTGGAAGGAGAGGAGCCTTTCCTTCAGTGCCAGATCTCCCTGGCAACTTCTCTGTGAAGCAAGAGAAGAAAAAACAGTGCCTGAGTGTAAGCTAAGAAACCGCCCAAATCTCTCATCACCAGGCACAGCCTAGGTCTGCCCTGGGATGGGAAATTTGTATCATCTGTCAACAAGAACTACATGCAACAAAAGCAAATTCAAGGGAACTCCGTTTTGCATTTCGCAGCTTCCTCTTTAGCTGGCTGCTGTGATCTATTTTTTTAAAGTTGGCTGTGCTTCCTAGAGGGTAAAGTCTTGTTCCCAGCTCCACTGGCAGGTCAGATACCTGTGCACTCTTCTCCTCCCTTCTTATCAGTTGCAGACCTTGTGATATTTATAGAGCATCTTGCACAGCAAGGTCTTGGTCCTCTTCAGACCCTTGGGTAAGAACATACTGGGATTTTCTGCTCTGCACCACCTGACCCTCTGCATGGTGCTCAGGCCCTGAGCAGACTTGCACACAGCTAAGAGCAGCAAGCAAAGGATTAACCATCCCAAAAGCTTTCTGAAAGGCCCACAGACAAGGACCAGAGGAAGATGGAGGCCACAAACCTATGACACCGCTCCAGACAGCCCATCTGCAATGCAGTGCAATCAAGGGGTGACTCTGTGGCAGCCTGAACTCTCTTGGTGCAGAATGCTGCGCGGGCAGTTTTCCCTTTAATGGAGGGCACTCCCTTGGAACAAGCGTTTGGCACCAGATGAGTGAGGAATGAGATGGCTCTAATCCCATAATTTAATTAGAGCTGCATAGAGCTGCCTAACGAAAAGACCATTTCCTGAGCAGGCTGCAGCGCTGGGTGCCTGGCTGCTCTCTCCGGGCTGGCAACCTGGACCCACTTGCTCCTGCTCTGCCACAGAAAGGCAGTGCAGTGCTTTTCCACCCTGCTCTGTCTTACTTTTTCCTTCTCATGGGTTTTAGCCAAACTGAGCACAGGCTGGGACTCCCTCAGTCTGTACAGCCTCGCATTTGTGAGCAAAGGGCTACCCAGTGCTGTCTGGTGGGGACAGGAAGGACAGGAGCCCTGGTTTTATCCTGCAGAGGCAGGAGGAGGCAGTGAAAACCCAAGCTCCGGGTCTCCTTCCATGTGGGGGAAGTTCCAGGTGTCCTTCCATTTTGCAACCAAGCAAAACATGTTGAACAAGACAAGGATCTGCTGAAGGAGTGTGCTGTGGGTGGTCAGGTCCCATCCTGCACTGGCAAAGGGGTCCTGGAACCCTGCTCTCACACCATCCCACGAGCAGGGGACTCACTCCAGGTTTCCAGGATCTCCCCAGCTGCGTGAGGAGCACTGAACAGCCTCCTCCCAATTATGAAACGGAGTAGCCCCCATATGCACTCCCATATGCACTGCAGGACAAGCTGGGATGGCATGGGGTGGGCATCGCTTTGGAGCACAATCAGTCCCTCTCCCAACTGGCCTCGGTGGTCAGCGTCCCCTTTGTGGCTTGTGCATGTGCATGACAGAGCAAAGGCCGGGGATGAGGGACCGGCCTGGAAGGGCAGGGATGCATAAACCTATTCCTCCAAAGAGGAGAGCAGCCTGGGCTGATGCCTCATCTCTGTCTCAGGGAAAGCATGCTGGCTAAGCCTGGCCTGAAACCTGAGTGGGATCGGCTCAGCATGAGGTTTTGGTCTGAGCCTTTCTGGCTTGACCCTGACCCAAGCATGCCTGGGCTCCCAGCAGCCTCTCAGGGCTCAGCCAGCTACAAAGTTCGGCTGGTGCAACCAAATTCCTGCACAGCAGCAAAAGCCCAGGCTAGCCAACAGCAACATGCCTAATTAACAATTATTGGCTCCCAGCCACGTATCTCCCAGGCCCAAGCTTGCACCCGCCCCAGTAATTGCTGCCCCATTATGTTTTCCGGATGCTCCAAGGTGAAAGAGAGCTTTGTGCAGGAGCCCCAGGCAAGCCTGGGATGCAGCAAGCTGGCAAGCAGTTGCTCCTGCACAAAGTCCTGATGCTGGGAGAAAGGCAGGGCTGGGGCATCCTATTCTGCTCCTCAAAGCCTCAGCAAGAGCTCCCAATCCCAAGGGAGAAGGGGGAGAAAGCAGTTCTGGCATCTCACTAAGTGTCCCTGGCCACCTGCTGTTGGGTGCTTATACAGGACACACCCCATAGAAATGCCCCCAGGAGATGTCACTGGCCCAGTCCCATAGAAATGCCCCCAGGAGACATCCCTAGCCCAGTGATACCACCAAAGTGGGGAAAAGGACTACTGGCTGCAATAAATGCAGGTGCAACGAACCATCCTGCTACCCTGGCAAGCAAAGAGCCTTCCAGAACATGAGTGATACAGCACTGCCCAGAGCTGTGGCTCTGTGGTCTTGCTGCTGGAGGCCCCCTTCCTGCCCCGGCTGGTCATCACCCCAGCTCTGAGGAAGGTCCTATGCAGGCAGCTTCCTACAGCAGCTTCAGCTGAAGGAAATCCCCGGCGCTGGGGAATTTCCTACCTCTTCTTGTAAGCAGAAGCCTGCTGGAAAGCTGTACCAAGACCAAAGACCTCGTATTTTGTTGCTGGTCCCCCAAACTTCTTCTGAGCCTGTTGCATGATGAGAGCAGCTGGGGCCCAGCCTGGAGGCAACATTTCTTTGTGCCTCCTTGGGGAATCCCACACACAGCACTGCCTAGCTGTGGTTAAACAGGTATTTCTCTGCTACTGAGCCCGCTGTTTCGCTCACAAACAGACCTGCAGTTGGGGGAGAGATCAGAGTGGCTCCAGTGTTCTGTGCCTTCAGAGGAGGCAGACAATAGGCAGGAACAGAAGCGGCAGGCTGGAGGGGGTTCGAAAAACTCAGCTTTAAGAACTGCTTCTCGTTTGCAAACAGAAACAAGAATAAAGGTTCATCAATCTGGGGCCAGCTCTCCAGGCTGCAAGGCACCGCACTCATTTGGCTCAGGTGTGGTGATGCTCTTTGGCTGTACGTGACCCATCCTGCCTCCCACAATCTAGCCCTGCTCCAGCCTGCCTCCACCGCCCCAGGCAGGAGAAAATCAGCACCAGGCACAAACAGCCTCTGCTATTCCTGGACAAAGCTGCACTGAGACCAGTCTTGTGGGCACACACCCCAAATGCCCAGGTGCTTTACTAGTGCAGAGCTGGATGCAAAGGCAGACCTCCTTGCCAGGATCTGGACAGTGGGGTAAGTCAAAGGCAGGAGTATCTGGATATGGGCATGCCTGCATCTCCCCAAACCTCAGAGTCCATTTCAGGGTGCTGACTTGAGAGCTACTGTCTTGCCATCTCCATAACTTGCTGGGTCTTCCTGAGGGACCATTATCATTCATAGTGCACTTGCTACTGTCTTCCCCAAAGGACTGCCCTCCTCCCCTTTCAAAATATTTAGGTAAAGGCTAAATGATGCTTCAAAACCCAGGGAGAAGAAAATTGCCCTGATTTAGCTGGGGCTCTCAACCATGATGAATTCAGTGCCCTGAATTCATCAAGCAAGCCTGGCCTGCCCAGTACATCTGTAGGAAGCCACCTCAAAATGTTTATGCTCCCACTGCCGGTACCCAAGGGACTCCTGGGTAAGAAGAGACTCTAATGATGGCTGATTGCTCAAGCCAAACCCAGGCTTCGCTGAGTTGGTCTGCAAAGCACCAGGCAGGGTTCTTTCCACCAGTTTCCTTTTTTACAGAGAACTTGCATGTGCAGTTACACCCAGCAGAAGCAGATCAGCAGGAAGTTCCCTGCTCCAAAATCCCCACATTTGCCCTGCAAGCAAGTTTTTTTCCCATGAATGTCTTCTCTCTGCTTGCTCCAGCATCACATGTGCCGCAGCATTTCTGGCTTTCCTAGAAGACCCACTCCACCCAAACCCATCTGCGAACCCCTCCACCACTGTTGCATATCACAGGTGTTGCACACAACTGTCTGCCTTCGGCTGTAGCCTCCACCACTCCCACCTCTGACATCACACAGATAGACTTGGTTGCTCCTTCCTTTGAACTGAAAAGCAAGCTCTCTGCATACCCTAGCTAGCCTTGAGATTGTCTACCTTCTCGCTGAGAAACGCGGCACTAGGCTGTAATTATTCTCCACGTCCTTCTTCCTGCCATGAAGCAAGCAGCAGAAGTGAGGGGTGCAGGATTTCCAGCTATTGCCCATCCAAATGCCCTGCATTCAGGTCCCTTCTTCAAGCACACTCAGTGTGCCTGCCGGGCTGAGAAGCACTGGGCTACCAGTCTAATGGTGCTGGACTTGTCACTCTCATAGAGACGTCTTGACCCGGCACATTCCTCTACATACATTCTGCTCTCCAGAGACGTGATATGCTGTGGGGTGAGAAGAGAGTTCAGAAGAAGTTACAGCACCAGCTGGGGATACAAGAAACCGAGATTTATTCCCCAGCTCTGCTTCAGCCTTTGCATGAATCATGAGTGACTCAGTTACTTTGAAACTGAGGGGTGTTGGGTCTCTAAACAGCATAAAAGGCTACCTCAGACTTGGGCAGTTAGTGGACCTTGCTGTTCACTTGTGAGTATTATCCCCTGATGGTAACAGGGATGTGGCATATCTCCCTACATGCCAGGGTGGCCAGTGAGGTTCACCCTGAAGGCCAGCAATCACTCCAGTAGCCTGCAGCAGGCATGAAATGGACCTGAGCTCACAGTCATTCAGCATCCATGCCTGGGGAAGGCAATTGCTGCAAGTCATGCCTTTTGAGCCTGCAGCACCTAATTATAAGGGAAGCTGAGGAGAAAGAGGAAAAAAAAACCACCAGTAAAACAAAAGACATTTCTGAGCAACGACTGGTTTACCACAATTGCATTTCCATCATGTCTCCAAAAATTTTGGAACATCCCACTCCTATGGCATCTTATATAGCTTCTGGAGCTAACCAACTACTTTGGGGAATGATACAGCACTATCTTCCTCAAGCAGGAAACCAAAACACTGGCTTGCTTTCCTTTTCTTCAGGAGGGACAGTCTAGCGGTTTCTGGCAGCGATGAGGAGGTATTTACACCAACTCGTGCACACATCTGGAAAGCCCTTCCAGTCCAAGGTAGAAGCCAGACCCGCAGGCTGGCAGGGATAACTGCCAGGAGGGGAACTCACAAACCTGTGAGATGCAGCAGGGGAACCAAAAAGATAAAATGAGAGATCAAAGAGGGAGAGAGGAAAAGTTGCAGCCACGGATGGACTAGCAAAATGTGAATGCTGCAGGAGAAAAATGGAAGCAGTGAAGGGAGCGTGTCAGAACCAAGTAAATCAGGCAGTGACACAGTAATTAGCCTGGCTTTCCCAGCGGAAAGGTGTTTACATCAGGAGGATTTTCTTCTGGCATAAATCAGGGACAGGACAAAGTGTTCAGCCAGGGCTTCCAACCAGTGCTCCCAGCACACAGGGACAGGCTGGGCCACTGAGGAGGGTGGGTGAGTGATGGGGGTCTAGCTCTCTGACCTGCCACAGCTTTCCTGCAGGAAGCTTTATACCCCCCAAGGGAGGGGACAAAACCAGTCAGCCAGCCCACTTCATCAGGTGCCAAGTGGAAAAACAACAATCCTGTTTTTACAAGAAACATCCAAAGGCTTCCAAGCTTGTCTGAAAGATTTTGGTGAGGGGTGCGTGGGGATATTATTACATTTTAGTCTTCAATATCATGGCCAACCAGATATCCATCTGCCTCCACCGTGTCTGGCCTCAGGATAGGCAGTAGCGGTGTCTGCTCACTCAGGATGACTAAAGCAGACAGCCCAGGGTTTGATCCAGTTTTTCCCAGCCCAGGATTGCACCCAAACCACACTCCTTCTCCAAGCAAAGGGTCTGGGGGTTGATTTTTGCCAGTACATCTTACCCCAAATCAAGGGCAGTCACCACAGTGACACCCATGTAAAAATTCACCCTGTTTTATACCAGTACAGTATTCCTATACAGAGAAGTTTGTATTTTTATCTTGAGTGTAGCCCTCCCACCCTGGGAAGCTACATTACATTGGTTCACAAAGATACTGGGAAGATGAAACACTACATCAACATCTCATCTAATGTGGTAGAAAGGGACAGAGATAGCCCTAAATTAAGGTGCCCAGCAGCAGCTCTCTCATCAGTTGGCACAAGGAAATAGGCACCTTGATTTTCAACGTTCCCCTTGTGCTAAAATGCCCTCCATGACCAGCTGAAAATGCTCTTTAATTAACAATGCTGACACTGGGAAAGAGTCCAGGTAACGTATCAGATCTGCAGGGAGAAAACGTCTAGCAAAAGCTTAGCATGATTGATGGAGCCAGTGACCATAGACAGTAAGCATTAAGGAAAATAGCTACCAATATACACCCAGCTTGAATACCAGCTTAGTCTGATGTGTCTACCACAGACCTGAACCCTTCTGGCGGTGTGGCAGACCTGCAAAGCAGGACAGCCATGGCTGCATTTCACACTGGGCATAAACATGACACTTGGGAAGTGAAGCTTGTAGAAGATTGGGCTCAGTGGCAATTAGGCTGAGCTGCTCTTCAGCTACCAGGACCTGGGATAAAACCATAAAGTCACTTCCTGTGGGCTACTGGAGGGTCAGAAGATGGGAAAGGCTTTTGAGCACCAGGTTTTCTGAGCTCCCACCTCCACAAGCCATCTTTTATGTCTACCAAGCCAGTCAAGACTGGGGAGTGCTGCCCATGGCTGTTGAGTAACCTCCATGTACCACTTAGGGCTGGACTGGTCCCTCTGGGGAACTGGAGAGTGTTAGAGAGGACAACACTGCAACTAAAGCATTCCCTTTGCATGCACAGGGAGCAAAAGAGTCTGGGTATATCTGGTCTAGGCAGTGTGTACTGAATGTGGGCAGGTCAGGACCAGCCCATTAATAGCCAGCAAGCTCCTACTTGGCAGCCTGCTTTGAAAAAGGAAGTCAGGAGGAGCTTACGTCAGGCTAAGCTAGAAGTGTCTACTTGCATGAAGAGGCTCCCCGGCTTGTGACAGGAGGCCAAGTGACTCAGTTGCGGTGGGTGGGGGCAACAAGAGACAAGGGGATGTGGTTAGGGAACAGAGCATGAGTCACCAAGGAAGAACATATGTTGATAACAGCTGGATAAACTCAAGGCAGAGACATAAGGTCTGCTCAGGAGAAAATCTGAGCTGTACTGGAAGCCAAAACCTGGAGACAGCAATCCCAAGGGCTAGTGCAACGGAGAGCTTTAAGTGCCTGGCACAAGCTTTTCCTGCTTTGCAGCTCAGCAAGGGTTGCAGGATGAACATCTTAAAACAGACAAGGTGTGACCGTGATGTTGGCCATATTCTTGTGTCTCACGTACTGTGATTTCAGCATTCATCTGAGGCTGGAGGCAGCCTTGTACAGATGAGTGGAGTCCTCTCCATTATAGTCCTGCAACCTCACATAACCACGAGGGACAGACACTTCTCTCCCACCCCACAAGGCATGCTTCTCTTTGGAGGCTCAGTTTCCTATAGGTGTGCTCTCCGGTGAGAGGCATGAGCACAGCTGTGACATGGGACAGCACAAGTTGACTTGTAATCTGCTACTGCCCCCTCTCCTTCATTGCCCGCAAACTAAGGTTGAAGTGGCTTCAGACAGTCTGAGATTCCACTGAAGAAAATGATGATGAGGGAAGATTAGTTAAAGTTCATTGGTCAGTGCTGAAAGCCCCAGGAGAGAAGTGGCGTGGACACCAGAGGAACTACATAGATGATTCACCCCCCACCCACCCACACTAAGCTCACCAAATATTCCACCTCAAAGCTCAGCATGGATCTGTTATCATTATCTGGAAAGGTACAAATGAACCACCTTCACCTGGCATGAATGACACATAGGGTGCAAGCAATTGGTCCTCCCAAAGCACCTCATAGCTCCTTGGGTGCATCAGAGCACAGATCTGCAGTGATACTTGGAGCTTTGCCCACCTGCTCCAGCACCTGCCACAGCTGTTTGACTTAGGATGGTGTCACCGGAGAGCACTGCCTGCCAAAGGATTTTTGCACTGCAGGAAGCCTAAAAATGAGCTATAGGTCTCAGAAACACCTATGGCATTGATCCTGCAATTGCTGAGGAACCTCAGGTAGGGACACGGTCTGGTGCGTTCACTGAGGGGACCAAGAAACCAAGACTGCAAATGTAACTATCAAATCCCTAGGACATCAAGGACATCACGTACTTACCCCGCCGTGCTTTGTTGTGCCCACAAGCCCAGGAGGCCATGGAGGAGTGGACGTTGGGGGCAGGACTCTTGCTGGGTCCTTTGCAATGCATTAGTCACCATCATGTTGAGGACATACAGCCAGCAACCAGCACTCGCGTGGGATCATGCCTCCCCTTCCTAATCCCTGCTTTCCCACAGATGCCAGCTGGCTCCCAGCTCCCCTCAGCACCCCCCACCCATGTCTAAAATCTCCCTGAAAACCTAACCCCCCCCTCCCTGGGAGCACAGTCAGCTTCAGCCTGGCCATTCAGTTGGATCTGCCTTCCTTTCCTGCCTCCCCAGCAAATATTTAGAGACATGGGCTGATCACCTTGTCCAGTTTGAAACATGAGAGGATCTCTGCTGACTAACAAGAAATGTGTCACAGTCACGAGCCTGCTTCTTTGCAGCCATCACCACTGTGGCACTTCCCCTTCAGCAGGGAAATGGGAGAGAAGTGGCATCAACATGGCACAGGAGAGGGGCAGAGCCAGACTGGGTCATGGTGGGGGAAGAGGCGCCTGCCTGGAAACAACAGCTTTATTCCTCCTTGACTTTGCGGTCTCATCCAGACTGTGGTGCTGCCCACAGCTCTGCCATGTGCTGGACCCATTGGTGTCTTGCTGAGAGAGGGCAGCAGCTTATCAAAGGCTCAGGGCACCACAGCATGCAGGTTGTGCTTGCTGTTGCTCACAGTGCTGGGGAGAGGAGTCCTCATGGGGAAGGATGACGCAAGCAGTGAGCAGGAAAGTGGATAGAGACCATCTTTGGCACAGAAACTGGGGGAGACTGGTGACATTCCTGAGCACAGGGAAGCCATGAAACACCTGCCCAGCTCAGCCAGGGATGCACAGGGATGCCGGTCAGCTTCTCTGCAGGAGGATGACACTTTACAATAGAACTCATTTTATTTCTGAATAACCAAGTCACCCAGAGTGGAGCTGCTGAAGGAAAGCACCACTCATGCCAGCACATGCAGCTGCAGGAGAGGCAGGGCCCACATGCTCGTCCCAAAGCTGCCTACAAAAGCCATTGATGGCAGTTTGTAAGGTGTGAGAGCCTGAAGTCAAGGATACAGTTGTGCAGAGAAGAAGCAGTGATGTTATCTCCCCATGATCCTGTGGCAAGGAGAAATGTACCCATAGCTGGGAGATGGGCTTAAAAGCAAGCACGCTCAGGGAAGACCTCAGGAAACTCGGCTTTCCCCTAATGCTTGCACCTTGGGGTGCAGTCTGACCACATCTGTACAGCTGTGTCATCCCAAGCATAGAATCCAGACACTTCCATCGCCAGGATGTTTCTTTCTACTCCTGTCTCTGGATGCTGGGACCTGAAGGAATAAACATGAGATCTCACAAAACTCATGACCTGTTGACTGTATGAGCACTTTATCCATCCTGGGCAGATTATACCACTGTTTGCCATGCCTTGCCTTATCAGAGGAACAGAGAAATCAACGTGTCTTGGAGCAGTGCACCATTTAGCCACGTATCCTGAAGGACAGGAATCACCCACTTGCTTCCAGAAGAATCTGCTAATAAACCTCTTCCTAAAATCTGCAACAGAGCCAGGAGCCACGTTCTGACATACAAAGTTTCGCCTCTCCCTAATCCTCTCAGAGCCATAGGAGTGAAAAGCTCCCAGCTCTAGTGCCCGTGCAGGCACCACCTCTCATTCAGCCTCACACAGTGTTTGGTGTGAGCACCAGCTGGCAGCCAGGAATCCCACAGGCTTTTTGTGAAATAGCCTCCTGCTCCTTTCAGTTCTCCTGGTGCTTGGAGGCCACCAGGAATTCACCATCAAATTGTCTACCCTACTTGGATGTGTTCGTTGGCCACATAGACCCAGCTACAGCCTGCTTTATGAGTTGCAGCCGAGCGGTGCCGGACAGCCGGGGTTTGGGAGAGGTGCTCCCCCTGCACTGCTCAGGCACAGTCACCATGCAGCCAGCCAGGGTCACTGCTCCAGGACACCTCACTTGTCCACTTGACGCTGCAATGCTCCCACCATGCATCGGCCACCCAAAGCCTGCTTGGTGCGTTCCTGAAACCTCAGTTCGGTTTGGGCAAAGGAGGCTTGATTACTCTGAAGAATAATCACATTAAACAGTACACACCAGGGGTGAATTACTTTATATCGAGCCTATATTTGCCAATATGTGCTGTAACAGAATATGTTAACAACCTTGCTGGAAAAAAGAGATTTACATTACCGCCTTTGGACTAAATACAATATCTGGTGCCTGCATGTTGCAAAAAATAGATACTCCCTCCAACCGCTCAGAAGCAACAGGAGCCGTGATTCTGCTTTGTGAGCCCTCGGCAAGGGTTGGTTTAGTTTTACCGAGAAAAGCCTTTCTTTATAGATTCATTAAGTAGTGCCTGCCCATAGGAGTTTCACAAACACATCAAGGATGCCTTTGCTTGCCAGTGTTAACCTCGGTTTCTGCAGGTGAGGTATGGGGGCTAAGCACAAAGAGCTCTGAAGATGTGCCAAAGAGTAATGCTGGTTAGGACATCTTGTTCCAGGGCAGATCAGCCTCCCTGGAAAGCCAAGATGTGCTCTGTATGTTTTGCTAGGTCCAAAGAGCTCATTGCTTTGCTGCAGAAAGTCATCTGCACTCAGAGCTTGGCACCTATGCCAGGGCATGTCCTGGGCTGTGTTCAGGAAATCCCACGGGGCAGACGGACTTGCGAAGCTGCAAGTACACTGCTCCCAAGCAGACAGCCTGCTGAGAGTGCACTTCTTACCCTGTTCCTATCCGCTCCCTCTCAAAGGCAAAGAGTGCTGCTGCTGAGCAGCTCCAAGCCTAAACCCCCTACGGAGAGCAATTCAACCAGTGCAGTGGTGGTGGGGCATTAGACCACAAAGGTGCTTACTTCTGGCACTGGGAGCACTCACATTAAGGGTTACATGAGTTAATTACTCCAGTATTACACCACTCCACAAAAGCCACATAGGATCATTTCCTTGCCTAAATAGCCTTAATAATGCTCCTGTGTGGCAAGCTGGGAAGGCAACTAAGAGTGTTTACAGGTTTAGAGAGGCTGGAAATGGAGCCAGCTAAGATTGTTAGAGGAGATACACACGCACGCAGACAAGTGCATGCACGCAGGCATACATGTCGCACTGGTAAAGTGAAACCATCAGGATGCAATCTTGTCTTTCTTGCCAATCTTCAGTCTGCCTTAGGCATTCCTTTACACCAAGGCACTAGTTTTTCTGGGTGGGAATAGCTGCGCACAGGTACAGCACTTTCATGGCAACATCAATGTCCCCACTAGGAGGACAGGAAAGAGACTGCTGAATTTCCAGCCCATGGCTGGTTCATACCCAGACCATGTTCACCTGTCCTGTGGCACAGTGTCCTAATGTACTGACCTTTCCCCCTCCTTGATATCCACAAGAGGGGCAGATGAGGGGCAGTACTGTACGTACATACAGTTTTCTATTTCCACAAGCCCACTGTTTAGCATCCCTTTGTAGGGCAGGCTCTCCACTGCCTGCTCCTCCAGACTACTACTGGCAGTTTACTCTTCCTGAGCTATAAGCAATGTACTGGACAAGGTCTAATCAAAGCCTCGTACGGAGGCAGCAATACTTTCCTCTCTGCTAAATACATCTCTTAGGATCGCACTAGCAACATCCGCCTGTGCCTACAGTCATCCTGCAATTAGTTACTGCCCCACTTCCTCTTCCTCTGGTAATTCACATGGATGAGACTCTAGCGAATGGGAGAAGTTTTATTAATAGATCCAAACACACTACCTGAGTTACAATATCTCACACTGCCTCTTGTAACAGTCCCCAAGGTCACTCTGTCCTTCCTGTGTGACATTCAGATCCTCTTCCACATTGGCAATGCTCTCAACTGTCTCATCTGCAGAAGTGATCCATACACTCCTCCTTGTGTGCCCAGCTCATTAAGAATGATATGAATGAAGTCAGGTTCCAGAATGAATCCCTGAGCAGTGCTGTTCACTTCTGAATACATCCTGTTGACTCTCTTTCATCCTGTTTTCCACCCACTTGAAATTTTTGTAGCACTGCTCAGGCTTGCTCACTTCATTAGAAAGAAAAAATCACTTATCAATAAAAGGTGGTAAGTTATTTTGGCTTCATCTGTTTAAGCTCGCAATATCACTTAGATGTTCAGCTGAGCTGTTCACATGAGCACTCACTCAAAGCATTGTCATAGCTTACCTTGACTAAAATCAGTCCTTCCTCTAAGGAGTCTGGCCAGTAGGTCAGAGGAGCTAGATACAAGGGGCTGGGTCTTGAATGGGACATCTGTCCATGGCTTAGACTGTGGAGGCAGGTGGAAGCACCTCTGTGTAGACGGATGTGTAGGAGTCAGTGATGCTTCTACATTTGGGGAAGAAAATTCTACATTAATGAGCTCTTTGCTTTTAAAAGATGAACATGCAGCTGGGCCTATAAATGGAAAGGAAAAGAATGGGTCTCATTGCTTTGGCACAAATGCCCGGTGACGCATTCTTGTGTAAAGAACATCTCTGGCAGACCCAATGTCACCTAGTCCAAATTAGAACAGGCCCAAAACTCAGCTAAAAATTAAACCAAACCTGGCTCAGGCTAGTGATATCAGTGATGAGCAGTAACATGAATTACTGTTTCCGGGAAAACTAGCCCTGTCTTGCAAGGACAGGAGAGTCATGTGTTTCAGGGAGCAAAGAAGCAGGACCTTGACCACTTGGAAGTCAACAGCACCACTGATTTCCACAGAACCAGAATTCCTCACCCCAAACCCTCCAAGACTAAAATAGTGACATCTAATAGAGGCACATTTAACCACAGGTACATAGAGTAAAGCCCACAGGCATAATGCAGAACATGGCTTTTCAGCTTGAGAGTTCACACCATCCTCCCATCGACAGCATACACCTGCTAGACTTGCTGGGTGCAAGTCGTCCTCCCCAACCATGTGAGCACACGGAGCCACTGCAGACATCCCTTGGAAAGTGGGGAGGAAGAGAAGCATGACTGGACATTGCAGGACTGGAGGTTTCACACAAGAGCAAGCAAGTGCAAGACCTCTGCATTCTTGCTAAGAGATGATTTCCCAGGAATGTGTCAAGGGAAATGGATGCTGTCACACCACTGTCACCCCAACAGAATCTATATATCTCAAAAGGGTCACTGCTGGGTCCTTCCTCAGGCATCACTTACTGCTCTTTACCAATCACTCACAGCTCTCAGCAGGAACTCCTGCTAGATGGAGAGATGCTAACTCAGCATACTGGGGGCAAAAGAGAGATGATGACCCTTTAAAAATGCATGCACCACTTTACATGAGCTTTCTGGGACATATATGACTGCTGTGCTCCATGTAAGGCAATGCAGATGAAGGACCAAGAGCACTTTCTGCCTCATACATCTTGCAGACTAACAGCACATGCACATCCTACTGCTGTGATTCAGTTACACTCAGTAACCTGTGAAGGTGCAATAACTTGGTTGACTTTCAAGCTCTGCCTAACTGTGCCTTGGTGTCAGACAACATTGGAAATAATTTCTGGAGACAGGGAAAGAGTTGCCCTAGGCAAACTTTGGTGCATTAAATGTCTGATGAAGTCACATGAGAGTCAGAAGCCAAATCAATTAGAAGTCAAGGGTTGATGTCCTTCTTAGCTTTATGGGAATTTCCACCAACTCGCAATAGGAAAAGGCCATCTCTTCTCAGGAAGCAATACAGAAGAGTCAAGATGGAGGACAGAATCCCCAAAGTCAATATTTGAGGTGGCTCAGAGAAAAAGCAACTTCCTTTGCTTTGTACAAGGGTTTCGGAGATGAACAGACATCATTCAAGCACTAAAGCAATGCCCAGACCAGAAGGTTTTACCCTACCCCTCAGTGCATTTTGTACAGGTAAGATCCAGGAGGGCAATTCCAGTAGTGCATTGCCAGCCTTGGCAGCTTTTCCCTGGGGCTTGATCCAAAGAGGCCGTTTGAGTTCAAGACACAGAGACGGCAGAGGTTAGGTATTACAAAGCAGCCGTCTCATCTGGCATGGACTTTTGTGAGTGTTGAAACATGCACTCCCTCCCCGATCCCTTCTAGCACACAGCTCCAGCATGGAAGAAAATCTACAGGCTTGGCATCTTTGGCTGCCAAAGGCCTGGCCCCATTCATACGGGTGATCTTGCAGCACATGTATGAACTCAGGAAAGGCATGGCAGCAAGTCTGGCAGCTCCGAACTGTGCCTGCTGGGGAACACAGTGAGTGGCTGTGCTCTGGAAGCACCGTTTTCCATTGTGGTGTCAGCAACCTAAAAGGATAACCCAACTTTCCCTATATATATGCATGAAAAGAGTATCCACAAACTGAGATTAATCCAGCTGATCGCTACCATCTGCCAGCTGTGATTTTGGAAGCAGGTGAGGGTTGCAGTGGGTTTGCTGCCAGAACTTTCCTGTGTTCCCACTTGACTCTACGGCTTCGGGAGGTTGGATAGGTTCCCCTGCCATGATGGGAACGCTAAACGAGATTTGTCGTTTCTCATCCCAAGCACAGCATGGGGAGTACTGTGTGAGTCCCCCATCTGAGTTAATAGGGTCAATCTGCAAGCAGAGAACTGGGGACCATGGGACCCAGTCCCTGCAAGTCTGTGGCAAAGCGACAGGTGACAGTGGGGAGGATGCAGCTACCATGCTCCATGTTTTCACAAGGCAGCCCTGCACTCACTCTGAGTCTGTTGGGAAACTCCAAAGTCATGTTTGCTCATCTGGAGAGCTCCTTTGGTTGCAGCTTGGGCTTACATGAAACCATAGCTTGGGCTTGCAGGAGCCTGAGGGATCATCGATACCAGAGGTATCTGCAAATTAAGCCTGAGCTGTTCCCCTTGGGAAGCACTGAGACCTGGCAGCGGGACTCCCATGCAGCCCTACAGCAGCAGCAAGGAACCTGGGGAAGGTGGCTGTGACCTGTGCTCCCACTACCGGCACCCACTGCAAACCCGCAGCATCTCACAAAGCGGCTCTGACCTCCCGGGATGCGTGGCTTTCTCCCATTTCCAGAAGAGTTGTTGCTATGGCAACAAAAATGGTTTGCATTTTCCTCAAGGACATCCATTAAAGAGGGTGATGATCGGGAGAATGGAGGGATGCGACGCAGTACGATGGTCCCAGCACGGGACAAGCAGCTTTGGAGCAAGCCCAGGTGTCCATCCATTTAATGCACGGATGTGCTGGAGTACAAGTGTCTCTTGTTCACGCTCCCTCTGCAGAGACGGCTGCTTGCGCATGCATTGCGGCAGAGAAGATCCAGAGAGGAAAGCTCTGTGCAGCTTGCACAGTCATGGGAAAAAACAACCACACAGTCTCACAAAAAAAAAGACTTTTTCTCCAGAAGGTACTAAAATTGAATCCTCTGTTCTCATTTAAATGGACAAGGACATTCAGGCAGCATTCGCCAAGTTTCCTTCCCAAAAGAGACTTAGAGAAAGTCCTCTGGGGGACAATTAACTGGCTAACAGACAGGAAACGAGGATAAAAATAAGTGGAATATTTCCGCCATGGAAGAAGATTATCTGCGAAATCTATTCTCATGATTGCACAGCTCATTACAGAGTTACTCACAAGACAGCCACTCAAGCATGTGTTTGGATGCCCAGCCACCACCAGAGAAGGGAGAGCTCCTAAGTCCAGCATGTCAGCTGCTGGGAAGAGACTCATCTGAGCTGCTGCTTGGATGGTCACCTGGAGGAGCCCCTTGCTCCCTGTTCCCACCTCAGCCTCAGTTTCCATGTCCTATCTGCAGGATGAGAGCAGCAGGCATGCAACGGCAGGTGGAAACCTCCCAGTGAAAGGGGAACAAAGACACTTGGGGTCACCTGAAATGGTCTGGGAGGGGGTTTTCAGGAGCAGACCTTGCTACCCTCTACCCAGCAGGACAGAAAATTAAACCATTGCCATAAGCTTCCAGTCTATGAGTTTTCAAGGAGGTTTTGCTGGATCTGTGCCTCAAGCAGGGGAGGATCCAGTTCAGAGAAGATGCATGGCTAGAGGCTATAAAGAAAGGTAACATGGATTTCAAATGGCTCCTACCAGCAAAGAGCAGCTAGGGCAGAGGAGCAATTTTTTGAAGGCTGTGAATATTAATAACATGCCTGCAAAGCACAGGTACCGTTGTGCCGTTATTACAACACCGAGTGAAACTGCCTGCCTAACCTTTGGCTTGGCATCATCTGTTCCCATCCAAAGGAGCTGTGTAGGCATTGCATTACAGGTTCTTAATGACGGATGGCAAAGCAGGGCCAGGGGCAGGAGGGCTCTCAGGGTGGGTCCCTCCACCTCACCAGCTGTTTTGGGGAGAAAGGGCTGTGTTTGGGATGACTGCAGCCCAATCTTCCCTCCTGAAATGCAAAACTCACTCCATCGTCTTTGGAAGACAGAGATGGCAGCAAATCTCTCCCTAAGCAAAGGACAGAAAGAGCAAGGGAAAACACGTTACCAGAGGACTCGGCTCTATGAAATGCATGTTCCGGTGGAACAGAGAGCTCAGAGAGGTACTGACCCCCCCCAACCGTGTGTAGGCAAGAGCTGGGGCTCTTTGTCCTACATGTAGCTCAGAGAAATACTGCACTTAAGTGCCTCTTCCCTTACAAGGAAGGACTCCTTGGGTGTTGCTTGGACGGTCACTGTAGTCCCTCTGGGACTGTCATCCCAGAACATGACACTGCTTTTACATGGGGATCTGATGGGGGACACAACCGAGCCGAGAGCCTCCCTGCTTCCCCCATAACTGGAACTTGACTCTGGGGACAAGCCCTCACCTTTGCTGCATGCCATTGGCATGGCTAAGCCACTGTGTCCCTGCATGCCAGACTGGTTTGACACCCCTTCCTCCTCCCTTCTGTTTGTTTAGTGGGTGAAGTAGTGGCTGTTTGCATTAAAACCGCCTGGAGCCAGGGTGTGAGGAAAAAGAAACAGCCACTAGCATCCATCAAATCACTATGCTAAAACCAAAGGTAGCCCTTCTGCCTTCACTAGAGCAGCCTGGGCCCTGTAGCCACCTGGCTTCTCTCTGGCTTGGCTCAGCAGCTCTGTGCTTCACCCCAGCCTGAAGTGACCAAGCCAACAAATGCAGGTTATACACACTTCCAAGAAACTCAAAGGCATCTTCCATCATCTGCTCTTTTTTCCACCATGTACCAGCAGACAGACAATTTACCAACAGCACCATTTACACTTGCCGGGGTCTGCTAAGAGTCCTACCAGAGGTGGTCAATCCATAGCGGAGAAGGCCATAAACACACGGACATCATGCTACCTCCTGCTCTAGCTACCAAACCGCTCATTGCAGCTCTCCCACTGCTTTAATGAAATGCCATTGAGGACAATTTAAAAGAGGCAGAAACCTATCCAATCCCACAAATTTAGATCCAGTTAGGCCTCCCCTGAACTTCAAGTGCTCCCCTATAATTATTATAGCCACTAATGACTCGGTCAGCAGCACAGAAAGCCACCAAGTCCTTTGGCAGGACCATAATGGTCCATGTACGTAGGGTACAGTTTCAGAGAGTCTATGCACCAGCTCAGCTTGAGTGGAGAGCCAGCAAACCCAGCAAAACATGCTAAAGAAAACCCTGGCCATGAAGATACTGTGGCTGCTGAGGATAAGGAGAAATTAGCTCAAGTGGTCAGCAGTGTGTATGAAATATCCCCAGCAAGCCCAAGGCATTACCAATCTGCAACAGCAGCTGCAGAGGCCAGGCACTGGGTTAAAGAGAAGTGCATATATTTCCAGTGGAAATAACCTACAGTAAAAACCACATCCAGACAGGGCTGAGCAATGCCCTATCTGCAGCACAAGCAGGAAGACAGAAGGGAAACCATTCATTGGCATGCTCCCAGCCCGGGGTAAGTGTGTTAGCAAACAACAAAACAGCTGTCAGGGTCAGGACCATCGCTGAGCATCGGAGAGAGGCAGGCAGGGGTCCAGAGGTGGACTGTGGGGCAGGCAGAGGCAGTCGTGCCCAGCAGCATCAGGCAGCCAGTGCCACACCGGAGTTTGCATGGATCAGCACACGGGCAAGCGATGCTGTTTGTATTCAACCCATGCGCGTGTGTTTGAGTAAGTGATTCTTAGCTGAGCGCTGAGTGAGGGAAATGTACGTGTTCGTTATGCTGTGGGAATTTAAAAACAATTAGCAGCACAAATATTGGTTTGAAGCCTGCTAGGTTGTTTTGTTTTGGGTTTCCCCCCCCCCTCCCCCATCCGTCACAGTATCTGGTAAGTCATTTCTTAAAAGTCTTTCTTCTGGGCCTGAAGCTGGGATCTCACAGAGCCTTTGCCCACATATTAATCATCGTTCTTGTCACTCTCAGTCAGGGCCCCTCTTATCTGCCTGACTGCAGTCTTTGCCTTTCTGCCGGCAGCCAGCAGTTAGAGGCCGTGCTTCCCCCCTTCCCCTGCTGAAGCTCCTTTACAAAGCACGTTCCTGCTCGCTGGCCCACGCTGCAAGAGGGGATGCTCCATCTCAGAGGTGTTCAGAAATGATCATACCAGAGGGAAAAGACAGTCTCAGTGGCAGAGGAGCTATGTGTTTTGAAAAGTGCCTGAGAGCGGGATGCAAAGTGATGCTGCAGGAGAGCTTGATGTGGAGATGGTTGTATGGGAAAACCTGTGCAGTTGCCAATCTTGCCTTGAGAGCCACAGCAGTGCAAAGGCACCTGGCAGGGGACAGTTCCAACAGCGGAGATGCTGGGAGGTGGCGATGCCGGCTGTGAGACCCTGGCCAGGCTAGGAAAGGTGTGCGGGCCAGCTGAACTTACAGCAGGGAAAGCATAGCCCATGCATCATGGTCTGCTTGAAGGGACCACAAGCAGCAAGGTGCATTTGCTGAGTGAGGCTTGGGGATGGGAAGGTGGAGAGACAGGTATTTGTGTGGCTCCTGTGCACAGCTCAGACACAGCCCAAGCCACGGAGCAGGGCAGGCATGAGGAACCAAGCAGTGATGTGCTGCCATGGGTGTGATAGCAGGCCAGGAAAAAAGCAAAGCCCAGAGGGAGAAAAAGATATTATCAGGGCTTTTATAAGGTAGGTAACTAATATATCCCTCCATGAGGGGAGAGATCTATGAGATCCCCAACCCCACTGAATCATGATAGCACAGGGGAAGAGGCTGCAGTGGGAGCTCTCTAGGAGCTGCTAGTGGTCTTCACCACCCCATCAGCAGCAGGGTTGTCCCCCAGCAAACGGGCTGTCAAAGCCAGGCTGTGCCTGCTGGCAGCTTCCAGTGCTCACATAAAACAAGCTGATTTTTATAGGCACCATGAATGGTGGATTTTGGAGTGAGAAGGGGGAAGGGGACTGGAGGTGAGCTTTTAACTGTTGCAGCTTGTGTGCAGTGATTGAGATGGTGATGTTTCTTTCAACAGCTCTAGCAGCTGTGGTTTGGAGTTGTGATCCTGCCAGCCACGTGTGTTCAGGCATCGTGAATGTCCCCAAAAGACGGGTGGCTTGTTGCAGGGGTTTTTTAATTGTTCACAGTTGTCTGTTTCCTTCTGTCTTCTGGGCTCTCATGGTTCTAAACCTTCCTTCTTGACCAGCAGTATTGGTTACAAACCTTTTTTAAAAAAGACCCTTTTGAAAAGACTAAAGCAGATATTCTCATGTAATTACAAGATTTCAGAGCTGAGGTTTTCAGAAAAAACAAACAGACAATGAGCTATTGCAGTGGACTGTTAGCAATGCTGGGGTTTGGTTCCAGTAGGGGCCTGGTATGGGGGAAAAGAAATCTTCCTCTGCCAGTGAAATCTCGGTTGCTACAAATAAGCAAATTCCATCATTCAGCCCCAAAAATTCCCAGCCTGCAAACATGCGCATTACTTGCTGCCCTACTGTGAAGCTCCACATCTTCCCTCCTCCCACCCACCAGCTGTCTCTCTGGTATATCTCCCATCCTTTCTTCCAAGCCTGCTTCAGCAAAGGATGCTCTTCCACCAAAAGAGCTTCCCCCAAACACTCTCCTCCTCTCTGCTAAGAAGTGGTCTCTGAGGATTGGTCACTTATGAAACCTGCTGTTTCCCTGACCTGTTGTTACCCAGGCTTTTATTTTCGCTTAGTCCCTGAGTAGGCTGCCTTTCGTTCTCCATCTGCAGAGAGAAATGTACTTGAGCAAACTTTTGTTAATAAGTCAGGTTTCTGCCTGCATTGGTAACCCCGTGCCAGCGAGGTTAGTGGAGGTGCAAGGGTTAATACAGGCTAACTAATGGGAGCACTGGGGACAAAAGCAATAGCTTTACTAAATGAAGCAGAAAATCCTATTTTCTTTCCTGTCCTTGCTGGAAAATATTTGCCCTCTGTCCTCCCAACTTGTATCAAAAACCTTACAGGAAATAAAACTGTTCAAATCTATTTTTTCTGGTTGCAATAGTTTCTAACATGTTAAAACACTCTTTGGCAGGCAGCAGCCACTTCTTCCTCCCTCCACATCTGGCATGGCATGGTTTTACCACCCATCCTTGATAAAATTTTTTTCTTCCTCTTCTCTGATCCACCTCAGGTTCTCCACCATTAGAAATGCCTTGCCCTCCTGCCACCAGCCTCCTCCCAGATGTAGGTGGGGCAGAGCAAAAGACCAGATAATATCCATGGGGAATTCTCACACTCCCTGTAGCTCCTTTTCCCAGGACTCTCTGAGATTACCTTGCCAACTTGTGTGACCCCCACACAAGTCACAGATGTGACAGGCCATCAAGTTTTTGCAGTACTTGCAGAAGTATTGGAAAGTTCATTTTAAAGGAAAAGTGGTGGGATGGCTCACTCCCTGTGTGCTTCTTCCTCTGCAAATGGAGCCATATGGCAGTACTTAACTGCATTTACTGTGCTGGAATTAGTTGGCCTTCTGGCTTTCTTCTCTAAGACTGCCCAACTGTGCAATTGCCACGAAGCTGCCACCTGCCTGCCTGGCAAGGGCTGCCCCATTCCCTGGGCTCAAAACTTCTGCAGGCAGCTCCATTCCCAGGTGGCTGCAGCCTGAGAGCACTGCCTTCATCTCACCTCAGGTTTTACCGATCTTACCCCTGTCTGCATTAACCCCGTCAACATTTAGGCTCATCTGGTGTCCCTGAGGATCCTAGACCCAGAACCAAACAAATTTGGCCACAGCACCCTACAAAAACTCTTAAAATCTCCTTTACCTGCACTTGCTGCTGTGCAGCTTGCAAGTTTTGCGATGTCTGTTTTCTGATTGCCTTAAGATGTGAAGACACAGGCGCTGGGCAAGGTTATTTGGGCAGCTCTGCCAGTGAAACATCTCACATGTGTGCACTGAAGCACAGCTCAAGACAAACCAGGGCTCAGTACCTCATTGCTAATGGGCCAGGCTGAGGGCTTGAGGTGAGTGTAGCTCCTAGGGCAGAAGCCACACGGTGTCACAGGCGGGCAGTGACGATCACCGGAAAGCTTAGGAACATGTTACAGGGCTGCTGCCCCTTTACCACCTGCTATGCCGTGGATTTAGGGTGGCCTAGCTTTGCGTGATCTTCCACAGGACCATCAGGTAGGCACGCATGTGGCTGCTGGTACCCTCCAAGGCCCCAGTCTCCCCCATAAGCTGTTCTGTAAAGCAGCACTTTGGGCCAGCTGCTTTTCATCCTTCTCAGACCCCATCATGCTTAATGGTACTCTTGTTGTGTACCATTTGGGACAGGAGGCTTGGGAATTATTTTTCCCCTATGTCCATCTGGCATCTATTCTCTGTAAACTGAGTGAAGTCACAGGTAGAAAAAGCCAAAACAAAAAGCCAACAAACCTGATCATCAGTTTAGGGGAACATCAACATCTGTTGCTTCCACACCGTGTTGCATCACGCCTGATGCCCACAACCTAACACAAACTGTGCCAGGTCTGCCATAAAGGTTTCCTGTGGGAAGACATCATGACTTGCAAAAACATCCCTTCTTGGAGGAAGAAACACTCCTTTGAACACAAGTCAGTGCTCGATGTGAAGTTTTGCTGCTCAGGGCTCGTCCTGTGTGCCAGGACCCTGGCAGAGCCCTCCACTGAGTGCTCCCCATCTGCTCCCAGCGTGACGGTGACATTCCCACACAGCCCTGCCAGCCCAATTAGCAACACAGTACTCTGGTGTGGGCTGAACGCTGTGCTCTTGTCTGTGCGGGGAGGACATCAAAGCGACCACAGGGTTCCTGGCAGCCCTGGTTAGCAGCTGGTCAGCGAGAAGCTGCTCTACTTGTTTAGGTTACTTCTTGAAGCCAGGTGTGTTGACAGGAGAGCTGGTGGAGGACCAGCTTCGGCACCTGTTCCCCTTCCTGCCTCTCCAGCAGATAGACAAGCAGCTAGATCCAACAGGGTGATGTTCATAGACCTCAGTAGCTGGAAACCGCAGGAAAGCAGAGCCAAATCTACTGTGGAAGTAAATACAAAACGAGAAAACACTCTAGAGGAAGCCAGGCTGGTGTTAAATCACAACAGCAGGTATTTGCCTTGTGATCTTATCCGCAACAGTGTTAATGACAAAATCCACGTCTCTGCTTTCCTATCAAAGAGAAGAAAGCTGGGAGGCTATTCAGCATTACAATCCAAGCAGGGAATGGGATCTGGAACACTTCTGCTGTGCCAGGTGGCCTTACAGGGGAAAGCTGTATCTACTAGAAACACAGATTTTACATGGGTGAGTTAAAACAGTACTAAGGTTTTATATTAAAAAAAAAAAAAATGGTGTCAAACTCAATATGGTTGGAAGGTGAGGCTCACTTCAACCCTGGGAAAGAAGATCCGTGGTGGGTTTATCTGCAGCTTAAACAGATCACTTTACAAGTTAATCCAGGTCCACTCTCCTAGAGTGGTACCCAGCCACTGATTACTACGCAGTGGACTGCGCAAGCCTGACAAGACTGGGGTTGCTTTGCTCTGACGAGCAGCCGTGTCAGCCCAGGCTCTACCTCGGCATCTGACGCATCCCCTCTGCTTCGGTGCTATATATGTTGATAACATAGGCAGACCAGGCTGGACCTAGCAGAGAGGGGAGAGAACAGCAGCCTGAATGCCAGCTCAGCTGTTAACAGCAGCTTTCACCCTGCAAAATAGTCCAGCTGCAAGCTCACGTGAGCTTAGCAGGAGAGGAGGGTGCGACTTGTGCTAGCTTGAATCAATCCAGCCCCACGCAGCGGGACAAGAAGCGCGCATTAGGCAGCTCCAGCACAGCGAACTCCCTTTTTCCTGGGCTTTGCTTGTATAGTTTGATTATCAGGGCTAATAATTCCTGCCCCAGACTTGCAGCGGGGCCACAAATGGGCATGCAGTCGGACCACCCGAAGGGAAAGGAGGAGCTACTGCTGCTGGGACGCTACTGCTCAGCCCTCACAAGAGGCGGCATTTCAGCACTGTTGTGCAGAATTTCTGCCAAACACCGAGAGTGTGCAGCATGCCACAGGATCAGGGGCTGGTTCACAGACAATGCAAAAAGAGCACCCATTAATTCAACTTGCTTTGCAAAAAGTTTTATTTTTAGTGCTTGTGAGTGGTGCCAGATTGGCAGCATTATAAATAGAAGACTTCTATTTATCCTACAGTCTAGGTACCGCAGTGCTAAGTCAGTTTTACGACCTCAATAAATCCAGATTAGGTCCTCTCAAGGATGTGTCACTGTAGAAATAACATTTCGTCTTTGCATTCTTATGTGCAGCTAGGGGGATGGATTATGCCAAGCAGGGGTGCTGCCCTCATAAGCCAGCCTGATGCTTTCTGATCTGCCTTGATGCGATACAGGTTGACATTCAAACAAGATGGTGAAACCCAGCTTCAGATCTCTGAGTCCTATCTGAAAGGTGAGTACATACCTTGCATTTTGGGGTGAAAAGCCTACAGCAACACTAGCAGATGAAGGCCTGCCTTGATACCCAAGACTGGGAACATCACACTGTCCCTTGAATGATAGCCAGACGCTGATCTGTGCAGGGTTCAGCCAGCTGATGAAATTGCATTTTCCTTGCA
Source organism: Nipponia nippon (assembly GCF_047370975.1). Classification (NCBI taxonomy): domain Eukaryota; kingdom Metazoa; phylum Chordata; class Aves; order Pelecaniformes; family Threskiornithidae; genus Nipponia; species Nipponia nippon. Next base: position 58,828,434 of record NW_028262369.1, read on the forward strand.
CATATCAGCCGCACCCACAGTGACAAAACACCAGGGCTAGGAGTGAGAATAGCTTGCTTCTCTGCAAAGGTGAAGAAAAGGGAGACAGCAGGAGAAAGAGTCCTATTTGGTAGAATAACTTACAGCCTATTGCTAAGATGCTGCTTTTCTACCAAGCTGACTGTCAGTAACTATTAAAATGACAAAATAATTCTTCCCGTCTTAAAAAAAAAAAAGTAACCCCCCTCCAATTCCCTTCCATTTCTTTTTTCCTTTCACCGACTGATGCTGCTTCATTAAATCTGTGGCATTATGTCAATTCACAGCATGACAAGCATTTTCTAGCGGTCACACACCTCCCTCTTTGAACAGGCTGTGCTGCTCCTGGAGACAGGGGATGCTGAACAGCTCAGCAGTACGTAAATGCACCTCCTGCAAAGATTAGCATTTCAGGATGCCTGCTCCAAAAAGTGCCACCTAACTCCTTATACATTAATTTGAGCCTGTGTCCTGTGCAAAAAAACCACCCATGCTGCATGCCCAAAGACCAAGCTGCGGTCTCTCTGGAGGCAGAACCCATGGGATCTTCACCAGGAAAACGGGAGTCTTTAACAAAACCCAGGATGTCAGAGCCTTCTGCGCTGCTGTTTGATGGGAGACCAGAGAAATTTAGAGCTGGCTGGAACAAGGGACTCTACAAAGCAAACTCTGAAGCCTCATGCCCACATGGCATTGCCGTGGAAGCTGGAGGGGTTTCTTTGCCTGGTTGCACAAACCTCCATTACAGTTTCCCTGCTCTTCTCCTACAACAGAAAATCGTCTGCTGTATGAGTTGGTAGGGACAGCCTCTGCCACCGGGAGCGTGCAGCTCTGTGGCACCACATCCTGCCTGCTTCCTCATGGTGCTACAAGGAGGGAGGGAGCCTGACCAGCTGCGCCATGCTGCTACTCACACTAGCAGCATAGGAAGCTGACTTCTGCTCCTGAATCTTTTGAGGATCACAAGATGCCTCTCCCTTTCCCTTGATCCTTTTGCCAAAGATTTCCCATGTCGCCGTGGACACCTGCTGCCTGTTCTGCAGTGGTCTTCCTCTAGGCTCTCCTCTGCTGCCTACTGCCAGCAACTAGGGAAGGGCAAGGGGGAAAGGATCTGGTAGCCTTCAGTTACCCTGAAATTACCCAGTTCCCTACCTGGGAACTGGCCTGTCAGGCTCCTTTGGTCTCTGCAGTCTTCGCTGGGAGCCCAGAAAGCAAATACACTAGGAAGCCGAGCGTATCAAAGAGCATATGAATTACAGCAGCTGTAGGTTTCTGATCCTTTCATTCTCTCTGAGATTTTTTATAGTTTCAAAAGCTGGAAGCCTGCATGAGTACAAGCTGCTTGGCTCAGACACAACATTTTGCCTGGTCAGCTGCTTGGCATGAGGAGGTAGGGTGCTGCTTTTGGGAAGCACCGCGCTGCCTGCCTGCCCTAGCCCTGCAGCAAACGCTTGCCCCAGCTGCTGACGAGAGCTCGCTTCTCCTCCTCACCTGACGTAGAAGGGGGGTCTGGAGGGCAGGCAAGTGGAAAGGGGGTGCTTCAAGCTTACCACCAAAAATATGAAAAGATGATTGTGGAAGGGAATAATCCTTACCCATTTGCTCAGATAGCCTTAATGTCTGGGTCTGGAATGGCTACTGGAGAAGACTGGAGGTTTGGCTGGTCTTGTACTGGCCTTTGTGTGCATGGGAATGGAAGCAAAATGCAAAATGAGACAGGGTGTGAGGAGAAGGAAATTAAAAAAAAAAAAGGTACTTGTGTACAGAAGACAAGAAAAAAATAAACCAAGTCGTGGTGGGAGTGTGTGTTATTTGCTAGACATTGCCGTCTGATTTTAGAGTCACAAGCCTGAGCACTAAAACCGTCATGGAGTCATCATAGATCATCATGGAGTTGCAAACCCAGCCTACGCTGCTAAATGATTTTGGTGAACTTCCCAATATTCACAAGTGGCACTGCATAACTCACGTGCCAGGCTGGGATGAGAATTCGTCACAATTGCTGTAAGGCACGTAGGCGCTGGAGCTCCCTGGCGGATGATGATCCCATTTCACGGCAGCTCTTGAGGTTTCAAAATGAGTTCCCTCTGCCTGAAATGAAAGCAGCGTCTTTCAGATGTTTTCAAAAAAATGTAATTTTGTTGAAACGTCTATTTTGCGATTAAAATCGAAAACCTTTTCAGGACAGAGGGGATATTGTACTGCACAAGGCACTGATTGGGAGGATGAGACACCCTGGCTCTCATCTCCACTCCCCTGGAGGCATGGGCGTAGTTTGCTACCTCAGTAAGTGTGAACACACCAAGCTTAGCAAGAACACCCCTGTGGCTACAGTGCCACTGAGCCAGAGAGACAGCACAGGGTTTGACATGTAGCTCTTCCATGCTTCTAACTTGGAAAGGGAAGAAGTGGAATAAAGAGTTGAACTCACCCAAATAAAGCTATTAAGGATTTGGCAGGAGTATTGGGCATCCTGTGGCTTGCTAGCACCCCCATCTGGTCTGTCATCACTGGCTCCCCTTCCAACTCAAAGCCAACTCCCAGGAACATGCTGGCTCCTGCCAAGGCAACAGCTTGTGCCTTGAACATCCCAGCTCTGGCCTCTGCCTGCAGACAGCTCTCCTCCTGTTAGCTCCTGATATGAAGAGCCTCTCGCCAGAGGACATGGAGGCAAGTCTTTTGTTCGTTTTCCATGAACTCTGTCTGAGTTGAAGTGACTTACACCTGCAGCAGTCTCCTGGACAGCAAGAAGCCCCAGCTCCTGATAGGAGGCAGCAGACCCCCCACTCTGGGGGGTCTGGACCATATTTTGCCCATCCAAGGACAAGCAAGGCACTCAGCAGCACTGCCTCTCCCCCTGGTTCCTGCTACACCCTACACAGAGCAGAGCTCCCAGATTCACACCAGGGTGCTCCAGAGAAGGAGCAAACAGGCTGGAAACCTGACAGCTAGCTGATCACGTTGGCTTTGCTTGGATCTCTTCATGAGCTGCCAGTTCAGCTAGACAGAAGGCTGTTTTCCTATTTATTTAATAATTAAAATGAAAGCCATCTTCTGGGAAGCTTATTTTTCTTGTTTACCAAATGAGGTTACAATATTCAGCTATTTGCCTAAAGATTTACACCATGCTGCTCACCACAGTATCAGAGCCTAGATGGAGTCGGGAGTGGATACAAGGTCTTGCTGAAGGGAACAAGACATATATTCACCATCACCCATGATGTTAAAACAAGCTGCACGTAGGAAGGCAGCCGTTTCCCTTCTGCTGAGCCCAGCAGCACACGGCATGAAGACTCCATGATCCTGCGTTCAGCCCAAGACTCCCTTCCTGTGTTAATAAGCTCAAGAGGGAGTTGGGGCTCTCCGCTCCACCGTCCTTCATTGCCGGGGCTGAGGATCGGCAATCTGGAGGAACAAAGCACACAACCCCTGGCAGCACAACCCATGGCTCCTGCTGTGAAACGTCTTAATGCTTTCATTTTCACTGCAGAGAGAAGCTTAAAGGAAAAGTGCTCACATGCCTCTTTCAAATGAGAAGCAAGGAAAGGGACTGGGACTGCTGTGGTTTTGAAGATTCAGCCTCCCGTATGATTTCTGGGTGTTTAGTGCTGGCAGTACCAGGCGGTCTCCTGTTAAACATGGCATTTGCTGCGCCCCACATGAAGATGTGCGCTGCACTTAGCCCCACAGTGTGCTCCAGAGACAGTCACAGTTTCGGATTAAACAGTTTCATTACAAAATGCTGCATGGTTAAGGCTGAAACATTGCATGCGTGGTGGCTGAGGTTTGACGGATTTCTGCCAAGGCAGGGAAGGACATCCTGCAGGGTCTCTAGGAACAGTGTGCAGTCAGCAGCCAAGGACCTTCCTGCTCGTCAGAAACTTTGTTTATGTCAGAGACAGCCCCAAACCCGAGTTTCAGAGCAGCATTGCTTCCTACCATCTGGAAAACACTATTTTTCAGCTCTTCTCTGCTCTAACTCATTTCAAGGCTAGGTCTCCCATTGCAGTGACCATGAACTAGCTGCAAAATGACTCCCTCCTGCTCTGAGTTGTCATATTCTGAACAAAACTCATCAAGCAAATTATACTACCAGCCAGCAGAAAAGGAAGACCTGCTCTAGCACCAGCTCCTCAGCCAGGGTAAGTCAGCAGAATTCAATTGATATGAAACCATTTAATCCATTCTTCAGTGAAAGACACCCCCTCTCCAGACCTGTTTCCTGCACAACAGGCATGCGCAGGCACAGGCAGAAATGCTCACAGTTTAGAAGAGCACCTCGTTCTACCTCGTCCCACAGAGCCTGGGGAAGACCTTTGTTGTGCTCCCAGGGCTGTCCTCCCCCATGCTGAGGCAAATTCTCTGAGCCATAAGACACAACATGACAACAGTGAGTTTAGAGCAGAAGGAACGTGGGATCAGTCTTTGCTTTCTGGTTTCTAATACTTGCAGATGGGCTCAAGTCACATGCTACAGTCATCTCTCAAGCTGACCACAGGTTTTCTTCTTCCATGGAAGCAAAGTGCCTGACTGTCTCTTGCCTCAGTCTCCTGCTACTGCCTATCCCTAGCACAAAACGCATGGAGAGGCCCTCTGCGCCCTGCTGAAGAGCAGCTCCTCAAGCACAGCACAGCCCTGATCCCTGGAAAGGTTTTACTTTGCTGACGAGCACACTCAATCAACCCTAGCACAGACACCTGAGCAAGGAGCTGGGAACGGCACCATGTCTAAGGGGACTGTGACCTACAGCCAGCACTAAGCACTTTCAGGTCCCCCCTCCAAAAACACCAGTGCGTAACTTTAAGACTCTGGATGTGACTGGAGACAGAGCACAGACAGGAGAGATGCTCTGAGCACCATGCAGCAGCCAGGGACCTGCTACAGGCGTTCAGCGGTACAGCATGGCAGTGGGTGGATGCACTGCTCAGGCATCCCCCTGCCCTCTGAATGGCAAAGCTGGGGCTTCAGCAGGGCCAGGCTTGCAAGAAAATGCTGACTTTGCCCCCCCCAACTCCATCCTTTGGCAGGTCTCTCTCTTTCAAGAGCAGCAGTTTAGCATAACTAAACTGAAGCAACCCTGAGAGCGTGCAGTTTATGTATTTCTAGATCATTAAGCCTTCTCCTAGCGACGGTATTTAAAAGGCGCGATGATGTTTCATTCCTCTCCCCCCTAGCTGTTTGGCTCTTGAAAATTAAAAGATAAGCTTTGTAAATCTCACGGAGAAGAGGGAACTGTCATTTTAGCTTTAAAAGAAAAGCCAGCAAAGAAACAAAATTCTTCTTTTGGCAGAGGAGAAAAAATCCATTATTAAAGGCTTAGAGACAAAGGCTCTCAACACAATTAAAGGCAAACTTAAGCCTTTGAAAGCAGAGGGCATGACACTAGAATACACACAAGAGGTAGAGATGAAAGCCTCCATTGTAGCACTGTTGAAAAAGTAAAAAAAAAAGTTTCAATGGATGCATTTGCCTAAACCAAACTAGATGAGAAGCTTTCTAGAGAAGGGCTGGAGTCTTCCCATGTGTTTGCACAATGCCAAGAACCGCTGGGCTCAGTCTTAATTAGGATCCTGGGGCATTACTAGAATAACTTGGGGAGAGAGGGTCACAACATTCATTAATCAGAGAGAAAATAGGGCTCCAATATTTTCTGTGGGAAATTTTTCACCTGGGAAACCTAATCTTTCTTTCCAGCTTGTTGAGCTGAAGCAAAAAATGTTTTGATTTGGTGTTGTCAAGGCATTTGTTTCGCGGGAGAGCTTGCTGAGGATGCAGTGCTGCGCTCTGGGCACACAGGTGGCTTTCAACCCAGCATGTGGCCACCTCCAGAAAGCACTGAGGAGAGTAGTCCTGGCTCTCACAGCCTCTAAACTAAGAGCACCAGATCCAAGGAAAACTCACGTCCGGGATGTCAGAAACATACCGTTGTTGGATTGCTTTGCTCCTACCAGATAGTAAAAGCTGCCCCTTGCTCTCAAACCCTAATACCTCTAACCAGCAGTGCCATGAGCCAAACACACCATAAGATGTTCCCAATCAGTGTGCAAATGTCAAAGACCCCTCGCTGCCATTCATGAAAGCCTGTGCTGGTAAGGGAGGCCACCACCATTCAGTAAAATCACGGTTTTGCCATCCACCCTCTGCTGCAACTGCCCAAAGCCATGTCTGACTTGACCCTAGATGGCTGCATCACGCTGGGAAGGTGATGACTTCTGCTATCTTAAGATCTGTCGCTTCTCTAAGAGGGCGATTCTTTATACGAGGGCAGCTCCCTCTTCTCTGTGGATCAGCATGGGCTATAATGGCTCACATGGCTCTGGAGGGGGATGCTCCTACATAAGTGTCAGTTGTTTTCCCCTGGCCCGTGTGTCAATGTGGGCAGTCTACATTTTTGTTAATGCTGATTTTAATCTAGAGCTCTGCAGAAAGGACAAAAAATACTTTATACCAAAATTCAGCATCATTATTGTGATATTAGAGAGGGAGACAATAAGGTAAGGATAGTGCCCAAGGTCATTCAGAGAGCTGCTGATAGGAGCTGAGTGTGCAGAACATTTCACAGTTTGTTTTCTTTGCTCACACAGGGGCTGCGGTGGCATCTTTTCCCCTCGTGGGAAGGAAGGTCTATCTAGCTAGCTGGCGGTTTAATCTTGTTTTAATTCTCCTCTCCAGGGATGCTCCTGCAATAGGTGATCCTGTTTTGGGATGACTTGGGTTGCCTCTACACAGGACAGAAAGACAAGAGAAGGCAGGAGATGTACCAGGCATGGTAGCCAGAGGATGCCCCTTGTGATGGTAGTGAGACCTTGAGGAGCTGCAAGGAAATGTTCCAGAGGCTGCCACCTTTCCAAGCCCAAGCTCCGGCAGGTCAGTCCTTCCACTCAGTCTGCCATCCGCTCTGAAAACCCCTGGGGGTTTACACATTAATGTCAACTCATAGTGCAATCTCCAATGAAACCAGTTATCTGTTTGCAAGGAAAAAGGCAACTGATTCCACTTAAGGCATCAAGCAGCTTTCTGACAATATTGGCTGCATTTGTCAGATACAAACCAGGTGACTATGAGCTGAAGCATTATCTTTCTACTTGTCCCCCTATCCTAGATTTCTTGCTCATCTTTGTCTATGGCAAACTGGAGCCCTCTTTTTTTAAGGGTACTTGTCCATTATGAACAACCAAAGAAGTTGGGCATCCTCTGCTATCCAGCCACGGATACAAAAGCAGATAAGAGACAGACTAATTTACTGTCCTCCACTCTGAAAATAAAAGCAGGGTACATGGACAGTTTTAGCTTCTTTTTCTGTATGTTTTCCATTGGTTGATTTTGTCACCAAGGAGACTGAATTCCTACACTTGCTGTTTTAGACATTCGCCGGAACATAAATCCATGCTTCTATGCCAATGGCCATCATGGCATAATTACATAAGCCACATGTTGTGCTTGTGAGCTATAGCTTTGCTCGCTCTATGCGTGATCTGCTGGGTGGTTATATCCACCCAAAGGGGAAAACGACGTCCTTCAGGTCTCCTCTAAGCCCAAGTCCCTCCTAGCATCGTGGCTAGGAGTTGCCTTGAATCTGAAGTTTCTCACTGTGTGTTCTTCATACCCACGTAGAAAGTCCTGCATAAGACACACCAGCACATTACAGAAAGGAAAATAAATTCTGGTGTGCTTCTGCAACAGCAGCTGAGGCACAAATTCAACAAGTACCGGTGTAACCAGGCCACTGGGTTCATGTCCTCGATGAGCAGCAACGGGCTCTCTATATGCACTAATCCTGCTCTTCCCCTGATTTTTTCCCCTCTCCCCTCTCAACACCACTCCTAAGAGGTCAGTTTTCAAAGCACTAAACAGTGGCACCATTTGATGATGTTAATGGGAATTCTGTGCCTGGGATGCCTTTCAGAGTGTGCGCTTGCCGAGTTTATACCAAGTCCCCCAGGACATAGACTGTCTCATGTTGTTTGTGTGATGCCTGTCACACTGGCCACCATCTCCATAGCAATCCACAGAAGCAAATACCTGACCAGAAAAATGTGAGGCAGTGGGATGATACGGACCAGACAAGACAACGCCCACTGCGGGCTGTTCAGCTCAGCTGGGGCAATGCAGTAAATAACTGGGTCAATAGCCATGGGTCAGAGATGCCATCAGGGCTTTCACAGCTGTGAAATCTCAACGCAAGGCAAACCCATGTCACGTCACTTATATAAACGGTTACCTAACGATGTGTCTTCCTGTATCTGCATCAGAGGGAACTGATATGCAGGAGAGTTGGCTCTAGTAACACACTGTGGAAGGTGTGTCGGGAGAAATTTGCAATCCTGAATGCTGAAAGCTTCAGAGGTGAATATGCTGCCTCTCTGAGCCTCCACAGAGTGGCCCAGAGAAGTGCCCGTAAAAAAGCCAGGCAGCGAGCTGTTGTGCTGCTCAGCAGACAGACTCCCCCCATACACCCCTTGGTGTCTCTAGATTTGACCCACTAACCTTTCAAAACGCAGTCTAAAGACATCTGGTCTTCAGGGCTGATTTTTTACATCAGCTTCCATACTGTCCTTTTCTAGAATCAGCAACAAAACTGTTTCTCAAAGCAACAGCTGTTTTACATGATCTTATTTTCAAGCCAGCTCCTTAGAAGATACTCCCCTCCCCTTCTCCCCCCCCCTTCTCCCCCCCCCCATTTTAGCTGTGTTACTGCTCCATCTGGTCCCCCTGTGCTTGGAGGAATGCCAGTACCTCCTAGGGAAAAAAAAAAACAAAACCAAAAAACCAACTCTCTTCAATTTAGGATTGTTGGGATAACCTGAGCAGGCAAAGGCAGCATCTGCATTCATCTCCAGTTCTGATTCTGAGCCATCTCAGGAGGCTTTGAACAGCTCCAAGGTTGAGCTCTTTCTACTGCCCAGTGAAGGTGGTCTCCATGGGCATGCAGAGTGGATGAGACAACTGTATGTTGTGTCTGAGCAGCTCCATTTTCCCCATGGGCCAGTCTGAGGTACAGGGGGCCTGGTATCTACAGCAAAGATATAAGCTAAATAGGTGACAGTGTATGGAAAACACATTCTGCTGGAGTTTTAACCTGTTTGCTGACTTGAGACATTCCTTTCCTTCTGCTCTTCTCCCCAAAAAATGAAATATAGAAACTTCTAAAGGTGCTGATGAAGGTAGGGGGGAGGCCTGCAATACTTCTCTGTAATCCATCTGGTGTTTCTGTTTCTAGATCATGCAGTACAGATGAGCAGAAATCCCCCTTCCATCTTGATATGTGCTGTTCCCTGTGTGCTCTGGATGTGACTGTCTCTTACCTGTTGAATGGAGGAGGCAGTGCTGCACCAGCTCCAATTTCCTGCTCCATCCTGGTCCCAAGCCCTGTCAAATGCAGTAGCAGTGCTTTTTTTGATGAACGGGGTCAGGGGACACATAGCTTGTCATTTCTGGCTAAACATTTTCTGGCCCTGAGGGCTTTCTCAGCTCTAGAGGGAATCAACAAGAGTTAGAAGCCTAAATTTCAGAGTTGTCGGACCAGACAAGCATCCTGGAAAACATCAGGAAGCCTAGTCCAGGATGAAGTAAAGGCTCTCTGCTTTTCACATTGTTGCTGGTATATTTGAGGAAAAGTTCCTTTGTTTTAAGGACAATAGCTTGCTTGCCTCCAGGGATCCTAGCGTGGACTCCTTTCTTGCCTGTGTTACAGCCCAGGAATGAAAAACAAAGAACGAATTGAGGAAAGAAATGACAAGCAACCCCAGGAAAGGGTGGGTTTGTGCTCCCCTGAGCACAGGCTTTGTTAGCATAACGAGGGAGGTGTAAGCTCCTGGCAAAGGGGCTTTTCCCTGTTGATATCAGCCGTCTCATCCCCTAACCCACACGGGTCCAGCCTGCCAGGCAGCAAACTCATCGTAGAGGTTTATAGCCCCCTGTACTGCTGTGGCACCCTATGGTAGGGATGGGTTTGCTTGTTCATAGGCTATAGGTTGATGACACCCATATGGGACAGGGCTGGAAAACATGCAGAGCTCTGGACAGTTCCAGGGAGCTGCAGCCCTGAAAGCAGGCATGAGCAAGTTCAGCTTGCCTCTCCTCTGTGTGCTGCTGCGTCCACTGCTCCCGCAAGCAGGCTGTCTTCTGCTCCTGTCCTTAGCTGCCTAATCAGAGGAGACAGCAAAGAGACTCACACTGACAAGCATCCTCCTGAGAGCGTGGCCATGCCTGCAAGGGAAGCGTCTCCGCAATGGGCGATCCGACGGCTGAGCACTTCTGAGCTCTGGGAAGGCAGGCGCTGCCCAGGCAGGTGAGGAGGCAGCTGGCTTAGGCCTGTGCCACGCTGTCTTCCCAGGGGTGACCTCCTGCATCAGGCAAGTGATTTCGTCATTGAGATTAGCTCAGCCCAGAAGGGTCTCAGATTCATTCAAAAGCACAGAAGGTAGATACTTCCCAAGACCTGCATAGTTGGAAAAGGATTATCTTGTGCTTAGAAACACATAGTGACGTAAGTAACTGTTCTTTAAAAGCAGTATCTCCCCCCAACCCTGCCCCACTCTGCACGCACACGCATTCTTAGGTCCAGTTTAAAGGGATTCTGTATGAAGTGCACAAATCCTTGTCATCAGCAGGGCTTCGGATCCCCTGTGCCTCCCCACCCCGGCACTGGGGCTCAGTCCAGGGATTCACAGAGCTCCAGGTCTTTAAAATCCATGCACAAATTAACCTTTAAACAAGTTCACCTGGCTTTGCTCTTCCAGGTTCTGGACACAGGGAGCCAGTCTGCAGAAGGCGGTTCAAAGATCTTTCACCTGTTAGTAAAGATTAATAGCCCAGAAAAAGCCTTTTCTCAGAGATATCAGTCTGGTTTTGTAGAGTGAGGGGGAGAAATCCTAAAAGAGTCAACAGTCAAGAAGCCATGGCTTGGGAGGGACCTAGCAGGCTCCTTGCTTCCTCAGGAACAGGATTTACTTGAATTTTCAGGAGCTGGACAACAAAACTGAACTTTTTCTGAAAAACAATTCATTGAGGTTTTTGGCTTGCTGCCTGAACCAAGCTATATAGTAAATGCAGCCTGGCTGCAGGGAAGGTTTTAGTGCAGGGACTTCAGAGAGGGATTTCAGATCTGCAGTGAGTCTTGTTACAGGGGGTAGATGAAAGCAAACTCACTAGTTAGAGAAACAAACTTCCCAACACAACAAAACAGCGGAGATAATCTCTCCATCTTTAAAGCATCTCGGGAAACAGGAATGGAGGAGCTTAGACAGCCGGAGTATAAATAGTTGGGTGAAACATGACAGAGAGAGATGAATGGTTATATTTACAAAATCTGTTTGCATGGTGAGAAGATCCGTGGTTCCAGATGCTAAATTCACGCTCTGATCTCAATGGCCAGACCCACTGCCTGCTGAAGGGAACAAGGAGTCTCATATTCCCTTCCACAAGCCTTGGATCAGAGATTAAGTTAACAGCCCTCTGCACCACTGATAATTGTTCGTGGGGAGTCAGTGAAAATTAATTAGATGCTAGGAAGCTTTAGTTATGTTGCCTTTCTCCAAGAGTGAGGAAAAGCATCCGCCTAGTTTGGGACTCCCGCGTCCTTCATTGCCACCAGTCCAGTTTAGCCAAGTTAAAGGCACAAGTTATGCCTGGTCAGCCACGCTGCCATAACCTAGACCTCCGCTTCACTCCACAAGCGTGCTTCTTCCCACCCAGCGCATATGTTAAATCTATCAGGACAGAGCTATTTTCCAAGTGCCAACACCCTTGCCCCTAGTTCACATCCACAGTGCTCTACGAAAGCTCAACCAGCATAGTCTCCACAGCTAAGAAACAGCAGAGTCACAGAGGCTGTTACAGTCCACCTGCTTCCCTAATAACCACTCCAAGCAGTCATTTCTGAGGACTTTTGGCTTGGACTATTGTATTTCTTCAGTATCCATATTCCTTCATCATCTCAATAGCTGCATTACCTGGGCTTTTTCTGCATTTTGTCTCAGACACCTCCGCCGATGGAGAGCTTTTGGACAGGCTGGTGTGTCTGCAACGATGCACCTTTTTCCTGGGTACCCTCACCCAAGTGAGCTGTTGTTTTAGTGAGACAACAGAATTACCATGGACCCAGGTGTATCAGGGTGCTGGCTGGCTCTCAAGAGGAGATTACACTGCCCATGTACAGACAGCACTGGCTCGAGATGCTGGAAGCAACTCGGCTGCTTCCCCTCTTACCCCTCAGAAGCTACCTAAAAAACCTCTTCGCTCCTGTCAAACTCTTCTTTCCTCCCTCTGCCCTTCTGAGCTAGTATCTAGCAGGCCTCATCCTTCTCTCATTAAGATCCCTCATTTATCCAGTGCCAGTCACTTTGATCTATCCTTTGTGGTCTCCCTGTAAGGTATTAATTTACCCAGGTGCTCCCTCCTTGGTGGGGGGAATTGCTCCTTCTCTTCCTCCACTGGCTCCACGAGTCAAACCTTGACTCTCGCCTGCAGAGATGCTTCTGCTCAGGTCCACGGGGAGGCCAGGAGGGAAGGGGCAGAGCTGAGAGTGTCTCCTACACACATGCAGCAGTGCTGGGGGTTCACAGGCAGATGGCATGCCAGCACCACCCCCCCATGAGGAGCAGCAATGAGTCCTGTTTGGGCTCCTGTTGGCTCCGCAGCTTCTCTGGACTGCAAATAGTGTTAAAAAAAGAAAAGCATGCAGTGTACAGGCATATTCTTACACCCATCCCTTGCTAGGAGGGTTGCATCTGCCTTGCATTCACGGCAGCTCCCTACAGACAGGCTTAGGTGTCGGTCCAGTCTTTGACAGTATCAACCGTTAGATTGCTAGATCACATGTATTACATAAGTCATTAAACCAAGTTTCTGGTGCTGACACCTCACCCCAAAGCATACACTTGCAATGCACTTATCCAAAAGGAAATTTAGCCTTCATATGATCCATACCCAGCAGCCACACAAACCACCTGCAGAAAAGCAGCCCCAAATTTTGCACATCAGGACCTGCAAACAGCAGCGTCAACCAGGACCACCCTTGCTGTCTGCTGCTCAGTTGTACAAGGCAGAGTGCTCCTTCCCTTTGAACCACCTCTGAACATTACTTCTGCCCTACATGAAGCATGACTCATTGATGGATTAGCCCAGATCTGTCACACAGCAAGGCAATACAGCAGAAAAACAAAAGGCCAACGCAGTTGTGCGGAGACAGACCCCCGCCCATGGAAGCAGGGAAGTAATGCTTCCTCTCTATAGGACCCTGGTAATTGCATCTGGATTGCATTGAGCTTGTGGCAGGCCATTCCCAGGAAGGCTGACAAACCAGAGCAAGCTCAAAGCTGATTAACAACACACAACCGGGGTCTGAAGGGATTGATTTATGTGGAGGGATTCACAGAGTTCAATAAGGCTTGCTCAGCCAAGTTATGATTAAAGGAGATAACAGTCTGGAAATACCCGTGGGCTAAAAATCTGATGACCCATCATTGTGGGGCTGCCCAGAGGTTAACCTGAAAGCCTGGAGATAGTGAAATATGCCATGTATCGTGGAGGAGCCTGCACTAGGCTCAGCCCTGCTGAGGACCGAACACGCATGCAGCAGCAGCGCTTGCAGGACAGAGCGTGACCCAAGGGGCAAAGCAACATGGCCAAGATGGGTAGGACCCCTTGTACCATCCCAGAGGGGCTGCATAGCTCTGTGAAGCCATCAGGGAGGGAGGATTGCCTTTCCTGCAGGAGAGCAAGGAGCTGGAGATGAGCAAGGCATCAGCTATTGTGCAGCTCCAGGACAGACATGAGCTTGGGGCTTTCCTGGCTTTTCATCCTCATGTGGTGTCCCCTTGAGCAGCTGGCTGGCCAGCTGCAGGATTGGTGCTGCCTGCTCCAAGCCACTAGCATCAGCAAGGCTTGAGAGAGTCCAAACGCTAACACTGCTCAGGGCTCCCTCTCCCCAGCAACCGATTCAATTTGCAGAGTGATTCAGCAATGTATTGATTTAACTATCTGCAGACAAATGACCTCTTCTCTGGGCCACACTTTTTAGTGGAGCTCTTCGGTCTTCTGCATTAATATTTTAATAGATTTACTGTGTAGTCACTTCACCTCAGCAGAGGGAAGGAGATGAGAGCAGGGATGGGAGAGGCAGGAGGGGGCCTGGAGTGGAGCACAGGCTGGGAGGTTTGGGTTTTCTACAAGCAGGCAATGAAATGAAGGTTTTTCAATATAAAGAGGCACTACTTCCTACTGGTCTTCAATTCACATTTGCTTAGCACTGCCCCAAGAGCAACACACTTGGCTAGACTTCTCCAGCCTGCAGCTCAGAGGAGGGCAAAGGAGCAAGATGCAATGGTAGCAGACACAGAGCTAGACTGGGAGGGGGCGGGGGGGGGCACAGTCACCAGCATCCTACGGGTTGGGTGGGGAACACGCCTTGCCCAGATAGCTCACCTCCTCTTGTTCAGCAGCATGAGAACCCCTGGCAGAGGGGTGTCTGCATGGCTGCAGAACATGTTTTCCAAAAAAAGTGTTACCCATTTTTTCCTGTATGCATGCAAGCAGCATACAAACTGTAAGCCAGGACCTAAACTATTATCAGTCATCACAGCCTTGGAGGAATCCATGCTGATATACACCAGCTGAGAGCAGGCATCTCTGAACTGGAAATATTTCATCACCATGTGGCTACTGTGACAGTTAAAAATGCAATCTTGCACCACAAGGGATCATCTGTATCCCAAATCCAAACATCCTGTATTCTTCTCTGCATCAGAAAGCAATTGCTTTTCGCTATAAGCTTTCAGACCCTGTAATATAGCTCTCTCTTGCCTCCTGGCAATCTGTGACCAGGACAGTACAAGAAGGGGAGCAACTGTGTTCTGCAAGAAGCAACTGTCAATAGGATACCATGCAGATGTGATATGTCAGCCCAAACTCCCAGTTCAGCTCTGCCTCCGTTTCTCTACATAATCCCACATACACCATTATACAGAATTACTCTTCCAAGGAGTCCATTTTCAACATTAAAAAAATGTTTGGTTTTTTCAGATTGTTCCTTCTTGAGCTCCTGCAGGCCTCCTCTCCCCATGGGATCAAGTAGCCTTCATCATCTCTGCACAATGGAAGGGATCCCAAGCTGCTTTTCTTTTCCCCCAAAACGTGAATCTACCACCAAACTCAGATGCAGCTGACAACTTCCGATGTAATAACCTTAATTTTTTAACCCACTTATAGGGACCAGCTACTGCTACATGCCCTGCAGGCCTGGCCATCAAGCAAGTAAGCTTCGATGAAAAAAATGAAGCAGGAGCTCCATGTCTATAGAGGCTCAAGTCATCTTGAGACAGAATAAGCTTGCCTCCAGTGCTTTCCTTACACTGAACTAAATGTGGTTCCTTGCACCCAGGACAAAACTATGCCATCCAGCCCCATTGCAAAGAACACTACTTGGAAGGTCCCAACCCAGTGGCCACTGAGATATTGGCAGGATCTCAAAACTGTGGTAGTCATTCCAGCTCTTCATTCAAAGACAGTCTGCACATCAACACAACTCACTCCACAGCTCAAGAATAAGGCAGTGGGCATGGAGGAATCATCCCATCTCTAGCCCACTCTCCTAAGTAAAACTCAAAGTTTTTACGAGAGGTTTAATTAAAAAACAACACAAAAAACAACACAAAACAAAACCTGACATGAGAACCAAAAATAACACCTGTTGGTCCTTGGAGTGACAGAGACAGGTTTGAGTGCCAGCATTTTCATCCATTATTCCAGCCTCATTCAAGGCTGGTAATGAAGAAGGACCTATTCCACCCCACCAAGTGCAGGTAAAACACACTTTTACCAAACAATTGTCCTGGATAGCAACACCGGTAAGGCTGCATGTGCTCACAGATTTCCAAGAAATGAGTCAATCAGCATAGGAGAAACACTGTATTGAAAAAGGGAATGGGAGTTTAAGAGGATTCTTTTAAAGTCAACCAACAGAGCCGTCTGAGATGCAGAAACTACTGAATTTGCCCTTAGGCTTTAGTGAATGAGTCATTTTCTTTTTCTCTCTTAGTATAAATGTCATTCTTTAGTAACTTTACCTTTTAATGTAGTTTCCCTTTTTCTGCATAGCTGGAAGATGAAGTGGCAAGTACTGTTAAAAGACAGGTTTTTAATACAGGGAAAGGGTTGTCGGTTCCCCAGTCAGGTGCTTGTTATGGCATTTTTCTCCTGTGTCCGGGGCTGGCAGCAGAGGGGCACAGAGGGAAGTCCTCTCTGCTCCTTTGGCTGACTCAACGAAGAATGAGAGGAATGCAGGAGGACCCTTTGAATCTGGGCTGCAGAGCAGATGACTCGGGCTCTCCATGAAAGTGCTGTCTGTATATAAGCACAAGCTTAGTCCTTGCCCACGACTTCACTTTTTCAAGAAATGAATAACAGAAATAAACTTTTTACCCAGAGATCTCAGAGTGAGCCTACACCCTAGAAAACAAATCAGCCAGGAAAGTGAACTCAGCCACAGCAGCAGCATAACGAGACCAAAGTCAGTTAGGAGACCAGTGATGGATCCAGGTCCCAAGACTCAGAAATCACCTACCTTCCTCTCCCCAGGACTGGTAAGTCTTAAAACTTTACTGCCGAGGCTGGAGCACCTTTCATCTAAGGCCTTTTAGGAGCTGGGCTCATAGGGAGAATGGCAGGAAGAAAATGCCCCTGCAATTTGGCAGGTGCTACGGTTTAACACCCCAGCAATTCTCATCAACATCTTGCTGATGTTGGCCTCATAACCCAAGGTCTAAGGCCAGGGGAAGGAAGGTAGAATGGACTGCACTCCCCACACCACCCATTCCCTGGCAGCCCCCCAGCCCTCCTGAGGGAATGCTGGCTTTTGGGGGTTGGCTCAATGTTGTGGGGAGGAGGTGGGACTTAAATGCCACAAGCTCAAGTTGCACCTGGGAAGGTGTAGATTGGATATTAGGACAAATTTCTTCACCAAAATGGGTATCAAGCATTGGAACAGGCTGCCCAGGGAAGTGGTTGAGTCACCATCCCTGGAGGTATTTAGAAGAGGTGCAGATGTGACACTTAAGGACATGGTTTGGTGGTGGACCTGGCACTCCATGATCTTAAAGGTCTTTTCCAACCTAAATGATTCTATGATCTAGGTGTCAAACATGCTTGCTTCCCACCCAGTAACCTAGGAGGCTCTTTCCAACCAAGTTCAAGGGCTTGAGTGGAGCATTGCTGCTTTCCTGGGTGTGGGGACACCACACTTGGAGGTCACCAGCCAGCACAGGCACCAGAAGTGTAGTAAGCGCCAGGGAACCATATCCCATACCAGCCTCCAGTGAGACTGAGAGCAAGTTACCCTCACTTCAGAGCTGTGAAGTCCTAGGGTTTGGGGGTTTTCCCCCTCCTTTCTGGCCTGGTGTACTCTTAAAAAAAAAAAAGTTGAATATTAAATTCTTGCAGGGGAAATTACCTTTATTGCTGAGAGAAAATCTCTCCAAGACACAGCAATGGATGCAGAGCTCAGTTATGTGTCATCAGAGTCCCTGCAACCAGGCAGCCAGTCTCACACTTGTGAAAGCACAGCACAAGCTATTTGCAGGATGTCACCTCTGCTCACAACCTGTGCTGCTGGAGCTGGGGCGCAGCTGTGGACTGTGACAAAAGGTGGGGGCCTGTAACCAAAGAGGACTCTAGAAAGGCAGAGGGACCTGGTCCACGAGATTTCCTGCCAACAAGTGTCACTGAAGAGCTCTCTTAGATCTCCCACACTGCTGCATGCATGCATCCCCAGCAGGAAGGTGAGAGAGAGGGTTTTGAAATAACAGAAAAATAAAATTCCCTTCTCTGTTTGAAGCTTGCACTGCTTGATCTACTGCCTTTGCATTCAAGCTGCCGTCTGCTGTCCTGCTGGCTCCCACCGTGGCTCTGCAGGAATGTGACACAGTGGGACGGAAATGGCCTCTGACCTCCCTCCCTCCCTTGTGCACAAGGAGCATGAGTCTCACCCCTTCCCTGGAAGCTTTTTTAGGGAAGCTGTTAAATCAGGCTTCACGCTGGCTCCTGCCCTCTCCACCATCACAAATAGTTTCTTAGTGAGGGTCAAGTGCCAGGGAAGGCAGAGTTGATACAGCCTCCAGGTAGCTCTGCCTGCTGCTGGAGGTGTTAACAGACATGCAGACCCCAGCTCTGGGTGTTTGACAACACCATTCCTCCCATCCATGGCCGAGAGACATGTTCGCCTGCACTTTGGCTTCAAGCAGGTTAAATAACACACTAAGCTGATCTGCAAATTATGTGTCTAATCCTGGACAGTTTTTTTCCAGCTGACTTTTGATGAGATGTAGTCTCCCCTCCCTGCCAAGCTCCACTTTAGGTTAACTTTGTTCTCTGCCTGACAGATTGAATTCCCACACAAAACACATCTCAGAAGCTGCTGCTCCGTAGCAGCAAAGGCAAGGCATCCTAGACAAACATGCTTTCCCCTCCACATCCATGGCAGCTGCATGCGGAGCACCACCACAGCAGAGAGCTGTCCTCATGCAGCGGGGAGAAAGCTGAACCCTTCCCTGTAGGAACTGCTAGGCATCTAATTGCATGCACACGCTCACCACTAATTTATCCCAGCGCAGCCTATGCTTTGATGCGTCCGCCCAAGGAAGCGGAGCAGATGTGCCCTGCACGTTCTGCAACCAGCAACGGGAAATTATCAACACCATGAGGCCCACAGGCAGGGAAGCAAGCTGCCTTTGGCTGAGGATGAAGGCACCTTTTTGCTTTGGACAACAACAGCTGGACCCAGCTCACATTCCCTGTAACCGCCCTAGTCTTTCAGTCATCTCCTCGCTAGGCTTAGGCAGAGTCTGACCTGTATTTCAACAGTGACAGCAGCTCCTCCTCCCCGGTCACTGAAAGGAGACTCCCATACTGACTCCCAAGTGGCCAGGGGATGTAAATTTGAGTTTCAGGGGCAGTGCCTCCATACACAGCTGCACTCCCAAATCTGCACCTGGGACACTCAGTCCCTTCTCAGGAGGACCTTCAGTGCGTTCACAAGACCGTTGCCTGCTACAGGCATCTGTGCATGCAGCATTACCTACAGAGAGCAGAACGCATATTCTGGCCATGGACACAGCATCACAACCAAGGCTTCTCTACAGCCCTGTTGGAGGATGAAAGAAATGCTTTCACTGCATGGCTCTGAGTTAAGGCAAACTCTGCTCCTCCCCATCAACTACGAGAGGGGAGAGAACTATATTAAGTTTTGCAAGAAGGGATACTCCTCTCTCCCCACTATTAATACATTATTTCAGTATCTGTGTGGGGAACAGAAATCAATGAAAAAATCAATTCCTTAAACTTTCTGTTTTGCTTAAAAAGGCATTTTCCATAGGGAGAAGATTCAGTTAACTCTAGCACAAGGTCTCAGGTGCACACAATTTCCCTGCTGTTAACCTCCCTTGATTTCATACACACAAAACTGTAGACATGGATGATCAGAAGCAGACTCAGCTGCAGGTGCATGAGAAGACGTTAAGAAAAAAGCCTCACAAAGAACTGTGCAGGGTTCCTTTTGCCCATCACATCACCTGAGAGTAGCCTGTTCCCCAATTCCTGGCTGCCCAGCTCACTGTGAGAGCCCTTGCCCAGGGGATTGATTCAAGAGAAGCAGGAGCTGGCTCTGCAAAAGCATTTCTGATAGGTGGTCCACTCCAGTTTCCCCATCGGTGGGTTGTAGTCCACCTTCCCATGTACCAGTTAGGCTGCCAGTCCTCCAAGCCAGCCTACCTGAGACCTCCAACACCAGATCCAACTGTGGGACCCTCCAGCCAGGACACCCTGCCTCAGCACCCAGATGTGCACTGCTCCAACCACTGTGGCAGCCCACCTGACTGCTGGCTTCGCAGAGCTCCTGTTGGACAGCTTGGGCACCACCGACAGTCTTCGGGCTACTGGAACATCTGGAGTCCATAAAGCAACACTGAGAAGATGCCTGTCCCAAGGGCCAAGTGCAATGAAAGCAGTGGCTGCAGGAAGCATGTTGTTGCACCAAGTGTCACCTTTCCCCTCTGTTCCCACGCAAGTCACCTGAGGAGAGATACAACCCATAATGACCTTGGGGACCCCTTCTGACTAACTATTTTCCCTCTGCCTGGGGTTTAACCACAGAAGAGAGGTAGAATATTCTCCTGCTCTTAAAGCGAAGGAGCAGAGCTTCTCACAGGACCAAGCGGAGACAAGAAGAGCCGGGCAGGAATGATGGTAGCATCACAGAGGTGAGAAGCTCTCATGGCTCAGGCACCAGAACAACTGCAAGCTCAATACCTGGAACCCACCTGACCTTATCCGCAGTGGATGTCTGGAGAGAAAAGCACGTTGGTACCTCAGCAGAGATGGCAGGTGCTCCATCCTCTCTGTGCAGTCTGCTTGAGGACCATGGGGCACCAGGTGTGCAGCTGTGGCTTTCCTGTCAGAGAACAAAGGTGTCCAGTGTTTCATGAATGCTTTCAACACCAAAAGGGGCCTGAAGTAAAGATGGCAGCAGCCCACCTTCGTCTTCTCTGTGCTTTAGTCCCACATGCACCTGCCAAGCCCCATCTAGACCTGAGATGCCTCTAATTTCAACTTTACCTCTTCTTATCCTGAGGAGCCCCATGAACCCGCAGAAGTGCTGTTCTCCATCAACACCCACTTGCTGCCCCTGGGATAGGCTGCAAAGTCTGGCTGCCAACAAGGAACCCTGAAAGGATGCTGCAAGTCAGCAGGAAAGCTATACTACAAAAATAAACAATAACGGCACTAGGTTTCCAAAGCCTGTTGCAAGGTTCAGGTTAATTTGTTCCCCTACAGCAACTCCAGCAAAGCTAGGAACATGAAAGGGGGCAGGTCAGAGTCTGCAATTCTCTTGCAGAACCATGGTATGCACGATGCATTTGGTTTCCACAGCATATATATGAGGAAACACACCCTCTGCCTTCAAGGGGGATGGGATAATAAACAAATAAGAGACTGAAGTACTGGGGAAATGTGCAGGATGAGGGGATGGGAGGAGAAGTGAAAGCGAAGTGTCTATGGAAGAGCAGCTCCAGGTACCTTGGGGCTGGCTCAACCCTTTAGTCTGCACTGCATAACACTAGAGGAACTCCTTGTTATTGAGGGAGCATGTTCAGCATATTTGGTTGCAGCTCGAAGCAGGCTGCAAATACTGAGATGCATTGTAGCTGCATTTCAGAACCAGTGCAACACTCCCACCCTTGATAAAGGATTCTCCTATTTATGAGCAGAGGTCAGGCATGCACTTTGTAATGTGTCCCATACCCTTTTCAACTCATGGCCTAACCTTGGTAACCTAGGCATGCATTTGGTATGTGCCACTGACCACGCTTACAGCTCCAGCCAGTTCGCCTTCCCAGGTTTAACCCCAGGCCACAGTGGCATGTTATTTATAGGGCAGCTGCCATGATTTTTCACATACAGCACCAAAGATTTATGGCTCTGAAGGCATAACAGTGAGACCTTTCCAACTTTGAAGACAGTGGAAAACACCTATCATTTTATAGTGCAGAAAGCATCAAGCACAGTAGCCCGCAAGTACAACCAACATCCCCTGAATTTACAGATGCAGCAGTCTGGGAGACAATGGAGGAGCCGAATAGCGAGAGAACCAAGGATTACTGGAGAATAACATGGGGAAGTTCCTGCTGCCTCTTATTTGATTAGTGCGAGCTAAAAAAGTTAGATGAGGCCATGCACACACAAGCCCAGTCATGGCAGCAAAACGTGACTACTGCATCCAGAGGATGGGTGGTCAGTGCTTGTGCATTTGCCAGCATGATGGGCTCAGCACACAGGTGATGGTGGCCACTGGCTAGCAAGGAAGATGATTCCACTTGGGTGAAAGTGAGGTTTTTCTCCACCCAGATGAGTTGCTTAGGTCAAAGGCTTGGGCAAGGCTGGAAAGTCTTGCAAACAAACATCCTCAAGGGTTTGCAGAGAAAACAGAGCTCAGCAGAGCCCATTTCCCCCACCCCTGCCTTTTTTTCCTGAACACGAGTCTGTAGCCTTCAAAACTCAGGCAGCAACGAAAGCAGTGAAGAGCTCTTGCAGAGCTGCATTAGAAAGGGGATGGTTTCTTCCATGATCTACAAGGTGGGACGCTCCCAGATCTGCCCTGGTGTGAATGGTAAATGCAGGATGACATGCTTGAGTGAGGAAGGGATTACAGCTGTAATTGCATGGAATTGTTTTTGGCATGACTACTCCCATCACACAGGAATAGTAGCTCCCTAACAACTCTGGGAATAAAGAGCTGGGAGGAAGGCAGAAAAAAAGATATGGAGCTGCACATGACTGACTGCAGCCTGACTCTCTTTGAAGCATGAAATTCATGGCTGACCTTCACACATAAGCATCGTAGACACTTCAAAGTATTATTTGTCCTGGCTTTTGCAAGAAGCTTTAGTTACAGCACAGGCTTCATAACAGTTTTCAGTGGGGTGGAGAAAGTGCCTTGGTAACCTCCAGAGTAATTACAACGTTCAGCTTACCCATCTTGCTTCCTAAAAGCCAAGGAAATTGCTATGGGAGATAAATAGAAAAGGGTGGTCTGGCAGTCTGGTCCCTAGTGCAAAGTCCATAATTTCAAACTGGCAAGGAGATGCTAATCTGTCTTTCTTTTTTTAGCACCAAAAAACATGCATACATTTGACGTGGTTTTACTTAAAAATCCTACACTGAACATAGCCCACTCTTTTCTCCAATACAAGCTTTCCTAGCTTTGATGAGTCCCTGAGAAGCTGTCTCCAAGCTACAGTTCCAGCCTGAGGGTAGCAGCTCACTTGCTCTCTCAAGAAGAAAAAGAAATGTCTAGGTCTGAGCTCTCCTTGGACCACCTAAAATTCATACCTACTGTAACTAACCATACCTGTGCAGGAACAGCCATGCTATGCTTTTACATACCTTAGCACAAGAGAGCTGCTCAGAAAGCTTTACAGCTCCAGACCCTAGTTATCTGTAGGTTCCCAGATGTTGCTGAACATGAACCACCAATACATAGCTCAATGCAGAAGTAACTGTCAGTGCATCCTTGTTTTACAGAAAATGTGAAGGGCCAAGTAGAGTTTCTCAAGCTTTGTCCCACTCCTCCAGTTTCCAGCAACACACCCTACCCATAACCTGAGACTAGTTCCTCAGGGAGAACGAGGAAGCACCAGAACAGTGGTTTTCTCAGCCACAAAGTGCTCTTGTTCTCCCCATCTTACATCCCTGGGTTCCCAAGCAGGAAGATGTGGAGGCGGAGAAGCCCACATGTGGTTTCCCAGAGCCAGCCCAGATTTCAGGCTGTGTCCCCAAGACAAACAACCATGCAGCAGGTCAGAGAGCCCTGCCATGTCTCCAGGTAGTCCTTTCAGGTTCCAGTAATACCTCCAGGATGCAAATGTGTCTTCTGCTTTTCTCAAGAAGGAAAACCATATCTCCTCTTCACACAGCAACTCCCTAGTGCCGAAGGGGATGGCCTGGGACAATGTACTTGGTGTTGGGGAAGGATTATACACCATTGCTGGCAGGTATCCATCCATCTGAAAGAAGCAGAGCAGTTACACAATTACTGAACAGGCTGCGTTGTATGGCACAGGAGAAATAAAAGGGATTAAGCAAGCCATTGGCAGGACAAAGAAAGCACTGACCGATGCCTAGTAAAAGCACAGGACCACGGGGCTTTAAATTTCATTATAAAGCACTCCTCACCTTTCAGTGGGATAGCAGGGCTAGCTCAGTGTTATGCTACCTTTTAGTTTCTCCCATTTGAAGATGTGGTGGCCACTCAGTCTGGTAAGAAAACAAGTCTTCTTAAGGAGGTGTGCTTAAACATTTTTACTGTTCCTCCACAATGGCACTTTTTCAAAGTACCCATTTTGGCTGGAAACAGACCTGAAGGTTGCTTTTGGTGTCCACCAGCCCCTCCGTAGTGCCATTACCACACTGGATGAATTTTCTCCTCCTTTGGGTGAGAAGTGCATGCTTTGGAGCACCATCCTCAGCTGTTCTCAGAAGAAGTTTAGTTTTGTCAACACACCCAATTCTTGCAAGTCCTGACAGAAAGCTCCTAGGCAGGCCATGTCTCCAGCCACAAAATATTTCACCTGCAGAACTTTTTCCAACATTACTTGCCCATTACTGATCCTGCTGAAGCCCATAGACATCTTCCTCTCTTTCTGTTAGATAAGGTTGACAACTGCTTTCTTACTTTACTCGATGTGCATTCCTCCCCTCCTCTGTTCCTGACCTTTTTCCCCCTCTGTTGTCCCAATTCTGTCGTCCCTCTTGTTCATACTGGAGCTCATAAAAATGGGATATAAGAGTGAGCAGCACTTCTTCATGGCTCAGTACTTGATATAAAAATTTAAGTCATCTGCCGTAACATCAGACCATCTTACATTTCATCTTACTTGAGAAGTTTAAACCAGTAAACACCTAGTAGTAAACTAGCTAATCCTACTGAAGCACCAGTAAAAGATCAAAACTTTGACCCCCCAGACCCAAGTTATGTGAACACAAGGAAAACATGCTCTGGTCTGGGCTGGTTTCAGATGTTTTGAAAACAGGTCCATGCAGAAAAGCTAGTCTACCTTAAAGCCTCCCAAAAGGCAGCCTGCATTGCGACTCTGCCTGGTTTTAAATGCAGCTCAGTTGAATTGGTTTTAAGCCAGCTGAAGAGTCTCACAAAAGTAAGCGTGTCTTTTACTGAAAAATATGACCCTGCTCCTCTTCATCTGAGGGCTTCACTGTTTCAGCGTGCCTCAAGTGACTCAGAAGTTGCAAATTGCCAGAGTCAGTTCAGGTTTTGCTCAGACTTCCTAGAAATACCTGCTGGTGCTTGGGTAGGAGTTTGCTTACAGGGGTCACTCTCAGCAGGAACAGGCTTGATTAGACCATGCATCATCCCAGTGAGGACACAAGTCCCCCCAGTCAGACATCGTCATTAATCTCAAACAGCATCATGGATTTGCAGCACAGAGAATAAGACCTGTCTGGAGGAAGCATGGCTCTGTCTCATTAGCAAGAGCTGCATTTAAGCACAGCAGTGACACTGCTGTTAGCATTTAAGGCTTATGAACACTGCTGTGAAACTTTCCTGTCCCCTCAGCTGACTCCCCAGACCTGCAGGAGGGAAGGCCTCCTCTGGAGCCAAGCTGGCAAGATGCTCTCTGGCGCGTTAAGCATTTAACAGCCTCTGTTTATTTATTGCACTTAAATGTGATCCGGGAGGGAGGACTTGGCCCATTTGCTCTTATTGTGCTTGCTCTTTGCTAGTCTCCTGACTGCAGCATGGGCAAAAACATGCCTTCATTAAAATTAAGACACGAAACACAAACACAAAGCTCTTTTTGTTTGAAGCCGCTGGAGCAGAAACGCAATAGAGGTCCCCTGGTGTTTCATGCTGGGCAGCAACACTGGGGCAGGCAGCAGCAAGACCCTGCAGAGGTCCTTGCTGTTAATGGCTGTTTTCACAGCAGGAGTGAAGAGGGATTTATGCCTGGCCAACAGATACCCAGGAGGCAGAGTCAGCCTGTTGTAGTCCCATGGGGAGTCAGTCAGCAGCGATGGATGAGCGAGTGGGGTACTTTACAGTGACGGACAAGAGGAGATGCTGTAGAGCAGGGCAGTGGTATCTCAGGGACTACATGACAGTGCAGTGTGCTCTAAATTTGGGTCCAGCAGACCCAAGGCTGATGCAAAGCGATAGGGGGTATTATACTGGGGGCATGTGCAGAGAGTAACGGAGGGGCCCTTCGCTATCACAGCACCCGATGCAGCTGTGTGATGAGCTAAGGTCCAGTATGCGAGACCAGCCCTCTGCTGCTGATAGCATGAGCGCTACTGGAAGACAACTGCTTTTTCAGCTCCTTCTAGGACAGATGTGCAATTAAGATGTGCATATCTTTCTCTACTGTCAAATACTGTATTTTAGAGAGTGCTGCTTAATGGGTGTAGCCTGCAGTGTTTCATAGTAAATATACAGTAAAACCAATGCATGAATGAGTATCACTCACTAGAACTGTGCCTAAATTAACAAGACTTGAAGTAATCCCACTCATTGAAGCTGTACTCCTTGTGCACAGAAAGTAAGCTGGGGGTGGAGTTCAAAGCTCCAGACTCTATAGCAGAGGGAAGGCAAAGATAGCTGGTTAAACACATTTGCACAACTCCAGAGCGTATCATCTTTTGCAGCACAGGCACATGCAGGAAACATGGCACCATGGTTCAAACAGTGCTCAAGGCAGGTGATGTGGGGTCCTACTTTGATACAGATACATCATTGTTGTGTCTGGTAAAAGGAAAAGCCCATGAAGACCTAAGCTGCAGAGCTTCATATATTAGTATCTGTAGACATCCCTACTCAGGAGAGGCCTGTAAAGTCAGCAGGGTGCTGCTGTAAGGCCTTTTGCCCAAATCATTTCCATTGGCTTTCTGGGGAACAACACTGAAATTTTCAGATCTCAGAGGGTTTTGAGGCCAGTAGTCTTAAACACAATCTCGAAATGCTACTTTAGTCCTCAAAAAGACACACCAGGCTGCACAGTGGAGTGGAAACCTCTGGACATTGACCTTCTTCAGGAAATAGGGCAAAGGAAGAACCAGCTAACTGACCATCCATAACCTCTCCTTCCAGCCTAGCACACACATAAAATGCCCAGGGCAACCCAAAACCTAGGCAGGAGCTGCAGCCCCATCACTTCCTTGGACAACTGACTGTGGCAGCAAGGGCTGCTGGTGGACATCCTCTCTGGGCAGCAGATGCTGTGCCCAGCTCTCTGTTCCGCTGGCAGGGTCAGGAGTTGCACACATAGGTCTTCGCTTTTTCCTCCCTGTTTTCTGTATCAGCTTTGCAACTTGTATTAATCTACCTATTTCTAAAGAACCACCCAGATATACTGCCTTGTCTTTCAGATGCCAAGATTCAAATCTGTGTAACCCTACTCAGCTCTACCTTGACACATCTCCTGGTCCTCGATGAAATATTAAAGCACATGTAGAATCCCAGTCTTACAGTGGAGTTGCATAAACATCTACACTTACAGAAACATAGCATCAAGACCACCATTCAAAATAAAATTCCAGAAAAAAGATGTAAGACTTCTGCAATAACAAGGACTGAGGGTCTCATACTTCCTACCTAAACTCATATCAAGATGATTTTCTGGAAGAGCCAAATTTTTGCTGGATGATAAAATCTGAAGAGTGCTTTTCTACCTGGAAAACCAATTACCCCCGAAAAAAACCTTTAAACATTTCCATTGTTAACAAATTATTCATATAGTCGTATTAAATAGGACATCCTGACTCACTGCACCCTTCTGAAGGTAAGGATGTCAAATCATAGTGAATTCATTTCTGAAGCTTTTTGGGAGCTGGAAACATCACAGCGAGAGCCAAGAAAATTATGGTAGAGGTCTTGCAGGAAAATCAAAGCAACTTGCAATAAAATCCCTGTGCATGAGTAAAGGAAGTGGTAGCTTTATTTTGAGATACTAGATCACTGCAATTTGTAGATATTCTTTTGTCCCCATGCATTCTGCTTCTACACTATGCAGTCTTAAAACCCACTCATCTCCATAATTCCTCCTGACTTACAACACAGAAATAAAACTTCTGATACCTTAAGGCTGCCCTGACTATAGCCAGAGTTCACATTTGCTAGAGCTGGCTATAAAAATAACAGCTTTTTTTCCACTGGATAAACAATTGAGCTGTCAGATGGTGGATATGATGATCAAAGTTGAGTACTATTTTTTGCACACACAAGCTTTTAAAACCTGGCCTGTAGTTTAGGATCCTGAATTAGCATTGACTCCAGTGACAACTGGGGAGTTGCAAACATTTTATGAATTCTGGTAAACTCACACTGTACACTCCTTATTCATGTTTTTCTACAAAGTACTGCCTGAAACTTCTGAAAAGATACATTTAACTTACCTGAAACTCTAAACACTTACAAAGAAACAAAAATGGTGCAGATTTCAGGAGGAAGGGAAAACTTCTTGGGCTCAGTCTGGAGGGTATTGACTCTAGTAGTCAACAGTCAAAAGCCTGCTGGCCAAACCTGGACCTTGGGCAAGGACAGTGGCAGAGTATTGGAGAGGTTCAAAGAGCTATGGCATAGGCTTGACTTCCTGTGAAAAGTAACAGTCAGGTTTTCTTTGGAACAAAGCTGCCTCCATGCTTTCCCAGAGCTGTGACTGTGTCATCAGAGGGTGCACTGAGACCCAAGGACATGCAGAAATTTCATTCAACCAGGGGTGCCTCTGCTGTAGAAGGAAGCCACGTCAGTTTATGGGCAAATTGTCATAAATGCACTTTGAGTGCCTTTGTGCTGAAATATGATCAATCCCTAAGGAAAACTACTGATCTGTATAATTAGAGGGAACTGACACACACATCCATGGCTGATGGCAAATTGAACACACAGGAATTCTTGCTCATTCCTGCAATAATCACAGCACAGCTACCACGCTGGTGCAGAATTCTAATACACAAAAGGCAAGTTCTTAATGCCAATTAAATTTAGGATTAGATTTTTTTCCCCCTATTTTTCCTCTCTCCAGAATCTCTTGAGGCTTCAAAGGCACCTTTCACATCACACCAGGATGTTTTCTCATTACAGGGAGCAAGCTTATCAAACGAGCGCTACTTAATTCCACACTTCAGCCCATAAGCGGTGACCCAGATTTCTGGTCTCTCTTAAGAGAAGTTGACCCATGAGCATTTCAGGCTTAATGACAACACAAGCAAGCCTGCCAGAAGAAGGACGTGGCACAGAGCAAGGCAGAAGCATATGAATCTGAAGGAGCCCAGGAGCTTGGCCTTCATGTTGGTCACAGCCATGTCAGACACATAGAGATGGGCTCATTCACTTAACTCCAAACCCAGGCAAGGGATCCTCCGTACAACAGATGAGACATCCCTTCCTCACAGACTGCTGCAAGCTCAGTCCTAGTTTATGAGGGCTGTAGTAAAAGCATGTGGTCACCAGCAGACTGTTTGAAATAGGCTGGGAATGGCATCAGTTGACTCTGGTTGGCTAAACCCCCTCAGAGTCTAATTTCCAGGTTGACAGACTCAGCGGGGGAACGTGGAGTGTGAAATAAAACATTGAGAAGTTATAAAGAAGCCCTAGGAGATGAGTACATACACAGGCAGCCAAATGGTGCAGTCATGCTGTGTTGTACAGGCTTTGTCATAAATCCCAATTCATTTTCCAAATGTGCATTACACATTTGAGCCAGAATCTGAACTCAGCATTTCCTCTATGCTGTGTCACATTAACAAATCCAGGCTATGAGCTGTCAAACTATAACCAACATCTCCTGTCCCCAGAGAGGATTTGAGCTGCACAGAGATTAAACCCCACATAATGGATGCTCCTATCTGTTGTCAGGAGGGTTTTGCAAGCCAGGTTATACCTCATGAGCCAGGTAAGGGAAGCACACAGTTGGGCAGCCCTTGGTGAAGACATCTTCACGCCTGCTATAGAGCATCTTGGTTTACTTGTCTGAAGGTCCTGATGGTCAGGTTACTGCCTCAGTACCTTCCGTCTGCCAACAGGTAGTCTGTGGCAAAGCCACCTACTGCATCCCAGAGCCTGTGTCCTAACAAACTCAACTCTCCTCCACTTCTGGCTTCAAATGAAATTTATGAAGGACGATATAGTATATGTGTGGCTTTCTGGGTGCCATGCTGCAGTGACAAAGAGACCAACTGCATAGCAGAGGTTGAATGTCAGAAGCACTGGAGTGCTCTCAAGATGTCCCAAAAATGTAGTCATGCACACACTCAACTAGGCTATTTTCAGCTACCTCAGTTCAGAAACTCAGAAATATAACACATACAAGATGTCCTCGAGTGAAGAAGAGAAGCTCTGGCAACCCAGAGCAGGTTTTTTTTTCCCTGACAAGATAGTCCTGGCTTATGCTTACACATACAGAGGTTGTGGGGAAAGAAGTTTGTTATCCAGAATTAGAGAGCAATCATCAAGACTTGATAGGTCTCAAAGAGTGCATGTACAAGCAAGTGTTTTGCAGAGAAACAAGATGGGTTCCTCCCACCCCAGGTGCTAACACACAGGCTGAGCTTAGAAAGGCCTGTCTCTGTTACAGAGGATAAAATGCTCCAGGTAACAGGACACATGCCTAAGTACCCAAGCAGACCCCATGGGAAGGCTGGGGCTCATTTTCTCAGGGCAGAGATGTTTTTCTCTCAAACAAATGCAAGAACATGGGGATGCACTGCCATATACAACCCCGATGCAGGCCCTTGGCATGTGAACTACCTGTTTTGTGCAGGGTTTGGCACAAGGCCACTTGAAGAGAGCTGCTGCATGAGTGCTAAATAGCTCTTTGCTAGAAATCCCTGCTCCCTGAAGCCTTGCTTGAGATATTGAC
Organism: Nipponia nippon; assembly: GCF_047370975.1. Taxonomy (NCBI): domain Eukaryota; kingdom Metazoa; phylum Chordata; class Aves; order Pelecaniformes; family Threskiornithidae; genus Nipponia; species Nipponia nippon. Next base: position 58,858,871 of record NW_028262369.1, read on the forward strand.
TGAGCCCAAAGGAAAGGGCTATCAAGAAACGTAGCTATAACATCCTGTGACTCATAAATGCCAATGCAAGCCTATCGTTTAGGCATATCTGCAAAGAGGATTGCAGGTGTCTCTTCTGCTGATCGATCTCATCTTCAGTCTGCCTCCTGGCTAGTTTTGCTTTTGTCATCTGCTGCAGGCAGCAATGTTTTCAAGCACCTACTGTAATTGAGATATTCTTCCCTCACCCATCTCAGTATGCACACAGAAAAACTTCCTAACCCATTAAAGAATGAAAGACTGGGAACAGAAACAGAATATTTGCAGGCTTTCTGGGTGAAGAGCAGACAGTTCAGGGCTGGTAGATCATGATGTTCAGCTTATGGTGAGCACAGACTCTCATCACGCTCATAAGATCCAAGCGACCCATCACAGGGAATATAGCCTTTGTTAAAATCTCTCCAACTCGCCCGGATGCAATGCAGCCCAAAGCACAGAAATTACCGCTACAGGAACCTCACCTCTCAGAAAACAGGGCTTCAAGGTCTATACAGCCTCTTTGCAGAACACGTTACCCTGCATGACTAGAGCATCTCTCTTACCCTGACAAGCTGCTGTGAAGCCACCACAAGCGTAGCATCTCAGCCCTGTCGCTCTTGTCTGGAGCAGGCGCTGCTACCAGTCAACCTTCCATTTTACTGCATGACCAACCACCTCACTTCTGTCAGGTTAAGAGTTAATGAGAAGTTTTGAGCTGTGTTTCCTCTCTAAGTACCAGGTATGACTTATTTTGAATCTATGTGATCATAACAAACTATACCTAGCATAGAAATATTTACCATAGTCCTTCCTATGTCACGACAGACATGATCCTCACCCCACATAAATCCCTCTCTCCCCATTTAGTCCAGCATGGGGTCTTTGCAGGTCCAGTACCACCAACCCGGGCATACACATACATAGACATCCAGGCTTTGTAAATATGTTTGCAGCTTTCCATTTCCCAGGAGCAGAGAAATGTGGGAAGGGATTGATTTATCACTGGTTATATCCAGAAAGTGCAGAAACTGCATCTGGTCATGCAAGATGCCAGAGTGGGAGTCAATAGGCAGGGTCCCCAGAGGAGATACTTCTCCAAGGTCCACTGCTGGAGGGAAGCCGCTATGGAGTAGCTGAAGTGCATGTTGCATTCGCTCTCCACTCTCGCATGCAGCATCGCTGAGCACAGCGCAGGGCAAGGATGAGAGTGGACTTGGGACCAGTAGTAGAGGGTACTGGTGTCACCTGTGATGCACTTATTCATATAAGGCCACTATTCTGGTAGGCATCATTTCAGGTAAGTGCAGGTGCGTTGAAAAAGCCACCAACAAGCAGGTAACAATGGTAGAAAGTCTGCCAGCATCCCAGGAGAGGAAAGCAGGGGTGATCAGCAGCTCATCATTTCCCCTGTCTGCTCCAGGACAAGGCTATAAATTTGTATTTCAACAGGCAACGCAAGGACCATGAGGTTTCATGGCACGTGTCACTCTAGCATCCAAGAGCATTAACGCAGTAAGTCTGTGAGCTCTCCCAACACCTGGGGAAGTGCTAAACAAGCTATTTAATGCAAGAAAAACACCCATGGGGCTCTCCTGTCACCTTTTCTACTTAGATTTCGCTCCAGCCAGTAATTCAAAAGAATTTAAAAAAAGAAAACAGAAATATTGATCTGACAGGCTTCTGTTTGCCATTCCGTTTTGGGGAGCTTATCCTTGCTTTATGAGCTGGCTTAAGAGTTTCTCAGGGAAACAAAATGGCCTTGTGCTTAAGGACCCTGAAATAAAACTCCAGTGACCAGAGCTCAGCTCCTGGCTTGGTAACACCTTTCCATGGCTCAGACAAGACAGGTGACATTCATATCATTGCATCCCCACTGTGTCCATACAGGGACCCATGGCCACAGAAGGAGGACTGTAAAATTAGCTGGAGCAGACAGCATGAGACACAAGCGTCCAGGGGTGGAGAGACTGGACAGTGTCCCTCTGGACCCTCCTTTGTGGCTGCTAACAGCATGTAAAGCATTTCCAAATGCACCATACCCTGTGCCACCAACAGCCCGAGTGAGACCCTGAGGTTTTCCAGTTCCTTGGGCACTGTTTTGGCAGAGGTGGCCCTGCTGCTCTGCATGATGCAGGCAACCAGCTCTGTTAGGTGTGTCTCACACAGAATTAAAAGCAAACTCATTTTGCCCAGATGGGATGTTGCTCACACAAAACACATGTACACAGGGGATAATTCATGCTAATACACAGTGCCTGTTGCTCCTGGCTCTGACCCCATATCTGGAGAGCTGTGTCTGCCACCTGAGCCACCAGAGCAGCAGGCAGGCATGGCTGTCACTGCCCCAACACACAGGCTGGAGGCATCGCAATAGCGGTGACCCCGACTCTAATAGATCATGTCAGCCTGGACAGGCCAAATACAGTCAGATTTGTCAGCACAGCTAGAGCCAGGATCTAAAGAAACCAAATCCTGAACATCCATAGTGGATCAGAGCTGGGCCCTGCAGTGAAACAGATGCATGAAGCTTGGTGCAAGGACAGGCAAGGCACAAAGCTATCAAATCTTTAAACAGCTTTTTTTTTTTTTTTTTTTTTTTTTTTTTTAACACAAACCCAGTCAGCTGCCTAATGCCACAGGCAGCAGCATCTGCTCTGAGCCAGTAGGCACAAGCTTTCACAGCACAAGCCTCTCCAGCCCACAGCCTCACCACTCATCATACTTGTATGCACAATCAGGAGGCAACATGCCATTCCTTTTTAAGGTCAGGCCAAAATTTGGGGGTGGGAATTGGAGCATCATGACTGCTCACGCAAAACAGAGAGGCAACTCTCCTCTTGGCATTGCTTCCCCAAAGCAGCAGATATTCCAGCTATGGTATTCATACATCGTCAGAGCACACCTCATACCTAACAGCAGGCATACAAGCTCACAGAGGTGCTTTCAGAGGTGCTAATGCTATTTGGCATTAGCCTTTAGGACTCCATCGCTTTGACCAGGCTGGACACCCCTTGTATTAGCTACTGTTAGAAATCTGCAAGAGGGAAACTAGTCAACATCTCCAATTGCCCCATTCAGTTTCAATGTAATGGTACCTGGATGTATTTGTATCAAGAAGTCTTGGAGCCCTGCTCCAAGGACAGCCTCTGCTGTACCTCAGCCACTTCAAATCCCCAGAAAGGCACAGATACAAGTTTCTGACGCCTCACAGCTAATTTAATAGGAAAGCTGGATTTCCCTGTGGAAGGGGCTACACAAGAGGGGAGCAGGAACCAGCAACTGAAGGACTGGTCTCTTCATAACTGAAATCCAGAGCATTTAATCTGCTTCCCTAATGGCTTGTCCACAATAACATTTTCTTTGAAGACTGCCCACTGAAAGAAGATAATTGCTTTAAAGCAGCCAGACCTATTAATTTTGAATACTCAAGTGCATAAGCCCCCTTTGAAATTCAGAAAATAAAACATCACCCTACTCATGACTGGCTAGCAGAACACACGCTGCAGTGTGCGGCCATCTAGAGTGCTGCAACCCACTGGGGATCTGAATATGGATATATGTTAATCTGTTACCCTAAAGGGAGCACAGGCTAGCTTCTCCTGGAGAAAGAACCTTCTGGCTCTTGAGGACCTGGCTGTGGATCCATGTTTTGGTGGATGGAAGCCCCCTGCTCTTCTCTAGATTGCACAGACACCCTGCCAGCTATCCTCCTCCCTGCACCACCATGCATTCCTGACGAGCCCCTGTAGCTGAGATTCCCTCTCGTACCAGGACAGAAGCAGTCCCCTCTCACTCCCCTCCCCAGGAATCAGTGCCACTCTCCAGGCCAAGGCCAGCACCCAGCCTTCCCCTCGAGGCCACCTGCACTATTCTCAGCAATGCGCTTGAGAAGCAGCAAATTGGACACAACTTAAAACCAGTCTATAAAATGGGGCAATTCCCCCAGTTCCCAGTGGTATAAGACAAACATCCAGGTTTCTGGAGGCATCCACACCTGCCAGAGACAAAAGCAGCCACGCCAGATCCATACTAGGATTTGTCCTTCCAGCTTGTCTGATAAGGGTCCCAAAGACCGAGGGGAAAAGTTGGAGCGAGGAAATGTACACTTGATGAAAGAGGATCAGATCAAGGAATACTTAAGCAAACTAGACATACATTTGTCCATGGGCCCCAATAGGATGCACGTGTGAGTGCTGAGGGAGCTGCCAGATGTCATTGCAATGCCATTTGATAATCATTGGTCGAATCACAGTGACTGGGAGAAGTACCCAAGGACTGGAGAAAAGCAAATATCACTCCTATCTTCAAGAAGGGCTAGAAGGAGAACCTAGGTAACTACAGGCCAGACAGCCTCACCTCAATCCCTGGAAAGGTGATGGAGCAGCTAATCCTGGAAACAATTTCCAAGCACATAAAGGTAAGAAAATCATCAGGAGTAGGTGGCATGGCTTCACCAAAGGGAGATCATGCTTGACCAGCATGATAAAATTCTATGATGAAATGACTGGCCTGGTAGAAGAGGGGAGAGCAGTGGATATTGTCTACCTGGACTTCAGTAAGGCTTTTGACACTGTCTCCTGTAAGACATGCTGGGGGGCTGACCATCCAGAAAACAGCTTTGCAGAAAAAGACCTGGGGGTCCTGGTGGACACCAAGCTGAACATGAGCCAGCAATGTGCCATTGTGGCAAAGATGGCTAATGGTATCCTGGGCTGCATTAGACAGCCAACATATTGCCAGCAGGACAACGGGTACAAACTGAAATGCAGGAAGTTCCTTCCGAATATTGGGAAACACTTTTCTACTGTAAAGGGTGTCTGAGCACTGGAACAGGCTGCCCAGGGAGGTTGTGAGGTCTCCTTGGAGATATTAAAAAGCCATCTGGACATGGTCCTGGGCAACTGGCAGTAGGTGACTTGGCTTGAGCAGGGGGATTGGACAAGATGACCCCTGGAAGTCCCTTCCAATCTCAACTATTCTGTGAGCATACAATTCCCAGCAATGGCATGTCACTGAGACAGAAAAAGTGGAACGCAATCTACCATATCTTGAATGGGGTTCTTAAAAGAAAACATGCACTAGCTCTTCAATCTTCATGCTTTCAACTGGCCAATCCATGAACCAGTGTAGTTATGTCCTGCGACTGATAAAAGAGACAAACTGCTCAAAAGCGTAAGTGACACTTCATGCCTGGAGGTGAAGTCAACCAGGACATCTAAATTTCCTTCAACATCTGATTTACCATGTTTTCAATGGTTATGCTAAATCATTAATAGAGGTTAGTGCTGAATTCATCTCAGGAGTGCTGAGCTGAGTCAGTGTTATTCTCCCACTTCAGTTTATCCTTGCAAATCAGCTTGAATTGAATGGCTCCCTTATTCTACAACCAAAAATAAAACACATGTAGAGGCTCATTCTGGGACTTTGTTGAGCAGGTGCTGATTTGTGGAATCAAGTACATTCAAGTTGATATGATGCATTCAGCCCTTTGCAGGCAAAACACTCCATGAGAACCAAAGTTTTCCAAGCAAGAGGGAAGAGCTTGTATTGGGAATTAACTTCAGCCTCTGGAATTCACTTAGTGAGTCATGCAGCTCCCTCCCATCCCCACTGGTGCCAAGGAAAGAATAATTCCCTCTTCATGGGGCTCTCAAGGGGTTTAGTATTACCCATCCGCACTTCATGGCCGATGAAGAGGGCCCTCTCTAGGGCAAATCCACTCCAGACAGTGAAAGAACAGTGATGTTCCATCAGTCGTTATGGTGGTCAAATTAACCATGTCCTGTATGTGGGGACAGGTGAGTTGATCTGCAGAAATCAGCCATAGATAGGAAAGGAGATATGAGCTGAGGCATTAGCCTGGCCCTGCAAAGCCAACTGTGAAATGCAGACAATATAGTTAACAGAACAAAAGCTGACAAATAGTACTGATATAGGAGAATACAGATACAGGAGAATATAGGTGTAATATGAATTGCCTTTAGCTGTGTGTAGTTAATGCAAATTAAGCTACCATCCAGCATTGTCCTACGAAAGGATCTATTGCATTTTAGCCTTTCAAAATTGCTGATGCACGGGCTCTGCCCCCTCCCCCCCATTTACACATCTCTCCCTGCCCCACAGAGACAACTACAACACTCCAAAAAGGGGAAATTACAACAACTTCCCTGACGACGACTTTACAATCTCTCCAAGGGCCGTGGCCCACTTGGGAAACAACTTATCATTTGTGCAGCTGGAAGAGTTGTCCCACCATCAGAGGGGCAAGGCTTCAGAAAAGGGATGCCAAGCAGGGCAGGAGGAAAGCCTTGGCATAAGGATAGCAGGTCTGCCCTACTTACTTTGGGGATGGAGACCTTGTTTGCAAGAAGCTGCGCATTTCAAAACACTTTTGGTAACTTTAAACCCAGATAAATGACAAATATGTGATGGAAGGTCTAATGTGGAAACATGGTTTCACTGTAAAGTGCCAGAGATGACACTGAACAGATAATCATCAACAAAACTATCACCAGTCTCAGCAAAGCAGTGGTAGCCCTTGACATCCCCCAAAACACAGCAGATCAATTTGAAACAGAAACCTCTGCCTCTGTGTTCCAGTACAAAGCTTCATTGCAGCGGGCTGTGGGCAAACAGCAAGGCAGGCTGCCTGGTTACCCACTGCGGTTTGAACCTGGAAGAGCCAATAACAGCTTGCAGGCTCCAAGGACAACAGTTAAGAGCTAGTACAGACCCACTTGTTCACGCAAATATAGGCGCCTACTTCTGTGTAAGTTGCTCAGAAGACTGCTAAACCCAGATCCCGGTGGCCCCTTTCCCAGAGGAATAAAAACATTAAAATTAACACAAGGACTCGTAAGAGAAAGGCATGCCAGATTTGTCCCAGAAATGAATGTGGTTATATGGATCATCTTACATCAGCATCATTTTGAAACCCTCCTAGGGAGCAGCTGGAGCTGCTTCAGATGTGTTTAGAGCACACTGCAGACTAGCTCTAGTCATTATGACTTGCCAATCTTTAAACGGCACCAGTAAGGTCTTGTTGCCATTTCTCTTTTATCGGAGTCCTGACTCAGAATGGGGCAACCCACCAGCAGATCCTACTCTTTCAGAGTCTGTCATGGGCAAAGAGCCTTTGGAAAAAAAAGCCTTAATTATTCCCCAAGAAAATCCAGAAGAATATCTGCTGTGAAATCATTCCCTGTGAGGGTTATATTATGAAATCAGTGATCATAAGCCAAAAATTACTGCATGGAAATTATTGATTACACGAATATCCTGACATTCTCGAACAGTATATGTATAGACACAGTTATACCAGAGCTACTCTACGTACTTGTCTTTGAGGAATAGCTCTGCTGTTTTCATAGTTGCTTCACTTCTCTCTTAGAAGTTTCGATGTTTTATGCAGCTATCAGAGCAGAAGTCTGCAGCAGGACAAAGACAAAGATCTGACTTCAAAGGCTTGTAAGAACAGGAAACAGCCCAGCACTGGGGCAGATTCTGGTTGCTGATAGGCAAGCGATCCTGCAAACTCTGTTTTGTTTGTAATGCCAGTCTGACTCACGCTTCTGTAAGAACAGCTTATTTTTCACTCCTCTAAAAAGAACCCCAAACCAAAACAAAAAAAAGCAACCAATACCCAAAACAACCAACCTTCAAGTGATTTTCCCACCAGGCAAAAGATTTTAGGACACAGAAGGAGTTGCCAGGAGCCAGGCAGCACAATGCTTGTGGCTCTGCAAGAGAGCTCCTGCACCTGGAAGGATGCAGAGAGGACCATCCCCCGAACAGATGGAGCACAACTCCAATCCTGTCATTGCGAGGCCAGCGTGGTCTGGCCTGCAGGCTATTTAGCAAGGGCAGAATTGCAGCAGAGTCTACTGCTCTATGCATAGTCCCATAGAAATGCAGTCATGGGAAGGGAAAGCTTTCCAAGAAAACAGGCGCTGCTGGAGGGACAGGACAAGCGGTTTTTCTGCTTCTCCACATCCTGGCTAGTGCATGTTCTTGAGCACCATCTGCTGGCGTTTTCTCCATGAGCTAGCTTTTGACAGACGCAGGCGGCTACAAGGTCAGGGGATTTGGGCTGAGGATAACTCACACCATGAGCAGTAGCCCTGACACAGCACAGTGTAAGCACAACTCCAGTATTTCATAGGTAAATCTGCTCCAAAAGCAGCTGATCTGCTTTTCAGTAGAGTTGAGGCTAACACATTGTGGACCCATGCCCAGACACCCAGATGCTACAGTCCCAGAGCCAGGAGCTCAGGTCTCTGCAGAAGCCCATGGGTTGGGACACCCTTGTGGTGCAGAGCATCCGACAGCAATGCCAAAAGCAGTTGGGAAGCAGTTGGGAGCAGGGCCACAGGGGAATCCTAGCAGATTAAAAAAAATCCCATGCAGACATCCCAAGTTCCTGTGACTTTGGCTCACCTTGTTCCCCAGGCTCTGTATGACACCAGTTTCATTAATTTGAAAATCAGCCCATCATTAATTTGAAAAAGGAAGAGTAGCAGGATATAGGTTGTTGCTTTGGAAAGCGCAAGTCTGTTCCATCCATCCTTCCCAGAGCCCCTCTCCATGTAACGCCCTTGCTGCCCTTGGAGGACAGGCTCATACCAAGCTTCTTCAAGGAAACTCTGCTGCCTGCATTGGCTGCTGGATGGCTGCAGGAGCAAAGGATATCCCTGTGATGCAAAACCCATGCTCAGCCTGTCAGCAGAGCAGAATTATCATTGATAGGCTGTTCTGCACAACAGCCAGAGTTAAACCACAACCAGGCACTTCCCTGTTACAGCCAAAGCTGCTGCTGCTGTCCACTGAATATAGCTGCATTTATTTGTATTTTCTTTAAGAGTAACACTCAGAATTCAGCATACCATGCAGATAAAGAGCCCTCTGCATGATTACACACAGGCCCCTGAACCACACAGAAATGCCAGGGAATCTCTTCTCTGTAATTAACCAAAACAACCTTGGAGAACACCAAAATATAAGCATATTCCCTTTGGGAACAAGTGCCCTGTGTTTCAGGAACAAAACACCTTTGAAATGTTACGATGAAAGAAAGAGAAATCAGGCAGCCTGAAGGAGGAAGGGGAGACATGCTTCCTTTCCTGGTTATCTTGAATATTTTAATTGTGATCCTACTGAGATAATTCAGAACTCCTAATTAGGATATTTCAGGACTTCGATTTGCACAATGTTTTATTTCCAAATGACTTTCTGAATGTGCCTCGTTGATTGCTGCCCTTTGTGTTCAGCATTACCCACATCCACTACACTTACCCCCAGCCTCTTTTATACTCTCACGTAAGGTTGTTGTCAGAAGAGGAGAGAGATCTACAGCCTGCAAGGTTACCACCTTGGGGACTGCTTATGAATAAGCCAAACATCACTGGACTATTGAAGCAGCAAGGCTGCTTCTTCCATGGGGGAGCAACATGAGGACAGAGGCAGGTGAGAGCATTAATCGCCAGTGCAGCCAAAGGGAGGGGAATTGCTATTGGGCCTTGGAAGTTTTAACTGACTTTTCAGTGGTCATATCAGAAAGGCTAGCCAGAGGCTTGTCCTTGCCCTCTGAGCAGCACGGTCCTTGGACCACAAGGTTACACATCAGGGGCTTCTTTCCATCAGCCTTCGGGGGACATGCTGTGTCTGCCTCACATGTCCCGAGGCTCCGTTTCCTCTTCGTGCATTTTTTTTCTGGAAATACGCCTTTGTGGGGCACAGTCTGCCGTGCCTGTTCCCTTGTGATCTGCATGTAGTGCCAAGCACAGCTAAGACCAAGGTGGCTAAATGCAGCTTTGACTTCCTCAGCCATAACCATCCTCACCTCCATCCTTTGGAAGGCAGAGAAGGTCCCCTCCATCCTCCTCACCTCACATGCTTCTTCGCTGACAAGTGCCAGTATCTGCTGAGGCCTGAAGGAGCACCCATGGCCTCGGGGAGCACATATACAACCCTGGCCCAAGGCATGCTGCTCCAGCAGCTCCATTGTAGGCTTCCTTGCTCCCAACACAGATGATGCTCCCCTGGTTTTTGACCCTATTTCCTCTTCTGCATGGCATAAGGCTGTGCAGGCTGGAGCTAAACTCCATATGCTATACCTGGTTGTGCATCTCCCTTCACCTCTGCAATAATTCATAATCCTCAGCTTGTACCTTATGTCACAGGAGTTATGATGAAAAGACAGGCAAATGTGTGATCACGAGGTTAAGGTCCCAGGAAGAACCACAACAATCACAGACTCAATATTTTTTCCTACTATTATTCTAATTCCCCAGGCATTTACTCTACATCCATGGCCAACAAGGTTTTGTGTTCCAGTTCTTGTCAACTCTTGTTATTGACTTGAGGCAAACCCATGTGTGAATGGATGTAACCTAAGTAACTGAAACTCACTGCTCTCCCTTGCAGTGATTTCCACAAGATACCTCTGAACTTCCATAAAAAGAATAAATGAGTTTAAAATTGCAGCCTTTCAAATGGAAAATACTGCTGAACGACTACTACATACAACAAAAGTAAAGATGGCAGAATTACAATTGCGGAGCAGGAAAACCTGCACATTTTATCAGCTTCTAGAAAGCTCCAGAAACATAAAAAATAAGCCTAGAAACACAACCCTGGAAACATACAAAAATGAATATTGTGATCCAAATGATTACACCAGTCAAATCTGAGCCACATTTGCTGGGTGCTTGTCCTCTCTACTGATCTGAAGCCATGTAGGAAAATAATATTCAGCTGTCATTGGTATGAAAAACTTGGGAAGAGATCCTGTGAGAAGAGCTCCACTCGCCCCCCCTGATTAAACAATGGCCCTGAGCAAACAGACCTGGCCTCGGTTGCTAAATGGTACATCTTGTTCACCAAATGGAAAGAGGACACAAGAGAAAACGTTGCTTTGAGCTCATTATTTCTGGGCTGTTTCAGCTGTCAAAACACCATACAATGTTCCTGTAACTTGGGAAAAGGGCTAGAGAGTTCAGATCCAAGGTCTAGGCTCCCTAGCCATGCAAAGCCAGAGCCCAAGGCATCAGGAGTATCCCATCACCTGTGCCTCCCTAGCTAGCAAGGATGTACTTGCCTATACAAACTGAAGCACTAACCCTGGAAATGCTTGTTCAGTGGGATGCTTGTTTTCCTGCCCCTGAGGGTCACTGCTATAATGTCTCTCAAGGCCTCAGCAAAAACAATTTCTCAACAAAAAAAAAAAAAAGAGAAAACCCCAAAAGGATACTTAAGCAACACATGATTTTCTACAAATCCACCGAGTTATTTTTAGTCACTCCTTTAGGATGGTATCACAACAGCCAGTTTCAGTGCCCTGAGTCCTCCATATCTGTTGGGAACAGACCTGCAACAAGGGCAAGGTAAGGGCACATAAAAGTTTTGTGAGCTGAGAGCTAGTGAAACCTGGGCTCTGACAAATGGTTTTTCATGACTGATTATAACTGACAGCTTCATGTGGATGGCATGCTTCTGGTCTCTTGTCTGTATGGACTTGCAAGGATGGAGAAAAAGTGGAATCAGTAGGAAGTCAGGGAAGGATTTATTCAAGTGTGGCTAAGACAAGCAGCACATATCTATTGTGCTTGTTCATTCAGACTCTTTTAGCTATGAAGTGCTCTGTGGATGGTACTGGTTTTCCGTAGTCAGGATAGACACCGGTGCGATGAGACCCACAGCCTTTTCAGTCCTGCAGCCCAGTGCTGTTCCTGAAGCAGCTCCCTGCCATGGATAGGAGTTTCTCCATCCTCCCCTGCAGCTAAGCACCAGGGTGGGCACAAACAAGATGTTATTCAACAGCTGCCTCGCACAAAGGACTGCTGCTCTTCCCATCTCCCCACACTCCTGGAACACATCTACAGCCCTCAGTGGTATGGTATGCTTTGCTCCCCCAACACTGCATGACGAACTGCACATACACCAAATGCGGGTGCAAAACAGCAATGACGAGCATGGAGCAGGCAAAGCAGCTACCTCAAATCCAGAACACAGCTCAGCAAATATTTGCCAGGCTTGAAAAAAGGTGACTTTCTCCAAGCAGTGAGCCAAAAATCAACCAGGGAGATGTACTGCACTTGCCTTCATTAGCCTCTGCAGCCTGTTTACTCTCCCAGGACTTCCAGACAGCACGATCTGCCGCAGTCCTCCAACAGCACATGGCAGGAGTCTTGTTTTCCCAAGGACTGTACGGGAGAAAGGCAGGAGTGCTGTGGGATGAATGCTGAGCACGTCTCTTCCCGGAGCTATAAATGTGAATCATTTCTCCATTATCATGGTCTGAGGGAAGTAAATGTGACCGCCTGGAATTTATGTCCCCGGATCTCTGCACCAGAAAGACTCTGAGCAATCGTCTGCCAGAGCACAAGCTGGGAAAAACAGATTTTAAAGATACAAAAGGGGTTGCATTTGACTAGTTGGCTCTTCCCCAGATCCATCCTCTTCAGGCTGTGACAGCACTGGCAATAAGATTTGGAAAGGGTCAGGGAGATGTCTAGGGAAAGCAGCAATGCAGCAGGATGTTGACTCCAGCCACATGATGGACACAAGACCATAAAAGAAGAGGTCTAGAATAGGAATTGCAGACATATACTCTTTCCCACTGGTAAGAAGGGCAATGGTGGACCATCTGGAGAGGGATGTCTTGAAATTTGTGTTTCTAGCTCAGAAGAAATCAGTTCAGGAGGTGTTTATATTTATTCACTGGAAATATGTGTCTGAAATTTACACCCAGATGTTGAGAACCCAGGGCAGCTGACAAGCCTTGTATTAGCTTAGGACTAACGTGCACCGTCTGTCAGAGTCAGAGCGCAAAACAGCAGATTTTCTCCTTTCGGGTTGGATTGCCTCACCACTGATCTGGCTGAATTGGTTTGCAGAAGTGAAAATCGTGCTCTTTCTTAAAGAAAGCCATGGTCTTGAATCATTAAGTACAATGAAGCCGCCAATACATTCTTTGGGAAGTCTTCAAATGCTTTATCTCTTACCTATGGCTACTTTGAAAGGAAGGAACAGAGGAGCAATTCCCCCGAGCAGACACCTGAACACAGAGCAGCACTTACAGACTCCTGACTTCAAGTTTTTGGGAGGAACAGGAGCAGACATACCAGGCTTTTCTATGGTGTAGAAGAACAGATCTCTCTGCTGAAGTGAAGGACTAGAACTCAAAACACAGATGAAGATCTTGTGTCCTTATGGAGCAAGACAGATGCCTAGAAGGTTTTCAGTCCATAGGACCTACGTAACCATTCCCGTGTCCCACCTCAGTCAGTCTGCTACCAAAGATAACTCAGCCCTAGAAGTCTTCCAGCACAGATGGCTCTAAGCAATGTGGGCCCAGAGAGGAAAGTAAGTGGACAAAAAGGTCAGGTAGCAGCAAAACCAGTCCTTCTCTCCTGACAAGCATTCATGCCACAAGAAAGCCAGCAAAACCAAGTTGTCCCATATGGATCCTGTGATATTCTCCCTCTTCTGAGGGCTCTGGACCCAGGACCTCCTTATCTGTCAGTGTTTCTCTTCTCCTCCAGGCAGTATCCAGACAAATCCACCCATTAAAAGCAGCTATTTTAGGCTCTGTCACCTTGGCTTCACAAATGCTTCCATCCTCCTCCTTTCACAAATCTCTCCTCCCCTGAACTGCTCTGTCCATACTTCAGAATGTCATCCTGAAATCGAAACCAGCTGCAAGACCAAGCTATCTGCATCTCCCTGCCCATCACTGAACCGTAGTCACAGTGGGGGGCTGAAAACGTCCTTCAACCGTCAGTCAGTGGGTTACTCATCTCTGCACTCAGACCTGCACCGCATTTAAAGCGAGGCAGCCTCCAACTGGGTTCTGCATTCCCTGGCTGAAGCAAGAGCTCCTATTTCTATGCTTGCTCTAGTTTCTGGTCATAATTCAGTGGTGCATTAAGATCAAGGCTGCTCTGACTACCTGTATGCATTTTTAGAGAGGATTTCTCCAGAGGAAGCTTTTAAAAGCAGCAGTTCACTTGGGTCAGAAGCCAGCTCAGGTATTAAAAAAAAAAAAAATAAAATCTCAACCACTAAGTTACAATACAGCAAAATAAAAAAAATGGAGAAAGTTGTAAAGAGTAACTGAAACACTTCTAGTATTGGTCAAGTTGAAGATGTCCCTGTTCATTGCAGGGGAGGTGGACTAGATGACCTTTAAAGGTTCCTTCCAACACAAACCATTCTATGGTTCTATGTGCATACCAAAATCTGGTTGGAGTTCTCAAACCAGTTTAAAATGCCAAAATCAGCATGGGATACTGTATCCCATGTGACAGCACCCTGCAAAGTAATTTGAACAGGAGAAAACAGGAGGAAGGTTCAGGCAAGCTGCTGGTAACTTCTGCACAAAGGCATGCAGGTACAGGGTTGTGGAAGACAGGCCAGGTTCATGGGCTCCTCTAGGAGACTGTCAAGCTGCTTGAGGGAGGAAGGAAGATTTTTAAATAGTAAGAAGCAAGGAATAAAAGGAGGAGATGGGGAGGAGAAGGAGGAAGAGAAGAGACAACAAATGACCATTCATTTAGCACAAAGAAACCAAGATGTCAAGAACAACATAAATCAAGTCACCAAGGGATGAGACAAAATTCTGTAATTGCCTCTACACTGATGCGAGAAGCCTGAGTAATAAACAAGAGAAATGGGAACCGCACATTTACAGAGCATAAATTTGACCCAGTTGGTATCACCGAAACCTTCTGTTAGGGATTTGCATGATTGGAACATATAAAAGTAGTCAGTGGTCATAACCTGTTTGGGAAGGGGAGGGGTGCTCTGCGACAGCATTATCTGTACAAGTCACAGGTGGTTGGAGGGACATTATCTCCAGCATGTACTTTCCAGTGCACAGGGAAAGCACTGGCTGCTCATGAACCAATGCAAGGGTCATTAAGATCCTTCTCTGCAAAATGCAAAGTAAGCTCTTACCAGGGAGCAGTCTGAGTGATTCATCCTGACATTTCCAAAGCCTCCCCAGGACTATAAGTCTTATCTAAAAATTTTTCAGAATTTACCAAAAGTGTCCCTAAAGCTGGCCCCCCTGCAGAGCCATGCCAACACAGACTTTTGTCTGGGCAGAAAAATATGGAAAGACAGCTGAGCGGAAAGTCAGCCTTTGCTTCAATGCAAGCAATCACATTAATCTTTTAATGCACAGACAAAGCAAATGCTAAACTAATGAAATACCGGCTTATGTGTTCAAACGGGAAAATTTCAGACTGAACATAGTCAAGGAAAAAAAGTTGCAAGAAGTTAACAAAAGTCAAAGTGAGAATATTTATCCTCCAAAAAAAAAAAAGTGCTAGACAACCACAAATACCACGATTCAAGGAAGACTACTGTTTTGAAAAGCCTAGGGATGAAAGACCGGTATAAGTGATGCGAGACATGTAATCTTCATGAAAGGAAGGAAAAGTAAGGAGAGATTTGATGCAAATCACTTATTTATTTCCTAGTTTATATTCATTGGGAAGGGGGGGGACTCAAATAATTCAATGTCCAGGTGACTTCACAAGAGCTTAAAGAATCCTTGCAATAGTGATGCTATTTCTGGTACGCCAAGAATAATGTAGAGATTAATTATTTGTTCTGCATTTAGGAGCAGATGCACAGACATTGCCTTCTACCTTACCTCCTTGTGGCCGACATCCCTGGAAACAGCCACTGTGCTGTGTTTCTTTTGCACCCTCCAAAGAACAGTCACAGGTTTTCTATTTTCTTTGAGGCCATTTGTTTCACACAACATGCAATATCTTGGTAGGAACCAAACTCGCTTTCGGCACTGCAGCCTCACAGTCCCAAACCTGGTACATCACATACAAACACTCTCAGTTCTTGCACCCCAGCAGCCATTTCAAGAAAGTCCACAGAGAAACTCCCTCAACAGTGACAGGTCTGAAGTATGTCTCAAGCCTTTTGTAATCCCTTGTGTCAAAACCCCAACTCCCAGAAGTTTCTTGCTGTCTCCATCCTAAAGGTCTCCACCACAAAGGTGTCTTCTCTGGCCACAACAGCTCTCAGTTAAGAACCTCTGAATTTCTTCAAATTTCTTTACCCCAATTGTTTCCTGGAAAAAAAAAAACACAGCAGGTAGGTTCTCCCAACAATCTCCTATCTTAGTCTTTGTTGTGGCTTAGTAATCAGTAAGCCATCTCTTCTGCTTATTTCCACTCCACTGTCTCAGAAAGGTCAACATGCAAGTCTGCTTCAGCTCCACGTTCCCTTGAAACTCTTGCAGCTATTCAGTGATCTCTTATCTGCTAATAGAAATGTCTCTTTGCTTCCTCCTTGGCTTACTAAGAAACTAGTGGCGATCCATTTCTGTCTCACGGTTGAATTCTCCAGAGATCTAAAGAGAGTCTGCCTAATGCCTCTCATGCTTGGCACATACCCAAACCCAGTTGCTTTCTGTGTAGGAAAATGTATGTCAATGGTGAGCCCACACCACAGTTCCCCTTTATGGAGTTACTTGATAAGGTTTTTCTTATCTTCTTATACAGGCTTATAGAAACCTATATTCACAAGGCTGGAAAGATGTTCATGTCGGAGAAAAAAAAAAACAAACCACTTTTCTAGCTAATTTTGACTTGATTTGATAATGGTTTTGAAAGCTCTTGGGGTATAAGTAAAAGAGACAGCTTAACCACATGCTTTATTTCCTTAGAAAACCAGGCTAAAGGAAGCATTCAAGTCATGTTGAAAACCTTTCCATTCCAAGCAGTAATATTAAATGGAAACTAATAATATTAGACAAGTTCAGAATCTTTCAGATAAATCCTCTGGACTGTTCAGATAGGCTCTTGAAAAGCCTATCAGTCTTCAGCTCAATGTTTTATAGACTCTCAGAATCAATCCTGGATACACTGCAGTAGTCAGGATGAAACCAAATTAATAAATATTTAAAGCATGATAATATTTATTGACATTATATAGGTTTTATTAGGGTAACATCATTTTTATAATTTTTTGTTTATAAGTTTGGTTGAGAGCTCATGTTGTTCTGAGCAACAAAGGTCTGGGAAGCATGACAGAGTCAAGTATCACCATTTCAGTTACTATTATGTTAAAATACTAATGTTAACAAACCAT
Organism: Nipponia nippon; assembly: GCF_047370975.1. Lineage (NCBI taxonomy): Eukaryota > Metazoa > Chordata > Aves > Pelecaniformes > Threskiornithidae > Nipponia > Nipponia nippon. Next base: position 58,876,004 of record NW_028262369.1, read on the forward strand.
AGAACATATTTAAATTTAAATCAACAGGTCTCAAAGTTTAATTAGCAATAGGGAATCAGCATTTAGAGCTGATATGTCCAGGGAATCTTGTGGTATTAACCTGTGTTATGATAACTAAAACCAAGTTATGATTAAGTTAGCAGATAATGGAAACCATTGAAGAAGGCTAAATAGCAGAAACAATTTCAAAGAGATCAGACTGCTAGACAGAGGCATGTTCAAATACAGCCAAATAAGGTCATATCTAGGAACTAGAAAAGCAGATCATTCTCACAAAATGAGACTGTCTTAGCCACCACAACAAAAGAACAAGCAGGTGTAAATTGTCAGCCAAAACCAAGTTCTCCATAAAACTCCCTAGCAAAAAGTTTTCAGGCATTTCACGCATAACCTCAGGACAACGAAGAGACTTTTTTTATTCCTGAGGCATAACTGTCCCAAGGAAGCCATGCATAAGACTGGCAAGGTTTGGAGAAAAACTCTATGAATTATTGGGAGACCTGGAAAATGTGCTGGAGAGTACTGATGTTAAAGGGCATCGCTGATCAGATCACACATTGACAGGAAGAAGAAACAAATATTATACAGAGGATTCTCTCAACACAAAGCAGCAGCAAAAGCCATCAGATGGAAGCTCAATGGAGGAAAATGCAAGATGAGGAAAAATATGTATTGATGACATCTCAATAGAGATAAGAAAACCCATACCAGAGCAAGTAATCTCAGAGCTATGCTTTATTTTCTATTGCTTGGCACCTACAACATGCTGTAGCATAACCTCAAGATGCAAGTTTGACAACAGCCAGTCAGACTGAGCTGTCCAGGCTATATAAAAGAGGTGCCTGTGCTGGAAAATGGTAATTACAGATATTCCCAGAAAACAGGGTGTGAATCATAAGAACTTGGACATAAACCCTGAGCTGGACTCCATGCTGCAACAGCTGATTCCCCTGTGTGCAGCCAGACTTCACCAGATAGAAAATAATTTTAAGTTTCAGCCACCCTTTAGTGGGAGAAAAACCCGCCAAAAAAACAATTCACTGAAGGAAGGACTTGTACATTCATCACAAACTACCTAGGAGCGTAACCTATCCGGCTGAAAATGTGTCCGTACAGGGCCAAGCTCTGCACAGTAAAGCATTTCGTACAAGCCCAATTAAGCTGCACAACTGCAAGGCAACTTACATTGGTGCAGCTGCCTACTCCCCTGCTTTCCAGCCTTTCATTATTAGATCCAGGGTGACAGATCAGGGAAACCCATCATGTTCATGGGACTTCAGCTTGTGAGCTTGCCATGTGCAATACCATCTTTTTAACTATCAAACTGATTTCACTCTGACTCTGGTTTGCTTCCTCTGACGTTTAAGGCCAATCCAAGCAAGATAACTCTGTTCCATAGTTAAATAATCCCACAGTGATCAGAAATCTTCTGATGCTTACATTCAAGGAATATTCTTAGAAAAAAATGCTGGCTTTAGCTAAAAATCAGCCCACCCAATATATTAATAGTCAACAGATCAACAGATAGTATCTTATTTATAAATAATGCTGATCTGAAGAGAGACCCCAACTTTTTATAAAGACTCTTGCCAGCTGATTTAAAGATGCAGAAGTGAACACAAGCAGAACTAGCTGCAGGAATGAAAGACAACTACATCAGCTCAAAGCATCAACATTTTAAGAAGAAAGCAAAAGCCCTGGATATCAGAGAGGAAAAAAGTGATCTAAGCCTAATAAATGCACCAAGCTAGTATACCGCAGCAGAGAAGTGTGGGTTAAGGTTTTAGAGTGGTGTCTGAGTCTGGATCTCCCAGGATGTGTAGTCCCTGTCTTCCAGATGACTTTTGAAGACCACATTGCCACAGGTTCCCAAAAGAATCAACTATAAAGGATCATCCCCATGAAAACTGAGCCCAGATCTTGGTGGCTCGGCCACAAGGGTCCCACAGCTGTAAAGGAGTAATTGAAGACATGCTCTAGAGAAGCACCAGGAATGACAAAGGAAAGCTTAAAAACATATTCCGCCCCACATGCTGGACTTAGCACAATTGACACAAAGAATGTAGCAACTAGAACAAAATGTCCAGTCGATAATCAGGATAACATCCACGGGTAATTTGGGCATATCTGCTGTGTCTCTAGAAGACACTGGTTTCCAAAGCTTGCCCATGTTCGTGTGGACTATGCAGCACGTGCACGGAGACCATTCCTAAGATGTTTAAGGTATGCACTGAGGTGGTCACTCTGGTCTCTTGTTTTGGAAGAGTACAGAAATGCTGCCCAGTCATAGGCTTGTTGCAAAAATATGAACTCAAAGCCTTCTACCTACCAGAAAGTGACATTAAACATTATTCACCCCCAAATATCCTGTCTCACATTTAAGCACTTCCAGCAGGCACAACCATATTGTCCACATCGTCCTAGGACAGAGTTTGTCACAAGCAGAGGAAAACTCATTTGCCCATCTCCCAGGATCAGCAGATGCTAGAGTCTACTTTAAATCACTCACAGCCTCTACACTCATGAGCCACCCTCGCTGCAATCAGTCTTGCTGCAGACATTACTTGGTGACAGTAGCTCTGTACCTTATATTGTCCAGAGTATCAGACTAGATTCCTTACCATCTTCAGAACTGCAACTTAGATATCCTCCTAGCCTGAAAAATCTTCAGTGTAGCGTCAAGAAAAAGAGTGAAGAGAATGTAGTAAAGACACTTTTTTATTTCCGTTCTCTCTCACTATCCTGTTACTGCAGCTACGTTTGGTGCTTCATTGTTCATCTCCAGAAATACTACCTGCTGTCTCTTCACATAAAGCTGATGACACAAAGGAGGTCTATTTTAATGACTTGCAGAAAAAAGTTACTGCACATACCCTTACTATCCAATTTGTATTATGCAAGTTGTCTACGAGCTTGATCATCTTTCATCTATAAGCTTGTTTAAACTGCTCTTATCTCTTCCACTGCAGGCTTTTTTTTTTTTCTTTTTAAATCCTATTTGAGTAACATTGTCAAAGATGTCTACTCACAGAAAGCTTAGCAAATGTTTTTCTACAAAGCCATGTGGTGTTCAGCCTCTTAATCATGTGAATTCATTTGAAGAAGAAACAGGGGTGCGGTTATTCCTGGACATGACCTATAATGTTGTTACATACAAAGACTGAGCTTCTCTATTAACAGACAGCACGTCTTAAAATAGTTGTCCCAGATAATTATATGTATAATTACCATAAATTTGTTACAATGCAAAAGAAATGGGATTCACTTAAACATCTCAGCAAATTACACCTTTTTCTTTGCATGCAAACAAGGTCGGTCACACATTGGCCGCAGCGTGTCAGAGAGGAATGACAACTTCTGGGTGAGAGCACCAACTTCTCTTTTGGCGTCAGTAGATTTAGTTGCAATCACCTGTTGCTCTCAGACTTTGCACTCACATCTCTTACTGCAAAAATGTCTTTCCTTGCAGGCTGGACTTCTCCCTGAAGGTGTGAAAGGTAGCTCCACATCACACTGAGGCTAGAGACTGTGCTAGACAAATTTAACATCAGGGCCACATGTTGTGCCTCCTTTCAGGAAGATGGTACCCCTTCATCCCTAGGCAGAAGGCTGTAGGACAGCAAGATGAAGACACACTGTTTTCAAATGGAAACACACAGTCATTAGTAGCTGACTTGTGGCATACAGACCCAAAAGCCCAAGGCAACTTATTCAGCACACAGAGCTTTTCAGATACATAATAACTATGATTAAAGATGTCAGCCATGCAACAATAAGGTCTGCATCATGAGCACCAACAGTAGGGCAGCCAGGAGACAACAATAAATGTGTACTTGTCATAGCCTCTAATTCAGGATATCTGCTTACTAAAAAAATGTGCAAGCAGTTAAAAAAACAACCAAACAAACTAAAAAAAGTAGGCCAGGGCAGGGAGGGGGTGAGAAGGAACAGGTAAACAAAAATGCTCAAGATAAAGGGTAGCTTCAAGGTGCAAGACAGGGATAACTGTACTTGGGTGCCACTTTGCCAGACTGGCTGTTAAGGAAACTTTAAGAGTTTTTCCTAATGCCAGCCTGCCAGACACGAAATGACAACCATGGAGCTACACAGCTGTGTCCACTTCCAATCTCCCCATGGAAAGGCCTGACCCATTCCCTAAAAAAAAAAAAAAAAAAAATTCAGTAGTGTTTTGCAGAGAGAAAGGTCAGGGAAGAAGCAAGCACCCCTAGCAGGAGGACCATAAATATGCTCACCCAAGCTCAATTTTTATTTAGACACACAAGTTTGGATGTAAAGAAAGCACAGAACAGGCTTTTCTTTGACCATTACTTAGAGCCAGCAGCATAAGCTCGTATCTGGAGACGGGTTACAGATATCCTAAAACTGAGGGGCACATCCAGCACCCCTTGGATGGGGCACCTGTCAGGAAGGATTCTGTTGATGAGTTTGAGGTGCTTGCTCTAATTATCTCATCATAGTGACATTCACCATGCAACGCAATCAGCTTCCAGCTAATTGTAGAATATCCCCAATGACTTCAATAACAACACAGAAGCCATGTCAGACAGAGCATTTCCATTAAATCCCTAAGGCAGTACAAGCCCATCCATCTTTGAACAGCTGAGGGGTGGTGAGACAGATCCTCAGGGAAGAGGCAAATGTTAGAAATGTCTCCAGTGGCAAGGGCAGAGCCTTGGCCAAGTCCAATGGGTGCTGTGGCACAAAGACAAGGGTGCAAGAGGAAGGCTTCCCAGGCGTATGCCCCTCTTTGGCATTTTGTTGGAGAGCTGACTGGCTCCCCACTCACTGCACCAACTCTTACGATTCCTGCTCACAGGCATTGCTAGTAGGCACTCAACTCCATCCTTGGTGGTGGCAGTTCCCCAAGACAAAGAATAGCAGCTCAGAGGCAGCAGCAGCCTTTTGTGGATCTCTTGCCAAAAAGACAGCAAAGAAAATGAACACTGAATTACTGTCCCTGTTACCCTACTTGTCCTGGGAATACTACAGACAGATCCCTAAGCCTTGCAGTTTATCACCAGCATCATGGCTTCTCAGATCCTGATGAGTAAATACACAGTTACTCTGATGCCTTTTGCCAGTAATGCACAAATGGCATAAGGACAAGGTGAGTTCTTTTCTATCAGTCTTTACACAGCAAGTCAAATTCATCTGTGTGTCAGCAGCTGAAAACTCTGTGCCTTTCCCCCTTCCAAGATGGTTTTTGGCTGTATATTCATTTCTCCATCAAGACATCTAAAACCATCACTATTTCATTTTTATATGTAATGCATGTTAAAGTTTCCCACTGAAATTCACTGCTCTCCAACCCCACTGCTGTGGTGTTTTATGGGACAATTGCTTTGAGATACAGCAGTGTAGAAGAAACAGAAGTTTAACAAGCACAACAAGACACCAAGATTTACAAAGAATTAAAAAAAAAAAAAAATCTCAACAAGAAAGCTCCTTAGAGGAATGCAATTGATTTTCCAGTCCTTCTACAAGTCTTTCAGACCAAGTATTTTAATTAATATTTATCCTACCTACTTAAATGCAATAATCTGTGCAATGTTAACACAGCAGTATTCAACAATTGGTGCTTTTAATTCTACCCACCATGGCATCTCCCTATCCCAGATGCAAAGTAAAGTATACAGCAGAGAACAGATATTTTTGCAACCTTTCACATGTGCTGAAAAAACAACAGCTGTAATAATGTGCTCAAGCAGATAAACATTATAACACAGAAAAGCTTCCCATGTACAACAATGCTTCTTTAAAGCATCAATTTTGTCTTCCTCTTATTTGCAAGAAGGGCCTGCTGTCAGCCTGACTCAACAACTATTTAAGTCAGTGCTTTGCAAAGCGAACAGCTTATAGGCCACTGAAAAGAGCTCTTAAAAGATTCAGCTTGCTATGCTCCATAGCTGAACTGAAGCTGTATCATCCCTGGAAATAAGGAGCTGGCATGATCCATCAAACCAGCTGTCCTCAGAAAGCACTGGCAGCCATCTGGCCATAATGTGCTGACCACAAAAGACAGAAAAAGAAGTTACGTTGCCACAGGAGAAGTTTCAGTAGAGAACCAGCTAACTTGGGAGCTATTAAGAACCAGAAACATTAACTCTGCTTTCACTAGTTGTGGCTATAGGTCAAAACTGGGGGAGGAAGCAGGTTTCCACACAGACCGAGCAGAGCAGACATGGGGGCAGAAGAGCATAATTACACTTTGTGCATCCAGAGTCTCATGAGATCTGACAGGAGACATCAGAACAGCCATTCATGGCAGCAATCCTCATCCCTGACAGTGGCTGCAAAAAAAAAAAAAAAAAAAAGGTCAACCCAGAGCACCAGGGTTGGGGCAGAAGGAGAGAAACTAAAGGGGGAAGAGCCCTTTCAAGCAGCATCCTGTGTGGCTGCAGCCTCCTAGGCAGAGGACCACTGCTCTGCTCCATGAGCTCCTACCCCCTCACATACAGCAAGCTCCAAGGGACAGCAGCCTACAGTTCTAGGATGCGTCACCTTGTGGGCTGCTGGTTAAGGAGAGAAGCTTCATCCTATGGGGAGGAAATCTGCTCCTCCATAACATTTCATATAACACTTGCTTTCCATCTCAGCCAGGTCAGCAATCTGAGCAGTGCTCGATGCTCATAGCAGAGAGCCATCTCCACCACTGAGAAATAACATGGTTTCTGCCTGGTAAAGACTTGGGGAGAATGAAGGGATAAACTCCCCCATTGCTGCACAGTTTTCAGTGTCGCCTCTATTTTTGCAGCAAGCCCATCTTCAGGAAGGCCCTGTCTGACTCAAATTCAATTACCCTACACCAAGAGGTGGTCATCACTTGTGGAAAGGAAAAAAACCACAAACCTTCTTCAAGCTTCAAACTACAGAGCATTAGAAATGGAAGAATCCTGATATGTATCAGGGGGCCCTATTAAGATCATTATTTGCTGTCAGAAAGTCTTCAGGCAGCATGCAGCCTGTTCTAAATATAGATCCATTTAAAGCTTTTCTAGGGGAAAAAAAAGGGGGGGGGTGGGGAACCCAAAGTGACTTAGAATGAGGAACAGCATGAAGACAGAGCCACAGCAGCATAGCCAGGCTCTATCAAGGTGATTTTTAAAAGCAAACCTTTGCACCTGCATGCATGCACTCCATCGGGAGAAGATTTTCAGTGGAGAGCTACATCTCCAATGCTCTGCTGCGTTTGGTGTTGCAACACCATCCTAGATATTCCTCCTCCCTGTCCTGGGAGATGCCTGTCAAATCCCTCCCCAGGAGGGAACCTGCCTTTATTAAGTGCTCTGCAGATAACTAGCACATAAGTGCTTGTGACTTGCACCTTGACAAAAAACAGTTTCCTGGCTTTATGCACTCCCTACCAAGATCTCTGCACCACAGCAGTTCCCAAGGGTTGAGTGCCTACCTGTTGCAACTGAAGTCAGTTGTTACAGGGAAAGGACAGCAGACTGCTGGCAGGGAAGTTCCAAAGAGTATCAGCAAACATTGCCGGAAAGCCTCAGTCCCTGCTCTGAACTACCGTGCTTTTTCAGAGCTGTGGCATAGCCAAGGGCATGGATGCATGTGCAGCAGATGTGCAAAAAGATTGAAGATGCACAACACAGAACAGCCCCTTCCACTCACAGTAAATGCCTTTCTCTCCTTGGCTGCAAGAGCCACAAGTTTGGGTCTCCAGAGCCTTGCTCTCCCTTTCTGGGACAGCGCCAGCCTGGTCATCCAGCCTTAGAGAAGTGAAATTCGGTGTTGCTTAACACTACTGAAATACATGGAGCTGGCTCTGACATACTGATGCTGAAGGACAAGTCTCACTTTTCAGAGACAGAAGAGAGACTACTGCTGCAAAGCCAGGGGCCCCTCGATTTCCTTCTGACCTGCAGGGCCCCCTGTCCCTTCAAGCTGGCAATGACTGTTTAGGGCGAGATCCAGCACAGGCTGCGCTGACCCACGGAGACTGCCATCTGGGATTGGAGAAGCAGCCCATGTGGATCCCAGCCCCACCAGCAGCCACAGTCTGCCCCAGCCCTTCTCCCTGAAGAGGCTGGTGCCTGCGAGTGGAGAATTCCCAGCAGCCTGCTTAAGCATGAGTAGTTAAAGGTAACAGAGCCCCAGACATGAAGGCTAATATCCTTTTCAAAACACCAGTTAACTTTAATATTATACTCTAGGGGAAATTGTCATTTGTGTACATAATCCCCTTGGGAATCCTGAAACCCTGTCTTGTCAGAGATTCTTAGAGCAATGAATCTCTGGGGCTGGTTATAAAATGCAGAAGTGCTTTTGATCATGGGGCAAAATGCCAGCATGCAATGGTGGGTTTTGCCTCTTTGTTCTCTCATCAGAAGGGAAGATAAACAAGGGATTCTCTTTCCCTTCTCTCTATGCCACTGACAGTGTTGTAGCCTTTTTCCCCACTTATTAAAAGAAAGGTGTAGAGGAAATGGCCTCTCCGCGTTGGGGTGCGGAGAACAACTCCTGCTCTCCCAATACCTGCTGCAGAGGAAGGTGTCATCTGCAGCATTTACGTCTTACAGCATCCCAGGTGAGAGCAAGCCTGGAGGGCAGTTCTCTTCACTTACATGGTATAATATTGTCAATATAACTACTCTGTTCACAGCAAGTCCGAAGGCCAGACAGAGGAGCGTTTGTTAGTGTATATGCTTCCATAGACAGCATAGGTATGAACATACTTTTGAGAACAGCCACTTAACTCTGTAAGCCAATTAAACTAAATCAAATAAAAAGCCACTCTGATTCCAAGAGTGACTTTAATCATGTTTAGTTTCGCAAATTAATCCAGTTAATTTCCACTGCATACATAAGATACAGTATCCTTACGTCAATATATTGCCTCTGCTAGTAAAAAAAAAAAATCTTTATTAACACGTTCATGGTAAAGCTCATTCTTTTCTTGCATCTACATAACCATTTAAGCCTTTCCTCGGTGTTGGGAACTTGCAGACATGCTGTAGCTGGACTCCAACCCCCTCCATACTAGACGTCCACTCCAATGCAGGACAGATTTGCAGCAGGATTAGCAATGCTCTAGAAGGCTGCAGGAAAATAGAGCCAGCTTCTGATTCTTCTGAGAGGAACAAACAATTCTAATTTGGAAGATGCTTTTTAATACAATTGTTTTTTCTCCTGCTTTTTAGAAGCCTGTTTTGAGACTAAATGAAAGCTTTGAAGCAGCACTGAATCTTAATCAGCCTTGCACGTGCACAGGCAGCTGCTCACTGCCAGACTATAGCTGCTTTCGGGAGCTGCTCAGAAATGTGTATATATCCTTTTCCACAAAAGATATTTAAAACAGCCTCAAATGCTTTTTTGCATTTGAAACAACTGACTCCACCAGTCAAAGAACATTCTCTCCATTGCAATCAATCTCCCTAAAAGAGAATAAAACCACTGGATCAAAACTAAGGACAGACACTAAACCACTGGCAGAGAAAACCCAAGCAGCTTTGTGGCAGAGACAAAACCAAAGTAATACAAAGCTTGGTCCTGTTCCCTCCCTCCAGGAGAGTCATAACCAACTGGATACCTTTACCAATCTTAGGAAAATTTTATAGCCATGTCCTGAACCCAATATGAAGAACAGCAATACTGCATCCCCCAGGTGAGGGTTAGTGTGAAGTGAGGAAAATGCAGTTCGTGACAAGCCTGGTTTTGATGTGCCAGCAGTGGCAGAGAAGAGGTGGTGCAAAGCTCCCGGGAGAGCAATCAAAGCTGCCTAGCACAGGATGAAACCTATTTCCTCTTTAATGAGCTGCTCCATTCCCAAGAGCTGTCACATTTTCCTGCACTAGATGCGCTAACTAAAACTCATCTCCCAGAGGAAACCAAGGTCTTTCCAGAGTACAGGCATGGCAGAGAAGCGTGGACAGGCCACCACACCTGCAGTGCACCCTGCAGGGATCACCTTGCCTCCATCCCCTGTCCTGTGCGAGCTCAGCCTTCACACTCCTGGTTTCCTAGGACAGGTAGGGCTACTTGTACCTCGGCAGCAATTTACAACACCACCGCAACAGCGGAAATTCAGAGAGGAATGACTAATTAACAAAGGCTTTGTTCTGCTCTGTAGTTCACGCAGGGGCATCCATGCTTTCCTCAGCATGCAGTGTGGCTGCAGAGGTGTGGGACAGACTGCTCAGGACACTAGCTGTCTCATAGGAAGGACTTGAGCTCCCAAGTTTTTCCCGAGATGTTCAGTGTGTTTTCTGGAACAGAAGCAGTCCCTGAGGAAGCTCCCAGTTCTTGCATCCCAGCCTCTTCCCTTGCTCCCAATGCTGAAGGGAAAGGGCCAAGGCTCAGCTCTATGAAAATATATAAAAAAGCCATCATGGGAGATGTTTTCTCCTACTTTTACAGACTAGAGAAAAAAAAACCAGATAGTGATACATTAAAGACTTCCACAAATCTTTCTGGAAAGTCAGTGGCAGAGAGACAGAACACCACTTCAGCCCCAGACTGCCTTTCCTCCCATCAAACCCATCACCCCTTGGAACTCAAGTTTGCAGCTGTGAAGGATTCATCTCTCAGGACTGATATCCTGAATTTTGTGCTGACTGTTCACAGAGGGCAATTTGTTGATGCAGAGGCTGCAATGCTGCCTGTGCACTTCTGCACACCAGCCATTTAAGGGCAGTGCTTGGGGTGCAGAAATCACCCCAGAGCTTCACAAAGGATGAAAGCACTGAGGGAGTAACCTCAAGCAGCCCTGAGAAGTAGAAGACTTATACCAGCAGAAAAACTTATGGTAGACCAGGGACACTTCATGTTAATCTACACCTGTCAGAAACCACTGGCTTCTTCCATTTTTCAAAAGAAATAGAAACTTCAAAGTCTCAGGCAAAGATATTTGATTGCAAAGCAGATATTAGCTGAACTGAAGGAAGAAAGCCAAGTCAGGGCTCTGAGGCCAAGTAGCCCTGCTACAACGTATTGCAAACTGAAGAGAAGCTGCTCTGACAGACAAACGAGAACAAAGAGGATCTCTCTTCACAGATTACAGCTATGAGAAAGTCTGGGCTGCAGTTCACTTTTTTTCTGTCTCCATTTACTAAGCACATCCCACCATTCATGCAGCCAAAAACATTTCTAGTAATGCTTCGGAGAGTCAGCATTCCTGGTAACTGAGCATCTGTCACAGAAGCGGCAAGAAAAGGGACAGCACCACAGGCTGGGGACTCCACCATAGAGAGCAGAGCAACTAGAGCACTGCTTGGAAAGAGACAACAAACAAGGGACTCAGCTGTTCCCCAAGGTGGGTACAAAAAACAAAATAAACAGGGAATACACCCGAGGCTAATACTGAAAGGCTGGCTGTGTGGTTTGTACTCAAGCCAGAAGCAAGACTCAGTCTGTCACCTAGAAATGGACTGTTGGAGCAAAGGAAACCTTGCTTAGCTGTGTTATCCACAGCAGATATGGTACTCTTAGCACAGCAGCTTAGGAGATGTCTCTGCATTCTGCATAAGCAACCCTATGGCTCCATAGGTCACCTGAAGGATCCTGGCACACAGTTGCTCAAAGGAGCGGCTGAGAAGCCTTTTCTCTAGCCCCAGTCCTCTGGAAACAGCTGTCAGCAAGTAAGACATCTAGGGGATGACATTTATATTAGGCTGAGGGTAAGTGCTCATACAGGCAGAAGGGAGATGCTGGCTAGGCAGCTATTTCTCAGCAGCATGGTAGAGGAAGGAGAGAAGTCTGGCTGGAGGTCTGGGCAGAACATGTGGCCCTGTCTACACCTAAACCAAGTCAAATCTGGCAGGGTTAAACTGAAGTAATAAAGGACATTTGTATTTTTGCTTCCTGACATCAAGGTCTGGAAGGGATCACACAATGCTACCCAGCAGCTACCTGCCCCACAGCAGGATGCCTTTCACTTCAAAGATTCCTGGTAAGCATTTCTCCTAAAACAATTCTCCTAAAGATTCTTGCAAAAACCTCACACTGCAAGATTGGCATGATCTCCCCAGGAGTTGTTCCAGCACCATGCTGTCCGTACCATACTATTACAGCCCAGTTTTGAACTGGTTTTGGCAGCCTGATCTATGTTATTGAACATATTGGATTCTCTTGCAGTCAATCAAGCTTAGCTAAAGGCACTGGAGGCTCAGCTAGGTGTGGATGTTGCAGTATGATGAATGCCATGACAAGATACCACCACCCTCACTCCAAGTGCAGGAACTGTCCACGCCTACTCATAAGCAGTTTTCCATTGTCCAGTCACTGAAATCTGGATGACTATGCATTTCATGACCTTCATCTCACTCATGAAAACCTCAAAAAACCCCAAACCAAAACACCACACACCACCTTTAAGATCCCCAAAAACAACCCAGTAGTGTAAGAAGTTCCTTTTGGCCAAGTTTGTTAACATGACTGACACTAGAGATCCACCTTCCTATACAAGCCCACAGAGACTCTTACAACTACAATCTCCATCTCCCACACAGAAGAAACTATTCCCCAGCAGACAACTGTATCTGATTTTACTTGAATTAAAAAAACAACAAACAACTTCTCCTGCCCATCTCTCAACAGGCCCAATGCCAATCCATACACATGCCAAGCTTTCTAAGCAAATGCAGTAGTTGTTTAAAGGAAGAACTAGGACAGATTTTTCTCCCAGAGAGCTCGGACATCACCATAACTTTAGAACAGAAGTGCATACAGCAGCTGTTGCTCATGAACTGTTTGCAAACTAACATACTCAGGGCCATCATACAGGTACATATGATATACACTGACCAACTCTTTTTCACTGGTACAATCTTAATTGAAAAAGTCTATAGGTGCATAGAACAGTATAGAGTGCATCTTGATTTAAAGCAAAATGCTACCTAATTAGCTAGACATAGGGAAGAGATCAGGTGATCCAAGAAACCATTAAGTATACTCTTCATGCTGAATACAAGAGTTAAATGTTTGAGAAGCAAGTGGCAACTCAAGTTCAAAGTCCCTTGCAAGTCATTTGTGACTTGAGTGTAAATGATACTAAACTCTATTTCTGATCCAGGTCCCAGAGCTAGTACTAATGACATTCAATTCATCCTTAGAGCAAAAAGGTCTAATATCCCTTTTTAAAAATCCCCAAAACATAAGATGACTGAATATTTTCTAATACTTGTACACAATAAAATTTATGAAACAGATAACAAAAGCCATCCGTCTTCATTTACAAGTCATGGCTTTTGCCTTTGTTAAATTTAATTGCTTCCCCTGTGGCTTTAAATCAAGGGCGGATTCTATTAAAAGTAATTACTTTGCCATGCAGCTGGCATAGCAAAGTTGCTTGATAAAGGTTAATCTACTAAGTGATGGCAGCTACTAAATGAGGGTGATGATTTCCATTAATAACTTCATGGTAAAGATGATACTAGAATTTACACATACATTGACATGATAGTCACAGCAACAGCTCCTGGGTGTCTTGTTGGCTCCTGCATTCAGAAGTCATTGCCCCAGCTACCCAGTGTGCCAGGACATACAAGATGCTGTTACCATGGTGTCTTGCTGCAGATGCCAAGCTAACTGCTGTACTGGCAGCTTGCTCATTGCCCACATGGTTGCCACTCACACTTAGCCCCAAGGATGTGCAGACTGGTTTGTAGTGTGCCAGGCTAAGGGATGAGTACCTTGCTGCTGGTCCAGTGTAGAAGCAGCATCCCCCACATGAAGGATTCAGTCCAAGGCATTTGCTTTTGGGGGTTCATTTTTTTTTCATGGGACTAAGCCAAGCTTGTGCTGAAAGGAAAGCAGGGCAGGAGGCTCTTAATAATCATGAGATGAAGTGGGGCAAAATGCAGGAGGAAGTGAGGGGGCGTTATACTGCTTAAAAAAAAAAAAAAAAATCTTTTCTCTTTCTGTTTTTCCTCCCACTTCATCTCTTCTCTCTACAGAACAGCAGCCCAGAAATGCAACACATCCAAATACTGCAGCATTCTGGGAAGACGACCACTGGTGTTGCACAAATAATGCGAGAAAGGCTAGAAGATCAAAAAATACACTTTTTTTTCCAATGCCAGCTTTCAGCAGTTTGACAGTCTACTGGAGGATTTTGCCACTTCTCCCACTGATGACCCAAGTATCCAGTTATACAGCAACAGCATTGCCATTCACTCCAGACTGACTCTGCTTTTAGGCACCAGCGTTCAACCCAGGACATAGATGTCCAGTGTCTATTCTGGCAGTTTTAGAATAAGTCAAGTCTTTTCATGTTTTTAACTATCAGCTCCTGGAAACAGTGAATCTGATTTTAGAAGAAAGCTGTAGATATTTCATAGAAAGCTAGACTAGCTCTCTAAACCACAGAGAAGTTCTACACTGTAAATCACAAATGACTCCAAAATTAGGAGCACAAGCAAAAAGGTGAGAATTAGAAGCTTAACACAGTAGCTATTTTTAATATAATACTGAGAGTAACACCCTGCAAATGACACGTACACGTGTTCTATGAATAAAGTAAAATAAAGCCTTCTGCACATGCCTGCCCCTCTGCGAAGAGAGCTGCCATCAGCATGTTGGAAGGATTATTTTCCACGTGGGAGGCCAGAGAAAGAAAAAAAAAAAATCCTAGAAACCTGCTAACAAATGCAGTCAAAAGGGCAGGCTGTCTCCTGTTTCAGCAAGCAGAGGTGGTCCACATGGAACAGCTCTCACAGAGAGGTCTGACAGAGGGAAGTGCTGGCTTTCCAGGCTTATACCATTAATTCCCCATTCAGTGCACTGCAAGGGGACAAGTGGGAGTACAGCTTTCCCCCTCTCCATCCCAGGCTGCCATCAACAGACTCTTGCTCTGAGCCCCCTCTGCACACTCCAGCAACTTCTTGACAGCATCCTCACACACTGTGTGACTCAGTAAGGGGACAGTGCACCTCCAGCTCAGATTTACCCCCACACAAAAGCACAGGTTCCTGCCATTGGTCAAGCACGTACCAAACCCTTGTACAGGGGGCCATAAACCTGCAGAAACTTGTTTGAAAAGCAATGAGTGCTACCAAACAGAAGGCAGAGCCTCTCAGCAGAGATCATGTTCTCCCACAGTAAACCCAAAGAAACAGCAAGAAGTGCCTAAACCAGAAGCACACAGTGTGTTTTAGGACATTTTAGGCAGTGGCGGGGGGCACAAGAAGTTCAAGCACAGGTTGCCTTGCACCTCCCAAGGGCAGAGAAAACAAATGTATCTAAACCAGCAAACATTCATCTGTTCCATTCTTGATAAGCATTTTTCAAGATTAGGTGCCTTCAGGGTGAAGGTCAGGGCTGCAGAGACTGAAAGTTCTGGCTGCAACCCCTTCATTCCCTCACTGCTTCAATATTTACCTTTTAACTCAAAACTATCTTTCTGTAAGCAAGTAACACCTTTGCATCTCGCTTTCAACCCAAACTGCACAGTTTTCACACCATTAACTATTGTTATGTAAAGTTTCAGCTACCACAGCCTGCCTAAGTCCCTGTCTCAGGTAGTTCCCAGATGGCACATCCAAGCTCCAGTTTTTGTTCCATTAATGAATAATGACCATGAGCACCTCTGTTACTGGCCCACATCCTCCAGCATGGCCAAGGCCAGCCAGAACAGCAGCTGCAGGTACAGCAGTAGACACTGCTGCTCTTTCTTTGCCTGCTGCACATCACATACCTCCAAGCTCCCCTGCTCACATCTTGAACTTCGTGAAGCCACTAGCCCCCTTATGCCCACCAAGGTCTCCTTAGTGCTTGGCTTCTCTGCAGAAGCAAACCTCTCTGCCTTGCCCTTGAGCCCAAGACAAGTGATCAGCTGGCACTTGTACACTGGGGGTTCCAGTTTCACTTTGTAGTTGTCACTTCAGAGCAATAAAAATCTCCTCAAGTCAGATGCAAACAATGCATGGCTACAGCTACCTATAAATCAAATTCTACTGAAAAGTCATGGGAAGCTGAAGTATTCCTGGGACTAGGAAGAGAAAGCAGTTATTTATTCCTGCAGTTACACCAAGCAAGAGCTGAAAAGGTGTTACATTACTGCCAGCTTAGCTACACATTCAAAAATAAATCTGTTTTCTTCGTAGTGGTGAGAGCGCAAGTCATTGGAGAAAGAAAAATGAGAATGGAAAGCTGGCAAGGAAGAGACATTTATTCAGACTATGGCTGTCAGAAGGGTCTGTTCTGATTAAGGGCTACACTATTGCCCATGGGAAACGTGAGTAGTCTTGTCTGCAACTAGCAGGGGCACTTGAAAAAGCACAGATGCTCCTCACTGTGGGTCAGGTGAAGCAGCCATGCAGTGACAGCTCACTCGTCGCACACGTGGGATACCCAGACATGAACCTCTGCCTGTGCAATTCAGCACTGCGGAGAAGCACTTGCTAGCAGCCTCAGCAAAGGGCAAGGGCTGTGTCTGGGCTCCTGACGAGCAGTTTGCTGTGTAATTACATGAGGGAACAAGCAGTAATTTCACCAGAGTCCTCTCAAGTTTAATCAAGCCTTCAGTAAATAAATGAAGTGGTCACAACCATCCTGCCACGGTGCCACTGCTCTCACATTGCTGCTCTAGGGGAAGCGCTATGAAGGAGATAACTAATCACTCAGGGACACAACAGGAGGATGTCTCAGGAGGGAAAGGATCAGGCCTCATTGCGCTGGTCAGCAGCTGAAGCAATCCTTGGTGCAGAGATCAAGTTTAAGACAAGATGAATTTATAGGCTGACTCAAATTGCTACCTCTGGAAAGAATAAAGAGGTATTTTAAGCCAGTGTTTGGGTGTGACCAGCTGTATGGATAACGGTCATATCATTAGAGCCAGGATATGATTATATCCCACTTCCCTGCCCAAGGTTTGTTTTTGGGGTTGTTTTTCTGGGAGGTGGGGTGTTTTGTTTTGGTTGTGGGGTTTTTTTGTTTGTTTTGCTATTTTTAAATTAGTGTTATTGTTAAAATCAGAATCCAGACTTAGCAAAATGGAGAGAAAACAGTGACCCATAAGAGACAGGAGGAAAGCAGGAGCTTAATTGTTCCTGGCAAATGCAAAGAGCCAGAGCAAAGGCAGAGAACAGTCTATAGTGTGCATTTCAGCTTACTGCAGCAGCATGCAGGAGATGAATATGCAGCCAATGAAGGCCAACGGAGCAGGAGTGTTTCCTTTTTTGCAAGGCTGTAGCAGCCTTATAAAGGAAAAATTGATGTCAACTTTTCAAGCTCTGCTGCACATTTGAGTCAAAAGGCAAATCTAAGGACAACAGGGGAGGAAGAGGAGGATCAGTCAGTCTGCTGCTAGTAACTCCTGCAACACTGATGAAAGCTTTCCAGAGGATGGTGGGGTTGTGCTTCATTCTCTCCTCCTGCCCAGCTGGAAGCAGGAGTTTGAAAGATGCAGGCTAGGACCAGGCTGAAAGTAGCTGCAGAGGTAGCTGGCTTTTAACAGAACCAAGCGAACACGGCCATAAGCTCTCGTGCATTGCTTGTGCAAGCTGGAATAGCTTTGGAAATAAGATGCATGCTCTGAGATGATGCCAGCTCAGCTGTACAGCTACCAAATACATTTGATTGCCATGTGGCAGAAATGTAAGATGCAGCGCTAGGCTTTCTATATGGTTCAGTAAAAAGGCTGCCATAAACAGTCTTCAGCCTAGGAGTGCACACCCTTCCGCAGTTTTCAGGTTAGCAATGTACAGGTTGCATTGCAACTCACACTGGTGTAGTACTGCCAAAACCAAAGCACCCTGGTTTTCTTCTCACAGTAATGAATATACCAAAGAACTGGTGTGTGCTGGATCTTGCCCCAGCTTCATGGGTACAGGAGTTCACCTCCCCACCTTGGCACATCCCAGACATCATTTGCCAAGAGAATGCCTTAAAATATTCCAGACACACTCTCAAACTCTAGTGTTCTGTATGTGTGTCCTCTAAAGGAGGAAGATTTATGGGAACTATTCCTAGTGGCTCAAACCTGAAGAGGTGTTACACTTTCAAAGGAATCCAATGTTAAGAGCTTTAACATAAAAGGGGAAAAGAGGAGCTAAAACTGAATGTTTTGTTCCTTATTTTTATGGCCACTTTATCTTCAAAGCTTTTTGAAGGGCTATTAATGAAGAGCAATCACTAGTATATGAGTGGAGTACGATTTCTTTGTACCATTTACAAATGTTCTGTTCTCCAGTGCAGACAAGATACACCAAAAAGGCAATGCATATTCACAAAGTTCTCCTAGGCTAACAGGGACAGGCTGGCAACATCTGTAGCTGCACACAGGTTTGCAGGACTGCATCTCCAGCAAAGCCCTGCAGATGCACAACCAGCACATCCAAGGTCATGCAGAAACATGAGCAGGTATAACTCCATTTTTTCAACACACCCACGGTTACTAAGGGCTGACTAGAAACAACTGCAGATGTCAGAGAAAGAGGAAAGGAGTTCAGAAGGGAAACAAGTGCAAATACTTAAAACAAAACAAATCACATTATTTCACACAAAGAATTTCCATTTGCTGACACAGGAATCCAGTTTAAAATCTCCCTGGAGAAACTGTAAGACTAATTGCAGCCCAGTATTTCAGCCTCTCGAACAGAGCCCTGGGGCTGGACCTCACCAGGGAAGCATCAGCAAGAGATGATGCTTTAGCAGTGTGTACCACAGGGAAAAAAAATGAAAAAAAAAACCAAACAAAAACACAAAAAAACCCCAACCAACCACTCTTCAGATCTTCAGCTAGAAACAGAACATTAGTTGCCAATAGAGCTCCCTCTTCTTCAGTCTCTGTATAAATCAGAATGAGAAAGAGTACACCCAACCTCATGGTAACCTGCAAAGTGGGATGCTCATGAACATGAAGCCAAGATTTAGAGCTAACCCTAAAGCAGAACCTCTAATTCATCACAGTTTTAATTGGTTTCAGTCCCAAAAGAAATACTTCAGTAAACGTGAACTGAACCTGGCAGCTGCACAGGGACAGAAGAGAGGCACACAGCAATTCTAGAGAGAGATCTTTAAACCACAAGACTAAGCCTCGGACACTTGAATTGGTTTCTGTGGAAAAGCAGTAATGAAATTTTATGGCTCTTTTACAGTCACAATAGGACTGGCTGAATTTGAGCAACCTTCAGTGAAAAACATAAAACAAACCTTTTTTTTCCCTTTAACAGAAAAAGCTTTCTACTTTAAAAATGAGGCAGGGAGGAGAAGTTAAAGAGAAACTGGAAAAAATGACCTTTTTAAAAAAAAAAATCAAAGGGTTTTTACTTTCTGGTGCCTCAAGGGAGGAAAAGATAATCATGAAAAAGCTGAATGAAGCAAAAGTTTTGTGGAGGTTTACATGTGGATTTGACCTAGATCCAGTTAACTTTCCTGTGATTAATTCATAGGTTATAATTTTATACTAGAGTGCTCAAACTCTAGCTCTAAAACAAATTGGACAGAGTGTGGTATTACTCTCTCATACCACTTGAGAGATCACTAAATATCTGCATATTTTAATTATTTGAAACAGACCACAATTCTTTGTTTTCCCTTTGCATCCTGCTACGAAGCTGGGTTTTCTTTCATGCCCTGCAAACTGCATTAGACTATAAAGGGACTGGGATACTAAGGAATATTAAACCCTTTGCCAACATGCAAAAATCTGTGGGAGGCAGCCAGGTGCTTATGCCCACACTGCACACTCCACCTGAAAGATTTAAAGCTAAAAAAAAGCAGGTGAACAGGTCCTAAAAAAAAAAAAAAAATCAGGTGAATAGGGATATTGCTTTTTTAGTTTCAGACCCATGGGTTTTGCTTGTCCCAAAGCAGGATGTCAAAGTCTTAAAAAAAAAACTCCAAAAGCTCACTGAAACCCAAATCAGCATTACTTTTCCACTTCTGCTTCTATCTAGAGCTGGGTTTCTTATTTTCAACAGGCTGCTTCTAGTCTGTCGCCCCTTTCCTATGCCACCTCAGATGCCCCCAGTACCTCCTACCCATGAGAAGGCAGCTGCTGGAAATCTTTGTCCTGACCTGACCCCACCTCAGCTCACTGGTAAATGGAAGTTACAGCATTTAAGTGACCATGTATGTCTTCACGACATCGATCAGTACATGCACACACACAGGACACATCCAGGCACCTGGATTTATTTGGCTTCTAACGCAGCTACACAAAATTGCATAGCCAGCTTCTCTTACCAACAGGACCAGCAACAGGCCAAAGATAAACATTTGCAGTAGATACAGTAGGGAAGAAGTGAAGTACTTTTTATTAGAGAAATTGAGCCTCCTTAGACCCAGATTAATTTCCTATGAGAGACAGTCTCCAAGATATGAAAGCAGGGAAAATGTTCTGCCCTCCCCAGTAGGTCCCTGGGTGATATGTTCTCACCACACTTTACGCAACCATCTCACTCAGATGAAAAATAATAAATTATAACATCTCTGCCAGGGCAGAGCTAATCTAAGGCTGGTTTGAAGATTAAAAACCCTGCTCTGGCTTGACAGATGTGAGCATCTAATCACACTGTGATTCTTAACCCTACTTGAGCTGGCTGCTGAGGTTTCCTTCATTTTCACCAGTTAAACTTTCCCAGCTCACCTTTTCTCAGCTTTGATTGTTTCATCAATATTTTCTCAGTTACTTGAGCAGCCAGGGATAATTTATAATACAAGGTCCCTGCAGCAAATGACGGGCTCCACTGCTCATCCTCCAAACACAGTTACTCAGATCACTGAGCCTACCAGCAGGGAAACAACCCTCTACCAAAGTGCTGTCTGCAAGGCTGGCTCACTTGACACATCAGTTCTTCTAGCAGCCTTAAGTTTGCTAAAGCTCAGAGTTTTCCTTACTAGCCCAGCTGTTCCAGTGAGCTGGGCCACCTGCACTAGTATTAGCAAAAAAACCCTGAAACCATAGACTGTGGATTCACAAGAGCCTTTTTTTCTTCTTCCCCCAGTGTTCCAACACCCTTTTCATGAATGTAGCCTCCTAGGATGCTGGGTTGCATCAACAAGGGCATCACCAGCAGAGATAGAGAAGTCATTATCCCACTCTACTCAGCACTTGTCAGGCCACACCTGGAATACTGCATTCAGTTTTGGTCCCCGCTATACAAAAAGAGATGTGGACAGGCTGGAAAGGGTGCAGAGAAGGGCCACAAAGATGATCAAAGGACTGGAAAGCCAGCTGTATAAGGACAGGCTGAGAGAACTGGGTTTGTTCAGCCTTGAGAAAAGAAGGCTTTGGGGACACCTTATCACCATGTTCCAGTATTTAAAGGGTGGCTACAAAGAAGATGGAGATTCCCTTTTTACAAGGGGTCACACAGAAAAGATGAGGGGTAATGGGTACAAGGTACTCCTGGTGAGATTCCAACTGGACACAAGAGGAAAATTTTTCACAGTGAGAACAATCAGCCATTGGACTAATCTCCCCAGGGAAGTGGTAGATTCCCCAACACTGGACGCTTGAGATTCAGCTGGACAGGGTGCTGGGTCATCTTGTCTAGACCATGCTTTTACCAAGAATGGTTGGACCAGATGATTCTTGAAGTCCCTTCCAACCTGGTATTCTATGATTACCAAGGCACTCATTGCAAGATACAGCAGAAAGAGGAGCGCTGATGTTCTCCACTGCTGACTCCAGCATAGAAAGTGTTATTTCCTTCTCTATGCCGTCTCCTGCACTGCTTGGCTTTCCCTCTTTAGGTCAATAGCCTGGTATTTCTGTGGGTATCTCCCCCAAGGCTCTTATGGTGAAGGTTCTTCAAAACTACTCTCCCCTTTTCCATGAGGAATATTCTTCAAAACTACTCTCTCCCTTTTCATGGGGAGCTCAAAACTTTTCTAATCCTCCTAGCCCACCACTTGCACTGCTATCTGGCTGGGAAAGATGTCTCCAAAGAAGCCACACCAAAGGTCTATACATATTTCCTCCAGGAGAGAGGAAAGAAATGGGAGGGAGACACTGATATCAAAGTTGACAGCCAGCTCATATAGGCATCTCTATCCATTTCGTGCTTTAGGTATTTACCTGATACAAGTTTGTCTTGCCCTACAGGCAGCATTAACATGATAAAATTATAGAATAGAGGAGAAAGTTTTTCTTCTTACTACTTTGTGCCCAGAAGGCCAAAATCAACATATCCCTGAGAACAGACTGGGACAGGTACTAAACAGCTGAAGAATGCTCTTTCCCCCTAGGCTATATATGTCTAAATGACATTTGATTCTACTAATGGCAAACTCATTAGTATTTAGAAAAGCAAGTGTGGAATGTGAGCTTATTTTGAACAGAATCAGCATTGTGGTAGCCAAAGCTCATTAATTATGAATTTTATCAACTGCTCACTGAAATTTGTTCTGCTAGCATAGTGTAATTGCCTGCAAATGTGATGCTTTTGAATTAAGAAATACCATGCTACAAAATAACCTGCATCTTTCCTTTTCCAGTAAATATCCTGTATTTGTTCCAGAACAATTACAATGCTGGGAGAATCCTTGAGGTTCTTTAAGCATCTTAGCTGAGATGGCAACAACAAGTACTGAAGGACGTGATGTGGTTAAACATGAATGTGAAGCACCTTGAATGAGTTTTCCTGGTTGCACAGTAACTGCTGCACAGATGTAGTACACACAGACACTATGGAGAGCCAGGGTCCCAGCAAGGCTGCTTGGCATGGTAATACAGTCCACTCAGAGCATGCCACCAAGAAACTTGTCACTGAGCCTTTCCAGATTTTAAGCAGGAGGGATATTTTCTGCTCTTCTGCCACAGCTGGACTGTGATACAAGGACTATACGCAATACCACCCTACAGCCCCCTGGGCTACAGACAGCAAGTTAGCCACCGCTCAAACATAATGTTAGACAGGAGTCTTAAGAGTGACTATAAGTACTGAACTAACAGAGAACATGAACCAACAACTGCAGGGCACAGGCAGCATTTAACATTAGAATTATTTATAGGCACTGACTTTAATCAGCAAGCAAACCCTCTCTGCTTAATTTCATTTTACATGCCCACACAGAAGCATATATATCCACACACAGACTTACCTTTACAAAAGGAGATGAGCATTTTGATAGTAATGAAGAGGAATGTCCTCAACAGAACAGCATCTTTACATTATGTACTTTGTAAACATACAAGTATAGAGCTTACAAACATACATGCTCTACAGGTAGCTTTATTTGAACAAGTTACCAACTAGTTTAACCAGCACCTAGAAATTCTGCACTAAAGCTGTTTCACTGGTAGCTTGTTCCTTACATATAGGCTGCTAATACTAGCTTTTCAGACCAATTACTCCTCACATTTTTCTCTCTGGTCCTTACTGCTCTCTACTGTGTTTGCCCTTGCTTAAATACCATTTTCCCAGAGGTGCCCCACCTGTGGCTGATGGGCTCAGCTGTGCCTTGCAGTGGGTCCATTGGAGACAGCTGGGACCTTCACAGGGGGCCCCCTTGCAGTCCCCCTGCCATTTCCTGGGCACCTGCACCCAGCACAAATCGCTTATCACAAAGGGATCAATAAATGATCCATCTGTATTCAAAGAGCAGGTGTTGGGCTAAAACAAACTACTTCCATTGTAATAAAGGATATTAAGTGTTATCCCAACAGGTGCTAGTGAATTAAAACTAACCTGGATAACAATGATGTGGGAGTCCTGGAGGAGCTGGCTGAGATCTTCATTGTCCACTTAGGGTCTTAATACCAGGAAAGCTCTAAGTGCCTAGCTGATGTTATAGCACCATTCAGATTAGGCAACTAAGATGATGACCTTCACAGTCACATTTCTGTTAGAAAGAGATGCTGAAAATGTGCTGTAAGATTTGACTTGCTTCCTTTGTTACCCTAATGAAAGCATTAACACAGCTGATTATTACAGAGCCCTCAGTCAGGTATGTTAATGACTATGTAAAGAGTTTCTGTTAATCAGTTGTCAATGAACAATGGTATTTCTAGGATCATTTCCAGATGCAAAGCTGCTGAAGTATAATTTCATCGGTGATCTGCATTACATTTCCTCCTAATCAAGTTCCCAGTGATATTTTGATTGGGATGAAAGGACATAAAGAAGTATTACTCAGGCTGAAAGAGATCTATTTCTGTTGTTAAGTGGTGCCCCTTCAAATAAAAGGCATTTAAATGGCATAAGATGCTGGCTACAAGGACAGACATCATACCCCAACATGGGAGAGAAGTGCAGTGGAGAATCAAATTTGAGCTGGCAGTTCAGTGTCACTGTAGAGGAGAACTATGGCAGTCCTTGGCTGGTGAGAGCATAAGACATAAAATGTGCTAAAATGAGATAGATTCACAAAATACCACCAAGCTACAAATAATGGCAAGTTCCTACTTGAAGGGAGTGACTGCAGAATGGGCAGCCATCTGTGCTTGGCTTCAAATACCCAGCCTGCCAAAGACTGTGATTAATGCTGTCCAGGCAGATCTTCTCCTGTCTGCTGTCAGCAGCACTGTCTGTTCCAGAGCCTGCCCGTGGCACTAACAACAGATGTCCCTAGCAGTTCAAAAGCTTGCACAAAGCTCCAAGCTTGCATTTCAATTTCCATGGTGTAAGCCGTACCACTGGAAGATATGGGAAAGGTGCATTTAAAAAAAAAAAATTATAAATCCTGTTCCTAGTGTTTTAATAAATAAGCTAAAAATGTCCACTTCACAACTTCTCTACACTGGAGGAGACCTGAGCAGAGTTACCACCAGGTGGGACGCTGAAGAAAGCACAGAAAGGCAGACATGGCTAGAGCTGAGCTGTCAACTTGAAGCAAGGCTCTGACATGCGTTGGATCCTCCCTCACAGACAGCTCTCAGCAATTTTGGTAAGATTACAAAGGTTGTGCCTCTAATTTTCCATCTAGGATTTCTTGCAGTTATTCCTATAAAGTACCACACATCCCTTTGGCGTTGGTGTTAAAATATAGGAAGCATCCTGAAAAATCTCCCAGGGTATAGTTTTCTAATTACAGTGCTTTCAATTAGTGCTTTTCAATTTGTTGACACAGCAATGTATTTGTTGACACAGCTTCAAACCCAGCCAGGTTAGAAGACATGTTCAAGCCCATATATCAAGCCAGTGATGGGCAGAATTAAGATTCACCTGTGCTCTCCACTTGCACTTTTCCAGTGAGAATTTCACAGCCCCCCAAAGAAATAAAAAAGAGAACAAAGAAAAAATCCACCACAAAACAGACAGCTGAGTAGGAAATAAAGAGTCCAGAAGCATGGCAATAGCTTATGCATATTTGAAATACCTGACAGCTACAGGGTCTAAGCTGCATGAACAGGTCCTGGTAAGATCTTCTGGGAACAGGCTCAGTTGTATTTGTTCAGAGGAGCAATCATCGCAGAAGCGTGACAACAAACATTCATATTAAAAAGCCTCTACAAAGCCACTGATAACTGTCAAATTTGAAAGAAAGCAGCAGGAAAGCCAGGGGCAAGCTAGAGCTGACATAAAAGTTGAGAGTTCCTGGAAAGTATTTTGTTATTGGGCAAAATAATTATCTTACAGTGAAATTGATTATTGCTGTTAATTAATACGTAGTATACTTCATATAAAGCTCTAATATGAGTAGCAAGTGAGAGCATTAAACAATCATTTGGCAAGTGGAAAACCATCTCTAGCTACACACAGTACATAGGGGTCATTCTTCAGGTACACAGGTAGGTGGCCAGGTTAGTCTCATCTTACCTAGGTCTTCAGGAGATAATATCATTTTGATGCTAAATTAATTTGAAAGGACACAAAGATGCCAAGGATGCTGAGTTTTCCTCCTTCTTTAGTGACGTCTCTCAGAAACCTGCTGCAAACCATATCAAAACCCTGGTTACTCTCTGCCAAAACACCCACAAGACACACAAAACATATTCTCACCATTTGCAAGATGATACCACATTAGAAGACAACTGTAGGAGGCAAAGGTCTCAATATTGAATGAGATGAAGGAAAGAACAAGGGTGTCCAAAAATCTTGCTGAAAACTGTGGCAAAGACTGGAGTTAGGCATGTCATCCAAAGGTTTCTACTCAGTGAGTGTCTTTCCTAGATAGGAAAGAAGGATTGCAGATCATGAGTTGACTTTTTTCAATGCTCTTTATGGATCCATAGCTCAAGCACGCAACTCCCACTGGCATTTATTACAGCCTACACAAGGTGACAAGAGCATACAGCCTCCTGCCTGCTTGCCAAGTTCTTCTTGGAAAAACTGCTGATGTCTCAAGCAGATTTTACAACTTTTCCTGTAGAAGGAACCCTAGCATATCAAAGATGATTTCAAGATTCCTTGTAGGCTGCTCAGCATTCGGGTCCTGCAGAATCCAAGTTCCCACAATTACTGCTGCAAAGAAAGCTTTCAAAATCCCTGTCCAAGTACACTTTATCACCTTGGCTGAAAAGTGACAGGCAACAAAGCTGACCCTCATTTTGGAACTACTAGTCAAGTTTGAAGTGTAAAACTTTAGGGTAGCTTTTTTCCACTTTCCTGTGACTTACTGGAAAATCAGCATGTAGCCACACAACCCAAAATAGAGAGTTTACGTGTGACACAGAGTGGTTTGCTTTCAGAAAGCTGAAGTGGAATTGGAGCTGTAAGTGTAACAGGATATTTGACAGTTGCTCCTCAACACTGTGTCCAGATAAGATTAATGATAGGTATTACAGCTTGTTAGAGCTTGGCTTGACACATTCTTCACAGTCAGACATGAGCCAGGAATGTCAGCGCAGGGTGGTGTTCGGTTTGTCCATGGAAATCAGCATCTCTACCACCACAACAGCATTACTGACACGCATTCAAAAGTCCTAGCATTTCTTGGTTTATATACAGGGAACCAAGTTTGGTTTTGCAGAAGTAAATTTTTAACTGGTACGTAACTGGGTGGTAAAAACACCTCTGGAAACCAAGCTAATTAAAGGGTGAAACAGGAATTGCCAGAAACATATGTGTGCATGGTCACTCCCTGTATGATCTCGACACTTTAGAGAAAGGCTTCTGCCAGGAGGATAGGGAGCCCTGGCTAGGGGTAGTTTCCCCTACTTCGCAACATGACTGAAGTATATAGAGGGACTGGTAGGTGCAAGTGATATTTTGCCCCATTCGACAGCCACTCGTATTGGCCTTATCTGACTGAAGGCAAAGAGTGATGACTCAGATTTTGTGGGTTTGCTTGCTTTTTTAAGGACACAACTGATTCATACTACAAGATAAAAATTAATCTTGGGGTAGAAGAACCCTGAGGGTTGCTGAAGACAGACAACCTGTATACTTGATAGCTCTAGCGGTATTTTTGCAATGAGTCCAGCTCTGTCCCAGCTATTTACTGAAGTCATGCGATTTACAGCAGCCTCTAACATCCAACCCCAAAAGTCTGAGACATGACCACTATTTAAAGGGACTGTTAATGCTGTGAA
This sequence comes from Nipponia nippon, assembly GCF_047370975.1. Lineage (NCBI taxonomy): Eukaryota > Metazoa > Chordata > Aves > Pelecaniformes > Threskiornithidae > Nipponia > Nipponia nippon. The sequence continues at coordinate 58,903,398 of NW_028262369.1, forward strand.
GAGTTTGGAGAAAAGTAACTACTGCAGGAAACTTCTTGGGGCTGTACTAGGTCAGACACAAGACCCATCCATTGCTGTACACATTTGGTGTGAAAAGGCTAGAAATAAGAGAAGCTGTTACTGTGCAGTTGGAGACCAGCAACTGAGGCTTACTGCCATCTGCCACTGACTCTCACCGAGATGGTGAGCAGCAGTTTTCCAAATACAGGGCTTCCACAGCATCTCCAACGCCACATCCCACACCCACATACAACCAAGGTCAGGAGACAGCCTACACATAGCCCAACTCCTCCTGTGAGCACAGCAAACCCTTTCTCAGGTCACAGCCTGGTAAGAACTAAATATTGGAGAAAGTGAGTTCTAGCAGGCCTGGTTGGCAATGCAGTAGTAAATGCCACTGTTCACACTGTTGCCACTACAGTCTGTCATTGACAGTTAAGGAAGGATGAAGGGAAGAGAGGTTCTTTTTGTCCACTTCTGACTCAAGCAATCAACAAAATTTCCACTTTCATGCAGAGAATGTTCAGCTTTTAACTCTTACGAATGCAGAAAAAGTTAAAAATATACATTTAGGCTCATCTACTTCTCAAGTTTCTGAGCCGTGGGTCAAATTTTAGTGTCTGCTTAAGTCATTCTCTGGGTAATGAAACAAGAACCATTTCTGGATGGGCAGAAGTGGCAACACTGCAGCAGCTGTCATCGCTCCTGCTGTGGAAGGGGCATTGATTGCTCCAGGGGAACCAGGTACCTGGACTTTCACATTTCCAGCCCATGTCCTTGTATGAAGGTTGGGATCAAAGCCATTTTAAGGAGCCAACCCAGCTCCACCAGTCCTCTCCCTCTGCCTCCTTCCAAGAACAGGTCTTGCTCTCTAATGGGCTTCTTGTTTAACAAGCTGCTATTCCATTCAGCCTGAATAATTTAAAATCAGAGAACACAAACAGCAGCAAACATGCACATGCAAGATAGGATACACACTTCAAGCCTCTAATTCAGCAAAGGCTTTGCAAGCATGCTCAAAAGATAAGGTGGGAGCTGTTTCTGAAACTATCATCACCTCACTTCAACTTTCAGCTGCTTCCTATCCCTGCTCAGTGAGTGGCTCTGGATTAGCGGCATTCTTGCATGCCGCATTTAATTTCAGCATCTCATTAAATCATTCGTTTCCGCTTTTTAGTTGGATGCCAGTGATGTGGGAGTGTTCACATCTACATTTGGCATGACTGAAGGGTATTCTCAGTTTGTTTTCATTCTCCACATTCCTTCAGGTGCTGGCTTCACCTTTTCTCATCTTGCTCTGCCCTTACTCTCCGAACTCCAGGAACCTCCAGGGGCACTGACAATTCACAGCAGCTGTTACCATCCTCCTAACACATTAGCAAGGGAGCATTTTCCTACAGAAAGCCTAAGAAATCTCCTTGATCACAGCTGGTGCAAAGTGGAAGTGTGAAGTTTTCACATGGCAAAAAAAACCAAAACTTGAAGAGTATCGAATCTGATATTGGCTTAGCCAGATATTTTGAGGTCAAGATTAAGCTAAAGTGCCTCCAAAAATAGAAGGACTGGTTTTAAAAGAGTGCTCTGAAAGATTTTTCAAAGGTGGGAAAATCATCAGAAAACAAGATTGTAAATGGGCTCTATCGGTGATGTTTTTCTGACTGGACACCTGCTGTTTCCTACAAATAAGCTAGGAACTAGAAGAGTTTAAGGAATCTGCCTTACAGTAAGAAAAGTACCTATACATTCACACAGATAGAGCAAACAAAAATGTTTACTGTGGATTTTAGAACAACCTAGATAAGGCTAGATACATCAATAGCAATGCAGCATAATAAGAGATAACAGGGACAAGGGCAAACAGAGCGCTAAATGCTTCTAAAGATCACAGCCAGGTAGTCAGGGGTTTGGGGAAGAAGTTCTTCCCTAAGATTTAGAAACTAGATTACAAAGGCAATCTCAGGACAAGTACAGATGAGAACCTCTGCATAAATAGGAGCTCAGCATCTATTCCATAATAAAGGTCCTTTTTCATCATCTTCTGGCAGGCAGAAAGCATCTCAACCTCTGTGAGACAGGCACACGTGCATCACTGTTTGGAGTTCAGCGTCTTTTGGAGTCCGGCTATGAAAACTCCCAGTTCATTTTGCCTCCAGTGCTTTCCTGGTATTCTACTCCCCGTTATTTCAGCAGTACTGCTGTCAAACTGAGCACTCTGCTGTCTCATCCAGACACCATCAAGAAGTAATTACAAATTGTTTTTTCTGCCATCTAATATGCTTTTGAAGCCTTTGTGCAATATGAGATGCTTGAAGTGTGCATCTTGTATTGCATATGCCTGTGTTTTGTTCTGTGCATTTTCTGATTTTAAATCAGGGCACTGTGGTTATTTTAGATGTTTACAAATCTTTTGGAAAAGGGACCTCAGCCAGTTCTGACTGGCATATCCAAAAAACTCCTTCCAAAGAAAAAGCTAGGTATACATCCAAGATATTGCAGACTGTGTTCTTAAAACACATTTTCCTGAGAAAATGTGGCTGATATAGCTCATCAGGGGAAACAAAATCAGGAGGAGGGTAAAAAGGTTCTTTAGATATCCAGCTGAAGTACTGGCAAGAGACTTAGAGGTTTTGTTCAATGAGCCATCCAGCTCAACTCAGTATGATGTGACGTGGGGGCATTTAACACAGATGATGAATCAGGCCCAGATTTTTCTGTTCTGGAACAAGATCTCAGCTGCCTGGACTGAAGCAGCAGCTCATACAGCTAAGGCCCACAAGCAGCTGTTACTGCTGTGGTAGCTGCCAGGAAAGAAGAGAAGTGGGAGGACCACAGACTTGAATGTGCTTCAGATACATTAGCCTAGCTGAACTAGAAGAAGCCTATTTTTACTAGCATGGAGAACATTCCTGCCCACCCCACAGGAAAATCAACCCTTGCAGTCTACCCCCAACCCTACTTTCTGTTTCTGGGTGACCAAAGAAGCTAGAACTTCTGCAGTGGCTTCAGGTTAAGTGCCAAAATCATGAATGCAATTATGCAAATGCTAAAATAACATAAACTTGAAGTGACAACCTATTAAACTGTCTTTAATTCTCAGTGTTGTAAAGGATTTATTAAACACTACATTGCAAGGCCAGAACGAACAGGGAAATAGGAATTTTAAATAACTTGGCCATCTCACTACACCCTCAATTAGGACAATTGAGCCCCAAATATTTCACAAGAGAAGGTCAACATTGTTTCCTGCATTGGACTTAGAAATTAAAGCCCCAAGGACGAATTCATTTGCTCACAGTCCAGATTTCTGGTGTTTCAGACCAATATTCTCTAGCATTGTAGCTGCTCTACTGCCTCTGCCCAGTACCCAGCAGGTGCTGGGTGCAGAGAGTGCAATTGTAAAAGCATGTTCCCTGGATCAACAAAACAACAGAGGCTGATGTGCAAAAACATTTCAGTAAGGCTGAGAGGCCACCACTGATGCAAGTGCAATGGAGAATCTTGCATCGAAGCGATTATTGCAGATAGGGTGTATTGGGTACAAGTGGCAAGGCCCCACCCATCACCAAACACAGCTGAGCCCAGCGAAAACATATTTAAGAATGGGCAAAAGATGTCAGAGAGCAGTGAGGACTGAGGAAAAAAAGCATGTTAACAGCAGGGTCAGAGAGTAAGGAGGGGGAAGATGTGCAGCCCATCGAGAGACCACAGGGGAGCAGGTATTTCCCTGAAGAGCACGGAGAGGACCACAGTGGAGAAGATGTCCACACTGCAGCCCATGGAGAACCCCACATTGGAGCAGTTGGATATTTCCTGAAGGAACTGAAGCCCATGGAGAGCCCATGGAGATGCAAGTTTATCGTGAAGGACAGTAGTCCATGGGAAGGATCGACACTGGAGCAGAGGAAAAATGTGAAGAGGAAGGAGCGGCAGAGAAGAGCTGTTATGAGCTGACTGCAACCATCCCCAGTCCCTCGGGGGCCAGGGAGGTAGAGGAGTTGGGAATGAAGGAGTAAAGTTAAGCTTGGGAAAAAGGGGGTGGGGTGGGGAGAAGGTGTTGTTTTAATTTTTGTCTTTGTTTCTTGCTATCCAAATATATTTTAATTGGCAAGAAATTAAATTCATTTCCCCCAAGGCAAGCCTGTTTTGCCCATGACAGTAACTGGTAAGTGATCTCCCTGTCTTTATCTTGACCCATGAGCTTTTCCATCTTATTTTCTCCCTCTGTCCTGCCAAGCAGGAGCAGTGCGAGAGCATCTGGGAGGACATCTGGCAGCTGGCCAAGGTCAGTCCACCACACATGGAGAAAGGGATCTATTGATCAGAAAAATGCTTTCAGAGTTAGGCCTACTTTTGGCTTGGAGTTCAGTTTTTGTCTGTCCTATCTTCTCCCCGCTCTCTGCCTATTATTTCATGTTAAGGTGCAAGCAATGACAGTTGATTTTTCCAAGTCTTGAGATACTCTTCTGACATTTACACAATGCCTTTTACCTGGAAATCTGCAGGCAGCAGAACTGGCTTGTTCACTGCCACTTTTAGGAGAGCAGTCATCACTGCCTTTCACTTAAACCAAAAGAAGACAAGGTGCAGCATGCTGCACTAAAGATACCTTTCACTTGGAAAAGCTTTTTTTTTTTTTTTTTGGTAAGAAAGAGTATATGCTTATTGTGAGAGCAAGCAGCTGATGAAACCACCTTGTCAATCTCGTCCAGTATGCCATTTTATTTTGCTCTGCACGATTCTCTTCTTATAAACTATCTTTTTAAAAAAGTGATTTTTTTTTCATCCTTCACTTTACTCAGAGAAACATCAAATCGCAAGTACAGTCCGGCTTCTGAAACTGAATTCAGCAACTGTCAGGATTCCCAATGCTTGTCATATCCAGCAGAATGAAAGAAGGACAGGCAGGGAAAAGAGCATGAAGAGCAGCTGAGCGTTACTCTCTGTATTCCCAGCATCCCAATGAGCCTGCAAGATGTGCCTTTGCAGAAGCCAGGGAATGGTTTTAGATGAGTCTGAGAGCAAGAAATTGGGCTATAATATTTCTCCTAAGGCTCCTCAGCTCCCAAGACCTTGAAGGAAAACAGTCCTGGAAAAAAAGAAGATAGCTTCCTTGTGTCACAAAATCCCTACCAGTACCATCCAAGAAGACACCAGTGCACTTGGCTTCTGTACAGTTTTTTTCTCTCTCTGTCTCATGATGATGACACATCTTAGATCTTTGGACTCAAGGGCTTTCCAGCCTACTCAGCAGGGCGAGACAGCAATCCAACATTAGCTGGTTGGTCTTGATGACATGGCATTTGGTAACTTTCCATGCCCTGGAGGTTTCAGTTGAAGGCAATTACCTAGTTATTTCAGCAAGGGACACCTTTGCAGCAAAGGAAAGGCTGCAAGATCCGGTTCTCCTAAGGACCAAAGGAAGTCACACAACTCCTCTGCAACATCAAGGACAGCACAGATTATATGGAATGATCATACAGAGATCTCATGTCTGCTTCCTTGTTTCAAGCCCTTCGTTTCAAAAAGATTTTGATTGTGTATGTGGAAAAAACCTTGATATTTGGATGTGTGCCTCTTGATGTTCAGCCAAAAAGAGGCATAGCCACAGTGCCCCACTGGCATTTAACCATAACATAGCCCAAGTGCATGGCAGGAGTCAGAGCAAGTTTCCTCAGAGGCAAACCGTTATGGGTAATTGTTCACAAAAGTCCCATTTTTGTAAAGGAGTTTTTTAAAGGAGCCACCCAAACAGCCTTGCTGTCAGCAGGAGCAAGAGAAGGGAACAGCTCTTGTGTAACACCTCAAAGGTTTCGTAAGAGGTCCTCATCTCCTGATGTCAATGCCTTGCAGAAGGTCAGACAAATTCACTGGCTCATGACTTTGTGCTCACCAAATTAACAAGTACCTGAAACCCACCTCGGCATTTAAATAGTGGTATCACCCAGCCCAAGAATCCCATCCAAGCCTTTGAAAGAGCACACACTTGCCAAAACGCAGTCTTGCTGTTAAAAAGAAGAAAAGAATGAGCAAAGGACAGGCACACAGAAATATATTTTTTTTTCTTAACATTTCTCCAAGTCAGACCAGAGCTTAGATCTAGCCTAGCAAGTAAGCAACACTACGAGCTCTCCACCTGCACAGTTACAAAAGACTGAGCCTACCCCATTTCTACAGCACAGCTACCAACTTTTACTCCTTTGACAATCCATTCCATGTAAGTTATTGCCCTTGAGGAAATAAACAACCTTCATACAGAGCTGTTTTTCCCTGTGAAGCTCTTGGAGATGATACAGGGCTGCAAAGCTAGCTGCCTGTTTATTTAGCAGCAAAAGCGGGAAAAGAGCCCAGATCTGTGTTGCTCAGAACACTACCTCAGCTACCAGGCCGCGCTGAAGAAGTCACTCATGTCAGAAAGCAAAAGGTGAAGAAATCTGGCATTTCTCTACTGTATGGTTTCTATACAACAGTGTCCTCCTAATCAATGACAGCTGAAGAACCGCAGAGCAAAGGGGGAGAAGAAAATCTTCTAGATATTAAAGACAGCCACATTTATATCTATATATACATATATGTGTATGTGTGTACATGCACACACATATTTAGTCTCCAGCTATCCCAGTCCATTAAATGTCCAGAAGGTACTACAATTTCTGGGAGAAACAGCATCTTCCTGGTGTGGCTTTTGCTATAAGCTTGTACAGTAGGAGGTAGCCACTTGTTAGGACATGCTAGCCATGGAAAGCCAACGCGTGTGTCTGCAGTTCTGGAAGTATAGAAGTCATCTGATGGGCCCAAAGAGACTGGTTCTTCAAGCTAACTCCTAATGAACAAGAGTTTGATTGGCAGTATTTTGCACTGTAAACATTTGTATTAGAGCAACAGTGATGTATTTGAGTTTTTAACTGGCAAAAAAAACCCTTCAGGGCATAGTTATGTCATTCCGAAGTCTGAATCTATTAATCTAATGGCAGATGCAACGAGTTCCCACAAGCCACTCTCCAAGCTCTGAAATCTTCCCCCTCCAAGAAGTTGGCGGGAGGGTGGTGGTGGTGGTGTAAACACAGATCAATCTCCCATTTAGACTGCACTGACACGACTATCAACATGACAGATTAGCTGTTATTTGAACAACTCACACCAGCATTCTGCTTTCCTGAAATAAGTATCTGCCAGGAAACAGAAGAATGAGACCTAACGCCTGAGGTTGCTACTGCCCCTATCCAGAAAGCCATTGGAAGCCCAGGAGGCCCAATATTCCTAATGCACCAAAAATCCTGCTCTGCCCAGGTGTTCAGTGGATGGCAGCAAAGGTAAAAGCAAATACCAATGCATAAAACAAAATGCCTCCTTTTTGAGCCACCTGAACAGAGAAAGGATAGCTGTGCAGATGGTAAATCCCAATACCAAATCATGAGTCAATTCTCTGAACAGTGCAGTAGTGAGGGGCATATTTTAGACACCGCAGGGTCCAATACAGCAACTCTGAGGTTGCCTTGAGGGATCTACTTGCCTTCTGGGAGATGCTGCTCTTGCACTCTTTCCTCTACACCATTCACACCCACATGGTTCCTCTTAGTTTCTGTCTTTGGGATCCAAACAGTAACACAATCCCGTGATAGGCTAATCACACCATTTCATTAATCATTTATTTCATCAATCATTTTGAGCCATTTCCCTAGGGCCACCCAGCCTTGCCTACAGCTGCCAAATTTCAGGCTCGTTTCATCTCTAACCTAGTTTCAGAGCTGCCTTTTCTCCCTGCCTTTCATGTTTTCAGCTCGTATTTTACTTGCACATTTGAACTGGCTGTCCCTGATCAGCGAAGAGCAGGATGAGGGGGAGAAAAGAGGGGAGCCAGACTTTTACTATTGTTTTTGCTAAACTCCGTCTCTTAGAACCAGATGGTAACTGACTTGTTTAATTCTACTCTAAAAGTGGACTCCAAAGAGCAAGCAACCACAAACCAGGCAGCACTCCATGCTACCAAGTATCTACAGGTCTCTAATAATTGCAAAGCATTTGTTCACTGTATTTTCATGCAACAGCAAGTCCTGTGGTTACATTATATGGGATTAGTGCAAGGGAAACTAACAAAGAGTATTGGCCCACGCTAGGCTCAGCCATTCAGAACATCGTTTACCAACCCTGTAACAAGCAGCTGCAATATTTTTTAACACATTAGGGGCTGGGGAGGTGTATTTTCAGGACATCAGCCACACAGCAGTCACATCATACACTGCACTCAGGGACAGCAGGTAAGAGAGCAGACATTCAGAGAAGGACAAGAGAAAGTGCTTACAAGACTTTCAGCTTAGCCTTTACTGAACTCTGCCATATGTCATGGGCTGCTAAAGAGTAAATTTCCCACTCTTGTCAAATCACACATACAGGCAAAGAAAGCCCTCATGCCTCCCTTTAGTTGGGAACTGAAAAGCAGCTCTTCTGTGCAAACCCAGATCTCTTCTGTGAAACACAGGTCCTTCTCTCTAGAAGGAAAGAGGAGGCACAAGCAAGAGAAACCCTCTCCTTTGCCAAATCGGCCCTTGGCTCTGACAGCTCCTAGGTGGAACAAGCCCACTTCCTTCCATCACTGTGCATACCAGGGCTATATAAAGGGTGGCAGATCCAAGAGCACTTAAGGCTGGAAAAAAACACTAACACTAGGTCTTGCAGATGTCTTATCCTTAAATTAGTAGCAGGACTTGATGCCCTGGCATCAAGTACCCTAGACAAAGAGCCTAGACCTGAGTCTTGCAATTTCTAGACTAGACTCTAGTCTACCCTAGACCTAAGTCTTGCAATTTCTCTGACTGCTCAGAGGTTAACATTGCAGAGATCACACTCCATTCCTACAAGCCAGGCTCTTGGGCAAGGTCTCATTGGCTTTTGAAGCCCCTGCAAGGCCAGGCCCAGAGCCCTGCAGTATCGTCAGAGCATGGGTACAAATACAAACAGATGGAGCCTCCTGCATTGCCGGCAGCATTTGCATTCAAACCATGGCAGACTCCAGCCTACCAGCATGTCCCTGTGGAACGCCAGCCCTCTGCTCCCAGTTGCTCTTCTCCAGCAGAGCCGACACTGTAAATGTCAATTGATGACAGGCATGAGCACCACATTGAGTATCTGTGCTTTTGATCACAGTGGGACCATGCAACATTTTCAGTAAATAGTAAATTCTCCTAAAAATAGGATTTTTAGGGAAACTAGATTATTGGCAACTTTTTGCAGAGTTGTTTCAGCCGGAGAGGGACAAGAAATTCAAAGTGTCAAAACGTAGCCTGTTGTGCAACAGTAGATAACAACAAAATAGTCATTTCATTATGAAATACTCATAATGAATAGTAATTTTAAAGAAGATTCAGTCATGTAATTGGGGCAGAAAGCCAAGGCCTAATATTTCAGCTTCAGGCTGTTGTTCCATCCTCTTTCAGTAAAAGAACTAAATCTGTGACACTCTTTGAACCACGGGCAAGCAGCAACAGCACCTAACCATTCACTTCTGCTCGTTCCCCAAACATCCCCACTTCAGTAGGTATGTTTGCAGACTTTGGCATGTAAGCTTTCTGGAGAAAAGGCTGTGTTCTGGTTCACTGAATGCATTGCAAATGCACAGATCCACTATTCCGACCCTTTGAAAGAGGCAGGCTTCGAATGCTGCTCCTGTTCTTGTGACAGTCTTTCTCGATGCAATAACCTTATCTATTTGGAACATTTTCTTTCTGCTCAGAAACATGGTCTGGGGCCTGGGTTATATTTTGATATTGCCTGTTCCAGAAAATTCACCATCAGGACCTGTGAATCCTTTAAAAGCATTTAGGAACTCGAGAAGCTGAAAACAATTCCACGGACAAGTATTTATTTCAGTTCCTTCCAAGATGATAAAAAGTTTGCAATTAATAAAACAACAGTTTTTAATCAGCTTAGAAAACGAAGCAAGTCAAAATCTCTTGCAATCTGTTCTAGCATTTCCTATAGTCAGTGCTTCTTCCCCTCAAAATACTCTGCAAGACCATTCCACTAAGCAGGAAATTCCTTAGTAGCCCCCACATCAGAGATCATCCCAGGGTTTTCTGGTCTTTTGCCCCTTTATATCTCACAAAGTACCTGACAAGCCTGCCTAATGGAGATTTCTCACTGTTGAACAAGATTGCCTTCAGTATTCAAATACAAAAGAAAATTAAAGACCTTTAAAACATGCGCAGAAAAAAATGGTTGGGCTTTTGCTGCCCCTTCCCACTAACCCACAGGTGTCACATAGCCTTCTCCTAGAAGCATGATGCCTGTAAGGGCATCAATGAAAATATTCACTGCAGTCTCAGAGGCTGTCTGCAACAACCAGCTCTGCACCAGCTGCACTTGCCAAGTGCCATCCACTCACTTTGTAATTTTGTCCATGCTAGTTTTTGAGCCATGACACTTTTTCACCTTGCATCATGCCTATTTCACTTCTTTAATATTCTCTTCAGCCTGTCGGAAGGCTTTTGGGAAGTCTAGATCAGGCTTCTACTTTCGTGATGCATCCCAAACACTTCTGAGCTCTCCTGTGCAGAAACAGCACCGGCAAGACTCCACTAGATTGCTATACTCCAAACACACTTTCAAGATCATGTCAATTGATATGCTTGGTGTGGACACAAGGCTTACTGCTTTAATATTTCCAGGTTTAAATGTTTCTGGCCCCCAGTCTGGCCCCTGCATAGTGCCTATTTTTTATAAAGGCTTTTTTTTCATTTAAATCAACAGCCTTCAATCTGGGAGGCTGTTATTTTTTTCCTCCATTATTCATTCCAGATCAGGAGGCTCAGCCAGCAGCAGCACCTCCCCACTGCTCAGAAAAAGCTTCAGTCTCAAAAAACACATAAGATTCTTTTTAAGTTCTCATTAATCATGGCCTGTAATCCCTGGGATCCTGCCAGGCTCTGTGGTTTCCCTGGTGGTCTCCTTCTTCAACTCCAAGTCTCACAGATAGCTAATGCCCTAAACCAGTTTGGTGTCTGGAGGCCAACAAGAAATCCCAATTTCCTTCTTGTTCTCCATTTTGTTCCAGCTTCACCTCCCTCCAACTTCATCTGCAATGAACATCTACACCACTTCCAGAGCCTGACTTCCTTGAAAGAGTTAAGACCCATGTTTTAAGCTTTCCTTTCTAGCACAGGTCTAACACTGGTTTTCTAGCACAGGCTCCCTACTTGCCACAGAACAAGCAATGCCCATAGACACATCGCCACCACTTTTTCAGAAACCTTTGCCACATGGAAGATTTCCAAGTGCACTATCAGCCATTCAATGATGCCAGGATTGAAGCTGTGGAAGAAATCTGCTGTTGGTCTTTGCAATAAGTGCCACACATGTTGACAATCAAGGCACATATGCACAGATGGATCTTGCTCCAGTATCAGTCTAAAAATCAAACAGTATGTGGAAGATGGGGAGGGCCACGTGCCTAGGTACTCCATGATCAATGAATCTGATAGGTCCCCAAGCATTTTAGTGCTTGAGGAATCAAACAGAAGAGCAACAAACTGAGAAAAAAATATATAAAGGTATTCTCCTAATGCTATTAACATCACAGCCTCTCTGTAAAGAAGTGACTCCTGTTTTGCTTCTTCCTCATGCTAGGAAAAATGTTTCATTTGGCTGCTGCTGCTAAAGATTCAGACTTATAGCTCAGTCAGAAGTAGTAACAAAATCAGGACTGGACTCCTAAATACAGCAAAGATCACTAATGATAAGTTCTTGTTTCACCAAGGAAGTGACACAAAGACAGTATGAAGAAAACCCAAGGCAAGTGGGAAGGAAATATCATATTCTGGGAAGAGAAGAACCAGCTAAGGCCAGGACAAGCACATTCAAGTCGTCACTCAACATAGTGCTTCCTTCCCTGAGAGATGTTTTGGGCCACCCTTAACTGAGCAAGGCATGTGAGAACATCATAAAGGAGAATGAGCTTTCCCCAACAATGCCACAGGAAGAAAACTACAAGAACATGTCTCCTTGGCCAAGGGCCAGCTGGGATGCCTTCTTGGGCCTTCACACGGCAGCTCTGACTGCTGAACCATCAAATCCCACCAGCAATATGCCCAGAAGCTCATTCGATACAAGTGGTCTGAGGTTCCAGGGATCCACTGGTGCTCTGTTTCCTGCAGAGTGTCCCCATTGCACCATGAGACTGAGGCAAAAATTTGTCCTGGGAAGAGGGAAAAAAAGAGGATTTTAAAGCCAGCAAAAGGTCTGAAAGGAGAAAATACAGTGGCAGCTGTGAAGTGTCAGACAGCAGCAAATTTCTTCCTGGTTGTGCAAGCATTAATTAGTGCATCTAATCTTTAGAGCCATTATGATGCCCTTGCTAATGTTAATCAGCTGCAGTGAATGAGCTGAGCTCTTGAATAAGAGGAGAGACAGGAGCTAGGAGCAGGGGTGAGAGGAACAGGTAGAAAGCTTCAACTATAAAATTAAACCAGTATTTTTCTAACTTTCATCTTACCAAAGGCACCTTACAGCCTGTAATCCAAGGGAAGGGATGGCTGAGAAATTTGATTAAAAGTGATTTTATCAAAAAGGATAAGTTTGTCATGCAGGAGATGGAAAAGTCTACTGTCTTCATCAGTAAAAAGCAAACCCATCTTTGAGCCTGGAGCAGAATTTGAGCTCTGGTCTCCGACATGCAAAATGAGCACTCTAACCTGGCCAGGATTTTTTGTCTCAGTCATTTCTCCTCCTCCTCCCCTGTTCTCCTCACCATCTAAACAAACAGATCCTCCTTCCCCAAAAGTCATGTTATTACACAGCAGGACAAAAATCAGACAGAAAAAAAATAAGAATTATTTGAAAACTGGGATCCTGTCTTCCCTTTGCCAGCCTTGTATTTATTCAATTCTGACACCTAGTGGGCATCACCACTGGTGATGGTGGGAAGCAGGAGCAGAAGTGGCCAGCCACACTCACAAACAGCCCTAGCAGTAATGCTGATGCTCAGCATTGGCTACTGGCTACTTCTGCCATGAGGGATGTGCTCCATCTTTAGCACAGCTGTGTCTCTTTAAACCCTCCCAAGCCTCTGTGTTGAACTTGCACATACAGACATACTGACAATTGCACATTCTACAGTAGAGTCAAGACTGGAAAATGCTTAGGTCCCGATCCCAGCATCTCACTACTCTGAATTAGGACACAGTCTTGGCAATTAAGGCCTATCCTTCATTTCAGAGAGATCAGCCAGGGGTCGGTCTGGTTTGTCACCCACCTGAGATTAGGTTGCTGACAGGAGAGTGTATGCCAGGAAATCTCCACATTCCTTCAGGATGAGCAAAAACCTTCTTTCTAGCATGGGCTAGGTTCCACACAGCTTTCACTTGAGATGATCTCCGCCCTTTGAGAAATTTTTTAGACTAGTTTCACATAGCACTGAACCCCTCTCAGTTGCTGGTAATTCTACCCATTCCCAGCTAGCCCAAGTGAACAGAACTGCTGTGGGGCTACCAACGCACCAGCACACTTCCCATGGTGGCACCAACCATACCAATGTCAAGCACTATATGCAGCAATTATCACCGAGCATCTATGGTGCGATGCCAAAGAAAGGGTCTGGGAAATGAAATGCTGTGGCAACCCGGAGCCCAAATACCAGTGTGTTTCCCCAAGTGTTGACAGAAGGGCAAGAAGGGAACTAAGCCCAGTTTTTCTGCACCACTGTATCGTGTTGTCCTTCATCAATACCACACCATGGGAATTCCTGCTCAGACACTGCCAGCGTAAAAAGTGTTGGGGTGTACAGAAAAGAAGAGAAAATGCATATAATAAACATGGCATGAGGGCAGGTTTTACTTCCTTGTCATAGAGAGTAAAAAGTCAGCAGTTTCCCTCCTTCCATGGGGACAAACTGAGGTGCTGGAGGTCTGCGTAGGACACACTCGTTGTGTGCAGGGATGGATCTCCTGATACTGCCCCAGCCACAGCAGGCAGTCACCATTGCTCCTACTCATTCCCCAAATTATTGCACAAGTCTAAATCAACGTAAGTCCTCACTTCTTTCCTCATGCTGCAACTGCTGCAGATGCTCTGCATTGAAAGGGTGACTACATTTTTACCTTCTGGTGAGGCAAGGCTCAAACAAACTGCCACAAAGTCCCTGTATGGAGCAAACCCCAGTCTAATACCTCATAGTTTTGCTGTCTCTCTTCAGACATAGCTCCTGGTTTTGCTGTCTCAGGGTTTCTGAACAACCTCCAAGTCTACAAGAGGAGAATTTCTGCTCTGCACATTCCTTCCACTGCAAGTAGCATCTCTAGGCGGTGTGGGGAAAGCTTCCTCCCTGTCCCTGCTGCTGCATAAATCTTCACTCTCCAAGCAAAATCCAACAACAAAACTAGTGGTCTGCTTACATAGAGCCTGCCTCCTCCTCACTGTACTGTGCTGTGCATCTTGCTCTTTGCAGCATTCCTCCTTTCTATGCTAAATGCAGAATGCCAATGTCCCTTGTACAACATAGAAGAGAGGCAGTATGTTATCTAATGAACTCCAGTGTAACACCCTGGTTATCACTTAACAAAGCTACTGTAAATAATAGCTTGGGGAGGGTGGCCATGGAGAACATAGCATGCAAATGGATGAGGCAAAATATTTCTTGGTGCAGGAGTACAAAAAGGGCTTGATGATAAAGTTTTCAATTAGAGCTTGCTCCCTCCGACGGAGGCAGTTTTGGAGCCTACCAGTGTACTTGGAGGCTAGGAGTCCACAAGTGTGAGAACATGTCTGAATATGAACAGAACCAGGACCCCAGTAGGATTTCAGGCTTCAGTCACAGTGAGGAGAGATTTGCTCTTGGATGCAGTTGTGGTATTTTGGACCAAACTCTCAGACATGGGAGTTGGAAGGGAAGATCCGTAGCAACTATCATGGGTATGTTGGAGCAACAAGTGCTTGAGTCAGCGATTTGAGACCACAAAAGACTTGAGTAATGTGGACAAAGAAAATATTACTCCCCAGTGCCAGATAAACATCTGCACAGCAGATGCCACATCAGCTTCTAGGTGTGAAGGTATTTGCATACATGTAGCAAGGAGCTTAAAGTACCTATAATCCATGTTGCTGGGGAAAAAAAAAAGTGTTTTCTTTGTGTTTTTTGAGAGAAGTGAACACATGATTAGCATATAGGTGTCCCATGTATACTGGAGAGGGCTGGCCTTTCATTGCTTTCATTACATCTGTCAAAAGGAGATGTTACAGCCCATGCATGCAGTACAATGGTGCTTGCCTGCAGAGAAGCTCCTGCCCTCCTTCCCGAGGGACATGACTGCAAAGTCCTGCCTTCTGAGAAGTTTCTGCTCATGGAACACCTGTGTTAGCAATGCTAAGAGGTCGGAAGACCTTTTCTGTACAAGGGTCACATCTGGAGGTCAGAGGCAACCTCAGTTTTCATTCTTTAACAGTAGTAGGATTTTTTAGCTCAGACAATAACTGTGTATATATAATTATCTAAATGTCCAGGCATTGCCAGTAACAACATAGTGGCAGTATATCCTATGAGTTATGGAAATCACTGCAGCAACATATCCCTGCCACAGAACTTCTGTCCACAGAGGGCAGATAATGTAGATTTATGATGCTGAAAGTAGCTTCCTGAAGGAAAGTGGTGCTCCACTCTTGTTTGCTTACAGATGGTTATTTCCCCAAACACAGTGCACCTGAAAGAGCAAGGGACAGGCTCTGTTCATCATTCCAGCATCAGCTAGCCAGCCCTTAGCTCAAAGACAAGTTTTCTACCCCAGGTCTTGAAAGACCCACTATCAAACTCAGTAGTCTCTTCTGTCTCTTTTCCCAGACATACAGAGCCACAATATAAGGATTTTGTAGCAAACATGCTCCCCTCCTCTTCTGCTGACGCAGACACCTGCCACTACTCTCAATCAGTAAAATATGTCTGCTTTTAGGCCAAGAGAACTGTCGGTTGGGAAATGGGAAAAGCAAGAGGGAAACAGGGATGAGTACAAGCACAGCTGAAGCTGGCTCATGTGCTCAGCTCTACCTCACCCTTTTCAGGAGACAAAGTATGGTCTTAGAGGAACAGCCTAAGAAGTTCTGCTCAGCCATGCCTTTGCCTAGGACAGGAAGACATACATGTCTACATAAGAAGACACAGGCCACAATCACTTGAGCTCAGGAGTTTCAGAAAGCAGCTAAGCTGTTTGTTTCCACCAGCTTTTAAATGAAGAGTCATGGTTCTACCTAAAATCAGCACAAAGGTGTGAAGTCACCCCTATTAGGAAGAAGATGTTCAGCAAAAATTACTCGACTGCAGCAGAGAAACAGATTATGCAAGGACTCTGGAGCTGTGCATTCACAACAAAGGAAGGGGTGATGTTCCCGATCCTGTTGACACAGGCAAAGAAAAACCACCACAAGAAAGGAAAACAGCCCTTCCTCTGCTGGACCTCTACTCTACACCTTATCAGCACCTTCCACTCCCTTCTACTCCCTGCTGCTGCTACAGGTAATCATCGAGGGCTCCTCTGACTACATGTTGTCATGTGTATGAGATAGAAATCCCTACCTTGCTGCAATCAGTAAGGAAAATTAACTGAGAGTCAGACTGGATGGGAGAGTTGCTTTAGCAAGAAAAATCAGTTTATTTTGAAAGAAGAGGCAGTTGCATAACTGATAAGGAGCCAACGATCAATTCTACATCTCCCATGACTGCCACTTACCGAGAAAGACAGCTGAGTACTAGGGACTGCAGCAGCAAACTGCAAACGAAGCCAGTGCGCTGTGCAATGGGAGTGAACAGGGATGGAAATAGATCTTAAAACTCAGCTGATACTTTTTCCTAAAGGAGACAACTTTATTATGTTCACATGTTTCAAAGATTTCTTCAGCACTAAATGGCACTGTTGTATTCCACCAGATATCCAACTAATTTTACCAGTTCTGTCTCAGAAGATTCACCTGTTACTTTGATCCAGTTTGGCACAAAGCCATCACAAGCATGATACAAAGCACCTATCTGGATCTTCAGTGCTTCAGGCAACAGGCATTCCCCGAGTCCTCTCCCCTCCCATACCAGAAAAACAGAGCTGGAAACAGAGAAGGAAAGACATAGAGAAAGACAGGGAGAAAAGCACATTCAGTCCCAAAACTGAAAACTCCTCACCTGGTTTATTTCCACCGCAGCCAGGAGCAATGGAAAGCCACACTTCACAGAGTGCTTGGTAACACAAAAACTATTTCATTGGGATCTCGGATCAGGTAATATGCAGGGAATCAAATCGCTCAAACAGGTCAGCTGCAATAAGTGTCTCTGTTGCGCAGTTTGAAGCAGGGTCTGCAGCTCAGTTGGGAGAGACTCCCTGCACCACAGGGCTGCTCAGTCCTTTATAATCCTGCTGATCCAGGCGCTGGCGTGACCAACCCAGCACGTGGATGAACCTTTCCTGTTATTCCAACTGCACACAAAAAAGCCACCTCTTCAGTACCTTCACTATGTACAAAAGACTTTCCTATATGACTGCTTCTGTGGGAACAGCTTCTGTTGCCTATTTACAGATGACTTGCGTATGTCCACTGTGGTCACATCTGCACTAGGCGAACTAGGTGTGCATAGAAGCATAGCCCTAATACTGGCCTACACCATAACTATAACCAAAAAGCAAACTTGGTGGTAAAGCCTTAAAAAAACAAACAACACCACCCACCCCAAAACTGCACAGTAACCTTTCCCCTCCCAAAGGGCTGCAGGGGGAACTCTGTTGCATGGAGTGAAGAGAAAGGGACAAGGCTAAAAAGACCTGTTTCCCAGGAGAGGAACACATCAAATGTCTGCTCTAACCTGGCCTTTTTCCAAAAGCTATCACTACCTGACAATCACTGTCATTAGCTTCCCTCAGCTCCCCACATTAGTGCTGAGGTACCCATTAAAGCTAGATTGCTGGTGGGCTAAAACTCACGCCTTTGGATTTGTAGCAAGACACCTTGTCCACAGCTGTTGGAAAGAGAAAAAGGAATTAAGTGCCTTTATTAGTTTGAACGAATCAATAATTAGCTACAAGCATTACAGAAAATTACAAGCAACCAGAGAGCAATGCAGAACAAACAGATGGCATAATGATCCTTTAATAGCATCCTTATGAGATAGTACAACGCATACTCGACACAGTTACACTAGGTGTCTGAGACAGTCCTCCCCGTGAGCTCCAACACATCAGAAGGCAGCTATCCACTGACAAGTGCAAGCATTTAGCATCTCATGAGCTTATCCAATGGTTATTTGACATTACAGAAGAAAGTAAGTTTAGGGAAAGACTGTCACTTCATTACAGAATAGTTTTCCATGAAAAAGAAAAGGAAATAGCATCAGGTTCTTTCTTCACATGCTGGATCTTTGATTCTTGATTCTTCTCATTCTCCAATCTAAGTTAAAAAAAGGGAGGGGGGAAAAACGTCATAGCTCAAAATTTGTCTCATACTTTACAGAACTAACCAAACATCCATGGCCTCGGAAAAAATGTATTCAGCTTCACTGAGTTGCTTATTAATTTGTTTAGCATCAAAATCACACCATGAGGAATCTGTAAAAAGAAACCTGCATATGCAAAACACTTCACATGTGCAAAAATGTCATGTCAATTGCTAATTAGTGAAAAAAAAGAAAAAAAAAAAAAAGAACCAGACTACTAGAAAAATTAACAACAATGAAATAAGTAACATGGGACACAAATCAACACATATTGTAAAGTCTCAAAAGCAGAGATGGTTGAGGCTATAAGCCGGCATACCGTCTTCTGAGAAATGTATCATCTGAATTAAGAGCTACAAAATGCACAAGATATTTGAGAAATGTTTTTCTAAGAGAACATGTGACTGCTTCTACAGCAGTCTGTAGCCTACGCTGTTATCTTCAGCAAGTTTGTCACCATAGCAACGTGAAATTTTTCTGTAAGACAATTTTGTTAGTAGAATTTTAGGGGTAGATTTGTGCCAGAAAGGAGTGTTCACACATGTGGTAGTGACAGATATAGTGACCCCCTGAGAGCAGCTTGTCCAGGAATGCCTGGGTCTTGTCCAGCCCTGGAGATGGGGGGGGGTGCAGGCCAAAGAACCAGGACCAGCCGCTATACTCATCACTGGGGACCAAGCAACAAAAGAAAAACAGGAACAAATGGGAACATGGGAAATTCCACCTCAGTTTAAGGAAAAATCTTCCCCCAAGAGTGCTCCAACACTGAACCTGGAGCCCAGGGAGGATGAGGGATCTATATCCTGGGGTATTCAAACCTCAGCTACACAGCCTCATGAAACTGGCCCTGCTTTGAGCAGGGGCTGGGCTTCCAGAGGTCCCTCCCAACCTGCATGATTCTGTGACAAGCACATTTCTAGTGCTTGCAAAGTGCAACATTGAGCAGTAGGCTGGAAGACAGATAAGATCCCTTTCTGTTCCTCCACTGAAGTTCTGTTCCTCACTGAAGTGTCCAGCAATTAAATTAAGGGGCTTGCAATCAGGCCTTAAAGACATAGTGAAGTCTAAGGAATCATCCAAGCTCTGCATCCTCCAGAAGCAGGAACAATTTCCTCAGTGCAGCAGTGGGTCTAATCCTTTAAAACAGACCCAGAAGAGGTGGACAAAGGGCAAGGCAAAAATTGCTGCCATTTAGAATAGCAACAAGAAGTTGTCACAGCTATTCTCTCTGCTGTAACACCTCTGCTTCATCCCTGCACCCTGATCTGACCTGAGCATCAGGAAAGGTCCTGCCTGGGTCTGTTTCAGTTTCAGTCCTTCACTTCTGAACAGATGAAAGCATGCTACAGCATATCACAGATGCCAGGTGACACCAAGGATTTAGCTATCACAGATGGATTCCAAGGCAGGAGGAATATAATGGTAGCCTGTCATTTCCTCCACGTTGCCTAAGTGATAAATTTCTCTAGCTCTCACTCTCAAAGCTGATCCGATACAGAGCTCATGCACTATGCAACAGATCCCATTCTGCAGGGATTTTCCTTCCCTCTGATGCTTCACTTTTTTCCCCAGAAAGCAATAAGCTGCTTTCTGAGAACTGTAGAAAGTGGGGTGGGTGAATGGAGAGGAAGAAAAAAAAGACAGAATATAGGAAGCCATGAGAATACAAAATTGGAACTAAAATCAAGCAGCTTCTTAATGAGGACACTGGGCATAAAAGCTCTTCTTTCCATGCCCCAGGGAGGTTTATGCACCCTGCTCCACTATTATTTTTCTGGAAGACACACAAACAAGCATTCATTTCACTCTGAAGGCTGGATCCTGGATTTCTTGGGTATGAGCAGAAGAGGCCCAATGTTGCCAGTTATTCTTCCATTGAAAAAAAAAACCCTAATATTCAAGGATGCCAGTCTATTCACTTCTGCTTCTCCAAGGCTGCTAATCAACTTGTAACAACTGCCATCACCACATTCCCACCAGCAGTGAGCTATGCCAGGTGAGAACTCAGCCAGAGAGTCATTTTAAGAAAATGTAGAAAACTTGAGGAGAAAATCACAGCCCCTTGACTTGATGTAGAAGCAATCTGATTGTCTGTTAAAAAACAATTTCCTTGTGTGATTAATGACAGTGAGAGAAAATCAGTATTCACAATCTACATGTCTATTGCAAGCAAAGGCAGGAGCCTTCTTCTTAATTTTCCTGTTCAAGGAAATGAAGCACTGCTGGTGAGGCTCCAGACGTAAGTCATAGGTCAGACTCCACCCTGCACAAAGACAACTGCCTTAGGCAGTTGATTTTGGAAGAGCAGAGGGTTGGGGACCTTTTCTTTTGCTTTCTGGGGTTCAAGGTGTTAGGTGAGTTTGAGCCATTTTTTATGCTCCCCTTTGCGATTCAGAGCCATGAACACCATAAAGCAGATTCCAGCTTAATGGAACCCATAATTCTACATACCTGTGCACACTCAAAAGGCCTTTCATATTGTGTGTGTGCTAAACAGCGTCCTTTCAGAGCAGGAGTCCCTCCTCCCCAAAAATTTTAGCAGGGGATTGACTGCATTGCTAACATGCCCTTTGCTGACACTGTGGCAAGTGACAGAGCTCCAACAAGCTCTGCACATACCTGGCAGGCCAAGCTAACTAATGACCTTAACACTTATTGCAGGCTAAGGTTGTTAACCGGTGATCAGCTGTTGTACAGCAGCTGGCTCTCCTGCTGTCACTCTCTTACATGCCTGAGCTATTTGTTGGAAAGACTGGTCCACAGCATGACATGTGAATTTTACAATCTCTCCAGTTCCAGAGATGCACTACGAAATAAATCCAGAAAATCTGATTAGGACTTGTCACTGGAGTAAGCTCGTTAATCATTGATGTTCTTTTATATGCGATTTGCTAACTCTTGCAGGCATCAGCAGACTGTGGGTCTGAAGACTGCAGACGTGAAAAAGTTCTTTATATAACAATTGCACTGATTTTTTCCTCTTGAATATTTAGCACATTCTAATAAATAAAAAGAGCCAGAAAGCACCAGTGAGATCGTTTAGCCTAGCTTCTTGCATTGAGTCAGGCACAGGATTCCCCTGAAACAATTCCTGTGGCCAAAAAGATAAGAAGATCTGGTTCAGAAAATGTAAAATCCAGCATGAAAAACTCTTTCAGCCACTTGCCTTAGTAATTTTTGCAGTAGTCAGTTAGCCATACTTTTGCATAAAAAAAAAGAATCATATTTCATTTCTCACCTGAACTTGTCTAGCTTTGCCTGTCAATGACAGGTTCTTTGAGTAAGAGATGAAAGTCTTCTATTATTAAATTACTGTTTCCCCAGCCTCCCCCAAAATATTCTCAGCTAAGCTAAGCCAGCTGAGCTACTGCTATCTCAAAACACAGCACATATTTCCCATGCCCCACCAAACACTGCCATCACAGTACAGCTTGTAATAATGCTAGCCATGATCACATAGGTGCCAAAACAAGGGGAAAAAAGCCATGAATAACTTTCCCTGGCCTCAAACACATTAAATAATTTGGATACATGTGGCTCCAAATTAAACTCATGGATGAAACCCTCTAATTCTGGATACAAGTGAAATTGAGAAGTAAGACTTCTCTCCAGACTTTACAGCTAATAGTAAGTCAAATCAATAAAAACAAAAGAAACAAGGAGGGGGGGGGGGTGTTGAAAATCTCCCTTAATCTCCTGATGTATCTGCCTCTGAGATGTCCAAAACCTAGAACACTGGTATGAAACACAGATCCAGAACTGACACTTGCAACCCATCTTCAAGAGCAAGCAGAAAGTATTATAACTCGAACTACACAGGATTTCAAGAACCATAAATCCCTCCCCATTTGTTTCATATTCTTTTTCAAGAAGATTGTACAGCTTGCTTCTGGTTTAGAGATTTGTTAGGCATTAGATCCAGGAACACAAAAAATCTGTGATTACTGCTTATGGGGTCAGCTCCTTTTGAGAGCCAAAGAATTAATTCAAAGTGCCTGGCATTTTCCAAAAAAAAAAGGATGTCTGCCCATTTCAAGCACATAGACCTCCTTCCCCACAATTTTTCTGGAAGATCGGTTGAAGAAAGTTCAACCCAAATTCACCCAGCCAGACTGAGACAGTTTGGTTCTCAGAAGCCAACAATGGTCAGGCATTTACAAAGTTTGTCCCTCTCTTCTCTGGAACAGAAAGTCAACCTTATGCTACTCTTCAGTAAGCCTCAGTCTTTCCACACCATCTCCTTGGATTAAAGCTACTCAGAAGGACACAGAGTGCACACCAGAATGCCACTACAACATGCTTAAGGAAGTTTGAAGACATTTAGAAAAGTCAGAGATTCCTGTAAGAGGAAAGGCAGTGATTAAACCAGCATATCAGCCTTACTGGCTCATGGATAAACTAAAATAGCATATGGATTTAATGAAATCATTTTTACAAAGACAGACCTGACCTAGCAGAATGACTGGGGTTTTCTTTCATATCTAGTTTCTAGGAGAGTAGGGGGTATGTCTCCTTCAGCACATATAGATTTACCACAGATATGCTTATGAGTAACATGTGTTAGTTTTTGGTGAGTCATCGGTGCTAAATTACATCTAAAACTGTCTTGTTTCCAATGCAGCAGGCCTGAATTGAGCTCCACAGACATGGAGTATTCAGTTCTGGCACTCTCTACAGGGACAGAGACCTGCTAATGATATGTACCCAAGTGAATGTGCGAAACCTTTTTAATCACATAGTTAGTGCTAAGTAATTTCCTCTTCCTTTCCCAACTACTTTAAAGCTGTTTAGCATGCCAAAGAATGATCTCCATTCTGCGCTGCTAAAACTCTTTCAAAAACACTTCCCTTTAGATTAACTCCTAAGATGGCAGTTAAAATATAAGCAGCAATTAGAGCTGCTCCCACATGGAGTCTCAGAAGTAGGTCAGCAAAGATGGTTTGTGTAGGATAGGTCTTGCCACCTCCAATGAATCATGAGGGCCTTTCATTATCATTCCCATTAATTGGGCTCCAAACATCTCCTTTACAGCTTCTCTGCAACAAACACTTGCCCTGGGTAAACTGCGTCTTGGTTCTCCCAGATACCTTACTACCACATTCATTTTCTGTTTGCTGAACTGTGTGTCCTTGGGGCCCTATTGCATTATATTCAGCACAAAGACATGGCCATTCATCCAAGAGTTTGCAGTATAAATAGGCACACAAGTAGTCGGTGTGAGGAGAGCACCAGTGCAAAAATGGCAGATGACTTGATGAAAGACTGGGGCAGAATGGGGCACCCAACAACTCATCCGTGTCTTTGCCAATACACAGCCAGGGCATGTTCCAGATCCCACAGCCAAGTGATACATCCCTGCTAAGGGCAACCAATTTGGGCAAGGTCCAAAGTATCCATGAAACTTTAGACAGAAACATGTCTCTGCCAGCCAAGAGAGATGGAGGCAAAAAGGCAGAACTGTAGCTCAAAGCTTGAGCCCTATGCTAAACTCAGGCCAGCAGACTGGTTTTCTTGCACACGGTTCATACCACTTGCACACCAGAACACTGGTTGTTTGCGTGAGCATGTGGGATGGACTGCTTGAGAGTGAGTGAAAGGCGTGTGCTCTATAGTTGGATGTCTTCCTAGGACTGAAGCAACAAGAGGAAAATCAAAAACGTCTTCTGCTGCCTTGACAACTGGTCAGACCCTTGTTCTGTGAGACTTCCCATAGGCACCAGAGATTGCCACCCCATCAACATTTGTCAATGGTGCTGATAGTGCTGTTTGTATTCTGCGCTACTGAATTTCCCCATAAGTCAGTCCTACAAATGCCCAGAGTAAAATGGCTTTTAACGTGCTCGCAGCCAAGAAGAACATTCCCAAAGAGGTTCTTTATTCTAAGCAGTCGCTTTCCCACCCTGATGCAAAACCTCCAGACCCAGGATGCATAAAAGCTACACTTTGAATTGTACTCACCCAAACCATATTATTCAATCTTGTCAGAGCTGAAATAGCTGCGTTTATACCAATCTCCACGGCTGCCGCCTCTTCCCCTTGAAGGGAAGGCTTCAGGAGCAAATATATCTTTTTAAAAAAGAACATGGAGACATACATGAGTGTTATATGCTTTCAAACATGTATTCATTCAGCATTCTGCACAACTTCAAGACAACCTCTAGGATGCACACAAGTACTGGTTATGAGATCACAAATCTGGCAATCCAGAACATGCTTACACAGAGTATACAAACCTTAGCATTGCCCTACTTTGAAGCCTAATGCCCTCACCGCTTTCTCAATGAGACATCCCTCTGCACAGGAGAAAAACAGCTGGGCGTGACCAGAGCAAACTGCTCGTCTTCCATATTTTCTTCTCCCTCAGACAGATGACCTTCAGATGGTCCAAAGAAATGATCCAAAAGGCAAACCAACATGTTCCAGGACAGTCCAGCATGGCAGAAATGGCTTACCTTCTCTGCGACTGCTGCCTCGCCTGTTGGGGTTCATTATCGGCATACGCATCATCTGTAAGTTAAAGACATTTCTTTAAAAAGCTCATCTGTCAAGAAGTCAGCCTCTCCTTCATTTCCTCAGGTACTATGTGATCACTGAAGTAATTCCCAACTTCATTATTAATTTCTCTGAAAACAAGATTACTGCTGATACTATTGCAAAGCTAAGGAAGTCTGCAGTTGCCAGTAGGTTCTCAGGTCAACACCTTTCATACTTAATACCTTACTTGACCTTCGTGTAGTGCAGATAAAGCCAGGAGAGCAGAGCCTGGAGAGCTGAGTTAGTCTGTTGCAGTCAGACAGGGCACCTCTTTGACTCACTTATCCCAAATTACTCTTTTTAAAGTTCTCTATACTCATCTTTTGTTGGTCTCTATCCCAGTAATAGGATCCCAGCAATCACAATTCCTTCTCCTATCCAAATGCCACCAGCACTATAGGAGCTACAACACCACCATCCACAGTGAACGAAGCTGAGAGATGCCTTGAACTGAGTTACAGCTCTAGAGCAAGAGCTGCGGTGCACTTGCTGCAGCCCTCTGCAGAAATATATACTTTCCTTTTCATGTGCAATAATTTCCTTTGGCATTTATTCCTTACTAACATTGCAGGAAATGTATTCCTCAGCAGGAATATTGGCAGCAGTACTGAATTTTAAGTGATGGTTAAAGAAGACTTGCAGGAAGATGTCTGCTTGTAAAAGCGAGTGTTTATACTGAGTGCCCTATTAAAAAAGTGTTATGCTTAACCCACAGAGGATAGACTTGAACATCCAAGACTACCTTACATATTTCAGTACTTCACATGCAGTCTTTCTGCTCTGCAAATCAAGATTTCCTGTGGTGCATTCACTAGCTAGCTCTGAATAGAGATTCTGAACAACAACAACAACAAAAAAAATTACAAGATAATCTGGCAATTCAAACCAAGAGAAGGTGATACAGGATCCTATTTTCTTCAAGTTATTCATTTAATCACTTGCACTTTCCAAAAATAAAAGCTGTCCATATCCTCTGACACCTTGCTTGTGAAACTGCCTTTGTTCCCTGCATAAAGTCCTCAAGCACAACACCCACTGCAGATCCCTGTTGTAAGTGCAGGCACCCCATTTCAAGTGTCAGTTCATGGAAAAAGTGGACACTGGCATGATTTGAAAACAGCTAGCAGGATTTCACAGGTTGGGTTGGCATTTAATCATACCTTAAAAACCACATAAGAGCTCAAAAAGGGAACACAAATGTCAGTAGAGCAAATGTTCTTCAGCTATACTGTGATTACATGCTCAGCTGAGAGCTGGGTTCGGTAACAGAGTCAGAGTCATAGTCATCGGTGTTTCTGTCTAAGATGTGCCAATCATGGTTCTCCAGGCACATACTCTGTAAGTCAATGAAGAAAGAGTTTCGGAGCTGGTGGATGTGCCAGACTGCCGCAGAGATTCACACTCTCCCCAGGCATCCATCAATCAGGGTCAAACTCTCAGCTGATGGAAAGTGAAGCATTACAGGAGACAGCTGGATTTCAAACCACATTCAGTTTTCCCATCAAAACCTCCAACTGCAAGAGGAGTTGCAGTTCACACATATACACCTGACTTATTCTTAAAAGAGGATGAGCAGAATTTTTGCTCCCCTAGGCAGCAGAAATTGGTTTTCCCCTTCCTTACCTCCTCACTGCTCATTGATTCGGAGCTGGATGTGCCGCGATGGCACTGCACAATAATGTTCGAGATCAGCTCACCAGAGACTTCCACAACACTTCTGCAGAAAGCAGTTGGCTGTAACAGATCAAAACAGAGCAAATCTCGTAGAGCAGAGGTACAGTACAAACCGTCTCAAGGAAGTTTCATTGAGGGTGGGAACCTGTACAGAGATTTTAAAAACAAATTGCAAAAGGAAGAAACTCAAGCAAGATTATACACCTAACAAATTATTGGAGCAGACTGCAGCAAGATGAATATATTCTGACAGCATATGACTACACACAAGTTATTGCTCCACAATTGCATGTTAGCTGTACGAAGCCTTAAGCCTGCCAAAGCAGAAGAAAATCTCCAAATCCTTTTCATGGCTCTAGCATCATCAAGCACAAACATAAGAGCTGTGCAGGTCTATGCTGACGGCAGCTGCAGCTCTAGAAGTTAAACTACCTTTAAAGAAGTTGTCTCTACGATTTGACAGAAGCTCCAGCCAAACCTGCACTAAAGTTTGGAAAACAGAGATCGTCATAGTATCTTTCATACCATATTGCCCCAAGAAGAAAAGAAGAGGGATGGTGTCTGTTTAGAATACAGTGATAACTTCACAGCAGCCAACCCTTGCGTCTTTAAAGCAAACCTAGGAACAACCATCAGTTCCATGTTCCACCTGCACGCACACAAAAGCTGCTTAGCTCAAGAGTAGCGATACTCAAAGAGATGTTTACCCACCTCTTCATGGGATACACTACCTCCCAAGGTAGTAGCATGACTCATAAGCTATGAGGAAAGCCTTTGCACCATCTGTTCAGTGCCTTCCCAGAATCCCTCCTCTTCCTTAAAGACTGTTCCCAGGAAGGACAGACAATTTTGGCAGCCATTTACAGAGGAAAGAGATGCAAGAAAAGCTCAGCTTGGAGCAGCACAAAGAACCAGAGATAATCTCTGTGGAAGTCTAACACACAGTATGGCACCATTGCACACAGGGACTCAAGAGCTACTCCACATGCTTTCTAAGATTTGTACAAGCAGTTAGGACACAACCACTCAGAAGCTTGCAATGGGAGCCATGTTTTGTCAAAAATAACTGTGCACAGAGAAGTCTAGATTCAAAGATGATGTATTTACACCAAAGCTGGTCATCTAAGAATCAGAGCGCAGCAAGAGCTATATCAAGAGCCTTACCTGTGTTTATTTCAGGCTGAAAAGAGAGTTGAAAATCTGAAAGACTAGCACTGTCAGCACAGAGTGGGAATCTGCACTACATAGGAAGATAAGCCTTTATCTGGTGCCTAGATGCATGATACACAAAAGGAGGTCAAATGTCAGTTTTTCCATACTCTTATCTTAGAAAAGAAGCCACACCTTCCTTCCAGGATTTGGTCCCAAAGGACAGAGACACTTTCCCTACATGCTGCTCCAAGACACCCATCCACTCTTTTCAGCTCAGAGCAGTTCCTGTGTTCCCCACTGACCAGGCAGAAGAGTTTCCCAGCAGCGACCCTTCCCATCAAACGCTTGCTCCATGTGTGGGTTGTATTTGGGTTTGGTTTTGTTTTCAGAAGGCCAGTCATTCTTCATTCTTCAGCACCCGTAGTGTTTCAACATGTCCTGAGAACATCCTGCGTGGAGGGGGGGTTTCACATTCGCACGAGATGCACTTACCACGAAAGGCCCTATTTTGAAGTCACATGTGAATGGGTCTCTCCCCGAAGCTTTCTTGCACACAGTTTCACGAATGCTGAACTGCAGCTCTAGTCTGTAAGCATCACTGTCCCACATGTCAACCTGGTAAAAGGAAGGTCAACACAACATCTAATCAGTGCCTGTCATTCTTTTATGCCCACTACATGGCAACCTTGCTTTTTTGTCAGGCAGAAGCAAGACATAAGGACATTGTGGCTCAGTGCCCAGTTTAGAGCAGATTACTGTGTGTGAGAAAGGGTATTTCATTGTGCTCAGGAGTTACTCTCTTAAGTAGATTTGGTAACAGCAATACAGACCAGCTTTCTATGGGGGTTTCACTTGGAACCCCACAGCCCATTGCGGGACCCTCCTTCTGCTCAGAGTCAGTTGCAGGGACTATAGCTGTCAAAGGTAGATAAGCATAGCATTACCCCTGCATGCTACCCCCTCTTCTGCGGGAACCAGGGTGCTAACAGCTCTGCTTCGGATATTTAGACTGCTGGGAAGTCTATTGCAAATACATGACTTGGAAAGTAAATCACATGACTGCAAGCAATTGAATTAATGCAGCTCATAGAGTCACTCCTTGTCGGCTCAGGTGCCTCAATGGGCAGTGTGCATTGTCACACTGCAAGCTTTAGAGTGATTGGTTCCTTTTGTTGACACATGAGGATTTTCTTTTCGCCTTCTCACAGTCAATCAATGTTTTAGCTCAAGATGGGAGACTCAAAAAAAAAAATCCCTGAAAAAAACAACAAAAAACAAATCCCCACTGCTTTCAAGCACTTTTTTTTTTTCCAAACTAGATCAATCCAAAAGTCATCTTGTCATTCATTCTTGCAGAAGACTTGGTACATGCCATCTATAGAAACAGAATTGTTCTGAGGATGTTCAGGAACATGGACATGCTAACTTTAAATTAGGAAGCTTTAACTCCTTAACTCTGGGTATCCAATATAATTCTTAGCAACACAAATTAAAACAGATAAGGGTTTCCTGCCTGCATTTAGACACTAGTAAATTTAAACCAGAATTGGTCTGTAGAGACAGATGTAAACACAAATTGGAGAAAGAATCGTAAATGTGTTTGTGGTGGCATTTAATGAGCAGTGCAAATGTTCAGCTGAGACCTTCAGATGAACCAGGTTACTTTATGCCCAAAGCAAAGCAGCTAGCTGGAGGTATTTAAAAACACCAGTTTTGAACAAAATCTTACAAGACGTCCCTCAAAGATTTCTATTCTAGGAGTGCAAAATTTGAACTCCTGAAGTATTTTTAATTACAAACCAACATACAAAGAATATTTAGGTTCCTAAAGCCATAGCTTCCAATAATACCCCAAACCCACCCTCTTCCAAGCAACATCAGAAAACTCCAACTAAATCTGGGTTTCCAGGATTGGGTGAAAAAGAGTTTTCCACCACAGCAAAGCATATTTCAGGTAAAGGATCTTCGTTGTCTGCACACTTACTCTTGTGACATGGCTCCTGACAACACCATACAGATTTGTCCCCCAAGACTGAGTATTGATCCTTGCAATGGAAGCATTGAGAGCCTCTTCTGTGACAGGGAGTTCATAGTCGTACACTGGAAACCCTGAGACAAAGGCACAGTTCCATTAGAAGTTCAGTGTGGTCTTGTACTTTTCCTCCCTAAACCACCATAAGAAAGAGGATGTGGTTCCATTCTGAGCAACTTACCTGAACACGAGAAAATGCTCAGTGTGAGGACAAAAATTAAGATCCTCATACCGTGACTTTCAAAATCCTCTCGTCTTTTCCTTTTCTAAGCAAGGGTTTCCAGTGCATATTCCTCTGTCTTTATATAAATGCAGCCTTGATCCTACACCTGACCTTCCTGTGTCCAAGCTCTGCTACAAACATTATACTTTAAACAGAATTGATCTGAGAGTAAATATTTGCTGTCAGCTTTTCTCCAGTTAGCAGTAGTTCTCTGATAAGAGATGGGCTGCAGTGCCTTTTTCCCAGCACTGCGACTAAAAGGAAGCACTGAATTCCTGATATCTTCATAACCAAAGGCAAAAACCTAGTTATTTTGTTCACTGTTAGCCATTAGTTATCCATTTAAAACTGGTGAGTCAACTCTTGCCTTAGCACTGGACCCAGCACCTTTGTGTCTTGGCAGCAACTGACAGCACTTACAAGCTGGCGTCCCCCAAGGAGAGGACAATTCCCCAGCATGGAATGGGAATCCACCCACATGGACCTGTCTGACACCACCACCAGCATCCAACACAAGCCTCCCTGACACAAGACACATGGCAGACCCTTGATTCACCCCAGGTCTCTTTGCCTTGCAAGCTCCTGGGACCTCTGCTATTTGGTGTGCGCCAGAAGAGCTCCCACATTGCTTTGACTCTTGCCAAGCCTGTGCCCAGCTAACCAAACAAGTGAGTGGCTGTGGACATTTGGTTTCCCTTGTCAGATCCCCCTGATGCTCAGGCTTCAGTTTCAGCACAGAAATTGATGGGATTTTTGGAAAACTAAAGCCTGACTACAGTACTGAAAAAATCATAAGGAATTAGAGGGATGAGCTGGACACGACACCTCAGGTCTTAGCTAACTGGAGCCAGACTGCAACAGGGCAAGGTGTTCTCTATACCCTCTTCAACATCCAGCACTCAGCACTTGCTAGTCTTGGTTTCCAGTTACAGGCAACGTATCTTATCACTCTACCACAACTACGCCACAACAGAGACGCTGAAACACTTCTAGCAAGATTCAGAGGTGCCCCTGGGTTTTAAGTGCTTAAAGACTGTCCATGGGAGTTGTGAAGGAAACTGCTGCCTTCAAACAAGCTCACCCATTGCTGACTGTTCACAAGGCAGAGATGTGTCTACCCATGATCATTTTGAAGATCCCATTTGTGAAATTGCTTCATTAACATTCAAATCATGGTTCCACTTGAATTATGTGGCACAGGGTCATTTTAAGAACTTCCCAAATGACAAGCAGTCAAGGAAAGACAGAGGAGCACACAAAATACCAGGGCTCAGATTTAATAAGGAAGAGGATGAAGTTGCTTCTGGTTGTTAGGTTGTCAGATTGCAGGATGGCAGCCAATCACAAGGTTGCACACTGGGGGGATCTGACTCCTCAGGTGACAGATGGAGTTGGTTAAGTATCATTCACACTGCAGGCACTTGAAGACAAAGACCCATAAAGGCAATGCACTTCTAAGACACAACAGAAACAACTGGCCAGGTGTGGGCCTTGATGGTCACTGGATTCATTCCCCGCTGTTGCTGTGAAATCCTAGGAAAGGAACCTGTTGAGCCATGGTACACCCCAGGAAAGAGTTTGTGTGCCAGCTGGTAGAGCTGCACATGAACATAGAGACTGTGCTAGGAACAAGCCATGCCTGGGGGGGACAAGCAGACGCAGTGCCAAACAGGAATCTCGCTGGGGACACATTACTGGTTAGTGCCACACCACGTGTCTGCCATCCCACCCAAGCACTGCTTTGAGAGAGGTGGATGTGGGTGCATATTCCAAGAAGGGGTGGGCATTTTTAACCAGCCAACTTAGATTTCAGCATTGGGAACATGATCAAAAACGCCAGTTGAAACTTTGCCCAGTCAAAAGCCAGAGCCTCTTCTGTACGTCCATTCTCCTCGTTCACTGCAGCTGAAGACGCTCTCTCCCGGCTTTGGACACACTCATCTGTAGCAGGGTCTGTCCTTCCTGCTTCCCAGTTCTCCTTAACTGCTGTCTGTGCCATGGGGAGGCCAGTAATACTCTTCTGTGGCTGCAGCCACGCCAGAGCACCACAATGCAGAGGATTTAAACTGGGCTGGAGATTCTCAAGAACAGAGTCTGCTGCACTATGCCCAGCTTTTCTGCAACCAGAGCCAAAACCACGCTCCCTCAGACCAAGGAGGAAACCTTCCGATATGCTGTTTGACCTGCTTCTGCAGTGGTTTCTCTGCAACCAGTTGTGCTGCTGCTGCGGTAATGAAACACAAGAACGAGATAGCTCAAACTACTTGAATGGAAAGAACTTGGCATTCGGAGCCCCAGGGTCCTTATTGTTTTCCAGCACACTTCACCACCAACTTGCTGTGGTAGTTTGGATAACATTTAGCTTTCAACTCCATCCCTAGAAAAGGAACCATCTGCCTCTTGCATGCGGGGACCGGTTAATATCCCACCAGAACCTGAATATGTAAAATCGCTTCCTAACTGCTGAGCCACAGCATTATAGCCAGTCCAGTAGTAATTTTAACTATTTAAACTAATTTTAACTATTTAACTAATTTAATTTGAACAGGATTTAAAGATTTTCCTCTTAGAGTAGCTACAATGAAATGCTGCCAGCAGGATTGTAGTAATGTTGATTGGGGGTTGAAAATAAAATTGTTTAATGAAATGAAAGTTCCTCTGCAGAGCTCTGGCTTTGCTTTGTGCCATCCGGAGAACAGAGATGTTTGCTATTCCACCTCTCTGAATCCTGGCTGATTAAGTCTGTAATGAACTTGGTAAATATTTCTCCTATCTCTCCACAGATACATTACACAGTCCAGTAGATTCTTGTTACAGCAAAATTGGTTTCATTCACTGTCCATGTCAGAGGTGCGTTTGGGTTGAGGGTGCTCAACCCAAACAGAGACAGGACCTGGGGAAGAGGTAGAAACTGGGGGTGGGCAGGATGGGAAGAGGGAGAAGGGAAATTCTGTGAAGAAAACAGGCTCAGGCACGTGCTGGCGGGAGGAAAGGCAAGTCTGAGCAGGGTGCAGCGTTATCCCCACTCACAGGTAATGCATCTCCACAGGTACCACCTGCCTAGTGCTAATGGGCCAGGCACAGCCAACAGGAGAAGGATGGGGTATTTTCCTTTGGGGCAGGGGTTTGAAAAGAAGCATTCTTGGGAAACATCTGCTTTCAGTAGCTTTAAGCAGTGGAACCAATTTTACATTTTCAGACTTCAAGTGCCCCAAGTTCTGGGTTTCTGAGGAGGTCTGAGGTTTTCACTTTGGACTGGAGACTGTAACTGAAGCTTCAGGTTAGGAAACGCCACTACACTTATGAAGAGTGACTGGAATTCAATCTGAAATTCAATACTTTGCAGAAGACCTCTGAGGTCAAATTTCTGAACCCAAGACACTCTTCATTTATTGGCACATTCAGAACAGAAAGTCGTCGTTTCACCTGTGCTGAGGAATCAACAGGCATGGCCACTCAGACCAAGGACAACATGCTCTTGAAAGAGCAAAGCATCTTTCCCTTCCTCTAGAAACCAGCTCCTGGCATTTGCCCATAAGGACCCTGCCACAAATTACTAGGTACTAAAATCCATTTTGGTGACTGGTGCCATGGCACACGGAGCAGTGACGAAAGGTGAAGCCTTTGCATCAAACCGAAAACAGGGCAGAACAAAATGAAGAAGGCGCAAAAAATGAGATAATAAGTGTTTCTGACATGTTGCCTGCTGCCTTCCACATCCCCGGGAATTATACAGGCTTTCATGGGAAGATGACCCAGACACCACACAGCACTGGGGAGAAGCCACAAATTTCATCTGCAGCTTTATGAAAACTTCTGGCTGCAGCAGCAGCAATGGAGCTTACAATGTCTCTGATCGGGATAACATTTTTTTCCACCGATTAACCAGACTGAAGAAGTTTGAGAAGACTTTTAGAGAGAGCCTGCAGAGCAGGCAGAAAAAGCATATGGGCACATACATATACATCTTTTACGAAAGGACAAATGTTATAGTTAAACCCCCCAAAATACAAAACTTCTTGAAATTTGAGAGAGGGCAAGATGGAGAAAGACCCTTCACAATTTAAGGACTAAAGTTTGATTCTACTACCAGCAAATTCCAGATGCTAAGCACCTTGGGGCAGAGGGAGGGAGGCGTTATTCAAGTTAATCTACACAGCAAACAGACATGCACCATTTAAGAAAAGAGCAAAGTAAAGATCTTCTGTTAGATGACTATTTTCAGATCATTTTCACTCCCAGCAATCAAGTCAGCTCTGTTCCCAGACAACCGGGAGAACAATAATTTCTCTTTCTGAGTGAAATTTTGATAATTACAAGATGTGTTTTTGTTTAAAATGTAAATAATCCAGCATCATCACATGCCTGTACGCTGAAAACAGTCTAAACAGCATCCCAGGCACTGAGGAGCTATTCCTGATCCCTTGTTTCCTGGACATTCAGATGATAGACGAAAGCTAAAAGAAAACCTGACTAAATTCAAAGAAGCATGTTCTTTTTTTTTCCCGTAGCTCTCACAGCATGGCATTGGCAAAACCAAAGGGCTCCCTAAAAGTTCTTCTCCATGGGTAACTTTATCACACATGCAGAAGAATGTTGTAGTAACATCAGCTGACAGAGGTAGGAGAAAAGCTTCTAGATTTTGCTCAGACTAACAGGGGCTTTGAGACCTGATCCATAGTTCATGGACACCAACAGAGACTCAGCTTTGATTCCCTTCAGATCTTGTCTTCATGTCCCTTGAGAAACCAACATTCGATCATACAGCCAGTGCAGACACTGCCCGTGGGCTGCTGAACATTCTCCAGCCCTTGCCCACCTGGGATTCTTCCAATTTCTCTAATTGCTCTCACACTCTCATAAGATGGTACCCTCTGCCATGCTGGCTGCATTTCTCAACCCCACATAGAGCTTTCCACTGTAAAGCACCTGAAGATTTGGTGGTCAAAAGGAGAGTAGAGTGAAGACAAGTGAATATAGTGACACCTCAGCTTCCCACACCTACAGTATTAAGGATGAAACCAGATGCATTTCATAAGTCTGGAGTTTACACCATGGCATTTTTGTACTCTGCAAGGGTTGCTGATGCTCTGGGAGAACTCACTGAGTTGTTCTATGTCAAGACTGAAAACCATTGGAACTGACACCTTAACAGTAATTTTACAAAGAATAAAGGAAACATTTCAGTAAGCACATAGAGGTAGTGCCTAACCCCTTTTGCACTGCTCTTCTGCGGTGCCCCATACATGCCTGTCTAATGAAGGCAACCTAAACCTACAGAGTTTCTACTGCTGTTGCTGGAAATGGACTTTGAGAGTGAAGCAACAGAAAGCACACATTACAGCAAACTAAACCTCCATAACACACACTAGATGACTGTTCTGAAACATCATAGGCTGCAGCAGAATCTCAGAGGTCTCACTTCATTACTTTGAGCCTTTGAAACTTTAAATATTTATATTCCCTGTGCCTGCCAGGTCAGCA
The DNA here is from genome assembly GCF_047370975.1 of Nipponia nippon. Taxonomy (NCBI): domain Eukaryota; kingdom Metazoa; phylum Chordata; class Aves; order Pelecaniformes; family Threskiornithidae; genus Nipponia; species Nipponia nippon. The sequence continues at coordinate 58,938,945 of NW_028262369.1, forward strand.
ATAATAGCTCTTACAGGGTCACTGGCACAACTTTGTAGCTGATGCAAGGCAAACATTACCTCCAGACCCAAAGATTGTTACCTGAAAAGCCAAAGAGCTATAGCTGTTTTTAATTTTCTTTTTTTAAAAAAAAAAAAAAAAACTTTCGCTGACTGTACTGGTAATTTTCGAGGTTTTCTCCCTGTACCTAGGGCATGTTCTCAGATAGTTCAGCTTTTACATCCTTTTGCATTCTTTGCAACGACCGGTCGAACCAAGCCCTGGTAAAACTTGAAATCCTAGGTGAAACCAGGCAAAACATTCACCTCCAACTTCTGAAGCCATTGACTGCCAAGTACAGCCACCAGTGTCATACTCTTGTGAGCCTCACGCTGTCATTTAGTGCAAGTGGCTTGCACTGCTGAAGTAGGCTCAGTCTTTCTGGTATTCAGTCACATTAACAGCATTTCCTTCTAATGCTATTTCAACCTCAGCCCTCATCATCAGTGTAACTCAACATACAAAGGGTTGTTTCTGGCTGCAAGTCATGAGAAAGTGCATATTCAGAGGAACACAAGTCATGAATTTTTAGTGTGAATTAAAAAAAAAGTTATTTCTTCAAGTTACAATCGTTCTTTCAATAAAAAAAATGTAGTATATTTTTGTAATTTCCCAGAGGCGTTAGGATCCATAACCATAAAAATCAGAAGTTCAAACAACTTCAAGGATTCTTAAATACAAAAGCTGTGATTTTCATCTCTGTTTTTTAGAGTCTCTGAGCAGTTACACAAGGTTTTAGACATTAGATAAAAAGTCACTGGTGGTGAGCTCAACCTTTAAATCAGCATATATTTTAGATAATTACTTTAGTCATGAGCAGCAAAACCAAGAATTAGCCAAACAGGCAATTCCAGGCACTGTTTTGTCTCATGTCCTGCACAGCAGCAAGGATGCAAAAGCTTCAGGGTACACATGAAACCACAAAGACTTTCAGATGCTGAAAGGGACCAATGTGGTGCTTGAGGTTGGACTGTACAGGTGTGAGCTCAGTATAATGAAGCAAAGAAAAACCCAAGTAATCGCTTCTGGTCCTGGTTCAACAGATGGTGCATAGCCACAGTTTCTGTAAAAAAATAACCACCACCAAACCCAGGGATGCAGGCAGCTCTTATGCTCTTTAGAAACACTCCTAGAATCAGCTCACTTGTGATGGCACTAAGAGGCAGGGGCACTGACTGCAGAGGTTGTTTACCTGAGAGCACAGAGAACAAATAAGTGCAAATAGTAGAAGGAGGATTGGAGAAAAATGTACAAGGACAGAGAACCACAGCATGTCAGTCCCTTGGTAAGCACACACCACATGATGGAGAGGAGGCCCTCAAACACAAAAAACAGGTATCCAACCTTTGTCCTCCACATATGCACATACCTCCAGGCAAGCACTCAGCACAAGCACAGTTAGGAGTGGACAGGAAACTCAGGAACAGCTTGGTAGCTCCTTCTACGCTATCTGACCTACTCTGGATCCCACCACCAAGCCTTGTCCTAACCATTCCTTTCCCCCAGCATTGAGAAGAGCACAGATCCCCTGCTCTCCCAGATTAGACATCGCATGAGCAGCTGTGTCCTCTCTGTTGAAAAGATACAGCAAAGTGGTGTATTTTTTTTAAGTAAGACTCATTTAATTACTTGGAGCAATTAGTTTTATGAATTCATTCAAGGGCTGTGCTTGGGCATCTGACAAATGCTTAAATGAAACAGCCTAAAAGGGACTTGTCTTGCACATCTGCTGACACTTTTCCCTATGAATTGCTGAGGGCCATGCAGGTAAATCAACTCTGATTCCAAGCACACTGCTCTCAGAAGAGGTATTATCAGCCCAATCTTATTATTCAAGCCAGGCTACCTAAGCTCACATTTTACAACCAACAGAATTAAAGCCCAAAGCTAGGATAAGGCCTCTCCTCTCTCAGACACACTCCAAACACAGACTCCTCAGGAGACAGTGCACAGCTGGCCATGTTCTCCTTACAAAAGTGAATCCCAAGCAGCTTAAAATCTCCTTTTCCTTTTTGCATTACATTTTCTCCACCAGGAACACGCCTTAGCGCGGGGAAGTCTTGCCCATTAAGGGATTCCCTATCAGCATGAATACTAGCTGCCACCTTCTACCTGTGCTACAGCCTCCTCCTGCCCACCCATTACTGAGATACTTAGCTACAGTGGGGAGCAAGTGTCCTGGCTGCTACCCTTTGGCAGCCAGAGCACAGAGCACTAATCCTGTGCACTACCTGTGCAAAAGTGACACGATGATACAGAGCACTCTACGATGCAGACAGACCACAGTGCTGGCAAGCTGCTCCCCACATCTCATGTCCTCCTTTTTGATAGACTCCCTGGATCACTTGGCCCCGGTGGGTGTTGGTCCTTTCTGCAACAAGGATAACAGTTCTTGGTTACAGCTACAGGAGGAACATCACCTACTCAGCAAGTGCAGCAAAGGAAAGCAAGACAAGATATTCTAGAGTCCAAACAACCAGCAGTGATTACCTACACCCACACAGAAGAAAGGAACAGTACAAAGAAGAGCTGCTGAACCTCTTATGTATCTCTCATTATAGATTTATAGAGCAAATCAGCTCCAGGATTGAACCACAGCAGAAAAGGCCTGAGCAGGAAAGCCATAGGGCACCTGCTGCAGCCCTCTATGCTACCAGTCTGCCCTAATTCTGTCAGTATTGTGCAAGCAAAAACCATCCAAACTAGACACAGCCTGATGTCCTGCAGGGCAGAAGCCACAGATCTGGCTCTCTGTCAGCCCAGGCAGCAGGTTCACAGCAACTGGGACCACTCCTGATAAACACCTGTAGCCCATGGCCCACCTGGGGACCCAGAGTAGATCCTGGTTGATCATAGTCAGTAGGGACTTTGCTCAATCAATCACTTCTGAGACAGAGACTTTGCAGCACTATCTTAAATTCTTGTAATTATACTGTTTTCATCAACCACCCCTTGTACATGTATGTGCACAAAGCTTAAAACTCCACCTGTGGCAGCACTATGGGAACAGGAATCGAATCTAGGTTCCCTGTGATGCAACACAGCTTTTGCACCCAGTCTGCAAAGGCTAACTGATCCTCCTTGGTTCACAGTACTGCAACACTTCTTCCTCCATTTATGCTTGGAGGAAACCCTTGAAATCCTTGGTTTGATTTCACAATAAACTCACAAAAGTTTATCTGCAAGCATCTGTCAGCATCTTCAAGCATCATCCACCACCCTCTTCAACTCTGCCTCCAGCCAAACTGAGCAACCATTTCCAAGTGAATTCTCTGTTTCATCACTTGCAGTCTCTTCCTAGGTATATAATTATTTTGCCAAGTTTATTTAAATGTGCACTTTGCTGTTGCAAATCATAACTTGCTGTACTGGGTTTGGTTGGGATGGAGTTAGTATTCTTCATAGCAGCCAGCATAGTGCTATGTTTCAAATTAGCAACCAAAAGAGTGTTGGTAACACATGGATGTTTCAGCTATTTCTGAGCAGTGCTTACACAGCATCAAGGAATTTTTTCCAAAGTAGCTATTTCTCAGGGACTGGCCAGGCTGGTGATGAGTAGTTGCTTTTGCATCACTATTTCTCTTTTTTTTTTTTAACCCTTCACTTATTAAACTGCTTTATCTCAATCCAGAAAGGTTTTTTTCTTGCTTTTGCCCTTCCCATTCTCTCCCTCATCCCACTGGTGGCAAAGGTGAGGAAGTGACTGGGTGGGGGCTTAGCTGCCAGCTGGGGTCAATCTGCCACACTCGCATTCAGTGCAATACATCACCAACCGTGTGATAATGCCTCTGTTCCCTGAGTGGCTGCATTTACCAGACAGACTTGATTGCAATGTCCAGCTCACAGAAACAAATACAATTACTTTCCTGATGTACTGAACACACAAACAAATGTCCTAAGGGCATACACGCTAGCGAAATGCAATCACATGGCACTGGCAGAAAGCAAAAAAGGTAGACATTAACATGGATAAACCAGCTCCAACAGTGACACGAGTGGTGCTCCTGAAGCATTTTCTTCAGCATTAAGTACTCCCTGATTCAACAGTTTTGTAGCGTTAGAGTTCCTCTGCCTCTTGAGTGTTAAGTGCTTGGCACAGCATCAAAGTCATCACCGACACCAGTGATTCTTAGCACTCAAATATTTGAGCATCAAACCCCAGAAAGCCAAAAGACTGAAGAAAATTATGGGTAAAGGTTGCTGTCTTTGGATTTGTGGATTTTATAGTTCAACTTTATGTCTTGCTGACCATTTTAAGGGCTTGCAGCAAGCTTTTGGGGTTTTTTCTTGCTTTTAAGCAGAGATTCCCAAACTGCAAGAGGCAGGGCCTTAAGGGAAATATGCTGTCACAGGCCTTAGAGCAGAAGTCATCCAAAGTAACTAATTCTATACAAGTACAGCTCCAGCAAGGTAGGAACATTTCATGTGTTCAGGTTTCCCTGAAAAAAACATTTGTGGGAGTCAGCTATCAAGTGTTCCCAATCTAAGCCCATCAGCAAATATTTACAGAAATTTTTACAGTTACGCTCCAGCATAAGCACTAGGTCCCCATCAGCACATGTATATGAGCCAAGTACAAAACACCGCACAAACATCCTGAATACTTCATAGCTCGAATTCTATGCTGATACTAGTCACAAAACAAAAAACATCTCTAATATCCAAACAAAACCTCTTAGGAGCAGAAAAGGAAAGAAAGATGAAGTCTGTGAATAAGTTATTCATTACAAACTAGCCCTTTCTTTTAGCAACTGGGTGCACTCCAGCCAAAAGTGGGCAAAAGGGTTTCTCGTAGACCCCAAGAAATACTTCACCTGTAGCAGTTCTGCTGCAGGCAATACAGCCACGTGGCTACAACCTCATTCTGCATTTTTTGCTCCTGCTGAAACAATCCTATATTTATGAATCTGAGACTTCACAAAAAGCAAATTTATTGCAATCAAAGTTTAATTACAGCCTGTAATTAATTTCTAAATTACATAAATCCTTGTTCACAGTACCTGCATACCAGCCACCAGCCTAGGCAATCAGAATGCTTTCAACCTTCACTTACTCATATATCCTTGCTTAAGCCAATATTTTTAACTGTATGTCATTTTAGTGTCTCCCAGGCCAAGCCCACATTGCAGATAAAACACATTGTTTTTCAGCTATTTGCCATGAAGAGCAAATCCACATCTTTTAAGCAAATACCTCTTAAAAAAAAAAAAAAGCATTTTATACGATCTTGTTAATATTCCTTTTCACAAGAAAGATTTCCTGATAGCAGAAAATTCGTATCATAAATTAACAGGGAGATTATTAGATTTACGTCTTTCTTAGATGACAGTTTTACAATGTTGTTATTGGGAACACATTAACGTCCTACACAAAAAAAAAATAATAGGAACGGCATAAAGCAAGAGTTACTACCCACTCATACTGGGGATGCAGGAAAATAACTCAACAGAAAGTTGCCTTAAGATGGTATCATATCAATGTTTTAAATCAAATTAATAATGGAAAAGCAGAAGACAGCCAGGGGCAAAAACATGTAAGCTGCCTCCTCTGTGAGAAAATACAGACTGGCTTATTTATAACACCCAGGCACTACTTTCATGCTGAGATTCCTACGGCAGGCTCCAGCAGCACACACATCCCTCCTGAGCAAGAGGCACAGCCTCAGGCATCGCCCGCTCCTCCAGGAGCCTCAAATATCAGCAGTGGGCCACGCTGCATCCTCCCATCCCCGCAGTTCTCCATCCCATGCCAGGGCCCCCATCCCTGGGGACAGGTGTAGGACATTTCCACAGGAAAGCAACTTGTACCACAAGATGTGGAAAGCATCCGTCAGATCAGGGGAGACTCGGCAGGACAGGTATATCCTGAAGGACGTCTGAAGCAACATCATTGTGCTTGTTGTGTAAGCTTAAAATCAGCTGCCTCCATTTCCAGTCTTGACCAGCATCCACATGTGGATGAAGGACAGCCAGGAGGTTTTGCTGGGACCCAGTGTGACAGGACTAGCTGTCTAAAGGCCAACTTGTGTACATGTAGTACCCCTTCACATACCCACAACACTCTAATGTCATCCTGAAACCACACAAACCCTCACATGCCAACAGAGAAGAGCAAACAGCATCCAGCTCCTTTCAGGATGTCTAAGCTGTGCTTGTTCAAGAACACACCCTGATTTTAATGTCTGCTAATGCCCAGCAGTAACAGCTGCCAAAAATGCCTACCTCATTCTCTCCAAGATGCACAGAAAGGGCCAATTAGTTGGAAGCTTTGGGAGCCAAACCTTCCAACCCTTTCCTGAGGCCAGGGACACATCAAGATCAGTGGGTGCCATACAGAGAAGGACTCTCCAAGGTGCATGGCCCATGCGTCTCAGCTCTGTGCTGGCTCTGGGCCAGAGCAGCTTCCACCAAGGAAGAGGCTGTGACTAACTCTCCGTCTGTCTGCAACCATCTCCATCCACACAGAAGAGGCGGCACAGGCCTAGAGAGATCAGCCACTAGAATATTATGACACTAAATTTATGCATCCCTAGCTTAGATTATTGTGTAAGGGAAATAAAAAGCAGGATAGATCCATCACCTCTTGGGGCACAGCAGCAAAAGCCAGGCAAATACATATTGCCATGGGTTAAAAAAGCCTAAATAGACAAGATGTGCGTGTGTGGGTAAAGGCCTTTTAATTCACAGCTCTCACTGCTGTCCTGAACTGACCATGTCCCAGGAGCTAGCCAGCCACCATGACAGTGTATTTAATGTTCAATAATCCGCTGATAAGAAAGCAGTCATTTCACCCAGCAGGATTTCTTTTGTTGTGACAGGGGTTGTGTGCCCCCCTTAGACTCACAGAATTGTTTAGGTGGGAAAAGACCTTTAAGATCATCAAGTCCAACCGTTAACCTAGCACTGCCAAGTCCACCACTAAACCATGTCCCTGAGCATTACATCTACCTGTCTTTTAAATACCTCCAGGGATGGCGACTCAGCCATTGCCTTGGGGCTCTCAGCTGGGCAGAGATGCTCCCACTCAGATCTCAGCTGAAAGGTGGGTAACAGACCCTGCTGGCAGGTGCTTGGGTTGGACCATGTTTAAAGTTGGTCTCTGCAGCTGCAGAGAACCCAAGCCTCCTTCTCACAGTGGCGGCTGTGAAAAGCCTTCTCCCTTCCCCTGTCCCTCTCTGAAGTGCAATGAGCCAGAAGGAGTGAAAGACTGCTGTCTCATGTTCAGCTGGTTGTCCACCAGGACCCCCAGGTCCCTTTCAGCAAGGCTGCTCCCCAGCCACACAGATCCCAGCCTGTACTGGGCTCCTTGGTTATTCTGTCTCAGGTGGCAGACTCTGTACTTGTCTTTGTTCAACTTCATACTGTTCTTGCTAGCCCACTCTTCCAGCCTGCCCGGGTCTCTCTGTAAGATGTCTCTCCCTTCTGACATGTTCACCTCCCCACCCAGTTTGGTGGCATCAGCAGACTTGGTGAGGGTGCTTTCAATCCCATCATCTGTGATGTTGAACGGCATCGGGCCCAGTATTGATCCCTGGGGACACCACGTGTGACAGGCTGCCAGCCTGATTAAAAACCATTACCACCCTCTGAGTGTGATCTGTTAGCCAATTTCCTACCCATCTTGCAGACCACCCATCCAATCTGTTTCTTGCCAGTTTGTCCAGGAGAAGGCTGTGGGAAACAGTGTCAAATACTTTGCTGAAGTCCAGGTAAACAACACCCACTGCTCTCCCCATGTCAACAGGGGTTGTTTTGTTGTAGAAGGTGATCAGGGTAGTCTGTTATGGTTTGCCCTTGCTAAATCCATGCTGGCTTTTTGCAGTCACCTGCTTCATTTAGTTGGTAACCGTTTCTAGGAGGACTTGTTCCATTACTTTCCCAGGGACTGGAGTAAGACTAACGGGCCCTTCTTGCAGTTGGGTATGACATTTACCCTCTTCCAGACATCAAGGACATTCCCTGATCTCCACAACTTTTCAAATATTATAGATAGTGGCCTTGCAAAAATGTCAGACACTTCTCTTAATACCCTGGGGTGGATTCTGCCCTGGCCCATAGATTTATGTGGGTTGAGCCCTTGCAAGACCCCGCAGACCTCCCCTTCTGGTGGGTCGACACACGTATTATCATAGCTGCTTGATCTTGTGATCTAGGGTGCAGCTACACAGGTAAAGACAGAGGCAAAGAAGGTACCGGGAACGTCTGCCTTGTCAGCATTATCAGTGACTACATTCCCTATCATGTTTAGTAATGGGTCTATGTCTTTCATGTGTTTCTGCTTACTGCTCAAGTATCTTAAGAACCCTCTCTTGTACTTGACAGCTTTGGCCAGTTTTCTAGCTGAGCCTTAGCCTTTCTGACTGCATCTCTGCATGCTCTAGCAAGGTTCTTGTAGTCCTCAGCGGCTATCTGGCTGCCTTTTCACAGCCAGTGTGCTTCTTTTTTTGCTTTTAAGCACACCCAAAACTCATTGTTAAGCCAGGGTGGTTTCTTTTTCTGCCCTTGTCTTTTCCCTTTGTAGGGGATGGACTGTTCCTGTGCTTTCAGGAGGCTATTCTTCAATCACTCCCAGCATTCACAAGCTCCTTTGCCCTCCGTGGATGCTTCCCATGGAATCCCTTGCAGCTGGGCTCTGAGCATGTTGAAGTTGGCTCTTCTAAAATCCAAGGTCTTTGTCCTACTACTGGCCTTCAGTGTACTCTGCAAGATCTTAAACTCTACAATGTTGTGGTTACTGTGTCTAAGGATAACATTAAGGATAACATGTTGTCAATTAAGTCTTCTTGGTTTGCAAGCTGTAAATGTAGCAATGCATTGTTCCTAGTCAGCATGTCCAGCATCTGTAGCAGGACACAGTCCTCAATGCATTCCAGGAACTTGATGGATGGCTTGTACACAGCTGCATTGTTTTCCCAACAAATGCCCAAGTAACTGAAGTCACCTGTGAAGATCAGGTTCTGTTGGCCCACACAGAAAAAGAAGTAGGGAACAGTAGTATGTGTTTTTTTACCAACTGTGGTAATCCCTCTGTGACATCCCAGATCTTGGCTCCTGGCAAGCAGCAAACTTCCCTTGACTGTTTATCAGGCCAGCAGATGGGCACCTCAGTGCCTCTCAGCAGAGAGTCACCCAGTAGTAGCACTTGATGCTTCCTTTTGCAGCTTTTAGTATGTGCTGCTGGTGCAGTTCCTCCATGTGCATCTTGCTTGTTGGTTTTGTCTACTGCCAAGGCTTCATATCTGTTGCTGGTTGGTACATATGAGGAATAGGAGTGAAGTGATATCCTGGTCCCACAGGCCACCAGAGACCATGGCACTTCCTTCTCTAAGGTGCTGTCAGTTCACGGTTGAAACTTTTTGTCTGGTGGTCCTTGGAGGTCCGTGCCAAAGGGCCCCAGTATTTTCTCCTGCAAAGCCTGGAATAATACTCTTATTTCTTGTTCACCCCCCACAATGCAGCATAGTCTGCTAATTTGCTTCTGCAGCTCCTCCACCCGCTGCCTGAGTGACTCCACCAGAGCACACCTTGCACAGGTGGAGCTTCCACCCTCCTGCACCCAGGAGCAGGGTGGAATCTCTGCAGCCCTCCATCTGGACAGCAGCTTCCCTGACAGAAAGATCTGTCTGGGTGGCCACCTCCACTCACCCCAGGCCATCCTGGCCAGGCAGCTGATTCCTGTCTGCTGCAGAGCGCAGCCCTCACCTGGTCTCTACCACCATGCTTCCAACAACCTTAAAGCGCTGCTTAATAAGCCTTTCTAACTCCCTGGAGACCTTAAGCTTCTGGGTAGGCTTGTACAGCCACCAGCTAGCTGGGGTGCCCATCGGCACTTGCAGGAGAACCTACCTCATGAGGAAGGACTGCAGGAGTTAGGTCTCTTATCCCTGGAGATGAGGAGGCTCGGGGGGAACACCTCATCACAGTACTTAAAGGGTAGCTGCAAAGAGCATACAGGCCCTCTCTTCACAGGGAGCCACATAGAGAAGACAAGGGCCAATGGGTACAAGCTGCATTAGGAGAGGTTTCATCTCTGTGGTGCTGCTCTAGGGAGCTGGGGTGGCTACTTCTCAGGGGGAAGCCCTGTCTCCTGAGAATTGCCCTTTGGTGAGACTGTCCTGCCCTCTGCTGATCCCTGCAGCAGCAAGGCAGGAGCTGAGGAATGGGCCAGGAGCCAGCAGCCTAGCTGGGCTCCCAGGCAATGAATGACTGCAGCTCCAGCTGCCATCTGAGATGGTGGACCCAACCGGCTGGTGGAGGGGCCGGCAGGAGATGAAATAGCAGTTATTTTCAGCAATGAACACCTAGGGAATATGCAGGGAAAAGCAGGAATAAAACTCTAGGACTTCCTTCTCCATGGCCAGCATCCCCTTGCTCAGCACCCCAACCCACCTGCCACTGTGTGGAGAAGGCCATTCTCCTAAAATCCATTGCCAGCTTTCTCCTCTGCAGCATTGAGACCCAGGCCAGATGGAGAAAGATCCTCTTGCATCTGTGAAGGTGATGGGACCTTCAGAACAGGGACTGACCCCACTGGAGGGCATTTCCACCATGAACTGCCCTTGTTCCTCTCTGTCTCTGCACACAGCACATGGGGCAAAAGAAAGGCAGGACCAGGGCCTGTGTGCTTCAGGGCCCAAGTTTTCTGCCATTTTATTTCCACAAAGAAAAGACACATGGATAAGGTGAAGAAGCCAGACTGTTTATTCATGGAAGGCCAAGTGGAGGGATAACCTGGGAGCAGGCGAAGGGGATGGGCAGGACCCAAGGGCTGGATCTGTCCTGCTGGCAGCAAAAGGCCAGGAGCCACCCAGCCTTCCGTGTACCCTCAGCTGTGCCCAGGATCAGCTCTGCTCAGAGCTCCAGCAGCACAGAAAGCTGGTGCTCAGGAGAGGTCTTCTCCTCCATGTCCTCCAGAGCTGTTCTTGGAGCACTGTTAGTCTGAATCCGAAAGAAGACTTTCTCTCTGCAGCTCTTAGGACAAGCAGGGTTTGAGCCACCAGGTTTGATAAGGAGCAGCTGGTGTTGTCCTTTATGCATTGAAGGGCTGGAACAGAGCCGAGGTCAGAGCCCAGATCTGTGGGGACCTCAGGAACCCCTTCTGCCAGGGCCACCCCACCCAGCTCTTCCCATGGCCAGGAGGGAGCAGGGGCTAATGGATCAGCCAGAAGGTGCTAGCCACGAATACCCCACGTGCCCCTGAAATCTCTCTCTGCTCTGCCCACACCGCCCCTCGTCCGTGCAGGGATCACATATCCCTGCCCAGGGTCTTTCCTCCTCCCTGCCAGTCCCCGCTGACACCCCGCTGCCCTCACTCACCCTCATAGATGACCTGGAGCTTCTTCTGCTGTCCCCTCATGTGCTGTGAACCCTAGGCACACACAGTCCGTCACAAATCCTGCTAGCCCCAGCAGCATTCTTCCCCTTGTCAGGGCTCAGGCTGGGGCGTTCCCCGAGCGTAACACCCAAGGGCAGGGGGTGGGAGAGGGTGGCAGGGAGCCCCGTGGGCGCCCTGGCCCTGCATCGGGCAGTCGGGGCTCCACAGCCACTGGGCCGATTCCTGCTGCCGGTGGCACAGCCCGGGCTGGGGCCAAGCTGCAGTGGGGCAGGGACGGACCGCCGGGGGCTTGTGGCTCACCAATGAACCTGACGGCCGCCTCTCGGATGGACTCCTGTGGGCTGTCCAGGTACAGCAGGCACTGCTGCAGGTACTCGTCTGCTCTGCTGCTGTACTCTGTCAGCTGGAGAGAGCACAAGGGGACGGAGGGAAGGGTTGGTGCAGACTCTTCCCCCTGCACCCAGGACTGGACTCCCCTGCCAGGACACCCACGACGCCCAGCCAGCAGCCGGCTGGTGCCGGGGTTTGGAGGGAGCAGAGGGCTGGCTGCTCCCCGGGGAGCTGCGGTGCCACCCTGGCGCCAAAGCCCAGCTGGTCTGGGGCTCCGTCAGCAGCCCCAGACTCAGGGAGGGAGAGGAGCCCGTGGGGCCACATGCCCGAGGGAAAGCAGCGTGTGTGGGGTGCAGGCTGGCAGCGATGGGGTTTTGAATTTTCAGAACTTGGTTCAAAGTTACATTCACCATTTTACAAGAGAACAGATCACTAGAGCTGCTGGCAAGTATACTGCACGTTTTATATATGAAAGAAATGAACTAAAAGCAAAATTTTCACAATCAAGGCATACAAATGACATAGGGAAAATAATTTCTAGAAAGGAAACTTATCTCAATAATTTATGATGCTAGCTAACTGCCACAGAAGTCAATGAAAGCCCAAGTCCTTTATAAAATTTTAACAGGAAAACACAAATATTTCCACATGTAAACAAGTAACTCTGCTATTGGTAGTGCTATATCCCCCAGGATCGTGTAATGCACAGCCTACAGTAAAGTTAGGTAATGCAAAGCAGCAAGAAAAGAGCAGTAACCTTTCTGATAACACCTCATCACAGTTTTCCCTGTAAAACTATTCCATTTTCATCTACAAAGACAAGCAGAGCAGCAGCTCCAGTAAACAACGCATGCATATGCTGGCCTCCTCAGTCAGTAAGCTGCACCTCAATCAGCTGCATCCCAAAGTAGAAACATTCCCCACGTATAACAGCGCTTCATATCCCTCTACTGAAGCAAACACCAAAACACACAAAACGGTCTTGTCTTGTCTTCACCATCTTGGACCAACATGTTTTCACAGCACACATGGACTGGAACATGCTATTGTGCACAGAGGCAGGCCTGCACGCAGGCTTTGGTTTCTAGCCAGGGAACAGATGGCTGCATTTCCGCTGGTCAAGGTGACTCACCTGGGCAGTGTTCTTCAGCAGAAATTCTTTCTCCATCTACCTAACTACTCATCTGGAGACCTCATGTGGCACTCATGTAAGCATCCATGTATTCTGCCTGACAGCCCTCAGACTAGCTGCAAGTCATGGTAAAGTGTATGGGCTATGATAGCCATTGCCATCAAAAGAAAAATACCTAAACCTTCAAAATCAAACATCTTGGGAGACCGTTCCTAGACACTGGGGATGAAGACAGATACAATGCTTTGCAAGGTAAATAAATGCCATTTGCAGTGGTTTCGCTTCCATTGGTAATGCATCCAATTATACCACACAAAATGCCGCAAGATTCAGCTGCTATTTTAGACAAAAAGCAGAAAGAGCAACTTCACCATAGCAAGCATCACAATGTTTAAAGCTGGCAACAATCTCTTCTCCATTTCAAAATGCAAACACCTGCAAACAGATGTTTGAAAAAATTAAATTAATTGCAATGCTCCAAGTATACAAATTATCACTAAAGAAACAAGCAAGGATTGCACACAGGGCTTTTGGAAACACTTTCAGGATGAATTAAGTCTCTCCCATGCAGGGTTCTAACAGTTGAGCTTCTGCACTGCCGCACAGTTCCAGGTAGAGCAGGAAGAAGTCCACGCTGTTCATGTGGAGTCTGAGATGTGGGTGCATGGTTGGACCAAAGGCTGTCTTTCCTGCAGGAGATGATGATTAAATACATTGTATTCTGGCATGCCAGCATTACAGACCTCAGCAGGTCTGACAGACAGACCAACCATGCAAGTAGCAAGCTAGATCTGGCTACTACACAAAGGAAAGGGAAGGGAGATTGATTCATTAACACAAGCGATTAACAGCTAAAGGAAACCCATGAACAGGTCCCTTTGAGTGAAATTGAAAAGCAAAGTGATTTTGGCAGCAGCAGCAGAACTCGTGGAATTAGAAGTGCTTTTTAACAGCAGCTGACAAGGACTAATTGCTTCCATTGAACATCAGGGGAGATGAGGAAAAGGGGAGCTTGGGTAACATGGGAGTCCTGCCAGGAGATAAACAGTCGTCTTAATGTTTTACCATCACCTTGCAACAAGCAAAAAGGACTTCTTTATCAAAAAAGAAAAAAAAATCCTAGTAACTCCTGCTGAGACATTGACACTCCAGTGGATCAGTTACTGTTTGCTTGGTGGTTACTGCTATCTCAGAGAAATAATTCTTGATGAATTGGTACCTGCGTGAGCAAAAGAAAAAATTTTAGAGTAGAGCTCCTAGCCCACCTCAACGTTTTGCTTTCATCCTCGTGACATCAGCTCGGAAAATTAGATGTCTTGTGCAACACTGGGGATCAAGGAGCTCTTTGCGGCACCCATCTAGAAAATGGTGTCTTAGCAGAGTAGCAGAGATACTAGTTGTCAAGAAGTGAAAGCAAAACAAATACCTGCATGCAAAGTACCTGGAATGGCCAATCCAGCATCTCATACTGAAGATGGTCAGCACAGATACAAGCACTCCCTTTCAGATGAGATAGTACAATACACACATCTGCTTCCTGTGAGACACTAACCTCTCTGTTTACACCATGACGTTAGTACTATGGACTGCCAAGGCTCAGCTTCAGAGTCAGGACAGCTCACATGCAAAACAGTTTGATCACAACCAGGATGCCATCTAGATAGTTTACCAGGCATAAACATTTTTTCAAGGCACTGATTATATATAATTAGAGGTTGTTTCCACAAGCTCCATCATAAACAGGTGTCTTCTGTCCCAGGCTAGCTAACCATAATTCATTCACTCCTTTCTACAGATTATGTTGTTAAGACTTGCAAATCCTCTTGTCACTGTTCTGAACACTCTCCAGCCACTCCGTTGTCTTCCTTGAAGCTTAGTGCTAACACTGGACACTGTACCCAACAGAGGATTCATTGCACTATAAGCAGCAGGCGGATTGCTTCATATGTCTCACAGACAACAAAATACTAGCTATTTAATATTCCATTTCAGACACTTTTCTACAGAACTGCTGTTTCATCAGATTTCCCCCCATTTTGTGCCTGTGTAGCCAGTAATTCCCAGGTAACTGTAAAATTTGCATTTGTTCTTACGGAATTGCAACATATTTTTTTCAGCCACCTTTCAGCTACCTTTGATCTCAGCAAGTGCTGTTTTGAGCAGGGTTGGACTAGATGACCTCTAGAGTTCCATTATTCTACAGCCTATTCTCTAGGTGACTTGGAGTTTAC
Organism: Nipponia nippon; assembly: GCF_047370975.1. Classification (NCBI taxonomy): domain Eukaryota; kingdom Metazoa; phylum Chordata; class Aves; order Pelecaniformes; family Threskiornithidae; genus Nipponia; species Nipponia nippon. The sequence goes on from NW_028262369.1 coordinate 58,954,011, forward strand.
TGCATCCAAGAAAATACCCAGGAACTGGCGATCCTTCTAGATTTTATTAGGTGGTTGCAAGTCATTCATAGCTAAACCAAGCTTCAGGTCAAGTGAATATGAAGTTAGCCCTGAAAAATGGTGAGACAACTGATTCAGGAACATTTCGCACAAGTGTAAGTTATCTTGCAGAAAAATCCTCTATGGCAGAAGGAGCCAGGCTCTAATGTTCAGGCTGATCAAGTTGTTCCAGATTATCCTTGTCAACAGCTACACTTCTTAACCTGCTGTCTTTAAAGACGACAGGCGTTGTCTGAGTCCATCAATATTCTGCCTGGCTTTCACATCCCACTGGTACCTGTGTCTTCAACACAGTTCTTCCACAGAACTTGATGAAAAAGAACACAAGGGTCATGACCAGACACTGAACTGCAGCTCTGGAGACTTCAGGTCAACACTTCACTCTGCAGTTCATCGTAAAGGACACAGGAAGGCTATAGTAATCTGCCATAACACCCCACTTTGACAATGGGAACATAAACCTTATTCCTACCCACAGTTCTATCTTCTCTATTTGGTTTTTATGTTCTTCAGAGTTAAAATGAACCAACTGTAAACGACCCAGCACAGCAGCTCCTAATTTACCAGAGGACCTCAAGCACAAAGACAACTAAAATAACTTTGGCTTATTCACAGTTTTTCAAAGGCAAGGGAGCAAAATAAGATATTTTAAACCCTGCCAAAAATTTTTAGAAACACCAGATGGAAAATTATATTTTTCAGAAAAAACAAATGAGGGGAGAATTTAGCTCTTATTTCTTTTCCAACATTATACAACACCAATACAACCATCAATAATTAATACTAAGTCTTCTTCCAGAGACATACCAATTTAACATTACAGATGCTGAAAACTTATTCAAGTCAGAGAATGGATTAAAAGAGGGCTTACCCTGCTCAGGTAGCTGCTCTTGGATTTCAGCTGCATTCATTTGATTTTGCTGGAAATCTCTTTCAGCAGGCCTTTCAAATCAGAGAGCTTAAGAATTAAAAAAAAATAAAAGAAGCTTTGTATACGTAAAGTCAACCTAACTCATTCCAACATATGATCGCAGCTTGGGATGAAGGGAAAGGAAGAGAACAAAACAAGCAAGCAGTAGTAAGTACCTTAAAATACCCTAGAACATACATGCCCTAGAAAATACCATACAACATAAGCAACAACAGGCATAAAACCCCTTATCTGAACTCCTGCCTCCCTGGCTACCCTGTGGATGCCAGCCACTACTTTGAAAGTAATAACTGACTGCTTTTTGTATTCAGTAGTCACACTGTGGTGGCAAATGAAGCAGTGTTAATATTGCTTTTCACAGGAAAGCAATGCTATAAGTAATACGAGTAAGAAGTGATTGTCTCTCCAAATATCATATCAAATGCAACAGTGCTTGAAAGGGTACTCCCAATTACAGTTTTCATCAATGCAATTAATGCAGTGAGCCCTAATGCATATGTATTCTACCTAGTTAACAAGCAGGCATCATGACAGCTACAAGCTCCCATCTATACTCCATCTCTTTGTGCTCCTTCAAAGTAGAGATTGCAGATCAGTGGAGTTTCTTGGAGCATTGATTCTGACACGTGGAGCTGCCTTCAAACCCTCCCTGTGCCATAACTGAAGTCGTTATTCCTCGGGACATCCGCATCAAGTTTAAAGAAAAGTTTACTCCATGATCAAGGCTCGTGCCTGGGACTTAGTTACATCCTCAGACTTGTTTTTAGGACATCATCTCAAATGAGAGCCAGTGAGATATCCCTGGGGTGCCTTGCTCTCAAGGGCACTACTCCTAAGCACTGGCCTCACTACATTTCTGTTATTAAAGCTGAAGGCATGAATAGACAGAACAGCTTGCTGTAAGGTATTCCCTCAGAGAATATGAGGTAGCATTTAGGTATTACTTTTCAGTAGAGAATTAACGTTATCATATTGTTTTCAGTTTTAAGAGGAGCATCACTAGACATATACTTTGTTGCTCACCATTTCCATCTCAGTCTTGAAAGCAAGCCATTATTTTGTAAACTAAATTATTTGACAGCAATCAAAAGAAGCATTTTGAAGTATATGTGGGCCTTTTCACCCTTCGACTTTTAAAAAGTCTGTTCTTCACACCAAAGCAACTCTCCACTTCAGAGGAAAAATACATAATTCAATCAAGCCCTCAAAAAATACCCATTATGAAAGTCTTTTCAGTATCACAGTCATAAAAAGTATACTTGTATGACAATTCTGATAATTATGTTCTCTTTAGTACATTGGTAGTTTTACATTGCTTCATCACAGGATGTTTCTGTGAATCAGATAAGAATTCATCATTTTAATTGTAATTAAAGGTCTTCCTACCCTGAAATACGTATGGAGCATTCTTTGTTTACCTAGCAGATGTTGCCTGTGCTATCTGAAGCACCACCAGGCTTTCCACAATATATCCCAACTGCCACTTCATTTTATAAGCAGAGGTTAAACAAACAAAAAAGTAGGATTAATTACCTCATGCCTTCAGCACTAGAGGCTAAACTTGACAGAATAAGTGTTTGAGAAGGGCATACTTTAAGTGTGTAATGCCCCTTCTTCCCATCGGTGTTCCATGCGCCTGTTACTCAGCAGGATATTGTAGTTTTATAAGATAGAAGTTATTTTTATTTCTATTCCATTCAATAAGGAATACTGAGAAACACTTCTCTAATGCTAAGCAAGCATCTTTCTGCTTCATTTTCCAGCAAAATATGAAGCTACATATGGAATCAAAGGTGCAAAGGAGCACATTAAAAAAGCCCAATTAAAACGGAGTCCTGGCAGTAGTAACTGCACACGACTCTCGGTGATGCTCATTTTCCTTGTGGACCACTACCTGCTTTACTAGACAGAAGCACATCCCCTAGAACAGTCTGAAACATAAGTACCTTTGCATCCAGTTGTCTAAATCGATGCACCATCCTGAAAACAGAAAGAGGGCAAAGAGGAGAAGTCTGAGTCCAGGTATTAGACAAGATTTGGCCAACCCTCCTCCCCCCTTTGCAAAACTGTGCAGTACTGCTTTGCAGAAGTCTATCTGGAGCTAGGAGATCTAGTCCTCGTGTTTGGCCAAAGACTGGAGCTAAGGCAACTACAGAGTCTGAAGTTGTCAGAAGACTGCCCTCTTTTCGTGTAGTCAGAGGTCAGTTACAAAACAGATTGCAGATGCCCCTGCTTGGGAACACCAGTCTTTCAACTTTCCAAGAAGGCAGGGCTACAGGTGGTTTGGCATTGTTTTTATTACAAGTATATTAACTAACATATGAATTACTCTTTCTGCTGCGCTATTCCATTTTCCTTGTCATGACACTTCTGCTTCCAATATAAAAGCTATTTTTTTGTATTTGTTTGTCTTCTTACCCAATGCTGAGTGCCTCTGGGTGGTCTTAACATAAACACTTACTTGTGGACAGCAATGTCCACAGCAGGAGCAGAGGGGCATGGAAGAATCTGGTCTTTCCTATCCATTCTTATCAGCTCTTCCCTTACATTTGACTTAGGGAAGCTAGCTACAAAATTACGCCATCATACATAACAGGTTACTGTTGCTGTTTTCTATCTTTATATTTATTTTTCCTTTTATACTATTACTCTGAAAACACTGAGATGGGTCCCAAAGATAAAATGTCATGATCTGGCAGTCAAAGAAGAGTAGTCCAAGTCACCAGCCTTCAAATAACGTCATTCCAAATAGCATCTTCCCCTCTCCAGAGGTCTTTCCTACTCATGCTATTAAGTACAGACCTCCATATACATTGATGCCATGGGAATGCTTGATATTCCAGGTCTAACACTAAATATTCTCTGCTAACTGCATAACGTTACAAAACTAGTCAGGTATAACACTGCTTTCCACGATGAGAGCTCAAAACACTATAGGAAGACAACATTTTCTCTTCTGGTGGTAAAATAGAAAGAGTCAAGTACAGAAAGGTGAAATCATTTGAGAAATACTGTGACAGACATTTGGAACAAATGTGTTTAATACATCTACCCTGCTACTGTGTGCATAATATGCCATTATAACCCTTGCAATATTGCCATTAGCATTTTACCAGCCCAATCAATTTTTTCTGAAGACAGTCTGCAGCAGCTGACAGAAAAGCCATCATTCTACTTAAAAAGAAAAGGCACATTTATGCTGAGTTTATTTATCTATTCACTAGTTTGCAAACATTTAGAGCTGCTAAAAACTTGCCTTCACTAAAAATATTCAACAGAAAGTTAAGAGAGTGAAGACAAAGAAGGGCAGACGTACTCTTCTGATGAATCATTTGCTTTGGTATTGATTTTGACAAGGTAATTTTCCTTCATGACAGCTTCCCATGCCAGAATTTCATTGTCCTCATTTTTTGAGCCTGGAAAAGGTATGTGAAGAAAAACAACAAGACTAGATTCAGTTAATTTGTCTTTCCAATGCTAAGATGCAAAAAGGCTGGGTTAGTGCTTGCATTCAGAGGCTAATAATTCCCTTCTCCACATCCAGAGCATTCGCAGCCCCACTTCCCACCTGTGACACAGCTCTGATAAACACGACATTAATGCATTTTCCTGTATGCTCCTGGCAATCAGAGTTGGTTAAAAGCAGAAAATATGAACAAAAACCCCAAAAAGCTCCAGAAGTCTTTCTGGAATTTTTTGAGTCTTTGTTAATGAGGGTGCTTTGTGAAATGGCAGCTGCTTCAACAGGCATAGGACATTCCAGAAAGTTCCTATCTGGGTTTAAGCTTTCCATTTGTTTCTACATTATCCCATATTGGATCATTAAGAGTAACACGTGTTAAGCACCATGTTGTATGATTTATCATTGAACTAAAACATTTCAAAATGATGAAGCATTGCCTTCTCTAAAAAGCATCTCCTGTTGATGCTGTAAATTAGAGACTGACACAGAGCAAACCACTTTGAGGCATCAAAGTCCTCCAGGCTAATACTTCTGCATTTTATTCTGTTCCAACAGGACATCACAAACCACATGGGTTTTGATTAAAAAAAGTTAGCAGAGACAAAAGAAGCCTATAGCTGGCAAATGACTGAAGTCGCGTTGCCTCCACTCAGTGCTCCTCTGACCTCACACAGCGTCAGTTGTTCTCCCAGATACCAACAGTCATTTAAGGACCTGAATCCCAACCATTTCTGTAAGAGTTAAGTGGGGAAGCCAGGATTTTGCAATAGTCAATACATTAGCGTGCATTCTCCATGCAGTTCTCAGTTCCTGCCACCAGCTCAACCACAATGATATGCTGGCTCTAATTAATTCTTCCATTTGCTTTGCGAACTGCAGCATCAACTGTGCATCACTTGGGCAGAAATATCTGCAGTTAAACAACCTCCCCAGCAGAGAAACCAGTGATTTGGACAGCCAAAACGATTTAGTCAGTGCTAAGGAATTTTATACCCCAAAGCAGTCATCTTTCTCCTACGCTAATAACAAATCCAGCCTGTGCTGCAGGGCAACAGTCAGGTTGCTGATGGATGGGAATAATTCTGTCAATTAACTTAACTTATCCTCTCTCATCTGCTTCTGAATGGCACTTAAAAAAGAGAGAAAACACTCCATTTGTTGAGGGAAAAAAGCTTATTAAAACAATTCGTATCTGTGCTCTCTGACAGAGTAAATAAGGGGGAAATAGCTAGAGAATTGGCTCAGCCACTCCTGCATGTTGAGGCAGGTTGCCCATTTGGCCATGCCCAGAGGGCCAGGAGACTCTGCATTCTCTTTCAGTCACTCAGCAGCAGGCAGAAGAGCCTCTAAAGATGATTGTGCTCTACTAGGCTACCCTAGCAGCTACTAGTTGTATTAGCCGGGAGATTGTACAGAAGGACAAAAAGAAATGCAATGCCAGAAGACAGAGTGGTAAGCAGAGACTAAGACCACCCCTTGTACAATTTACCTAAACATTCAGAGCATGCAAGATCAGGGATCTCTGCCACTTGGGAGCAGTGCAGGAGGGATGCTTTATCAGATGCTAATGACAAAGGGGATGGTTTACATTTTTCACGCAGACCATGAAGATGACTTTCAGCTGCTGCAGGCTCTGGATGAATTTGTTCAGTGCTCTAACACAAAAAAAAAATCTTTCAAAGCTAGGAAAAAGCATAGGCAGCCCTAAACTGATAGGATTAATTTGAAGACTTAATTGGTTTACATACATGAGGTAATTCTGCCTCGAAACGGCTTGGTCAAGAAAGCACTGGATAACTCTGCACAGTACTCAAGCGGAGCAGGTCTCATGGTAGAACACAACAGCTCTCTAACCAGACCAAAACCAAAGCTATTGGAGGATGGGGATCACAACAATGCTCAATTGGAGTTTTAGCATAAGGAGTTAGCAATATAATTCCCCATATCCCAGAGAGCGTGCACCTTGAGTACTGAAGGAAGATTATGGCTGAGAAGCAGCCAGGGGCTTTGATTTGACTCTTATCGAAGAGATTTCCAGAAACACAGTGGTTTTGTATTTGATGGAGAACATGAATGAGCTGCTCCTCATTTCCAGTACAAGTATCTCCTCCAAGGTCTACATTGCCCTTGAAAATTTTCCAAAACACTAACTGCCTGGTTTAAGCACAGAATGCCATGGAAAAGTTGCAATGCACCTGCCACAGAGCTGACTTCTAGGTGGTAAGGAATAATCCTACTCACAACAAATAGATGGCTCTTTACTTTCTTTCTTACAGCAGCATTTGAAACATTTCCTCATGACCATGAATATGTAGGCAAAGATGACAAAAGGGAAGGGAATAGTCAAGCGACTGCAGTATTCTTGGACCAAGAAGTAACGCTGGAACTTCCACACTTGGTCATTGTTCTCTTGTACTGATCCAACAGTGTAACTAACAGGCAAAGAAAGAGAAAACACATACAGCATTAGTTATTCACCAAAGAACTCCATCTCAGAGCCAAGTAACACAGCATTTCTCTTTATTATACCACAGCATGTTTTTGTAAAGTCATCCTGGAGCTGGTAGTTTTTACTGAGTAGGAGGTTAGTGAGTTTGTTCTCCTTTTTAGAGAGAAATTTGAAAATGGGAGTAACAAAGACAGTAGGGAAAAAACCCTGAAGTTACAAATAAACTGGAAAGAATAGAAACAGGGAGAAAATACTCCATATACTTTCACTGCCTTAGCTCTAGGCAATTTTCTTCCAGCCTAGACACATGAGAACAGGATGCTGCTTTGCAAGATACTGTGTCTCATTAATTCATCAGCTAACTTCTTTCTAAGCAAAAAAAAAAAACAAACCCTAAAAATAGAACATTTACAAAAAATGAAAAGCTCCTGAGATTTTTAGCAGAGGCATTAAGAATGTTCCAGGCATGGAGCAAACCTACTGTACTAAGCACTGTACGAACCCAGCAAAGTAACAACCAGAAGAGCAAACAGCTCACAGACTGCCTGACCTTTCATTGCTGACATTAAATGGCAGATGGATGTTTCCAAAATGTCTGTGTTGAGATCCTAAAGGACCCTTATATGAGGTAAGCTAAAACCTTCAGCTAGTGGAAATTATCTGTTGTTTTAGAAGATAAACACAATCCTGAATTTCAGAAGTATCTAAAATGTAATGTTCATCCTTTTCAGCGAATGCATACTGGATTCAAAGAAAAAGTTGGATTCTCTGTTGTTAAAATTAATATATAATTGTAATTAAAACATATAAAGATACTGATTGTACTGGTGTCTAATAGATATCAACATTATTAAAGATTGACAAATACTATGTACACACTGGTCTTAGGAATAGCCGTCACAGATTCACACATTTCTAACTGTATCAAGAAAAAAACATCTGGGACTGCTGTTGGCCCACAGGGCTTCCTGAGGCTCAGTACAATGCAGCACTCCTGCTTGATCAAATCATTCAGTCTATTGTTAAAATGAACTATGCAAAGCTCTGAGAGTGTCATTAGAGAATTCACACTGGGTCCTTCCACAAAATAAACTGAACTGGCAAAAACTAGGTTTTTACCGGCATAACTGTATAAACCAGAACTTTTACCATTAGGTGCTGTTAAAATAAGTGTTGTAACGAATATCAAAGACTTCTAGGGTAGAGCTGGCTTACTGCTGTACTTTCCTTTATTAATGTGAATTGCTTTCACCCTTTCTAGGGAGTATAAGCATTGTCTTTTGTCCTCAGGTCCTGTGCAGGTTAGGAAAACACATGTACAATAAATAGACATGCTGCACCAGTCCTAGCTGCCTTGCCAAAAGTCACATTTCTGACTGTCTTTGGAGCCCAGGTCAGCAGGGGAAGAAAGGTTAAGAGCGGAGGGGAGTGCAGATCCCACAGCTAAGGGGTTCTCAACTCATCACACTAATACATCTTATCTCAGGCCAGGAAAAATTGGCACCGGCATTCAGAAGGGAGATCTTCTTGAGGCAAACCAAGATCCTTAGCAGTTCCTATAAATGCTCTTTTTGCCAAAGCAAATTCCTGCCAAGTCTGTCACTGCCAAAGTACCATCAAAACAAGCAAAAATAAACATAGCGGACCTCAAGAACGATGCCCAGGGGTTCTAAGTATTTTTGTTATGCTGTGAGGGAGTGTAAAGCAGAAAAGAAGCAGGGCTGTGAAGGAGAACAGAGCCACAGCACCAATCCAACTGTATTCACAAGTCCGAAGTGAGACAGGAGGGCAACACACTCCTGAAGTCTGATATGAAGGACTTCCCATTATTAACTCAAGTCTGTGTCAGAGCTTGCAGTGTAAACAACAAAGATTTCTGGAAGAAGCTGAGGAAACTTTTCCCTGCTCTTGCTGGTCCCAATGCAGTCAAAATATATTTGATAATGTGCACAACAGCCACCATTTTTTTTTTGGCAATTCAGTGCTGGCTATGTGATAAGGTCAGCAGATACCAGCACCACATTTCAGGTGTCTGATCCATCTGCATGGTGTAACACTTCACAAGATGCCAGAATAGGCCTCCTGACTGGTAGACCCACAGACAGATAAATTACCATATAAAAACAGAGATGATGGCATTTTTCAAGACAAAGTCCTTTTGTATGTCCCAAAGAGATGCAGCCCATCGCCTGTGGTATAAGTCAGAACAATAAATAGCAGGTCCACCAGAGCAGTAATACACCCATCATCACCACACAGCAGTTCTGGTTAATAAAACCATAGTGTCATAAAAAGATTGTGATAACAATTCATTTATTCAGCCTAGCAAGGTCAGTTGTGCAGCAGCTTATACTTGGTAAAGCACTGATCCAGCTATCACCCCCTGTGTGAACCACAGGGGTTTATACTAAGCCCACTGTGCAAAGGACACCTAGAGAAGTAGTAAAAGGACAGGCAGCAATCCATCCCCAGGACATTGTACCCATTTTGCTGTGAGAAATGCTGAGTAACCTTGCCTTTGTTCATCTTCCCACACCACATCCTTAACTTGAGAGGTCTGTTTCAACCTGGGAACCCTGTCCAGACTACTCCCAGCAATTCCTCTGCAAAAGACACAGGCAGAGTCCAAGGCCTGGCTTCATGCCATTTTCCAGGACTTTATTCCCTTTCTCAGAGGGATATTGATACAGGGATCACAAGCAAGTGATCGATCCTTTATTACGTACCCAAACATGGCCACGAGCAGGTTCACAAGAAGGATGTTAGTTGAAAGCATGTAAATGCAGACAAGGGGAATGGTAATCCACTCTGGGAAGCGGGGTTGGTTGTTGGCATCCAGCTCCACGCACAAGGGCTTGGACTCATTCCCAGAAAAGGTGCAGCGGTCAAAGTTGTAGGTGGTACCTCAGAGGGTGAGAGAGGAGAGCAAACAGTGAGCCCTGTCCCCCAGCCCCAGGTACTGCCACTGAGCACAATACGTGTGGCCTCCTCCTTCCCCGTCTCCCCATCAGACATAAAATCTTGCCTTGCTGCTTGGAGGAAAGGGGTCAACACAGGACTGGACAACCACTGAAAGGACAGAGAGAGGTTCCCACAGAAAATAGGTACCATCAACATCGTCAGGGTACTGGCCAAACATAGCCAGGTATGGCTCATAGATGACAGATCGAAATATCCACTCCCAGCGGTGCTCATTCTTCCTCAGGATACCTTGCCTGGCCACACCAAAGGCCACCATCCACACAGCAAAGAGGAAGAGGAAGAAGAAGACATCTATCATCTGAAAAAGGACAACAAGCAAACGCATCAGTGCCCCACTGCACGCCTGTCGCAAGCCACACATGCCTTTTTTCTCCCTGATTTGATATCTGGGTGGAGAACAAATATTAGAAAAGCCTACACAGTTAGCACCACTTCAATGCATATTTTCAGATCACTGCTCCATAAATTTACAGTCACCAGCACACACACATGCAAATAATTGACCATTCCCACTCAGGGAACTTCAAAAATGTTTACACAAGCAGAAAACCAAGGGACATTTCAGAATACAGGATATCCCCCTGGCATCAGACAGGGTCCACCCACAAAAGCCAGATTCACATATAAAGACTATTTATGCAACAACTGTAGCTGCAGACCCTGCAGCCCAGTATCAGGTGAAAGCAGCCACAATTCCAAAAATGCCACCCTGGATGGCTTCAAACCAGCATTTATAGTCCAGATACTCTGGTTAACAGTTTCATGAATTTCTGGCTCTTACCAATATACAGATAACTGAAGACTGGCAGTATCCCAGCTGAGCTTTCCCATTTGTTGCAGATCCGCCTCCACCAAGATCTGCCCTTCCACTAGCCCCAAGCATCTTTACTATTAAACTTAATCAAAAACTCATCCCTTTTGAAGAAGGCTAAACAAGAGAAAGATGTACAGGAAACAATCCTCTGTTGTTGCTTCCATATCATAAGGCACTCTAGGTCCAGGTGATCTCTAGACTTCAGCTTTGTAGCAGTGGTACAAGGCAAAATAAATACTTTCTGGGTAAGCTGCAGGCCACGCTATTACTTTTATTGTCACCATACAGCTGTTTTTTAAATCCCATATATGCCAATCCTTTGCTATGGCACAAGGCAACCCAACCACTGCAGAAATGCAGAAAGACAGGGAAAACCTCTCCTAAGGACATCTAGCAATACTCACTTCACGTGCCTTTGAGTGCCATTCCACAAATGCTCCCCATGTTGAGTGCACTTCAGATCTCTTTTCTTTGGAGTTTATGTGCGTGTGTGCAGAGGTATCACTGGGAGGAAGATTCAAGCAGTCATACTCCAGCTCTCCAATGCTCCTCATTCCCATACCTACAGCAAGCCATATCTGTATTACATGGAACCCCGCTCTCTTCCTGTTACCTTTCCCAGTCTGCTAGCAAACATTGCCTCCAGCTACAAAGGGCAGAATCAGCCAGGCCACTCCATGAGAGGCTCCTCACCACATGCTTCTCCAATTACTTGTGTGATGGATGCAGTGGAAGACAGAAATCCTCCTCCTATACCATTTATCATCATTGTCACGTTTGGGGAATGCTCATGTGAGCAACAAGAGTGATGGAATATACCACTGAAAAACAGGAAACAAATTTCCTCCCTGTGCAGCGGGAGGGAAAGAGGCCCTGCTCTTAATTAGGTCCTATTTAAATCTTAATTAATCCTGTTTAGCAGATTTAAGAGAAGGAGAGAACAGTGGTGATCTTCACTCTTGAGGAAAAACAAGGCATCACATAATTTATTTAGACTCTCTTGAATATCTGCCAGAATCTTACCATCCTCTGCAGCATAATAATTTTGGGTCCTAGATTCCTGCTAACTGTGAAAATATGGATCAGCCTCAGAGTAAAAACTATGTAGTCCAAACAGAAAATGACTCTCCCAGAATACCAAGAGCTTTCATCAGATGAGTGAAGCCTGATGGAGACAGTAAAAGAAAATGAAGAGAAGTGTTGGGTGAAGCATGCAGAAGTCAGGTAAAAATACAATGAAACACTGAAATGCAGAGTGGCAAGTGAGTAACTGGAAAACAGAGCACAGCTATCCTGGGCCCCATGCCCTCTCCCACCCACTCCCATCTGATGACAGGTGATAGAACTGGTTAATGCACACCTTGTTTACACCCTTCCTATCTTAGCTACATCATCGCTGTGTCTCCTCTTCCTCTCTAAAACTGTTAAGAGCAAGGAAATTTTGTACCTTTAGCTATTCCCACAGCCCTCCAAAAACATCAGTGCAATGACCGCTCTGCTGCACTGAGGCAACAAGAACTAAGTTACAGTTGACTGAACAATTACACTGTAAAATGTGTTTCCATCATTTCTTTGTCATGGTTGTTAACTCACCCATTCCTGTAAAACAGCTTATGTGAGCTAATGACATTCTGTTAGACTATTGTAGGTACAATTACGGCCCCCTTAAATACAACACACTAAACCTCAAAGAGTCCAGATTACCATACTAAATAGTCAAAAACAGGAGCCAGGGAAAATCCCAAAGAACTTCTGACTCTCTGAGATATTGGCCATCTTACCCTGCAACTTTGTCTGATATGCTCTATACAGCCAGTCTTGAAGGCATTGTCATGAAACCTAAGCCCATTTCAAACACCATCTTCTAAACATGCTCGTACTAACCTAAGCATTAAGAAGGGCTGCCCTGCTGGCCCAAAAAGATCTGAGTTTGGGAAAGCCACCTTTGATTTCAGGGATAGACTCAACTTCCATTAAACAAAAAAGAGAAAATATTGCATGCAGATGTTCCCCCAATCACTTTATTTTATTTCTTTATTTGCTTTTAAAGATTTAGTGGAAGTATTGGGGCCTTCATAAAGAACAGGGAGTTTCATGAACACGTCATTTCCCAAAATCTCATTACACATTGTAGTAAAAACCCAGAAAGGAAGCAAAGCCATAACATGGCCACAAGAAAAGATACTACTCACCTGAACACAATCCCTGCTATGAAGTAGAAGATTGCTAGTGTATCCATAACATTCCACAGATCTGAGAAATACTTACTGCCATTCATGTACCACTGGAAAAGAAAAAGAGCAGAACGTAACCACCACACATGCTTTTGATCAAAGATGCAGATTTAATCTATTATTTTAATTACCTGGCTCTCTATTTCCGCATTGTAAATCTAGCGAGAATCTCTGCCCATTCCCAGACTGACTGGTCCTGCACCCTGGATCCAGGGTTTGCGCAAGAACCAACTTATGGATACAAGTCAGAGGTGACTCATTAGGAAAAGTAACTTAACGAGGAGAAACCTCCACCAGGCCTGAAGAAATAGACCAAGACCCTGATCATGATTCTTTTTAATTTTCATTGAAATAACCAAAGCTTAGTAGAGTAGTGATCAGTGAATCTCTCTATAACTGTCATATCCAAGGAAGGCAGTTCTGCTCTCAGTACTTATATGGGAAACAGAGTACTTATATAGGAAACAGAATTTTCTTCTAAACACAGAAGGATCTATGAGTAGAGAGCCCCACTTTGCTATTCCAGTTGCACAATTATTGCATTTTCTTCACATAATAGGATGCGTCACATGACGGACAGGTATGGCAGCTACCAAGGTGTCAGGCTCAAGATATTACCAGACACTATTTCAGCATCCTGGGACACACACACACCTTTCTTACTACTTCAGGTACCAAAGATTGAGCACTGAGTGGGGACAGCATGTTTTGACACCCATGACATTGGGTTGTTTCTGTCTAGTAACTCCCTAAATCAAACATAAGTTGTCTTGCTATACATGACAGTGAATTGGTGTTTCATATGAACAACTAGATGCATAGAGTCCAAAATGTCTTTCACAAAGCAATAAGCATATCACTGCACTACAGCTGTATTAAATGCAGCAGGTTTAAGCCTGATGCCTCTTCTATTAAGGGCACAATTGTGGATGGAGGAAAGGAAACAGGTTTTGGCCTAAAGCAGAAAGGGAGAAAACAGAGGCAGATGCATGCAAACAAGTGAGAACAACAGATATTGCAGTGCAGTTCAGTCCTTCAAATATCAAGTAGTTTCCCCGGCAAAGAGTTAACGTGCATGGAGGTTCTGTCCAGATTCCTTCTCTCAGAAGAGGGGGTTTTGCTGCACACCCCATGCGTCTACCCACTCACCTGGCTGGAGGCTACATCCACGTGGCTAAGAAGATAGCAGGAAAAAGGCATCTCCGATTTCACTATTGCCATGACGGCTCTAAATGGGATATCAGAAGGTAGCTCCGGCTAGTTAAAAATCTCTAGGACCATCAGAAGTGAAAACAGGCCTGAGCCAGCAGCTTATGGTTCAGATACAGTCCAGTTCTCCTGAACGGTGAAACAATCTGCTTTAAATTTGGAACAATTTCTACTAGCTGTCGTCTCCACAGACACACCACTCTCTAATCAGAGGGCTGATTTCTCCCCAAAACTAGTTATCTGACTGCAGCAGCTACAGTGGGACCCCAGGCAACGTTACTCTTACTTTTCCTTTGATGTGAAAACAAAATCTGAGACATCCCTCTTTTTTTTAAATATTAAGGACACGGATACTATTTTGACTGCAGAGTTAGACCAATGCATGCCCAGTCTATCTTGGAGGAAGCCAGGGAGAAAGTTTCCTGAGAAGCTTAGAGGACTGGGACACTGCTCTGCGTTCTGCTCCTTGGCAAAACAGGTTTGAAGCCAGGACACTGGCTTAAGATAACTTTAAATCTTTACTAAAGTCTCTGTTTTAGCTGCCTCCACTCCCACAATCAAACTGGTACAGTCTGGCCACCAGCTATTAATGGGATTACTGGGATCTGATGCAGTTCTACCTGCTCAGGGTAGTGAGAAATAGTGACATTGGTAGGAAAAAAAGGTTTCTATCCCTACGGCTTTCCCCAGGACTTTTGCTGGGTACACACAGGAAGTGCAAGGACAGGTCCAGAGACACCAGAACCTAAATCAGCAGAAACAAACACTCCATTAGTGTTTTCATTGCAACACAGTCTTTTACTTTTCCCCCATTTTCCTTAGCAAGTAAAGTTGCCTTAAAGAGGGTACCACCTTGAATATGAGAAAGGAAAAAGACCACACAGCAAGTTAAGCACAGTAACATCAATGCTCAGCCATGTCGTTTGAGTTCATGTAAAAATTGTTGTTGTAGGGTGGTCTGATCCAGCAGATCACCCACAAACACTCATGTGAAGACTAACGCCTTACAGAGCAATCAGAAAGCAGCACTGCACTGAAACCACACACCCATTTCTCTTCCGATTTCCCCAGCATCTTCCCACTATTCTGAACACTGACTGGTAGAGACCAGTTTGCCTGAAAATCAACATATTTCATATGTCCCCCTACATATGAAGTGAGAAGAATATCAACTATGCAGCTGGCTATAAAGGCAGTCCCACACACTCTTCCCAAACCACAACAGCACAAGCAATGCAGGCAGTCCAAAGCTGGTCCTTGGGACTACATGAAACTAGCAAAAATTGTGTTTATGATTAAAAGATAAACAGAAATATATAATGACATGTTGCACATTGGTAAAAAAAAAAAAAAAAACAAACAAACACACAAAAACCGAGGGTGGGATGTGGAGAAGAGAGGCAGGAATCACTTGATCTAGAGGTATGTATCCAGATGAATGTGTTAAATCTAACCTCCTATTCTCAACTGCTTTGGCAATCCAAGCCAAGCATTCCTGAGAAATATCTCCACTGGCGTCAGCTTATGCACACAACCTCAAAGTCAATAGACATTCCTGTTGGTGCATGGATACTGCAGCTATTGGGGTATAAGAAGGAATTAAACATTAGGGGGGGGGGGGAATTTTAAAATATCCATTGTACCTTGAGTTGCCTGAACATATCTAGCAAGATGTGCTTCTCCTGTAACTTAGAAGCAGCTTGCACTGCCTTACATTACTAGGAGGGGAAAAACCACAAGGCTTTTAATCTAGCACTACACATTTTTGGTTTGCAAGCGCTGCCTACTTGTCTCACTTCATCACAAAGCAGAATGAAGACCAGCACGTAAAGGATCATCTCCAGGACAGTAGGTTCCTTCTGGAAATCCATAAGCAACACGTAGGCGAAGAGCAACAGGAAAGCGATGTAGAAGATGACATTCCAGGAGAAGACCACAAAGGGGGAGGTGAAGAAAGACACATAATACAAGAAGAGTTTCTTACTCTTCTCCACAGGCTTTTTCCTGAGGAATTAAGAGAGGGAAAAGGTCTCAAAGCATAGCTTTTATGCCTGGAAACATTTGTGCTACATGTCAAAGTGAAAATTAGAAAGGTGCAAAGTCTAGCACAGGACATGAAAGGTAATGCCTTTCTGCATCCACTGTGACTTCAGGCACACAGGTAAGTTGGCACATCTTAACTCCAGATCAGAGTGAGGACAGGATCTGTCAAAAGCTCATTCAGCCATTAAATATCTTTATTTGAGAGTGATTGAACACTGGAACAGGTTCCCAGAGTGGCTGTGGAGCCTCCATCCTTGGAGATACTCAAAATCCAACTGGACGGTCCTGGGCAACCTGCTCTAGTTGACACTGGTTTGAGAGCAGGGGGTTGGACTGGGTGATCTCCAGAGGTCCCTTCCAGCCTGAATTGCCCTATGATTCTATGATTAGTTGACTTGCTATGCTTCTCTTAATAAGGTGGCAGCTGATTACCTGAATGAGATGAAACCACAGCCTATTAAAGGGAAAAAGAACAGACATAGTATAATCTTCCAATTCTTCGTATCTCTTGAAATCTCTCCATACCACTGCTTGGAAAGGAAATTCTGCAGGGAAGAACAACATATCCTCATTTGTTCTAGCAGCAACAAAATAACCTAGGAATGCTATTAGAGAACATTTGATTTAGAGAAAAAAAAACAAAACAACTTTGAGATTTCAATCAAAATAACTGGGATTCCTGTTTCAACAATACAGAAAGCTTCTGCATCAGTAACAGTGTGTTGGTTCCTTAGTCCAGCCATCCTCCACTCTACATGACAAGGAGTTCAAAGTGAGGCTGAGCAGGACTTGACCTGATTTATAAGGCACTTTACGCTGGGCAGTACATCCACACTGTGCATACATAGGAGTTGTGCCAAGGGAGAAGTCACTTCAGGCAGTCTTTATCATCTAGCTCATTATGATTTACAGCTCTAAATCAAGTCTTCCCCTCCTGACTTAGCATTTGTGGGCAAATCAGCCACCTCCTATTTCAAGAAGAGGAGCCACACACCCTGTCCCCACCAGCCACAGTCAACGCTCTCTGGGATGCATTTCACAGCACTGCAGATGCTGGTTCTGTGAGCATGCTGCAGGACATGACTATGCTGCCACCATGCAAAGCTCAGTGTTCACAGGGCTGGGAAACCTGGCCTGCAGACTCTCACTTCCACAAGGACAGTGTCTCAGCATTGGCCTTTCACAGACTGTTCACATGGATGTAGCATTTTCACAGCAAGAATATTCACTTTTCTTTAAGCTACCCAGATCACAAGAGTTACAGTAATCTGTGCACCTTCTTTTCACTGACATTACCTGCACCCCTGGCTGTGCAATGAACTGCTGATCTTTAGCTTCCACTGCTAGTTCCAGACAATTGCTCCCTCCCCAGGCTTCACAGGAATAGGTCAGCAGCTGCTCAGCTAGATCTTCATCATTGCTGTAGCACTCAGTGAACAGCTCTGGAGGAAAGAGGCAGTCCCACACTGAGCTCCAACTTCAGACTCATTTTCCCACCAACTTGGATGTATTTGTCTTCAGTGACTTCCAAATTATAACACTTTTAATATTAAAGCATGCAGATACAAGAAGTCTTTCAACATTTGCAGCATGGTAAAACAACGTGTGCAATGCTTTACAACCCCATTTGCATGCAATAAGCTTTCACACAGAATTCATGCCCAGATGGAAAACTGTAATACTAAATCCACTCACACAGAGATAGCATTAAGTTGAGTTCTGCACTAAAAAATTGAGTAAAAACTATGAACTTCTACTCAAATGACTCAATGTATCTGCTTGTTTCGTCTTATTTTCATTCATTTAGCACTGATCTAATGAGTTATAGTCAGTCTCAGTAGTCCTATATCAACAGTAGGGTTGAACAAGGGCAGAATCTGATGCTTTTTCACTGGGAAACACATTGCAAACATAGGTGTTTTAGAAGAGTCAAGAGCACCTTATTCTGCCCATAGATTTTTGCCACTAACAATGCACGTAGAGTGAAAAATTATTTCTCTTTCTAGCTCTGGACATTTCACACTCGAAGGCAGTTCTGTTGGTGTATCTGTGACAGAACACAACTGCCCTCAAGAACAATCCAGCCGCTTAAAAAACACCAGCCTTCACTAGATTCACTTCTCTACAACAGTGCATATTCCCAGGCATTTCACAAACAGCTGTGTCACCATGACTGTGAGGATGCACAAATAAAGTGATACTTTCGGCTGGTATTACTACATACACTGCAATATGCAGATAGATCTTGATAGACAGACTCCAATGAGACCTGTTCACTTCTAAATGTCTTGCCAAATAATCAGGCCTGAGGGATGCAGATACCTTTAAGAAAGTTTATTTAAGCAGTTTTCGCCTTGTGAAATAGGAGATACTTTCTAGTAACAAGCAAGATATTTTCAGCATGGCCTTGTGCCACTCCTTAGTGGATAGTGAAATAGCTGTGTAGTCAGTCTGATATACACACATATAATAATAAAGCTAGAAGTTGAACAGGTCAATCTAGTCTCCATGAGCCCCAGAAAAGGAACAAACATGGTTTGCTTTTAGGAGGAATAAAACAATATCCATCTGTGGAGACTTTCAAGATTTGTCTAAATGAAGCCATGACTGAACAGATTTAGTCCTGGTGGTAACACCACCTCAATAAGAAGATTGGAGTAGAGGCCTCCAGAAGCCCTTTCCAGCAACATTTCTATGATTTCCCAATTCAACCTCCAGGGCTATTGCACTTTAGCTGTCATCTAATCTGACTTCTGGTGATGACAGCAGATTGCTGGGTATTGATGCAGTTACAGATCACTGTTTTCTGCACCAGGCAAGAGAACAAGGCTATAACCTGCAATAAAGCCCCAGAGGCAACACTGTAATGTATTTCCTTCCAAGTTGAGGAACCAAGGTCCTGCTCCACAGGGTGCACCACAGGTAAGCTTGAATCTGTAAGTTGTGGGTGCTACAAATTAATCCCTGCCCTGCTATCTGCCAGTTGTGCTGGCTTTCATTTGCACGTTTCTCTGAATAATTTGCAGGATAACTAGACACTGAGGAAACACCAGCGTTATTGCTCAGGAAATGGAAGTCTTAAACAAAAAATCATTCCTCTGCTCTCCTGTCACCCATGACCCTCATTAAATAAGAAACTATCGGTCACTTCAGCCCACGAGACGCGGGGCTCAATCCTGAATTATTGACAGTCCTTGCAATAGGAGAAACTGAAGGTCATACAAAGGAAGAAAAATAACTGAGCTAGATCTGCATTCTCAATGAGTGGCAGTATTGCTTGTCATCTTAGAATAAGGAAGCTATATGATTTTGCACTTCAGAATTTAGGAATTCAATCCACTTTTTACCTGCAATTTATTCTCATGCCCCAAAAGTACTCCTGCAAATTTGAAGGGTGGATTTTCTCAACCTGAATATTACCAGCACTCATGCAGAAACCTTCCCTTATTCTATATTCTCCTTCCTTTTTCTGGGCACCCTTCTTCTTCAGCCTTGCCATCAGAGCCAGGTAGCTTTTCTTCCCAATGAAAGGAATTCTCTGCCCAAAAAAACCTCACAACACCCACTTTTGGAGGCAAGCTGTTCAGACAGGACACACAATTTCTACTGGGAACAGATGGTGTGGAAGAGATTTCCAAGTCGTAAAAACACATTTTGACATTAAAGGGAAGAATTTGATGTTGGATATCTAGTTTTCTAAATAAAGTTTTCTTTCTACTTCCTTTTGAGATGTCATTTCTCTTCTTTAAAATTCAGGCTGGATTTCTGGGCAGCATTTCAGGCAAACAGAATGAATTATCTTGCCTTGCATTTTGCTAAACAAACCCAGCAGGGTTATCAGTTTTGCTTTGCACAAAATAAAAACATCGCTATGCAATCATTGGTACACACCAGACCTGGAGATCATTAAAACAAATAATGTTCCAAGAACAGAAATGATTTCCAGATCTCTGACCCTTTCTATTAAATTTCTAAAGGACTTAAAGAAGATACTTACCTACTGCTCTTGTCTCATACTCATTAGCGAGTTCCTCAGACTCACCAGCAGCATTTATATCATTCTTCACCTTTGCCATGCTTTTCAGGAGCTTACTGGCCCCCAAGGCTGCCAAAGTGCAACCTCTGGTCTATGGAGAGAGAGTTAAGTCATGCAAAGCCCTCTGCAAAGGGAATGTGGTATATGCTTTAAAAATTATTCCCCTTTTTTTGCAGCTGCTCAGTTCCCAGTCAAGACTGGCAAATGAAGATCCAGTTCCACAAAACAAATGGTAACCATCAGTGTACTGGTTTGATAACAACTTTGTGACCAGTCTGAAAAGGTCTTGTGTTTAATAGTTATATATCAGCTTTGCATCTCTGGCTGAAGATTCACAAAAGAGGGTCTGCTCTGTCACAAGCTACACTACCATTTGCACTGTCCACCAGTCTGGACCAGTTGGGTGTACCCAGAACTGCCTAGACTACGTTAGTCCGTTCCATTCAAAACAGCTACACACGCAGGGAAGCAGCACTCTGTTTGAGACATGAAGACCAACATGAGCAGGAGCATCCATTAGCTTTGCTTGCATTAGCCTCACATTTACAGCCTGCAAATTATGTATTTGATACAATCATCACTAAATGTACTGTCTAATCAAAATTAGAATTGGGTTTCAATCAAATACCTGGGATCAGAACACATCCATATTGTGGAATGGGTGGGAACTCAGCATCCAAGCTTGAACATTGATGAGAACATACAACTACAGGTAAATGATAGCTTGGACTGCTGACTCACACATGACGTTAGGAAAGTACAAAATCCACACCCAAACACAAAATGGGTAATATTAAACCTACTTACAGAGTCATCTAGCAATTATCTCTTGTGGTTTTGTGTTTGAAGATGGATCCAGAGCCTTTAAAGGCCTACCAACCAAAGACAAGGAACATCACTGTACTGTTTGCAAGGAAGAATAATGGAGAATTCAACTTACTTGCTCCCAAATGACTTTAGACAACTCTTTCTTGTTCTGAAGAACTGACCAAATAAACAGAGCTTGCAGTGGGTGCCTTGTGATAGGACATTCATCCTGAAAGAAAGAAAGAGCAACAACTCCTCAGACCTAAGCTCACCAAACTGTTTTCAACTGGAACAAATCCTAGCCTCCCACTCTCCTGTTTTCATATTTTCTTCCTTTTACAGCCAGCCTACCAATCCTCTCTCTTGGCTATCTGGCACTTGTTACACACTAATGTAAGTTAGGTTACTGTCCTGGTTTCAGCTGGGATAGTGTTAATTTTCGTCTTGGTAGCCGGTATGGGGTTGGGTTTAGGATGAGAACAATGTCGATGATACACTGATGCTTTGGTTCTTGCTAAGTAGTGCTTAGTGTTGCTAAATAGGTGCTAAGTGGTGCTCACACTGGTCAAGGATTTTTCAGCTTCCCCTGCTCTGCCGGGTACACAAGAAGCTGGGAGGGGGCACAGCCAGGGGGGCTGACCCAAACTGGCCCAAGGGCTATTCCATACCATATGATGTCATGCTCAGTATATAAGCTGGGGGAAGAAAAAGAAAGGGGGGGGGGACATTGGGCATGATGGCGTTTGTCTTCCCAAGTAACCCTTACGCGTGATGGAGCCCTGCTTTCCTGAGGATGGCTGAACACCTGCCTGCCGATGGGAAGTAGTGAATGAATTCCTTGTTTTGATTTGTTTGCGTGCATGGTTTTTACTTTGCTTATTTAACTGTTCTAATTTATTTTACTTCAATTATTAAACTGTTCTTATCTCAACCCACGAGCTTTCTCCCTTTTACCCTTCTGATTCTCTCCCCCATCCCACTGGTGGGGAGTGAGCGAGCGGCTGCGTGGTGCTTAGTTGCTGGCTGGGGTTAAACCACGACAGTTACATTTTATATTTATATTAAAGCCTTATGTTTTCCTGTTTGATGTGGAAGAATCAGCCTCCCTGTTTTTCCTAAAATGGGCATTAAAGGACATTTGGGTCAAAGTCACTTTCTGCTTTAACCCATGCAGTTCAGATAGTCTCATTCACACCTCTGTGTTTAGACAACGTCCTCTAAAAGGAATACTAACTTTATATCAATATGCCTTTTGTGTTTGAGCAAGTCCCTGAACTTCACAAAAACTTAAACAGAGAGGAATTTCTATACCACCATCTTCTTTGCGTTAGAGTAATTAGCACCTGGGGATGGCAAAGCCATCACAAAATGACTCCTGAGCAACAGAACTTTTAAGAACAACAAGCTTTGGTGGAAACTCTCAAAGCTAACCAGCATTTTCAAACCAAGCTTCCCCCGAATGTCACATGTGTTGCATTGCATCTCTGAAGCCAACAAATGATTTCAAAAGTTTCCTACCTGACACCCGAGCTCCAGTTTTGAAACTCAGATCTGGATCTGATGTTTGGACCTGCTGTGCTGTAACTAAGAAGTCTAGTTCTACCTGACAATGAAATAAAGTGCAGAAGGTGCTTGACACCCTTGCAACAAGCAAGGTTTAAGATACAAGAGTCTGTACCAAAATGTAAGAGTCCAAATTCCTCATGCCCAGCTGGCATCTCTGTACCAGACTCTGAGTTTATATTGATATAAATTACAAGCATAACTAGAGCATTGATTGCTCTAATAGAAAATACTTTAACTCAACACCCAAACTCACTCACCCGTTTTTCTTGTAGCTGAATGACCCTTACATGCATTTGTAAAATGGGGCAGTATGTTAAATGTAAAACAAGGCTGAGACTGTTAAAGCAAATCCTGCTATACCAGAAACAAAACATAATTTTTGTTTTTTCCTTCCAGGGGACACACAGTGAAATCAAACTGTTCATCACTTACTGAAAGATGTATCTCCATCTCATCCTTGCTATTTTTGTCATCTCTTTTGAGACCTCGTCGGAAGTCTTCAACCATCTTCCATGCAAATGTGAGGAGTGCATCGTTATAGGAGTTCTTTGCGATCTGCAGGTTCTTGAAAACCAGGCTGCTGAAGTTGTTCGTGTACAACTCTCTAAGGACCTCTGTGGTAAGGAACTTTCTCAGATTCAAGCCATTTTCCAGGAAAAGACGGACAAATTTGGGCCTGTCTTTCACTAGGGCCGTGAACATGACATCCTGTAGGTCAGCAGACTAGGAAGAAATGGAAAAGCAAATATTAGGGAGCACGCGAGCCATCTAAAGCTTACCTAAGGGCCTGACACATGTGGCGAATTGCCACATTTTCTTTCATGCTGTCACAGTTTCATTAGAATCAGTTTTTTCTGTATGCAATTGCCTTTGTTTGATGGCCTAGAGTAATTCTGACATAGGCAGCTAAACTTTGCAATCAGTGATGTCGGTGCAAGGAGGAATAGACACTCTTACTTATCATCACAGAGGCTGGGGTGCTGAGATAGTGGCTGCTGTTACAATGTCTCTGTTCCCACTGCTCCCCTGTCCCATGTCACTGCACTCAGACAGAAGTGGTCTGTACCTCCCAGTTTCGGTCATTGGTGAAGATCTCATCACTGGCCAGGTCCAACTGGTTCCACTCCAGCAGCAGCTTCAGCTGCCCATTCCAGTTATCTCTGTCATGTTCATTGGTGCTGAAAGCTGCAGAGGAGGAACAATCCTCTAGGTAAAAGACCAGAGACAGAAGGGCTTCTTGGCGTACTTATTTGTCTCTGTTTTCACACTCTACCTGACAAGACCCCTATATCAAGTGTCTTTCCCCAGACTCATGTCCATCTTTCTGATTGGTTTTTATAGAGGATGCTGGAGGCTTAGAGATAGATTTATGGTCCAACATAGGCCACAAACGAGCTGCTAGGAGCACCTCATCAACCAAAATCAGCACATTTCCTTCAAACTTCTCAGTGTCCTGCATCCTCTACACAGGAGAAATTCTGCAGGATTCCCAATGGGGCCCTACAGAAGAAGTGTCATGAGAAGCTGTAATGTTCATAGGCTTTCTCCATGCACAGACAGGCAAATGAGGTCAGCCCAGCAATCTTCACTGAGTACCAATTCTGCTCTGCTGGAGTAGTAGAGAATCCAGGTCCGAATTACTCATGGTAGCAAGTCACTGGGATTTGAAAGAGTTAGGAAGCAATCCTGCACATTGACTGTTAATTAACTGGATACTTCTCTCCCTGCTGAATGTCTGTCAAACCTCTTCAATCCACATATATACCAAAAGATACTTGATTTTACATTGCAGGATGCCGAGTAATCCACTTCTGCAGTATAACCAGAAAAGATCCTTTGCTTGGCTTTCTGACTCCCTGTTGTGTTGCATACTTGGGTGCTGCTCTCAGAGATGCTATCCTAGCATCCCCAAAGCTCTGCTAAATGCCTTCCCAATTATCTGGACTCACACTAACAGATCCCATAATGCTGTTCTAGCCTGTCCACACCCCTTCAGACGAAAACAAGCTCTACACTGTGGCAGGAGCTTAACTCTAAAGAGATGGCACTGCTCTAAGGAAGACTGTTCTAGAAAATAAATAGCCATCTTTTTCCATCTATTTAAAAACAAACAAACAAACAAGCAAAGAAGAACAGAAAAACAATTACTTGCCTTTGTATAGAGCAAAAGAAATGGCATTGCTCACAATTTCATCTCCAGCTTCTTCTATTTTGATAACTGTCAGTAAATGAGGGTTCTCAAGAACTTCTTTGATCTACAAAAAGGAAAAGCTCCATTTCAAAACAATCTAGACTGTTTAGTAGTTAATCTCCTAGAGCGTCTTTAAAAGAAATTTTCCATCATGTCGTAGCAAAGCTGCTTCTCATCAGTCCTATTTCCACGTACAGTTAAAATTTTATCAAGTCCAGATAGAAGTAATGAGATTTATTTTAAAGTCACTGAAGTACAAGATTAATTATCCTCTGAACATACAGCAAATAACCATGATTCCCCTATGCAGGACATCATAACTAAAAAGATATAATCTCAGTAATTAGAAACAACTTATAAAGAAAAAACAGATTGTGACTGCGCAATTTCAACAAACGTCTAGCAGTTTATTCAAGAACAGTTTCTACCTCCTTGTGCTTTATGAAAACCAGAGATCATTTCTCACATAACCAAACCTTATAAAGTTACTTTCATTCTAGCACATGGAAAACAAATAATCTTAGCCACTGTAGGAGGAGGTACACTCCAAGGCAGCTCAGCAGAAGTCATGAGGAGTGTGGCCAGGTGACCAACCAGGGAAAACTGCCTTCAGGAACTCCATACTCCCCAATGCAGAGCTCCTTCTGGAAACCAGAGGCTCATGGTCTGCTCACAGGGCAGTTCTTCCTCTTCAGGTTTGGACGCCACAGGCCCCAGGCTCAAAATGCAAGTTCAGACGTGGTTTCTGCAGGACTCTGCAAAATGTCATGCCCTATTCTTGCCCTTTTCCTTGTAAGCTTCTTATTACAGAAGCAGAAAATTGTTGAGGTTGGAAGATACCTCTGGAGATCTCGTCCAAGCCCGCTGCTCAAAGCAGGGTCAAGTGGAGCAGGTTGCCCAGTGGAACTTGCAGGTTGTCCCACGAAATCACTCTGCCAAGCTCTGACCAAGAGATTTGACTCAGGCTTTGCCAGAAACAATAGCTGCTTACACTTCAACACCAGAAGCTTTGCTTGGTTTATATTTAAGAACACACACAAAAGTTTGAGTGTCTGAATTCCTCTCTGGGGCCTGCAAACAACTTGCAATGGTACATTCATTTAAAAAGAAAAAAAAAAAAAAGAGTTAAGGGTAGGGGGTGGAAAGCTGAGAGAAGGAGCCTTAAGTGTACATGAAGCAAGGTAACATTTTCCATCCCCCATCATGAACTTCGACTAAGGTTTGAATATGCAATCACTCCCCACTCCCTGCTTCCTGCTGTGAGAGTGGGTAGGAGATAATTAACCAAGAGAGGAAAACAGAATCAGACCCCAGGATAAAGCATTGGGCAGTTAATTGAGAAAGTCAGTTAGCTCAAGTTAATGGATTGTTCAGTGAGTTGAAGTGTTGTTGGAACTAAGACTTCTGAAAAATAACAGAACATTAAGATTTTTCTGGAGCTCCATTTTCTTCTGTTCCTATTAAGGAGAGCACAAGTATATCTAAAACCAGGACCATCTGAAGGTCAGTTTCCTGAGACTGGCCCAAGCAACCCAAGATAGCAGATGCTCTCCTTAGTTCTCCAGTTTCCCCAATCTCCAAAAATCACTCTTGTAATAAACACTTACATATGGGATCACAATGGTGACTACATCCTGAAGGCTCTACTTCCAGTCAAAGAAGCAAAGAAAAGCAAAAGAAGAATTTGCGAGTGTATGTACAGTGCTGTACCTTCAACTGCATCCCACGTACATAGTACTAGTAAGTCAATGCTTTATTTAGCAACAGTGTTCCAATGGAGATGGTGTAGGGATGTTGCCGTGATGAAATATTGACCAAGTAAGCTGCTAGTCCTAATGGCCCTGCTCCTAGTCTGTACAGGAAATCTGTCCTACCTGATGGTGAAGCAGTGATAACCCTTTGTCCCTGAGCAATCCAGCAGGATTTAGCAGTGTGAGGCCCGATTCAGAAAATATCCAATTTCTCCACATTCACAAAGCATGCAATGGAATTGTGACACCAACCAGCACATCATCCAAGAGACACATCCAGCAGGAATTGCAAGCATCCAGGGAGCAGACCATTACAAAGCACCTGGCCTTAGCTCTCCTGTGCCCAGACCTAAACCCAGAAATGTGCTGCCTTTCCAAAATAATGTAATTCCCCATCACTTTTGTTCCAATCCCTATAAAATAGGAGAATGGAATTTTTCTTTTTAAAATCCTGTTAAATGCACACCTCATGGATATGTCAGGGCAAGGAGCCCTGCACATCCTATAGGTATCACCAGATAGCAACATCCTTGATTTGGAACTCACTGGCTGCTCCTGACCTCCTGTTTTCTCTACCCTTCTCCCACTTTCAGCCTCGCTAGCTCCCTGCAGTAGCACACACTTACCCATTTGATCCAGCTTTCAGTCTCCTCTTCCGAGAGCCTTGAAATGGTGCGAGGCAGATATCTGAGCAAGCTCTCCTTGACACATGAAGAAGCAAGAGTGCCTTCTGCCTCCATCAAGCTAGCAATAACATCAGCAATCCGGCCAGAGCCTTCCACCACAACACAGGGAATCTTACTCTTGATGGCCACATTGATGGACTAGGAAGCCAAAGAGGGAGAGGTGAGCACTTGAAGCATCACTGTGTTATTAGACCCTACTATTCAGTAACAAAGCCTAGAGATTGTAGGTTTGACTTAGGCGAGAAAAACAGAAACCCATGGTCCAGAGCAGTATTTTTATTCCTACTCACTTTTATTACTACCTTACCAATGATGACTCTTTAAAATAGCATTCATCTAATGACAGAGGGCTGTGAAGAGCCCCACAGAAACTGAGGAATGGAAATCACCATCTGCCAAATGTTAGAGTTGATTAACAGATCAGGAAAATTGCCAAGTGGATATGGCATTCAGGACACATTGCAGCACTGCCTAGCTACAGTCACTGCTGTTTTATGGCACAGCATTGCTCAAGTAACACCACAGCTGAGTACAAGGGCTCTGGGTTTATTTGCTGGAGATGCAAGCAGCAGTCTTTTACACAGAGATCACTTCTGTAGCATCATGAGAACATCGAACTCCAATGTTACTGAATGTCTCCAAGTAGCTATTTATGTGATTTCTTACACATATGTACACAATGTTGTACATGGCTCATCAGTAAGAAAAAAAAAAAAAGGTGTTGAAATAATGATGGAAGGACCATTAGCCCTCCTGTTGCAAAGACCACAACAGGAGACATTTATTTTATTTGCATCACTACCATTGAGAGCATGGTCACCAGAATATAAGCTGTCTGCCAGCAAATTGTACAACACGAGTCAATGCAAGTTATCATCAACCACTGGAACGACAGAACGTGTATTAGCTCTCTGAAGCGACAGTTTCGTGAGAATAAAAAAATCAACCTGGAGCCATCAAAACTGCGAGGACATTACTCCTGTCAATTGGATAGCAGTTCCGTGACAAAAGCAAGATGTTTTTTCTTGCTGCAAACAGTCTAGGAGGTTCCCGGAGTGTGTGGAAGATAACTTTCTGACACAGCTGGTGAGTGAGCCAAATAGGAAAAGCATCTCACCGGACCTGTTGTTTGTGAACACAGAAGGCCTGGTGGGTGATGCGACAGTTGGAGGCTGTCTTGGGCACAGCCATCATAATATGACAGAGTTTTCAATTCTTGAAGTAAGGAGGGGGATCAGCAGAACTGCTACCTTGGACTTCCAGAGGGCAGACTTTGGCCTCTTTAGGAGCCTGGTTGACCGAGTCCGTTGGGAGGCAGTCCTGAAGGGCAAAGGAGTCCAGGAAGGCTGGACATTCTTCAAGAAGGAAGTCTTAAAGGTGCAGGAGCAGGCCATCCCCATGTGCAGAAAGATGAGCTGGCAGGGGAGAAGACTGGCCTGGCTGAACAGAGAGCTTTGGCTGGAACTCGGAAAAAAAAGGAGAGTTTACAACCTTTGGAAGAAGGGGCAGGCAACTCAGGAGGACTACAGGGATGTTGTGAGGTTATGCAGGGAAAAAATTAGAAGGGCCAAAGCTCAACTAGAACTTAATCTGGCTACTACCATAAAAGACAATAAAAAATGTTTCTATAAATACATTAGCAACAAAAGGAGGACTAAGGAGAATCTCCATCCTTTACTGGATGCAAGAGGAAACAAAGTGACAAAGGATGAGGAAAAGGCTGAGGAACTTAATGCCTTCTTTGCCTCAGACTTTAATAGTAAGACCAGTTGTTCTTCAGGGTACCCAACCCCCTGAGCTGGAAGACAGAGATAGGGAGCAGAATGAAGCCCTCATGATCCAAAGGGAAAAGGTCAGGGACCTGCTACACCACTTAGACACACACAAGTCCATAGAGCCGGATGGGATCCACCCGAGGGTACTGAGGGAGCTGGCAGAAGTGCTCACCAAGCCACTTTCAATCCCGTATCAGCAGCCCTGGTCAACCGGCGAGGTCCCAGATGACTGGAAGTCAGCAAATGTGACATCCACCTATAAGAAGGGCCAGAAGGAGGATCTGGGGAGCTACAGGCCTGTGGGTCTGACCTCGGGCCTGGGGAGCAGATCATCCTGAATGCCATCACGCAGCACCTACGGCACACCCAGGGGATCAGGCCCAGTCCTGCTTGACTAATCTGATCTCCTTCTATGACAAGGTGACCCGCTTAGTGGATGAGGGAAAGGCTGTGGGTGTTGTCTACCTGGACTTTAGTAAACGCTTTGACACCATTTCCCACAGCATTCTCCTGGAGAAACTGGCTGCTCATGGCTTGGATAAGCACACTCTGCACTGGGTTAAAAACTGGCTGGATGGCCGAGCCCAGAGAGTGGTGGTGAATGGAGTCCAATGCAGTTGGTGGCCGGTCGCAAGTGCTGTTCCCCAGGGTTCAGTACTGGGGCCAGTTCTGTTCAATATCTTCATTGATGATCTGGATGAGGGGATTGAGTGCACCCTCAGTAAGTTTGCAGATGACACCAAGTTGGGTGGAAGTGTTGATCTGCTGGAAGGTAGGAAGGCCCTGCAGAGGGATCTGGACAGGCTGGATCGATGGGCCGAGGCCAACTGTATGAGGTTCAGCAAGGCTCAGTGCTGGGTCCTGCACTTGGGTCACAACAACCCCATGCAATGCTACAGGCTGGGGGAACTGCCGGCAGAAAAGGACCTGGGGGTGGTGGTCGACAGCTGCCTGAACATGAGCCAGCAGTGTGCTCAGGTGGCCAAGAGGGCCAATGGCATCCTGGCTTGTATCAGCAATAGTGTGGCCAGCAGGACCAGGGAGATTATAGTGCCCCTGTACTCGGCACTGGTGAGGCCTCACCTCAAGTACTGTGTTCAGTTTTGGGCCCCTCACTACAAGAAGGACATTGAGATGCTGGAGCGTGTCCAAAGAAGGGCAACGGAGCTGGTGAAGGGTCTAGAGCACAAGTCTTATGAGAAGCAGCTGAGGGAACTGGGGTTGTTTAGCCTGGAGAAAAGGAGGCTCAGGGGAAACCTTATTGCTCTCTACAACTCCCTGAAAGGAGGTTGTAGCGAGGTGGGGGTCGGTCTCTTCTCCCAAGTGACAAGTGATAGGACTAGAGGAAATGGCCTCAAGTTGCACCAGCAAAGGTTTAGGTTGGATACTAGGAAAATTTCTTCAGTGGAAGGGTAGTCAGGCATTGGAACAGGCTGCCCAGGGAAGTGGTTGAGTCCCCATCCCTGAAGGTATTTAAAAGACGGGTAGATGTGGTGCGTCGGGACATGGTTTAGTGGTGGACTTGGCAGTGCTAGGTTAACAGTTGGACTTGATGATCTTAAGGGTCTTTTCCAACCTAAATGATTCTATGATTCTATGATCCTTACCAACTAGATCAAAGTGGTTTTCTTAAGAAGGGTCCAGCTAAAGTGCATGTTTTGCATCACATGGCATTTAAAACCAAAGCTTGAAACAGTTTTACTTCTCCTCTGCTAAAGCTGATTCCTGTCATCATGCACAAGTCACGGAAGCTGAGAAAGGAGCCTTGCCTGGGCAACACTGCTAAGATCAAGGCATGGCAAGGACAGACGTCCACAGCATGGAATCTGCTGTGTCACTTTGGGCTGATCAGAGACCCTATTTACTCCTTGAAAAGATGCCTTCACCTACAAATGAGCGAGAAGGCAGACATGAATGTCTCTGTGTGCTAGTAACACCGGTAAACAGCCAAGACACTGGCATGAACCCTTAATTAAACTGCCATCCAGTTACTTTTCACAGGAACCTCTTGCCAGAAATTATGCATTTGATTTAACAAGGTTTTTATTCATTCTGATTAGATAGCTAGTAAGTCTGTGTTATGTATCATTTCTTAACAGTGGGTTTGAGGTCTCCATAATGTACCTGTAATCACAAGGCTGCCCAGGTAACTACACTGCATGGCGTATAGAAACAGCTCCTTCAATGATGGCCAAATCATCTCTTAAACATTGGTAATTGGGAACTAAAAGGAGAGATGGGCATATTCAATATGTCACTTTCAGCAAAGCTTTGCTCTAAAACCTGAATGGATGCTTTAGTTTCATCTTAGGAGCTCTGATTAACACATTGAGCTCTGCATCTGTATTCATCTACAATCTACCTGTGGGCAAAGCTAAAATTAATCATGTGAATGGAAGCAAAACACCCAGGAAACATACAAGGAGGCTTGGATAATGATCTGAAATTTCACAGAGTGGTTCAGACTAATTGATTAATGTTAGCGATGAAGTGGTAACAGACACTGCGCTTTGAATTCCTTGTTTGTCATCCTGACAGGCAAACCAGTTTGATTAGCCTCAATATTAACAGCATAGCTCTAGTCCGAACAGGTAGTACCAAGATCACCTCTTCAAAAGAGATAATTATAAATATCACCCTGCTTCAATTTTACGGACTCAGACACTGACATACTCCCTTCATTGTATCCTATCCTCTTGCAAAACCCCACCCCTTTCACAGTTCCTTCTCAAGGTCCTTCAGCCCAGGCTATGCCAGCTCTTCTTCTTGCTGTTAGTCAGAGCCATCTCGTCATCCCTGTTACTGTTCCCCTCCCACATAGCCTGATTGCACATCCCCTCACTTTGAACTCCCTGGTGCTGGGTCCCTTTGCTCCCTCAGTCCCACCCTCCTCACTCAGGCCATGCATCATCATTCTTGCAAGGTGAAGGGGGAAGTAACAATTCTGGTTTTTAACACTGAGACAGATCTAGAAGTCATCCTTTTTTTACTTAGACATCCTGTTTCAAGAAACTTCTTTCTGCCTTATCTGTTCTGTTCATCCTCTTCCTGCCTATCGTCTATTTGAAGATGATGCCTGCTACCTCCTCTTCTAGGCTTAGAAGGGTCAGAGTCAGCAGAGCCTTCCTGCCCTGCTCAGCTGCCGAGATTTAAACTAGGTGCAGCCCACAGTTCTCAGAAGCAGCAATCAAAAGTCAGTTTAAGCAAGTTCTGAGCTGGAGTATCTCCAGCACAAGCTGATCTTCCTTGTATATTACAAGAAAGCACTAATCTCCACTGAGCATGGGCAAGCCAAGTTTTCCCAAACTAAAGTTTAGGCAAATTTGTATAAAAACGATCAAGAGCTACATGGCTGAGGAAGACTCTTCTGATTGCTGCTCAAATAAACACAAGAAACAAACATTTTTGTGCTGGATTTGTTATGGAAGAATTGAGACAACTGAACTGTCCCAGCCAAAAGTTTTCCAGGATGTCAGCCTGAGGTAGAAACTGCACAGAAAATTTTAACTGAAACAACCTTCATAAGCCTAAATGCAATTGCAAGCAAAGTATTTTTATAGCAAGTGCTGGGTAAGCTTCAGTAAATAATAGGACTGGCTACTTTATCATGTTGGTTGTGGAATAATCTGTCTTAAATATTAGAGCAATGTCCCTACTGTCACTCCTGAAAATAAGTAAAAGAAAGAAACTTACTTTCAAAGTCTCTTTCCCTCCACCTTGGGCAAAACACACGATTGGGATCTTACCACCATAATTAGATTCTGTGAAACATGCCAAAAGAAACAGAGAAATAGATTCAATCCATTAATGCAGTTTGAACAACTTCTTTTTTTTTTAGTACAATGAAATAATTTCCAAGTAGTTCATGCAGACACTCCAATACAAGCTTACTGTTGATTTTGCCAAATCTGTTAACAGGTTTTCCTGTTTTTAATGAAGACTCAGTTTTGCCTAACATTCTGCATAGCTGGCTTCAGACACCCTTCTCCACCAGTTGCTTTTTTTCTCCTCACAATCATAATTTTTACTAGCTCCAAAGTCCCCCAAACGTGATTTTATTCTGTTTACCTATTGCTTTGACCATTTTGAGTCAAGGTGCAAGGTTCTTATCACAAGTTGAAGATTCAGAACCTCTGACTTCACATTTTCAATTGCAAAAGAAAGCTAAGAATCCTGTAAATCTAGGAGCTAGTGTTTAAAAGATATACCAAGTTTCATAATAATTCTGGGTGCTTCGTCATGACTAACAGCAAGGAGGCTTCAGCTGAGGTACACAGTAAAAAAAACCCAAACTCTTTAACTAAGAATTTCTTGACAAGGCTTTTGATTTTTTCCTTTTTGGCAAAGAAGGAGCTGAAAGAGAAATAATTTGGGAGCAGGTTTCAGATGGATCAATCATCTTCACAAATTTGTATTTTGGAAGAAGCTTAATTTCAGCTCCTGTGTAGTTGTGCTTTAGCTACCCAGAATTCAGTGCCAGGTGGGAAATATGTAGATGGGTCAGCTTCGAACAGATAGCCCAGCAGGAAGGGAGGGAAGGGCTGTATGGCTAAAATGGATCATTTGCTGTGTCCCACAAAGGACTATTGTCACATACAGAAAGGAAGATGAGGGGAGGGGTATTGCTCTGAAGAAGCCTGGTTGTTCCTGAAAGTGCTCAAGATGCAAGTGCTCAAGATGCTTTCAGCTCAGCATCCAAGGGATTCTACCACTATTTTGTTCCCAGAGAATCACTGGGCATCAGCCCCAAAGCATACAAGGACTAA
Organism: Nipponia nippon; assembly: GCF_047370975.1. Classification (NCBI taxonomy): domain Eukaryota; kingdom Metazoa; phylum Chordata; class Aves; order Pelecaniformes; family Threskiornithidae; genus Nipponia; species Nipponia nippon. The sequence goes on from NW_028262369.1 coordinate 58,987,774, forward strand.
AGAGAAGGAAGTCTGCAACCTGATACCCACACCTACCTGGGATAATCCGCTCCGAAATGTACTTTTCTAACTGAGTTCGTACTTTTGCCTCTATCGTCGGGTGTCCATGGGTGCCATTATCAACCAGTAAGAGATGGGTGTGATTATTATCCAGGCAATACAGGGGGTCTCTCTTCAGATCATCCATTATGTAGTGGGCCAAGTAGTACCCCTAGAAGAACAACCACAACATTTAACAGAGATCCAAGGGCAGAACATGCACAAGCCTTCAAGGACAAGCCAGTGACAGCTGAATCCCTAGCCATCAACTATTCCTCATTAGTTAGGAGTCCGGATTTCCTGACTCAAGACACTGCTCACTGTCAGTCCCAACAGCAGCAGAAGACAGTGAGAGAAACCCCATACAAGAGCACAGAGAAATTCTTCTTTACAAGAGTGGCCTGATTTGTGATGATCCTCTCATAACTTCATCTCAGCCAATGGAACAGTGGAAGTTATTTGCAACAGTTTAGTCCTTTCAGAGGTCCTTTTAAGCAATGCATACTTCCTTCAGCTACCAGAAACATTAAATCTGTGGCAAAGTTACTTTCAACACCTCACAGAATCACAGAATTTTTTAGGTTGGAAGGAACCTCTTGAGATCATCTGGTTCAACCCTCAAACCTCCTTAGAGCCCTCAGTAAATTAAACTGCTTTTCTTTAACTAGCAGGATGGTTTTTAGACATGTTCTATAACATCTAGTGGACAAGAGACAAGGGTATCTGACAGCTAGGACAATAGTATCAATGAGCAAGATCCATAACAGCAGCAGCAGGTACAACACATCTTAGCTCATGGGAATCCCCACTATGGGCTACTGTGTGGGGATTTCATAGCAGCTAGAATAACCATGGAAGAGTATTCCCTAATACTCTGCCAGATATGAAACTAGAACAGCTGAACTTCCACACAGACATGCTAAGCCCACAGCTGAAAACATATGCTGGTCCCCCCACCAGGCCTGATGTGCAGCCATCTCAAACATGAGAAGATTTTAGTTTCCTCCTGTTCTGGGAAGAGCACTTGATGTTTCTTCTCACTGCTACGTACATTGAGGAAAAGCTGGTCCCGGGTTGAATTGAGCACAGTAGATCAGGTTAAGTAGACAGACGTGCTTCTATGTTAACGTTGCACTGGAAAGCATGCTGCTGAGCTCTGCTTTACCAGAATGTACAAGCAGAGCTTGACTGACCGCTCAAGTCAGTCATCACATGGCTGATAGCATCAGCCTAGCACAGATACTGTTACTGCTGAGAGCAGCAATCAGTCAGGGACATAATCTGTATAACTGACAGCCGAGCCTCCTCTTTGTTTCCCCACCAACCCGTACACATTTCTTACATCATTATCACCACTGCGAATCAGACTTTCTCGGTTGGAAATCATGCCCCAGGCTGCTATGCCAATAGCCACCACGTTCTCCTCCGAGCTCCGACTGATGGTGTTGTCTCTGACCACTTCCCCGATGTACTTCATCAGCCCGTAATGCGTGCCTCCTGTGAAAATCCAGGCCCCTGGGGACAACATGCAATAACCCGGGAGAATGTAGTGGAATACCCACCCTCCTAATATACTACCTTTAAGATACAACAACCCAATCCCCTCTCAAGACCTTACCTCAGAAGAGGCATTTATTCTTCAATTAAACACAAACGATATGCTACACAACTTACCTTATGTTATCATGGGCATCCCGATGACTAGCTCTCAACCCTCTTACTTCCAAACTGTTAGGTCGTATTTGCCCCAAGTGCACCAGCCAAGCAGAAACAAACCGAATGCTCTGCTTCCCTGCTGACCCTTTGAGCTGCTACCTTTCCAACAGTATTATGCAGCAATAAAATAATACAGACACATATGCAGGTATTTACCTTTGGACTGGGCAATGTAGATCAGTCTGCTGAATATCTTGCGCATCCGGGGCTTGAGCGCAAAGTTCTTTGCACCCCCAGTGACAGAGATGACAAGGTTAGGGGTTTTCAGGTGCCAATGCTGGGTCATGAGATCATAGAGTGTTTCAGAGTCTGTGTCACATGACAAACGGATGTACTTGGGTGAAGGAAAAGAGGGGAAACAAATAAGTAAGAGATAAATAGTAATAGCTGGGAACAGATCAGGAATTGCATTTTCTTCTCTAATCTACACTCTTATTCCAATAACCAGTAGACAAAGGCTAAAGTGATGATGAACCAGAGCTTAAGTCTTTGTTTCTTTCTCTAAAACATCTTTATCCTCCCCCTACAACCAGACACCCATAACTAGGACTTGCAAGGTGATCTCTATTGACAGATCAGTGCTCAGGTCTGGAGATAAGGCACAGTCTTACTGCAAGCAGAACAAAAGTGCTAGTGTCAGACCAGCAGCATAGTGAAGAACATAACTGCTGGCCCTAAGGTCTCCCAGCTCCACCATTTCCAGGTTCAGCCTAAAACTGCAACCTGCAACCTCCAGCACCCTGGTCAGTGGGGTCAGGGGGCAGTGCAGTGCTCAGGTTGCACTACCACGTTCTGCCTCACACATCTTTAATTTGGCAGAAGCTAAACTGTGTAGCCCCAGAAATATGATTTTTGCAATTACTAGTAAAAGTCCACAGGCTTTGTACTGAACTGAGAGTGCAGATTCTCAGGATCTCTTTAGCCTGAGCTGAGTATAGTTGTGATAGCAGTTGCCTAGCAGTATAACAACTATTGTCTACATTTGATTTACCTTAGGTTATGACAGTAACAAATAGTTATTCTGTGGGGATTGAACAATTTATGACCAGAATAAAAGGTGACATGGCAGAATGCAGACACCAAATGACAAAGGTCCCAGTCTGTAAAAACAAATCACAATGGCCAATAATGGTCACTATTTGGGTGCAACCTTGTGAATGAGGGAAGACTATTTTTAGAAATAACAAATACAACTAAAAGAACGGTATAATTCAGAACCACTGAAAAGAAAGAGCATAAGTAGACTGTCTTGAGAGAAATCTATAGAAAGAATTCCAAGCACACCAGGACCAAGGAGGATGGGATCCCCGTGATCAGTACTGAAATCATCCCTGTAAAGACCTCAAGAGTCAACATAAAGCCTCCAAACCCTCCTTCCACTAGAGGAAGGCAAGAGCACTGGCCTTGGGATTCAGAGGAACATTGGAAGGAGGAACACAACACCAAGGAAGTTAATGGTGTAACAATTTTAACTGTAACAAAGCTATTTATAGCTTGGATTATGGATTAGTGGTAGCATTGTTATAAGTGAACTAATAATAATTATGGTCTTATTTTGATTACGCTATTAAAGCCTTAATTTGACTAGCTACAAATTCCAGGCTTCATAAGCATGGTGGCCCTATCATAACATATACGCATAACAGCATTTTATGTTAACACATCACAACTTTATCAACTTTATCAAAGCTTTAACACTGTACGAGGATGCCATAAAGCACACTAGATAGATAAACTGGCTTCAGCTGGACCTACCATCTCTCCATGTATATAAAAGGCTCCCTGGCTTTTTTGCTATGCTATTTAAGAGCCCCTTTGCAATTTCATTGCTGTTAGTAGTTTAGTGTGATGGACTTTTGGAAGACAGCCACAGCTATACAACCCATACCAGGGGATGAAAAGGAGTAACTTGGACCTGAATCATAGTGGATTTTGTATAGATTGCCCAGTATTCACAGGAGAGCAAACCCAAGGGATTAGTTTGAGGAAGAAGTGTCCTATCTTGAGAGGCATTTAACTTGAACTAAAGAACATATTCTTCTGTTCCAGGCCAAGTTCCTAGGAGTAGTTATTGCATCTGGCTCAGAACAGCACATCACAGAGGAAGCTTAGTAGGCTCCAACAGGTACACAAGAGGGCTAACGGAGTCCCACAGCTTCTGCTCTCAGAAGCATCAGCCACATGCAGCCTTGGGTGTTTTTCAGGAGAGAGTCGCCCATAGAAGAGGGGAGTCTGCCAGAAACATTAACTGCTCCACAGCGCCAGTAAGCCATCCCCACAGCAAATCTTGTTAGCTCTGTAGTTAGAAGGCATTTTGCCTAAACCCTACTGATAACACAAAGTACCTTGTATCTGTATGACAACCTTTGTTCCATCAACAATTAAGGTTTCCAGTTGAATGACTTGTTTTCATCTATACGAGTCGTTTTCATCTATATAAAGCAAGTACCAAATAAAAGATGCTGAAGCTGACTTGTCTGTACAGCTTATCTTGTTCTCTCATACGTCATCATGGTGTGTAACTGCAAAAACGCTTCAGTTACACCTAAGTTTCATTCAGTGTACTAGCAACTATACATCTGGCATTTGCCACCTCCAGAGTCCTTTGCAGGCTCTACCCAAGCAGGTGAACCCTTCAGTTCAGCCACTTTCTTTCTCCGAGGTACAACGGTGCCATCTCCTGGTACAGCCGGCTGGTGCACCCCAACCATCATCGATCCAACCCTCAAACACAAGCGATGCTAAGTGTTTCAGTAGCTGAACTCAGAAAGGTATTCAAGAGAAGCATTTTTTTTCAGATTGAGGGCTACCAGAACATAAAATACAGCAACTGCAATGTCCTTGGATGTTACAGGATCTGAGCAACACTGCAAAAATAAGAGGGCAAGCAGGACTTATTAAATGTAGAGATTTTATTGGTCTGTTCACATCTAATACTTCTGCTCAGGACTTTTTAGGATTCTTCCATCCTAAAAAGTACAATGCAGGGTATAAGACTTCCCATCCCTTATTGATAATAGTCTGCAACTCTTAGGTTACCTTGGGTTTAAAGTTCTCCCCACTGTGCACAAGATCAAGAGAAAATATTTTGCAATGTTTAAGACCAGCAGGTGCCTTGCAGTATAGGGAGTGAGAATGTGGACTAGAGACGTAACTCCAGCCAATGAGCTGATGGGATGGATTAGCAGACTTACGCACAGCATTTGAATAAAGTATGCTCTGAAACATGCACAGTGGCCTTGAGACACCTCATGAAACAACTATGGGCACACAAACCAATTCCGGAGTGGGAAGAGGGACACAACATGAGGAAAGAACATTTAAGCCCTGAGAACTCAGAAATTTTGCAGTAGAGCAAATAACTTCTTCTTACAGTAAAGGTACACAGCATCTTACAAGACAGTAGTATGAAGCTAAAATATGCATATTAACAAATATGTGAAGTACTTGGATCTGTGTAAGCGTGATTCAAAACCTTCAGTCTTACTTCCCACCCAAATGCCTCTAGTTTCTGTTACTTTGCATAAAACAAACCCAATTAATTTACATACCATGCTCTGGTTTTCCTCATTTATTTTGATTGTCTGAAGCAAGCTGCACTGGCAGTAAATATCAGCCATTTAGAAGAGGCAGATGAGCTCAGACACATGTGACGCCCCACACAGTATTAGTATAAATCATCAGAAACAGCAACACCAGCTATTTTCTTCTTTCCACACCAAGGAAATACACGGGGCCGGGGGGGGAACCCAAACAAAGAATAAAACTCTAAAGTTCCACTGATACCTTATACCCCCATTGAATTTACTGTCATTGTAGGATCTCCACCTTGGGAAATACTCAATATTCAATTAGTTATGGGCCTGAGCAAACTGGTCTATGTGGATATGCTTTGAGCAAGAGTTTTGGCTAGAAAACTCTGGAGAGCCCTTCCAAACAATTATGAGGGTGTGAGGCACACAAGCCCCATTCCAACATCCCACAACATCCTTCAGAGTGTCCAATCCAAGGCATAAGATACAACTGTGTGGAAAGGAGCACTGTACATCTGCAGACTGCAATGATCTGCACATAGAACAGCTAGGGAGGAAGGGAATATAGGTTAGCAAGCTCTGTAGGCAGGCGTTGGATGACATGCCATGCAACATTAAAGCCATTACAAAGCACAAGTGATGATTTTGCGGAGCAGCAAGCAGCTATGTGCAGCTTCTGCGCTGAAGAGTACAGATCCTCTGAAGAAAGGTCTTACACCTCTACAGATAAGAAATCCCCATGGTTATCCTCCTGGATCCCTGCTGCACCTTCAAATGCAAAGCATGTTACACATGCTCCTGTCCCAAGAGTTGCACTGGTGCACACCGTCACACCATTTTCTTTCTGAAGTGTAAGTTAGTCCACAATACAAAGATGCAGTCTTCCAAAAAACAGCCTTGTCTTGGCATTAAAGTCAGTCAGGAGCAAAGTATCTTTATCAGGAGCTTGATCATTCATGCACTTAAGCTTATTATGTTGGTGTCACCACTAAAAATAGGTAAAGGGTACTAAACCGCTCCTCAACACCATGACATTTCAGTATAGATGGGGACTACAAAACAGCCACTGTAACTGCACGCTGATATAGTCAGGGTACACAGTCCCAGTGAGAGACATCACAGATCTACTTTAAAATTATTTCCTCCTAGCCCAAGACCTTAAGAAGTGTATTATAGGCCAATTACAATAAAACTAGCCACATGAAAAAAGAAAAATAATAACTGAGCATCACCCTCATTCACCCATTCTTCTGCCATGCCTGGAAATAGATAACCTCTTTTCCCTTCCATCATTAGCCTATGAAACAAATAACACAGAAGAAATTATTCTTTGTTACCTATTATCAGGGCTTCAGAAATCAGCTTGTCTCCTTTGTAGCCTAACTCCTTCCATTCCCATTAGAATAAAATTGACTTTAGCTTCACCTTCCCTTTTTTGCAGGGGCTTCCACTGGTGTTGGATTCAGGACTCTGAATATGGGTCACCCAACAGGGGCCTGACACGTACGCTTAATACAATCACTTACCTTTCCTCTTTTTCCCATGTTTTCAAACTGAATGTCCCCAAAGGCATCAGTAGGAAGCTCCTTAGTGTGCTTCTTGTAATTCCATTTTTCATTGGTATTAATCTGAGTGCCCTCTATGTGCTGATTTTCAGGGTATCCACATTTACATAAGTTGCCCCTGAAAGAAGAGTGAATAGGCACGAAACCCCACAGTTATCATCCTCAGCACAGAAAAGTAAGCTCTGATATGTTTATTAACAAGAGACAGAAATTTTTCACAGCTGAAACCACCTTCAAAACTTCTGCTCAATCAGGACATTCCCAAGAAGTGTTATTCTGCAGCAAACCTGGAGCCAGTAGAATGCAGGGTGCCAACTGTAGCAGTCACATCAAGTGTAGAGTCTGGGAGCAGGGTTGTACAAACACAACAAGCCAAGCAGCAGGTGGAGCTCCGGAACCAGTTGTGCACGGGACTCTACTTGGATTTGCTATATGACAAATTAACAGCTAAGAGGAACCAACTCTCAGCTGAGACCAGCACCTAATTATGCTTCCTTCTATCATCTGCTTCTGTCTAGCACTGGGCAGTGGAGTGGAGTACATCTCAGGATCCGGTCTGTGCTGAGAGATGAGCCGACACTGCTGGTTGGGCCTTACCTATGTGACCTCTTTCTTTATCACATACCAAGTTAGATCATCAGCAGCTTAATTTGAAACCCTACAACTGTGCACAGAAATGAAAAAATGAACCAGAATTTGGCATCAGACACCACCAGAAGTGACCTCATCTGCTGCTAATCTGATGTATACAAATGGTTTATTTCCATTTTGTGCTCTCAACCAGATAGGAAGAGTTCACTAAGATGATTACTAAGCATAATCACTTTCCATGCAAACCCAGGGCCTGACTGGTGTCTAAGCACACCTAAGACGTATTCATACCAAGAGGGAATGAACAACTGGTTTCTGAGCAGATTCTGCAGGCAGTTTGCTGTGTTCCTAGCACACTTCCCTCACCACCACACCCCTGTCCGCTGCACAGCATGGTGTGCAGTCACTACCAATGAAACTGGTACACTGCCTCCTCACCAACACTGAAATTGCATCAAGGGGAGGAAGAATCTCCACTTTAGTTGGCCAGAACTAATTGGGAAAGCTGGGAGAACTCTTTTCCTAGGAAAAGCTGCAGCACAGACCATGAAATCTGCGTAGCCTATGTCCTTGCTTCCTCAGAGGGCATGGAGAAAGGGTCCTTGCTTATGAAAAGACAGGGTTGACTGACAACTGTAGTCAGCCAAGTACAGTAAGCATTGTCAACAGCAGTAGGAGGGAGCAAGTGTCGCCCCTACAGTCTAAGATAATGTCGTGGTTTTGGCTGGGATAAAGTTAATTTTCTTCCTAGTAGCTTGTATAATGCTGTGTCTTGGATGTAGTATAAGAATAATGTTGATAACACAGGGATGTTTTAGTTGTTGCTAAGTAGTGCTTAAGCTAGTCAAGGACTTTTCAGCCTCCCATGCTCTGCCAGCTGCACAAGAAGCTGGGACGGGGCACAGCCAGGACAGCTGACCCAGACTGGCCAAAGGGCTATGCCATACCGTATGATGTCATGCTCAGTATATAAACTGGGGGGGGAGGGTTGGCCGGGGGGGCAGCTATTGCTGCTCAGGGGCTGGCTGGGCATTGGTCGGTGGGTGATGAGAAATTGCATCAAGCATCACTTGCTTTGTATATTATTATTATTACTAGTATTTTACTTTATTTTATTTCAGTTATTAAACTGTTCTTATCTCAACCCATGAGTTTTCTCATTTGTACTTTTCCAATTCTCTCCCCCATCCCAGCAGGGGTAGGGGGGTGGGGGGAGAGAGGGAAGCCAGCGGCCATGTGGTGCTTAGTTGCTGGCTGGGGTTAAACCACAACAGTTAACAAACAACATCAGGTAAACACTTGCACAATGTTAATTTGCTAACAGCACAAAAAAGTAGATGGGGAGACAAAGCAAGAGGAACAATGCTATTAACAGCACTGTGCAATTTGGCAATATACAGAGGGGAAAGAAAAAAAAATGCATCGGCCCAAAAGGATTAAGATGAGGATATTAATTTGTGTGCTTACAGTGACCTTTATAGTTAGCCTGCAGACTGCAAACATGAGATTGAGTAACGCTCTCCTGTGAAGATTGCTGTAAAGGTAAGTCACAACATGCCTCTCTGAAGGAGAAAAAACTTATATGGTTTCTTCTGCTCTGCTGTAGCTTGCAAATAAAACCAACTTACCTTACAAATAGATAGAAAAAAAAAAAAAGCCAGCCAGTTATAAAGTATGACTTGCAATCCTTTCCCAGTGGGCTTGTAGGAAGAGAGGCTGATAAGAACCAGCTCTCCACCCTTTGTTGGTCCTTTGCCAAACATCCCATTTTAGATGGCAGAAGAGGACCCTAAGTAAGACTTTCTGAAATGAGACTAATTTCCCCCCGCCCCCTCTCCAAGGCATTTTTCCTCCCAGCTTCAGAGGAGAATGGAGTTACTGAGAGCCCTTGGAGCTGTATATTAGGACTTCTGCAGCTGCATTAGTTTGATCACTTTTCTCCTGAGATTACAAAAAACAACCAAAAAAACCAAAATCAATGTTATGGTCCTCAAACTTACATTGCATAAGTACTTGTGCCTGAATAATAAGCCAGTATAATATCCTACCTTAAGAGAACAGCAGCCTGAGCAAAACTTAGCAGATGTGTCTCTCTGCTGTAAAGGCTTGTGCATGGAATTTGTGATTTGGGTTTAAGAGGAAAATTTAAATTATCCAAAGCTCTGATACATACATACATACACACACTGTTATACACCAATACCAGTGCTGGTACTCCATCCCTAAAAACACCTCTATATTGCCACAATTATGCTTCAAATAGGGAATTTGATATTAATGCCCTTTAACAGAGCTAGTGGAAGGCATGCTGACAGAGTTAGCATGAAGGTCAGGCCCCTAGTTTTGCATCAAGTTAGTTGTGGAGTAACTCAAATGGATATATTTCCAATTTTTACACAAACTCCTGACAGTCTAGAGCAGTGGTCTCCAAAGTGGGGCGCGCATTAAATAAACTTTAAATAAATTAAAAATAGTGTTTATTTCATCTTTATCTCATCCTTTTTTAATTGCTATTTTTGTGTATGCTTTATAATGTACATAATATAGTACAGTAGTAGATGTACATATTTATAAATGAACATATATTGGGGGGGTATGCTCAGAAATTTTTACTGATGAGGCATGCAATCAAAATAGTTTGGAGAGCACTGGTCTAGAGCTGGAAGAAGCACTCCAGGGTGCCTGTCTGACCACCAGACTTCCAGCTTTTTTGACCTTGACTGCAGAATATCCCAGGCACATGCAAACAAGCAGTGACAACAAAAGGAGTTGTACAAGCAAGGCTGAAGTGAGGTTGCACTGCTAGATTCAGACCCTTAACAAAAAGCCAAAAAGTTTGCTCCCCACCCAACCCCTGCCACATGGCTTAGCAGGCAGAAATACCCTCAGCTCCCAGTCCCCCACTCCTGTAAAACGAGAGAAAAATGTCTGCTTACATTGACTTGGTGTCTTTTGTAAAAAAGACACATTCTCTCTTCTTAAAGTTTTCTTGAATGAAGTTGACCAAATCCTTGAAAAAGAAAAAAAATACTTCTGATAACTCATAAAACAGGAGAAACCTCAGAAACAGCATAGTCAGTTTAAACACAAAGTAAAACGGGTGCCAATTTGTAAGTCTCCTTTCCCAAAGTGGAGAGTGGGACACAACTGGGAAGTATGGATGGCAGTCGACAGGACACAAAAGACTACTTAAAATCACAAATAGGCATTACAAAGAACATGTGATATCAATATTTTTATATCTATCAAGCATAATATATATTACAGAGACAAAAGGTATGGCTTTTCCCTCTAAAAAAATAATCTTGAACAGCAAAACAGATTTTATATCCTAAGAGTTGCTGGAGAGCCTATTTTAATTTCAGCTTTTAATCCAAAAAACCCACATAGAAAACATCTTACTTGAATTCAGTGGCATAATACGGTTAGCTGTAGACTACAGAGCATTTCTATTTGCATGTGTTGCCATGTTTCCAGATAACTTGCAGCACTGACAATATTCTTCAAACAGTGGTTAACTCTAGTCCAGATACTGCTTAAAAGACTATGGCAAACACTGTTTCTTCCCAAGGAAAAAAAAGAAAAAAAAAAAAGATATTAATGTCCTCTTGGGTAGGGGCTATTTTAATTCAACACAAAAAGACCCCAGCAGGAGACGGGAACAACTAAAGTCATGCTTTATGTGAGCTGAGATGGAATGCAAAGCCTCTCCAGTTTGTTTAACCATTAACTCTCATATTAACCCTGAAACTCCACAAGTGAAGGGGAAGCTTTTAAACTTGGGAGATGCAAATTCACTCCTAATTTGCCTCTGCAAGCTAGGAAAGCAAAAAAGTTTCTCACTTTCTGATAAAGGTTTGGAGGTTTGTGGGTTTTGTTTGTTTTTAAGCACAGCTTGGATTTGCAAATCAAGATTTAGCTTGGGATGAAAAGGGAAGACATACAGCTATAGTTAAGTTTACCATTTTGACAGAATGTTTATAGTTAAACAGCAGTTAGAGGAAGTTATTCCAAGTAGAAAAGCATTCTTTGGAAAGGACTATAATATCCAAAACAAAGAAAATGGAAGAGAACATAATTAGCCAGTAAAAGCCACAATGATGCAAGACCAAAAAAATAAAAGGGAGGGGGAACCGCTTGCTAAAGACCTAAGAGCTAGTCATTAGGCCTCTTGCAAGCCCATCAGAAGTAAGAAATCTGCCAGACAATCACTGCGATCAGCAAATGATTGAGGCTTTTCAAAGGATATTTAACATAATTATATGTTGTCTGCCTTTGCCATCCAGTTGTCTGAAGAGATTGGGGTTCTTTGTAGAGACAGAGAATTTGTCTCTAACTGAAATGTGAAAAAGGATTTAGAAACATAAGTGACTAAGAATGTACAATAAAGAGTTACAGGGATCAAAAGGAATGCAATACATCCTTAGACTTTCACCATGTCAACAAAGCACCGCTGCTGCTTGAAGAGTCACTGGCTAGGAAAACTTCTCCATAAAGGGAAAACTGAAAAATCAGTCATCCTTCTCCTGCCATGACCCCTGGGGTCCACACCCAAGACAATACCCAAGCTCACCAACGATGTACCAGATACTCACGGCATCACTGCAGGACACATCTATGCTGCGAGACATGCTAGAATAGAGGAGTCTGGAACTCTCAAAATTGCCATTTCTTCGGTGTCGCATGGTGCCCATAGAAACCTGAAAGAGCATGGTGGAGGGGGAGATGAAGGAGTAATGGTCATTTCTTTCACTAGATAAGAAACAGCAAGGACACTTAGTGCCCATTGAAGGCAAAGGAGAGGTTATTCAAACCCAGCATAAAAAATTAGAAAGTCTATTGATTCCTAAAATGTGAAACTAACATTCAGAGAAAATCTTTTCTCTTCTGTCATACCACAAAGAGACTTTCCTCTCTCTTTCCCCACTCCAAAAAGACCTCCAAGTCAACATGCTTTGAGAAAGGTACATAACCTTATACGCCATCCCATTCAATTCATTGCTATGTCTTAACTCTCTTTCCCTTCCCATCTGTGATGGGCACATTGAGGAACTTGAACTATTCAGTGTTTATATACAATGAGCAGTCCCTAATCCAGTGTATTTGCAAAGTAAGTGGGATATTAAGAAGAAACATTTCAATCACAGAGAAAACGAACAGAGTGTAAAAAGAAGTTGGTCTGGCAGTATGCCAGAAGCTTAGAGTAGATGCAGCACCTGAACACTGATCCTTCGGGTCTCTGTCCACTCCTGTAACAAGGATAGTCAACATGTGCAATCTGAAGAGTAAGTGGATTTAAAGTTTATTGAATCCAAAAGTTAACAAATCACCCTTGGAAGCAAGCACACTTCTCTTGCCCTCGAGAGCAGACACCTGTATTGACCTCACTGTCTTTGAAGGAGCGTCGCTTCATTTGCACCAAAGCACAGAACAAGATTTTATTTATGCTATTAGTGAATACTTCAATTCCATTTATGTTACTTTGCAAAATAATATTGGAAAAGGTCTTTTCCTGAAACGAAGGCTGGCAGCCAGCTAATGTGGTGAGCTCAAATTCCACTTCTCCTTTCAACACTGTTTTCTCTCCCACCTATTCCTCTCGCTATGTGCACTGAGCTTGCTTCTCAGGTGATACTGCCACTGTATGGTGGAAAGCATCCCTCCCAGATACAGCAACATGCATTCTTGAGGTCTGACGAAGCATTCCTGTGCAAAAATATATAATTTCTGAGGACCAAAAACTAGCAAGTGTGAAAAACAATTTACTCACTGAGTTTGAGAGAAAATAGGAATGGTACTGGCAGCGGGAAGCTGTAGTCGTAAATAGAACGATGGAGTGTTATGTGAGCAACCCCCAAAGCAGGAAAGAAAAGACAAGTTTCCACAAAAACATGTGTATTTATACTTAACAGTTATTTTAAAAATACTTTGAAAAACATTTCATGTTGAGGGGGAGCACGACTGACTGTGTTGTTTACTGTGCAGGGTAGAAGTCCAGAGTTACTTCCCCCAAACTCTTCAGCATGCCTGGGATCTCAATCACTCTCTATCACTGTTAGGTGATGGAAGAGCACGTTAAAAGCCCTCTTCCTCCTTCCCACCTTCTGCATGTAATAGGAACAATTTAAACATAAGAGAAGGCAAAAGGCTAGAAAGCGCATTTCATCATATTGCATAGTGCGGTTGTCCCCAACTTTTGAAGTTAAGTCTCATTTATTCTGCACTGATTTAGTGTTGTATGAAAGTAAGATGCCTAAAAAGGTACCCATACTCAATTCAGGCACAGGTTTTAATTTGACCACTTAGAAGCAGCACCTATTGAAAGCCAGTGTTCCCCAAAGCATGGAGGAACAAATGAGTGTAATGAGGGAACAGCAATGCCTGTCTCTCCAAGAATGGCCAAGAGCACAGTGTTTCAAACAGGGCTGGCATTATTGTTGCAGAGAGAAGACCCTGTTCCAAATGCATGGATCCCTCCAGAAAAAGAAGAAAGGAAGGCTATATACCCTCTGCAAAACAAAATCAAATTGTTATAAAAAAATCTCATCTCAGGCCTCCCAAGACAACACTAAGCTATCTTACATGCCACGTGAGAATCATGTAATACCGCAGTTCAGGAACAAACCTGAAAACCTGGTACATAGTCTAGCAGGTTGGTTACATTTCGTGTGTACTCCACAGGCACCTGAGCTTCTCAGCACCATACCACCTTCCACAGACCCCCGTCACAGGGATTCAGGATTCTCAGCCCAGAGGAATAACAACAAAAGACCCCCTTTCCTTCAAAACCCAATGGTGTACAATCTCTTCACATGTATTCATCTCCCATCATAATCTTTCCCTCAAATTTCAACTTCAAAACACTGATCCAAAAGTGACTTCTCAAAACATGTGCCATTGAGAGCTATGGTTGTGCTGGCCTAAACCTTCCACATGGGAACTCTTTTCAGCTGCAGATAAATGTCAGGCTATGCACACTTGTTCAAGGTTTCAGAGAGTGGATCTGCCTCAGACCAATTTATTCCTCCTTTCAGCACTGCAGAAAGCCATTACACTGTTTCTCAAGTAAAAGCTGAAGAAGAAAATAGAGCATGCTCTTGCTTTGAATCTCCTTTGCGTTAATAACTTCCCATCTTCAGAGCAAGGGTAGAAATCTGGCAAGCTTTGCACCAGATTCAGGAAAAGACTTCGTAGCAAACTTACTAAAACAGCTCGTAACAACAAAACACTAAATAAACTGACCTCCAAAGAGGCCACCAGCCTGGCCATGCCCTGCTTCAGATCTCCAGAAGAAAAGCATGGCTTTATTTGCCCACAAACTGTAAGGTCTGCAGAAGGAGAGAGCATTTGTTCCCTTAAGGCTATCTACTCAAGGGCCTTTTCCATGCAAAAAAGGATAAGAAAAGGAGGAAGCCATAAACAACAATAAATAGAGAGGAAAACCTGACTGACAGACAGTAAGGGAGGGAGTGATGAGACCCAAACCTAGTCAACCACACTAATTGATAACAGTATGTGGAATGTGGGAATGTTTCTTCAAGAGAGGTTATCTGATGGGACAGGCTTGTCAAATGGAATACTATGGAAAAGGAGGAAGCCATACACAAAATACACAGAAGCTCAAACCTGGCAGGCAAATGTAATGGAGACAAAGGCAAGAAAAAAACCACACCTTGTCAGTCATGCTAGTTGATAGCTCTATCAAGAAACTGTGTGGGAACTGGGACTTTGCAGCTGATAAGGATGCAAACCTGAGGTTCAAGGATGTTGGAGGGGGGCCGGTGGAACCCTGCCAGCTGACAAGGGGATGGCAGATGGGGAGGAACAAAGGAGGGACAGGCAGAAAGGTGTATAAAAGGGGCCCTTTGCATGTGAAATGGGGTCGGTGGGTGGACTTGTCTGGCTGAACCCTGTACCTGATCACTGCAGTCTCTCCTATTTCCTTAATAAATTATTTCTTAACTATCCAGGCACGGTTGCTGGGCAGACAGAGGGGCTGTGCTGGTGCTTGAGGGATCTACGAATATGTGCATCAGGTGTGTGCGCCTGCACTAGTGGCCTCCTGTCTCCACTGGCCCAACGGGAAGGGCCCCATTAAAGAAATATAAAGCACTAGAAATTTGCCAAGGGCAGTCAAACTACCATTTCTGCTCATTACTTTCCCAAGACCATTTCAGGGCCAGTGGAGCCTCACGCTGGACACCCATGAAGTGAGGTCCAAGGAATCACCTGTGAATCATTTAGGGACTTGGCTAGCATCGCTTGTTCACTGACAGGTGCAAGACCGAACACAGTGGTTCTAGCTTTATAGTCTGGCTATACAGTCTGGTCAAATACAGTCTGTCTTTAACTTCCCTAAGTATGGGACCATCTGTTTTCAATCTATAGGCCTGCCTGGCTTTTCACAAACCCTCTAAACACCAAACAAGTCCACGGTCCTGCAGATAGCAGCCCCCTTCCCTGCATGGCCCTAACTTCAGAGCAGATCAAGAAGGGCCTGGTAAACAAGAAGTCCACCAACAAAAGACTGGTAGCTCTCACACTGCATTTCCAAACAGAGCAAGCTACAAGAAGACAGTTGACCTTGGTCTTGGCGTTATGACAGGTTTCACTCAGCACCGCAAACATTTTAGGATTCCTCCTTCCCTCCCCAGGCAGCACACGAGCTTTGCACATTTTACCTAGTGCAAGGATGGTTTCCAGGCGTGAGCTAGAGGGAGAGAAGCAACCATCAAAGCTCTAGCAGTTCCTCTTCTACAAAGACACACTGCCAGAGGAATTTAGAGGCTACAGCCACAAAGCAATCATCCTCCCATTGTGGACGGCTAACTTTGATAACAACCAAGACCATGATGGCCGAGAGTGTTGTCCCTAAAAACACTGTGTTGTTTAAAACAAAGCAAACACCAACCACCACCACCACGTCACTTAAACTGAGTAAGAATGACAACTGTGCATTGGGAGTATTTCCTAATAACCCAGTATGCAATTCTTATCATTTCACACAATTGATGTCTAGTGTAAAGATGTTTTTAAAGCTGTAATTCAAGATAAAATTTCCATGGAGAGAAATACATTTTGGTTTGGATCTATGCAACTGGCAGCGTTTTACTTTACTTGTTGATTTGTTTAATAAGTTAACACCAGAAAGTGACTATGGACATAACTGTACAGAGGGAAGATTAAAAGGAAACAAGGGCATTAATTATTCATTCAAAACACTAAAGGATTTCAAGTTTGTCTCACTGCATTTGTAAATAATTGATAAGAATGACCGTGCTGCAAACTGACAAAAGTTAGCGAGGTGCAAAGGAACCCTGAAAACCTTGGACTTATTTGTAAATTTAAGTTTTGAAGAGCTACATTGGTACCACAGTGTTTAGCTGATACTAGTGAGCGAAGCTTATTAACTCCGTGAGTGTCAAAAATAACACAGCAATTGTACATACTTTAAAAGATGTGACACAGCTGCAGTCTACGGAACAGGCAAACACAGTTCATTTTCTATCACATTTCCAACCCATTAAATATATAGGAAGACATTTTTAAAGCATAGACTAGTGCATTAAAGCATAACCTTCTTAAACTAACACATTTTGAGAGTAATAACCATTAGATAAACACCAGAATAATCCTCTAAATATAAGACTATTACTATGACTTCCACGGCACTTGAAGAAGAGTATTCTAAGGAAATCTTCAGCCTGAAAGTGACTAATTAAAAAAAAAAAAGTGACAAAAAATAACTATTTCTAAAGAGACTTTAATAAATAGGCTTTTAAAAACTAGTCTGCAACGAACAAGCAAGACCAGCTTCGATTCTCAGAAAGGTTTCAGATAAATCTAACAACTATTTGCATTAACATAATTCTAGCAACTGGCTTTATGTGAAAGCTTCCAAAAAGAAAAAGATATTGCCAAACTTCAGATGCACAGCTACCTCAATTTCAGCATATTAAAAGCACATACTTTTAAGTAGAGAAAAACCACTGCCTAATCACGTACCAGTGTGGAGCACTTACCAAAGTCTCCAGAAAATGCCCCAGCAATCCTACTGAAATCATTACTCAAAGAGGAAGGTTTTGATATACTTCAGCTTGCAAAGCCCCACCTTTTTTAATCTGTGTCATACTTTCCTTTTAAGGGAGGGCATGGAGGAAGAGAGAATGCACAGGAGCAGGCAACGGCAGGATTATTCACCAATTAATAATGAAGGCAGGAATAATTGCAGCAGGGCGCAGGAAATAACGGTTGCGGGTTATTTGTAAGAGAACAGCAATGCTTCTGTCTCACCTGCTGCCAATGTACTGCAGAAACTGATAACAATACTGCAGCTAAATTTATGCAATCAACAGCACTATTAAAAAGCCATAAATATAAGAAAATGTTTGTGGGAATAAATAATTAAAATCTAATGTATCAAAAGATAATGAAACAGTTCTAAATTCAACACCTATTAATCTCATTTACTACAAGGTCATTGAAAAAGTGGTGAGTACAACAGAGGATTTTACAACTGGTATTTTCACCCAACAAAAAAACTTGCTCTCAGTTCCTTAATTTTTTGTCTGACACTCATTGGTGTAAAGTAATCTGGTTTCCTTCTGCCTTTAACTTAAAGCAATTCACTTTGGTGAGAGATATTTCTATTGCTGTGACATTCACAGTGACTCCTTGGAGAGCCACATTGTTCCCAGTCCCCTCTCCAGGCAGAAAGCAGAGCTATGCGGTGTGCTGCTGGAGAACCTTCTACATCCTTTTATTCACCCACTTTAAACAGATGTCAGCACCCCGCCAGCTCAAGCACTCCCCCACAATCCTATTTTACGTTGCACTGCAGTGGATGAGCACGCAAGGAGAAAATGCATCGAGCTCTGGAGGGCAGGTGCTTCTAATCCATAAGGAATCCCAGAGCAGCAGAGGGAAAGAGCAAAGGCCATACTGTTCAAAAGGCCCAAGACAAAACAAGTATGTGTTGTAACTGAAGATCTGCTGTTGAAAACACAACCATTAAAAAAAAGCCGACGTGTTTTGGGATTGTGTTGATAATCAAAAGCTCACAGTGCTGTTTCCTGGTAATCACAGGTGTCTCTAAACTGTGCAAGGGCATTCTGAAGCATGATCCTGGAGCATCCAGACTAAAGAACCTGGTGCCATGCACTGGGTTCCCTCCGTTCATCCAGCTCCAGGCTTTTCTCCCCTTGGAAACCAAATGGAGGGAATGATGCACATAGGAATCTGTTCCCAGCATGCAGTCAGTGGGCTAGGACATGTAACTGGATAACCACCAGAAAAGCTCAGCAGAAGTACTTCTGTAGCTTTTGCAAAAGCAGGAGTGAGAGGTGTCAGATGCACTTTTCTCTCCAGTCACAGTGAGACAGGTACTGCTACTCTGCAAGGCCCTGCAGCACAAAGAGGCTGACCAACTCAGCCCAGTCATTCTGCCAAGAGGTGTTGGCAGAAGAGGGAATGGAGCTGGATTTTTCCAGCCTGCAGCTTGGCCTCAGAGCAATCTTTCCTTCCGTCATGGACATGGTATTTATGTTAAATCTCATGTTACCTTGGCATATACATATCTGCATTTGCAGGAGTTTTCAGTTAGAGGGTTAGCGGCTCTGTGTCTGCGCTACAATACATACTGCACACTAGTAATTAATGACTTACGAGCAGGCAGCTGCCATGTACTTCATTGCTCCATTTTCTTTCCTTCTTGGCTTGGTTATGCAATTGGTTCATCGATGAAACAAGTAGCAAATAGACTGAAGAAGCTTAGACATTAAATGGTACTAGGATCACAAGATAACCACACAAAACTAAGTCTTAACTAAAGCCATAATGCCGGTAATTTCATACACGTCTCTCCACTTCCCTTGTCATGTCAGAGCTATTATCACATGAAGCCTACCTTAAGCTGATAGTAAAAAGCAGTTAAGAGTTTAAACTATTGAAGGCTCTTGCAGTTTGCATTTTATTTGCTGTGCACTGCCAAACTGACACAAAAAGTTTTATTTCATTTCCTCACTCAATCTAGACCCAGCAATGTAGGATGCAGGTTCACCGTCCATGAGAGAAACTTCTCCTAGAACAGCATATGCCAGGGACCTTTTATTTAAGTCAGGAGGGACCACCATCCTGCCCACCTCTACCACATGTGTGTTCAGCCCAAAGACATAACTCATCTAAGTGATCCACTACTCCTAAGAAACATACAGAAACACATTAAAGACTTGCAGTTAATCCTCAGACGGCGCTAAATCGCTTCTGTACATCTTTTGTCATCATATTTCACAAGAACAGAGTTTTCAGGGGCAGACAGTAGCAATATGGTCATGCGTCAACATTACTGAAGTACTGAACATGAATCTTTATTGTGGTTTATAGCTGCAGTAAGTCCCTTAGACACTGCCCTGTGAAACCAGTCTGGCTGATAACTCTGAAAAAGAGAAACTAATGAGTACATAAACGGAGACCTCAATCATCCCTCTAAAAAGTGAAGTGGGAGACTTCAACTTGCCAGATATCTGCTGGAAATACAACACAGCAGAGAGGAAGCAGTCTCGGAGGTTCCTGGAGTGTGTGGAAGAGAACTTCCTGACGCAGCTGGTAAGCAAGCCAACCAGGGGAGGTGCCCCGCTGGACCTGCTGTTCATGAACAGAGAGGGCCTGGTGGGCGATGTGGTGATCAGAGGCTGTCTTGGGCTCAGTGACCATGAAATGATAGAGTTTTCAATTCTTGGAGAAGTAAGGAAGGGGCTCAGCAAAACCGCTACCCTGAACTTCAGAAGGGCAGGCCTTGGATTGTAGGAGTCTGGTCAGCAGAGTCCCTTGGGAGGCCGTCCTGAAGGGCAAGGGAGTCCAGGAAGGCTGGATGTTATTCAAGAAGGAAGTCTTAAAGGTGCAGGGGCAGGCCATCCCCATGTGCCGCAAGTTGAGCAGGCGGGGGAGAAGACCGGCCTGAGTGAACAGAGAGTTTTGGCTGGAACTCAGGAAAAAAAGGAGAGCTTACCACCTTTGGATGAAGGGGCAGGTGACTCAGGAGGACTACAAGGATGTTGTGAGGATATGCAGGGAGAAGATTAGAAAGGCGAAGGCCCAGCTAGAACTTAAAGCAGCCACCGCCATTAAAGATAACAAAAAATGTTTTTACAAATATATCAGCGACAAAAGGAGGTCCAGGGAGAATCTCGTCCTTTGTTGGATGTGGAGGGAAACATTGCCACGAAGGATGAGGAGAAGGCTGAGGTACTTAATGCCGCCTTTGCCTCAGTCTTTCATAGTCAGACTGGTCATCCTTGGGGTTTTCAGGCCCCTGAGCTGGGGGATGGAGATAGGATGCAGATAGGATGCAGAATGAAGCCCCAGTTGTCGAAGAGGTGGCAGTCACCAACCTGCTCCTCCACCTGGATGCCCACAAGTCCATAGGGCCAGACGGGATCCACCCGAGGATACTGAGGGAGCTGGCAGAGGAGCTTGCCAAGCCACTCTCCATCATTTATCAGCAGTCCTGGTCAACCGGCGAGGTCCCAGATGACTGGAAACTAGCAAACGTGACGCCCCTCTACAAGAAGGGTCGGAAGGAGGATCCAGGAAGCTACAGGCCTGTCAGCCTGACCTCGGTGCCAGGGAAGGTGACAGAGCAGATCATCTTGAGTGCCATTATGCAGCACACGCGAGACAACCAGGGAATCAGGCTCAGCCAGCATGGGTTTATGAAAGGGAGGTCCTGCTTCACTAACCTGATCTCCTTCTATGACAAGGTGACCCACTTAGTGGATGAGGGAAAGGCTGTGGGTGTTGTCTACTTGGACTTTAGGAAGGCCTTTGACGCTGTCTCCCACAGCATTCTCCTGGAGAAGCTGGCTGCTCATGGCTTGGATAAGCACACTCTGCG
This sequence comes from Nipponia nippon, assembly GCF_047370975.1. Classification (NCBI taxonomy): domain Eukaryota; kingdom Metazoa; phylum Chordata; class Aves; order Pelecaniformes; family Threskiornithidae; genus Nipponia; species Nipponia nippon. Next base: position 59,009,109 of record NW_028262369.1, read on the forward strand.
CTGGGTTAAAAACTGGCTGGATGGCCGAGCCCAGAGAGTGGTGGTGAATGGAGTCCAATGCAGTTGGTGGCCGGTCACAAGTGCTGTTCCCCAGGGTTCAGTACTGGGGCCAGTTCTGTTCAATATCTTCATTGATGATCTGGATGAGGGGATTGAGTGCACCCTCAGTAAGTTTGCAGATGACACCAAGTTGGGTGGAAGTGTTGATCTGCTGGAAGGTAGGAAGGCCCTGCAGAGGGATCTGGACAGGCTGGATCGATGGGCCGAGGCCAACTGCATGAGGTTCAACCAGGCTCAGTGCCGGGTCCTGCACTTGGGTCACAACAACCCCATGCAACACCACAGGCTGGGGAAGGAGTGGCTGGAGAGCTGCCTGGCAGAAAAGGACCTGGGGGTGGTGGTTGACAGCCACCTGAACATGAGCCAGCAGTGTGCTCAGGTGGCCAAGAGGGCCAATGGCATCCTGGCTTGTATCAGCAATAGTGTGGCCAGCAGGACCAGGGGGGTGATAGTGCCCCTGTACTCAGCACTGGTGAGGCCACACCTCGAGTACCGTGTTCAGTTTTGGGCCCCTCACTACAAGAAGGACATCGAGGTGCTGGCGCGTGTCCAAAGAAGGGCAACGAAGCTGGTGAAGGGTCTAGAGAACAAGTCTTATGAGGAGAGGCTGAGGGAACTGGGGTTATTTAGCCTGGAGAAGAGGCAGCTGAGGGGAGACCTTATTGCTCTCTACAACTCCCTGAAAGGAGGTTGTAGCGAGGTGGGGGTCAGTCTCTTCTCCCAAGTAACAAGCAATAGGATGAGAGGAAACGGCCTCAAGCTGCACCAGGGGAAGTTTAGGTTGGATATTAGGACAAACTTCTTCACCAAAAGGGTAGTCAGGCACTGGAACAGGCTGCCCAGGGAAGTGGTTGAGTCTCCATCCCTGGAGGTATTTAAAAGACAGGTAGACATGGTGCTTGAGGACATGGTTTAGTGGTGGACTTGGCAGTGCTAGGTTAACGGTTGGATTTGATTATCTTAAGGGTCTTTTCCAACCTTAATGATTCTATGATTCTATAAAAAGTAGCTGCAGTGTTGGGGAACACGCCCTTCTGCCTGGTCCTATCACGCACAGCAAACCTGGAGAGCAGACAGATTTTTGGGGCCACTTTATGGTTCTCAAGTGTAGTAAATCCCCCCATACCTCAAGTAGGAGAGTAGGCATTCTAAGCATAAGTCAGAGATGCTCTCTGAATGTGTCAGGAAGTTTTTATTCTACCTGGGCAAAGATGATTAATATTTTCTATGGACAAGAGTTCTTCCATTGGCAATAATTCACACTTCCCAGCATTCCTGCATTCTTGGTCTGAGAATACACATGCAAGTATTCCAAACTACAGTAATTATACCAAGTGATAGCAAATACAATAATATTTACTGTATTCCAGTGAAATCAGGTCTGTCCCCACCAGAGAGATTTCAATGAGAATTTTCCAAACTGCACAGAATGCTGCCTTTCCTAGTTCACAGAAAGTATATAATTCCAGTTTGGGACTAAACAACGGTGAATATTTGTGAACAACAGAAAAGGCGTTACTATGGATCCTGGCCAAAAAGCTATGTTTCTATGATCAGTGAAGTAAGAGCCCTCATCCTCAGGATCAGCATTCAGACCACCAGTGTCATTGTCTATGCAGGAATCAAATTACAGCAAGCACTTCTATTACTAAGAAATGGAAATTCACACAGATACAAAAACATTTTCCATTGTGCCAGGAACGAAGAGACTGTAAGGAAGACAGATGCTTCTGCACACCAATGAACCTTCCGATCCTTTAAAAAAAAGAAAGTATAAAGCAAGAAAGTAGATTTAAGGCAAATAGTGCCTGAAGAGCTACAGGAATTTCTGAACCCTGCAGCCTCTGCTATGCAGGAAGTCAGGTACTGTGGGGTTCATTTCAGTGGTTGGCAGTAAATCACTTTCTATCCCAGGACTTATGAGAGCTTAAGAGGGGCTTTTTATTGGTGAAGGCAGAATTGACAGTGCACCTGTGAAGTTAACGAATATATTAATTCTCTTGTAAAGTTTGTTTTGTGGAGGTTTTTGTTTGGTTTTTGTTTGTTTGTTTGTTTGACTAAGTTAGTCTCACTTCACCACACAGAGTGAAATTTTTAATGCCAAGGAGACTGTCATGAGCTGACAGCATTAAAATCACCACTACTGGCCGTGAAAACCTTTTTAGGAATAAGGTTGTTTTGGCTAAGCTTTGAGCCACACGTTATTACCACACCGTTTAAAGACAATGTCTTACTGAAGGTTTGTATATGGGGTTTCACAGCATAGCCACCACAGAATTCAATGGCTGAAAGTATTCTTGGGTCATCTGTTCCCGCCTGAAACTCAGAGAAGAGCCCAAGCAAAAATACAGATGGGGTTTACAGCACTATCGAAGCATGGTGGTTCAAATGGGCAAAACGGTGAAATACTTATTCTGTTGAGTGCTAATTCTTCCCTAGTCTAAATTCTCCCCATGAATCACCAGAGCAAACAAAATGCCGAATGCTGCTGTAGAACAGCCAGGGTACTTACTAATTACAGAAGCTAAACGAAAGCGTTACATGGAGATTCACAAAGAACATTGCTATCACAGAAATCCCTCTGGATTTATTTTGCTCTGGCTACAATCTGTTCACGCGGTTCCTGTTTCTGAGCAGGAAACAGACACTGATGAAGTTGCACACAGAAGTTCATTACTGTGTATGACCTGCCTTCTGTACCCCCTTTTATTGCTTGCTATAATGACCCACTTTTTCCCTTTTTATCCAAACTGCAGAAACTCACCTTGAGCAGGTGTAACAGCTTGTGTGGCTCCTTACCCTTTTTATGTTGTGATTTTGGATTCATAACCACCAGGGAGAACAAAATGGTTTCATCATGTTTCCAGCTCAGATACTGCATTTCTCAATGGTGTTAGAAGAGGAGGGGGAGAAAGCAATGAAGATTATTAAATGTGAACTACAGGATAATACTTCAGCACTTCTCATCCTCAAAACCACCTTGAACGTAATTAGCATGAGCACAACAAACCTGTAATTTCAGCTCCATGCCCTTTGTCTCTCTACCTCACCTGGCTCCTTAAATGCCCAGTTGTTCTCAGCAAAGGTGAGAAGTTCCCTTTTTGTGTCTTTTACCATTTCCCAGCTCTGGCTAAGGAAAAGATCTGAAGCCGTTACATGGATGGCAGGTCAATACTCTAGCAACAGGCACCCCACAAAAGCATTGAGATAAAGCAGAGGAAACTCTTCAAATCAAGCAAAAGGACAAGGACAGACTTTCCCTCCCACTTTTTTAGCAAAGAGAGAGAGATCTGACTCCTGTTTCTGGGTGTGCAGACCACTGGGATGCACCTACCAGCCACTACAATAAGTCTCTTTCCTTTCAGATAATACAGGCAATTTGTTGGCTTAACTTCTGGGTTATATTAAAGCTCAGTAAAATGAGCATCTGCAGAAGGTATTCTTCATTCCAAGAAAGGTCAACAAAACTAGTCAAATTATACCAGAGTCTGACCTGAAGCATAGGTGTGATAAGTCCCATTACAGTGCAACTTTGGCAACAAAAACACAGATAGCAGATCTTCTTTGGGGTTTGGATCTTTAAGGATCTTGGAAAAGCCTGAAGAGCACTCCTCTGTGGAGACAACTGCTCAAGAGACACGGTTGTGTGAACAGGCAACACTTTCTGATTACTCATTTCTTCCTAATATTCAGGAAGGTAGGTGCACTGCTGGAGATAAATGAAGTTTCATAAAAGATACCCAGCTCCAGTAATTCATACTCATTTTGAATGGAAAAACTTCTAGAATGGCTTATTTCTGGCTGGCTGCTCAAGTCATAAGGATTTAGTATTAATTACTAAAAGCAATTTTGGTTTTTTTAGCTATTTGCCTTTCCAAGGTATGTAACAGAATATTCTATCAAGTCTTCAATGACACACTAAATGGCACACTAAAGAGAACATAACCTAGTGCAAAATGGCAATATTTTGGCAATTACAGATATTTGAACTGTTCAAAAAGGGATTATTGACAGTGTCCAAATCTATTAGAAGCACCTCTTATTAGTCTGAGTGTCCAGCTAGTCTCACTTAGAGAGGACAGCCTCCTAAACAAATACAAGTGTGACCTTGCAAAGATACAGAGACCTAGTGTTATGGGACCTTGAAAGCTGGGTTATGACAGAGCAGAAAGCTGTGGTCCTACCCTCTCTTATTACCTATCCTGCTGTTTCACAAGCATTTAAAATCCTTTTTAACAATTTAGATTCCTACATGCAGACACTTGTATTTACTTTAAGAGGGAGAGTGCATTGCATTTGGAGAACAATGGGTGAAATCATTCCGATACGCATGTTAGCCCAGAAAGCTTTAAAAGTGCATTTTAGTGTGAAATATTAATAGGTATGAACAGAACACTCTCAGATTCGTTCTGTAAAAGCCTTAAAAATAAAGAAATCCACTAAAAATAATTATGTAATTTTCAGCTTATGAATGTTCAGAGTGACTAGCAATTGTGCACCTCAGGCTTTTATGCACTTAATTTGATGGAAATGTTCTGAGAAAGTGTTCATCAAGCTTCCAAAAATGAGAGAAAAGAGGAGAGGAGAGAGAAGAGGAGCAAAAAAGCTTAAGACGCTTTAGATCAGCTAAAAAAACCACAAACAATCCCCTAGCCTCAAGCACACGAGGCAATTGAAGACTCACTCCCACCGTTTCAGTGCAATAGGTTCACAAGCTTAGCTTTGCTGCAGCTACATGAGTTCCTTTGAGTTTAACTAGGATCAAAATAAAAATGCGCGTTAATCCAGAATAATTCAGCTAATGACTATCACAGGGAATTCTACTGTATTTACACAGCAGTTCCTTAATATATGGACTCAGCAATGAAAGCTTTCAAAAGTAAAAAACAAAAAATTGAAAGTAGTAATAAACTCTCTTCACATTTGCATCAAAACTAAACTTAATCAAACCACCTTTTTTAAAACAAAGCACACATACTTCAATAATAAAGTATATTTGAATATACCCGGAACGTTTAAGAAAAATATCAAGTTCACTCATTTTTTTAAGGCTCATTGTAACATTGTTGCAAGATTCAGAAAATTGTCCTTAGTAATAACTGGTATCACTCACTGTTGTAAAGTGCATAACTGAGACATGCTAAACAATATAGTTTTCTATTTTGAGGGGGTTTTATGCATAATATTCATATGCCTATTTTGCATGCACTGAGATCATATACAAAAATCAAAGCTACATGGCACAAAGACAGGTGGTAACACTGAAGAAAAAGCTTTCACAAATTTTAATTTAATCAAAAGAAACTGCTCCAGTGAAGAAGTACATCTGTTTTTACAGAGACATATTACTAAAATATGCTGTCAAATTCATCTAATCATATTCAGTCAAAATGAACATATGCTAGTGAATATTTCAGTCTCCATTCTCTGGAAACTGGATGTAACACGCAAACCTTGTACATCTATTCAAATTTCACACCACTATGCAGATAATAGTGTGCGTCAGCAGTAGGCATTTGATTATCCCCCCCTATAAAAGGTACACTTAATCAAATATCCAAATACAGTATCTTAGGTAAAATGCCTTTAATCCATGGAAATCAGAGAATCAGAGTCATGTAAGTGGGAAGGTACCTCTAGAGGTCTCTGGTTCAATCCCATATTCAAAACAGGTCCAGGTAAATCAGAACTGAACGACACATAGCTCAAAGCAACCTGGATATCTCAAAGAACATAAATCCCACAACCTCTCAAGACCCCTTTTTTAGTGTTTGACCACCCTCAGGATGAATTTTATTTTTCTACTATCTAATTGCAATTTCCTGTGTTCCAGCTCGCATCCATTGCATCATGCCCTATTCCTGCACATCTCTGAGAACAGTCAGGGTCCATTTTCTCTGCACCCTCCCACGTTAGGCAGTTGCAGATACCATTAAGATCCCCCAGCACCTTCTCATCTCCAGGCTGAATGAATCCAGTACTGAACCTCTCCTCATGTATTACATGCTTCAGTCTCCAGTCACCTTGGTGGCCTCTGCTTTGACCCACTTCAGTACATCCAGGTCTTTTTTTCTACTGCTGAGCCTCAAACTGGACACAGCACTCCAGAGGTGATCTCAGAAATGCTAAATAAAGAAGAAGGATCACTTTGCTGGAGATGCTGGCCATACTCTTGCCAATACAGCCCAGGATGTTGTTGGCCTCTTTTGCTGCCAGGGAACACTGCTGACTTTTTGTCCCCCAGATCCTTTCACCCCCAGATGCAGATAAGGACATTTTTATTAACCTAGGACAGCATTTACCAGGGAAGGGACCAAAAGCATGCAGTCAGGCAATTACATACCCCTAGCTAACCTACGTACAAACTGGGCAGCTTTTAGGAACACACTGCCTATTACCAGTCCCTGACCAGGTGACAGGTCAACCAGAGATAACTTGTCCAAGTCCTGTTGCTTTCTGTTTCCCTGCTGTCACAGAACAAAAAGGGACAGCAATCATCAATCTCATGGAGGTAACATGAAAAGAGTGCCAGGATAATTGTTCAGCTGGAAAGTGTGGTTGGAAATGCAGGTCATCCAGAGTGATAAATTTAGGGTGCCCCAACTTTGTGAAAACAGCATTTCTGGCAGCAGGTACTGGCCTGTTGCTCCAACAGCACAGAACAGATCTGAGTACAGGCTAAATTCACTCACCAATCTGCAGCGCCTGTTGGAAATAGCACAGGTGCAAATGCAGCTGTTGTAAAAGAGTGGGACTGGGATGTTTCTTATTCATTTGTCCTCAGTTTAGCCACCGTCTGGAGGAACCCTAACTTGCATCCTTCCCAAGCCCTTCTGTATCATAATGCAATTCCATGGTACATTTTGCGGGAAGCTGTAACCTGCCCCAAGATGCTCTAGGATTCCAATAACTGGAGAGACAACATGAGCAAGAAGCTGGATTTATAGTTAACCTGAGGCTGATGTGCATAGGAGAGAGACAACAACATTAGGCTCTCTGAGGCAGAGAATCCAATTTCTGAGATGCTGGCAGAGACCTGTTAAGGCTGTCCGCGTAACCACAGACAGCAGCCACCGCTGCATTGCAACAGCCTGACCACAGTAACACACTCTCCGCCTGTCCCATTTCCTTACAGACTCCCCCTGACACTTCCCAGTATGTAGTCCAAATACACACAGTAAACGCACATCTTTTAAGGTACTCTATAGTGACACGAGCGCATTGCGTGTTGACATGTCACTTGCCAGTGGCTCTATTTACAACGTGGTGACTCCTGAAGAGACCTGATGAATGAAAAACATTAGATGAACTCCCTGCTCACCAGCCTGCCAAGCCCTGCATGTTTCACAAGCAAAACCAGGAAAGAGATGACTCGACAAACCACCCCTCACACTTGCTTTGGGTTGATGAGCTCCTGTTTTAGCAAGCACCATACCTTGTATCTACAATGGTCTTTTGCTTAAGGAATTGGACTTCAGAGCTACAAGCACCTCAAATCAGCTGTGTCATTCACCCCAGATCACTCTGAACAACTTGGTTTTTAAAAACAACGTAGTGATGAGAGACCAAGGACACCTTTATGTTTTGCAATAGAAAAGCTGGACTCAGTCAAACTTACTGAAATAGGAAGTAATGAAAAAGCAGGTGGCAGGGAATGCAGAGAAGACAAACAGAATACAAGAACCCTTGCCAAGTCCACAGAAAAAAAATAACAGACACACTCTAGGCTTGAGGTGGGAAAACCTGACTGAATTATCCAGTTTGAGTGGTCTTCACGCAGAAGACCTGACTCCTCCAGCCTTCTAAAGCGCTTTGCATTACTTAGTATTTTCTTCTCAGCACAGCTGCTGCTGGAAAGTCAGTTTGAGAAAAGTAGTAGATAATGGGAGGAAACTGCTTCCAAGAAAATTTAGCTCAGGTCAAAGTCAGCAAGAACTGCCCACCAAGACAGGAATGTCCAGAAAAGTTTTGAGCTAAAACATCTTAAAATAAGAAGCACTAAAAGCAACATTAATAGACAGAGCTAGCGGCTCTGACAAGAATTTCAGCAGACAGGGAGAGGTGAGGAGGAAGAGATACAGTCAATGGAAAAAAATCCCCTGGAGGCTGAGGTCAGACTGATTAAGACACTGTTTCAGTCAATATCCGCTGAAAACCATAGTTGAAAGCAAACAAACACTAAATATACTTTTTAAGTCTTACAAGGAAAAGACTCTCATGGAAAATGTATGAAGAAGCTTCCAAGTAATTATAGATTAGCAAAGGTATATTTCTTTCCTTGACCATTATTTTAATTATTAATCAGCTGCCGCTGTCAAGCCTCTGTGCTTAAAAACACTACGCAGTCTGTTCTTTATAGAGGTAGTTTATAAATTTGATTTTATATCCATCATGCAGCATTATAATGAAAGATAAGTGTTTTAGAGTAAACCATGAATTTGATCCACATTTCATTGTTTCCCAAAGACCATAAGGAGCTTGGTGTCTGGGGAGGTGGGCGGTTTTGACAGACTTTAAGGGGAAGAACAACATAAGTCTAAGGTCAGGCACAAAGGTGAAGTACATGACCTGCCCGCAGTTACACTTCTGGAGAGCTGCTGCTGTAGACATTGCTGTTTCTGAGACATCCCTTGGCCTTCACATGCAGGAGTGAAGAAGAATACAAAGCATCGCTTTCACCAAAACCAGAGGCTCTAGCTGCAGTCACAACTAGCAGCAAAAAGGGGACCAGAAACACCCCTCTTACTCTCCCTAGTGCAAACAGATACCATCGACTGACAATAAATGACTCTCTAGAACACACTGGTATTGCATACAGAGTACACATTTCTGTTAGGGTTTGTAATTTCTCCAAGTCTGGTCACGCTTGCCTTTCTTCCAGTACGCCTTTAGCAAGTCAGCAGTACAAAGCATTCACTCATTCTTTCTCCAAGACACTATATTTACAAGGTTAAAGATCACTCAAGTCCCAGGACCAGAAGTTTCCTCTTAAGGACAAGAAGTGGGTTTAAGCGTGCTATAGTCTGGTGCTGTATTTATTCTGTGCTATATCTATCATGGTCCATCATTAACCCGCAATGAAGCTAGGAACAGCTCTCTGGCTTCTGTACTCCCATCAACCTTGGTCCCAGCTGGAAGCGTCCCCTGAAGAAAGCAGTTTCGCAATACAGCCACAATACTGAAGAAGGTATCATCTTAGGGCAATCAACAGGGCTGAAAAAAGGCAAGTATCTTCACTTCATCCCCACAGTTTAAAAAAAAGAAACAACAGTCACTTTTGTGACCTATGTTCTCAGGGGCAATGCAGATCCCTTCGTTGCTCTCCTGATGTTTTTTATCATTGTAGTTGCTTCTATATCTAGAACAGACTTTAACAGAAAAGGTTCACCACCCTCAAAGCTGAAGAGGAGCCAAATGTGCCTTGAAGCCATGGATCTGGGCCACATGACTGACTGACTATAGAGCTCTGATATACAGGTCAACAACTGGTTGTGGAGCTGGTGTTGGTTTTGGTTTCTGTGACCACGGGACACTATTGGCAGATCAGCTTCTGCTTGGGAAAGATGGGATCCACCACTAAGAAGTGGGGCAATAGTATTTTTGCCAGTAGGGCGGGGGAATTGGTAAAGATGGCTTTAAACTAGGAATGACCAGGGAGCAACAGAATTACCAGCAGCCCTGTGAGGGAGTGACGGACAGAGTTGATAAGCAAAGGCCAAAAAAAAAGATGAGCAAACCTGGTCAGTCACACCAACTGATGAGGGCATGTGAGAGTGTGAGAATGTTTACTCCAGTGGGGTTATCTGATCAGGGACCCTGTCAATTGGGAAACCAAGAGAAAAAGGGGGAAACCAGAAAACAAATATACAGACAGAGACCTGACAAAAGAACAATGGAGACAATGACAAGAAACAAACCTCACCAGTCCCATGAATTGATGGGCTGGCCAGAAACCACAGGCACCGCTTCCAGCAAGATCAGCCTGGGGTGGGAATAGTGTGTGCCCCAAAAAACAGCTACTGGGGGAAACCAGTGTGAGTGAGGTGAGTCAAAACTGGTGGAGAGGAACAGGCTATAAATAAAAACAAAACATGGGGAAAGAAGTTTGCTGGGATTAACCTCCCTGCTTGCAATACCAAGCCTTAAGACCTTTAGGCTTGGCCTTGGTCTGCCTAAGGGCAGACTTGGCCTATAGGTAAATAAGCTATTTGATCTAGTTACTTTCCAGGCCATTAAACCCTACAGTAAGTCTGCGAACTCAAAAATACTTGAAAATGTAGATAGGACAAGGCTGAAGTTGTCTGGGCTCTTTAAGCCAGAGACAGCTTTTAAATGGGTATTTACCAGATTCTGCAGAAATTGCTGTGCTTCCTAATACATAGCAAATATCAAGAACTGTGAGATTAAATAATACCAGGTCTGGACTAATTTTAGACAACTGTTTCTGAATAAGCATAAGAGTATTACAGTGGGTCTTTCTTTACAATTGCACAGCTTTCAAAGATTGCCAAATTTTTCAAGGCTCAGTGAATTCCTGCCATTACACCCAGGTGTCTCACCCTCACTGCCCTGTGGACACCTAGGGCCAAACCTATTCTTTGGCTATTTCACTACAGTTAACACCAAACACCCCAGCTTTTGATTCTCACTGCCACTACACAAAGTTTGAACATCCAGTCCTGCATTGATTAAAGTCTGAGGACCTCAAGGTGGTTGTGGAGTCTTTCTCTGGTTCATGCTGAGAGCTGAGTGCTGTGAAGACTTTTTCAAGACAAAGCATATAACTGGGCATTATAGATTATTTGGGAAAGCCTAGATCAGGTAGCCATTCCACACAGATCCTGTGGCAAACAGCACTTTATACCAACCCTCCACAAAATGCTGAATTAAGGACAAAACATCTTGGTATGTTGCACAGATAAAAATAGTCTGAGCACATAAAAAAAAAAAAAAAAAAAAAAAAAGAATAGCTTCATTTATTTCACTGGAGTGCCCTGATCCAACAAGACCCCAACAGGCCTAACAGTCCCTAGTGAAACTTATTTATACCTGCTAGAGTACAAAGGTGATCACAAACAAGCAAAAGCTTCTGTCCAGTCTCATAGTGGAGAATCTCCAAAGGAGTGAAGAATCACCCAGCTGCAGCAGTGAATGTCTATCACCTTTTTTTTCCTCCCTCCCTCCATTTATCTACTTGCTTGCCACTGATACTGTGGGTTCTAAGGGGAAGGGAGTAATTGTGCCAGTTCCTTGTTCCTCCCTGTATGCAAAGTGGAAACTGCAGCGGACATTAAGATGGAGTCAAGTCGAACATACCCCTGAATCAAACCCTTGCACAAATGAACTGTAGTACTTCTCTGAGCAGTGCTAAGTCTTGGAGTGAGCAATAATAGCAGTCATTTTTTAAAGATATGCAAGTTTTCAAGCTATTGGCACTGGTAACATTTTTTCGTCTCAGACTCGCAGCAGAACATACACACCCCAAAGACATGGCCCTGAATTTGATGAATGACTGCAATTATTGGTAATTAATAGGCCTTTAGGAATCATAGAAAAAGAAAGGCTGCGAGCACATTGACAGACAAGGACCATTGAGTCATTTCACACAGAGCTGTGGAAGGAAATGAGAAGGGTAAGAAATATTGTTAAAATATAAAAAGGATAATAAAGATGACTTCAAATACCTACATTATAAATGCATATACCATCTGCTAGCAATTTTTTGCATCTCAAGAAGAATCTCAATCAAGTCAGCATCATTCAGCTTTTCACACTGCAAGTGGCCGTATTAGAAAGATTCGTTCTAAACTTTCACATCATCTTCAGCTCTCCAGCTTCTCCAATCTACCAGATGGCTGAAACCACAAAAATGAAGCATGTGTTTGGAGCTGCCGCTCCCTAATTTATGAGAGAATACATTCTTGATCAATTGAAAAAATAATGAAAACGTTTATGATTTCCAACTTCTCTGAAACTGCAGAGAAAGGTTTTCACTCTAACAACTGTATTAGCCAGCCTGGAATCTGTAACCAGCAACATTTAAAAAGTAATTTGAAGCTGAAAGAGTACTTTTGGGGAAAGTGTCTCAAATGTCAGACAGATCTATTAAAACAGCTCTTGACAGACTAATCTATAAGCCCTTCTTTTTTAGTGTGATATTTGTATCGATTTTTAAAATAGCAATCCCATTACTACACATTAACAGCATGGATAAGCATCTCTCTCAGAGTATTTAATATTACAACAGGACAAAGAGAGAACACGAGGGCAGTAATTTTCCATCACATAGAAGGTGAGGTTAAATGGTGAAAGGACCAGCTTAACACTTGGTATCTGAAAATGAAGTCCATCTCTAAAGCAAGTTTTCTGCACAGCAACAGCTGTCCTGACCTTTTTTGTTACTCAAATCCGCGCCATACATGCTACTGTGCTCCTTTCCCAGCAGTCAGCTCCAGCATCCCTCTTATTTGCTGTACTGCCTCTCCTGCTGTCAGTCATGGAAATTCCCTTTCTAATGCATCCAACTGTCACAGTTTTAGGGGCAACAGAGGAAAACCAGGAGCAAGTATACATATACATGTGGCTGAATCAGCATGAATGCAGGAAGAGAGACACTCTGGCAGAAGAGAAATGGGAGAGGCCAGCATTTCTCTTCATAGGAGCTTGGATTCTCAGGGCCAGAAAGACTGGTTCTTCCTCTCACAGAGCCCATAAGCTGCTCTACAGACTTGTCCCAGTCATCAGAACCGTAAGGCTGACCAGATTCTCAACAGCACCATTGTTACAGCCAAAAAAAATGTATGCTATTACATTAAATCCTGCTGCTATCTCTAGCCCAGAGATTTCTTGAGCTCAGCAGGCTCGTGTATGCGATAGCCTCACAGTAGATACACTCTTGTCTCCACCAGTTGCCAGAGTTGTGTAAGGACAAGTTACCTTTCTCACCCCAGATTCCAGATATTTTTGTGTGATATGACCTGTCATATGGACAATTGGCAAAATCAGTCCAATTAATATGGCAAAATTGAAGAATTTGACCTTTGAGGTTCTAGTTCAGAAACATTTGCCTAAGTTTTGCAACACAAAAAAGATCAGGCATACCAATAAAAACCATCCAAGTCAGCTCAGCTACCACTCTCACCCCAGGAAGTCACTTCAGTTATTAATTATTCTTCTCTAATCAAGTAACAAAATACGCAATGAGTCCACTGCAGCCCTCATCTTGGTGCTTTCTCCTCCCTGTACCTTTACATTCTTGTACAAACCTGAGGCACAAGCAAGGGAGCTGCATAAGTGATAGTGACACATTAGCAACATTAGGAGAGTGCTTAAGGTTTCATGGAACTAGACTCCATTTTTGAAGAAGATTCAGCAGACCAAACAAGAGCTGCTAGTCAGAACTGCACTTCAAATACAACTTCTGTCTGAATGCTGTCAGATGGCAGGGAGGAGATGCTGCTAGCAGAAATATGCATGACTAGTATGGATAAGCTACCAAAATTTCAAGGTTCCCCTCTCAAAAAACAGTGTTCAAGTTATTATGTCACTCATACAGGCTTTCCTCAATATGCATGCATCTAGAGCTCATTTTCAAACAACGCTTCATAACTATAGTTTCGATGATCTTAAAATACAACTTGCAGACTTACAGATGTTCCTGGATATCAGCACATTAGAAAACAGGAGGATGTTCAGAGGGGCACAACACATCTTAAACTCATTCAAGTCTTTGCTCTTTCAGCTACCAGAAATGTGCCATACCAGAATCGCATGCAGAACCCGAACCTGCCATCTATTGCCACCATTTATTGTGCACCATCTTAATGAGAGGTGCAGTCATGGGCTATTATCCATTCGGACTGATAAACTATTGGATGGAAGGGATTATCTAAGCACAAAAAGAGAGAGCTGATGACAGTTTCCGCATGACATCTGTTTCCAAACTTAGTCACCTTGAATGGTCACGGTCTCACAAGCAAACAGCAAATGACAACTATAAGATGGATCTGAAAGGCACTAAGAAGTAGTTTAATGAAACGTTTTGATGGACTTTTCAAAAACAAAGAACAGCCTAGGGAAAGTGTAAGGAGCAGGCCTGAAAGAACAGGGAAAAAAATGCAATCTGCCAGACTGCAAGGGATTTCCTCTACAGAAGGATGGCTACTGAAAGAGACAACCTGGCAATTACGGGGATCTACAGGAGGCTTCTAGCAGACACTTCTGCAGAGAAGTCCACAGAGGTCTGTAAAGGAAGGATGCTGCTTTATCCAGGCAATTGTGTGACAAGATTGCCTTTGAAACATGAAAGCAGAAGACAACCTAACTGCTTCAGGCAGGCAGAAAACTCTTTTTCCTAGTTTTGCTATGGATGACGCAGATGCAACAGTCCACTACAGGCTTGTAAAGGGAAGAAATACTTGCTCCAAAGGGGTCTCCATGAAAAGCGTTCCCTCCTTTCGTCTGAAGGTGCCACAGTACCATACAGTTTACATTTGTATGTACACAACCAGGTACAAGGTAGAGGGGTACAAAGAGGGTTACAAGGTGGAAAACGTGAAGAAGAAGCTAGACTGGCTATAGGGAAGACTGCCCAGTACATCCAAAGCCAAGCATGTCTCTGAGCATGAGAAAATGAAATTTAAGACTAGAATGATGCCTGAAGCTAGTCTACAGTAATTTCCTGTTCATGTCAACAAATCGTAAGCTTCCTAGAGTGAGAAAGGACATACGTTCACAGTGCTAATTACAAAACCTCCTATTCTAAGTGCTTCAAACTCCCTTTCTTCAGAGAGAAAGGTGTCTGCTGACCATCATGCTGGTAACAGCAGCACTACCATGAATCCCATAAGACTAGAGAATCATTTGAAGGGTCAAGAATTTCTCTCATCTGCTTACTTTCCCCCTTTGCTGGTAATACAGGAGTAACCCTAAAGACTGGAGCCCAAGAAACCTCAGCTGTGTAAAACCTGTGACAACATGGCTGAACCTGGGACAAGTCAGGTTCAATAATTTTGGATGCAAAAGAACTGAGCTAGAGATCCATGGTGGGATTGTCTAGATTATTCTTTGGTTTAAATATTGAATTAATCTAACATATCCAAAGAGCTTTTAAACTAGAAAAATTAGGTATTTTCAAACTATGATCTAGAATTGCTACCTGATCAACTAGATGAGACAGGATGAGTTGGAATAGAAAGAGGGTTTGCAGAGAAGTCTCTCTCCTGACTCACAGAGGGGGTTACCACCTCTCCAACCCCAGCATTCTGAATAATAACAAATTCCACGGCCTTCTGAGTCTCTTCAAAATGTCTTGTGGTGTTGGAGGCCTGGGTGGATGCCTTTGAAGCCCCTGGCCTTGCCTCCTGAAGCCTTCTCACCCCATGGGAAGGAAGCCCCATGGCCTCCCCCTGTGTGCTCTGGGATCTCCTCTCCCCACACGTGCTCCATGGCTCCATCCTGGATTGCCACACCACCTCTCCAAGGGGTGAGACAGGACAGCCTACCTCCCTGGTGTCCAAGTGAAAACATTAAATGATCAGTAAATGATACAACACGGAGCCACAAAACATGCAAACAGACTTGGTGTCTCCATCACACAGACTGAGAGGTGGGAATACACCTTGGGGGCCTGCATAACTGCAGCTGGAAGAAGAAACGCCAGCTCTCAGACACGCGTAAGCTGTGTGCAGCAACTGCATCATGAGAGAGTTGCCTGGCTCTTTTAGTGTACCACCTAAAATGCAGGATACCATGAAAGCCCAGAGCTGCTAAATCACAAGATTTCTGTCAGTAGGAAAGATAGCTTGGCTCTGCTTTCACATGACAAATCTGAATTCAAGCCCAGCTGTCCTGGTACGGGACCATAAAGGTTCAGAACAACACACAGAAAAATCCCCCGCTCCTTGGGCTCCCATGTATGGTCTGCAGGCCTTCACACCATCTGGAAATAACAGCAGATGATTCGTAGCATGCATCACAGCCATGCAGTTGGGAGCTCACATCTCACAACAGAGGGCACACAAGCTTGCCAGCCAAGCATGGAGCAGAATAGCTGTGCTGCACTGGGTACAGGCCACCCACAGGCAGCATGCCCTTCCACCACCACCAATTACACCAACTGCAAGTCAACATTTTAGCACAAGGATGAAAAAAGCTGACATTCCCTATGTACTTTCCCAGCTGAGCATGGAGCACCAAACTGTGCAAGTACCAGGAAGACACCTACGGAGGCAGTATTGCCCCCCGGGCCTCAGCCACTCCTGCTCCTACAAGCCTGCTGTCTCCCAGGCGTGCTTCTTCCCTACATGCAGTTCTCTCCCTTTCCCCTCAGACA
The DNA here is from genome assembly GCF_047370975.1 of Nipponia nippon. NCBI lineage: Eukaryota > Metazoa > Chordata > Aves > Pelecaniformes > Threskiornithidae > Nipponia > Nipponia nippon. Next base: position 59,025,502 of record NW_028262369.1, read on the forward strand.
ACCTCTGCTCATGTCCTGCAATTGCTTTTTCAAAGTTCCGTCTCCCAAAACTGGAAAAGAGTAACAAGAATGGACCTAATTGTTGCTCCAGCTTCTCTTGGGTGGCAAATACCCTTGAATATCAAGCTGGAGACAGACAGCTTCACACATGGACATCCTGCCTTGCACAGCTCCAGCACCTCCCACCTTGTTCCTGCACAGTTTAGCAACTGGATCACCTCAAAGCCTGCACTGGGTCTGATTGGGATGGAGTTAATTTTCTTTGTAGCAGTCCGTATGCTGCTGTCTTTTGAATTTGTGACTATAACAGGGTTGACAACACACCAGTATTTTGGGTATTGCTGAGCAGTGCTTGCACAGCATCAAGGCTTTCTCTTTTTCCAACTCTGCCCCCCCAATGAGTAGGTTGGACATGCACAAGAAACTGAGAGGAGACACAACCGGTACATCCGACCTGAACTGACCAAAGGGATAGTCCACACCATGTAGTATCATGCTCAGCCAAGAAAAAGAAGGGGAATCTTTTGCTCTTCCTAGTTTGTTCCCCATTCTGCTGGGGGCAGGGAGAGGGAGTGAGTGTGCATCTGTGTGGTGCTTAGGCGCCTATCAGGGTTAAGCCACAAGAGAACCTCATTGGGCTCCCAGGTCTTCCATCCTCTCTGAAGATGCTACCTAGCATCTAAGTGCATGATAGCCCACATTCAGTGGTGTTACATGGCTTGTGTTAGTTGCAAGAGGAAGAGCCACGACCTTCTTCAGAATTTGAAGTGCAGAGACCTACTGATAGAGCTCAGAAACGCTTGGAGAATTTTCAGCTAATCTTTCCATTAGGGCCCTGTTACATAAACCCCCAAAACTTAGGGTCAGAGGAATATTAATTTGCTTTCTAGATGGATTCTATGCCCTTAAGGCTACAGAACATAATGGAAAAAAAGAAAAAAACCCTCAAACAGGTCATGTACTAGGAAAGGTGATAAAAACCACACCATTAAAGCAAATATTTAAAGGCAGTTACATTATTCTACAGATCTAATTCTGCTATGAAATACCCAAGGCTGTTACGTAAGTTCAGATTAGCCCTTCCAACACCATCAAAGAAGATGGTTTGCATGGGCTTTCCAAGAAGAGTAAAGAGTTTAAAAAAAAAAGGAATAACATTCTACTGTTTCCACAATTATTCTTACAGAGCCATAGGAAAGAAGTGGAGCAGCCAAACGATGCCCAGGAAACTTCTTGCTGTGCAAACTCACTGCCATGCAGAACCCAGGGCTGCTGTCTTTTAGAAGACACCTCTTGTATCCATTATTTGGACTACACTACACTTCTCCCAGGCATGGAGAGAGGAAAACAGAACGGAAAAGGGATCTGTCCCATCCCATGCCATACCTGTTAAAAGCCTGAGATTCTTTCTGCAACGTATTTCCAGCAGAGGCTATCCAGCAATACACTGAATATCCTGCAGGCATAGCAAGACTTGTGAATAAAAACATCTTTTCCTGCCCCCAGCCGTGCTACTCACATGTATCCCCACAATGCTTACAGCCATGCTGAAGTCTGCTCCAGCTGGTCAGGAGCCCCACATCTACTCTTAGAACCTGTGGCCAACAGTAGGATATACCAGAGAAAGAAACACCACCAATGTAAAATAAAAGGTATAAACGGCTTCTGGAAGGAGCAGTTAGGTGTCATAAATTAGACAGAGGTAAGGTGGAACAAAGAGCAATCTTATTCAGGCAAAACTGTTTCAGCAAGTCTTGAAGCTATTTCTCAACAGAGCAGCGCTAACAAAAGCAAGTTGCAGTTTGTCCTTGCTGCCGCCACACAAACTGCTTTTGTGGCTAAGAGCCAAAACTGTTTTCAAATATCAATATTTAAAACCCACACAATTATTTCAACCTTATAAATCAACATGCAGAGAAAAAGAAGGTTTCCGTGCCCTTTTTTTTAAACAGGAATCACTTTTCTAAATACCATTTTGACTTCCAAGAGCCAGTCTCCTTTCCGCCACTAGATGTCCCACAAGTAAGAAGAGAAGCCAGATGGGGAGCACTGTGAGCGGGTACTCAGCAAACGTTATCTACAGCAATAACCACCATGCAGGGAACCACGCTGCTGTGTTTACATTACCTGAATAATCAGTGGCTCAGACACTGCAGTAACGGTATGGATACAGAATATGCGATGCAGAACTCTTGCTGTGGAAATCCTCACAGCCATCCTGTTGGAGACTGTCAAACGTAGTAAACTCTAATGAGCAGCATCCCTTAAAAACATAGCCTGTTGTGGGGTTTGGTTGGTTGGTTGGTGGTTTTGGTTTTTTGTGCGTTTGGTTTTGTGGTTTTGGGGGTTTTGTTTGTTTGTTTTTAAAAAGCCCTGTATCTGCACTGAATGCAATACATATATACATTTAAGGAGCTATTCCACAGGACAATCAGAATTGCTGAGCAGTAAGCTAATGGTAATTTGGATTTTCAGTCGAGCTGCTTTGTACTCTGAGTCATTATTCAGCTCAGTAAAAGCATCCTCAAATTTTGGTAAATACAACAAAATACAAAAGGAGACATATATTACAATTCTTGCCATATTGATATACTCATTTGACCGTCATTTTGGTGGTATAATATTAAATATTAATCCCCTATTCAGGTTGTTTCTACTCTTCCATTATATAAGTTTTAAACAGAATACGATTCTAGCCAGGGAAGCATTATAATGAAGGTACTTCCCCCGTGGGAACATGTGTTTTGTTGATGTTTGCTTCAACATTAACATAAATTGTCAGGGGCTAGAACTTTAAGATAACATTTTAAAAGCTATTTATTTGAACTAACACTATAAGGAAAGAATAGTACAGATAACTGTATGTCCCTTTAGATGCTGGGAACTGCAGGTGGTGGAGCATCAAATGGGCTTCCAAGCCATGCGCTGAATGCTGAGCAGACCCCATCCATAGAAGATATTCTCCCATTTCAGTTATTCAAGGTAGTATAAGATTTTCTTAAAGAAAACAACTCTATTCATTGTTTCTACAGTCAGACAGAAATGATAGTCAACTGAGAACTTCTTGCTGCACTGCAAGATAAAGGCAAGGCCAGGCAGATGGTATAATCACCAGTACTGGGTAGCAGCTGCCCGCAGGCTCCTCTCTTACAAGGAGGTGGCAATCACAACACGGCCAAAGGATCTGCAGAGTGCAACACAGGCTTGAAGGCCACGCTGTACACACAGCATAGTGCAGCACAGGACTGGGCAGACGCAGGTTAAATACTATGTGGATCGCTAGCTCCTCCATGTCTTTGGGTCAGGATTGCTGCAGAAAGTCTGTTCAAAACACACAAAACCACTTTGGATTTAAGCATTCTGCTGTCTACAAAAGCACCAAACAAGCCAAGAGCGAAGAAAATGACCCTTCTCCACTGTGACTGCAACTGCTCTAGCCTTCCTTAAAAAGCCTCTCCCGTACTCTGTGGCCCTGACACCATGCACAGAATTGGTTCTTTTGCAGCCCTTTTCTAGACCACACCTTGAAAGAGAAACCCTGCATTGCTGCATATCTTGCACCTCATTCTCTGCAAGGTGCCAGCCCCTTTTATCCTTTCTGAAAAATCTGGGGAAAAGGAAGAGACATATTTTTAATGTATTGTCTTTTAACATATTGCCTGTATTGGGGTTGCTTCTGACCACAGGGGATGTAGATGAGATGGTTCTATGCCTAATTTCATCACTCTGATATGACCTCGTGGAGCCTCCTTCTTCTTGATGTGATGGACTTAAGAGATCACATTAATCAAAGACTTGAAAGAGCTCTTTCCTCTACAAGAGGAATGAGAACAAGAAAACCCAGATCAGAGCGCTGGGAATCCACCCTGTATGAGTACTGAGCAGTATCTCCTCGTGGACTTCAGTGGAGCTGAACCTCCTGGAACTGTGCACCAGCATTTACTTCTAGCACAGTGACCTTGCTCTGCGCTTAGTTCCTTCCACACACCCTCTGGCCATCTGGGCCCACAAGAGTAACTCCAGATCTAAAAGGAAATGATTGCTTAAGCAAATTTCAGAATTCAGGACTACAGCTTAGTCAGAACAGACACTAGAACATACCCACCAGGTTTTCTTTAATACACAAAATACAGTTTTGCACCAAGGAATGAGTAACTCCCCCAGAATTTCGAAAGGACTTTCGTGCTCGTCCATCTTCTCAAAAAGCAGAGGGATCTTAAATTGTGCATCTTACCGAATCCGCAGGTTTATTTATTATTTTTAATTATGGAGAGAGACATTATACATGTGTAGCTTTGGTTATATTAAGGTTCCTGGAGAAAACAACACTGTTTGTGTTAAACCAAATCAATTTAAAGATAGCCTTAATAAGCATCAGAGTATTGTAAATAAAAAAGGGATGGGGGAGCACAGACACAGCTCTGGCATGGATGTCTGTAAGTACCCTTGGCACAGCTGAGGGCTGGGCCCATGCAGAGCTCCCAGGAAAGCAGACAATGCTGGTCAGGCCTGGGACTGCAGGGTGGGCTGTCCTAAAGGGGCAAGCTGGAGGCTTGTGACTTCTGGCAACAGGAGAGCTTCTCACCCTGCAGCTGCAGAGTATGCACAGTGCTCTGGGTACTAGTAATGATCAGCAAGATCCTTACTGCTGCTAGGGAACTGCTGGTTTGCTCCAACAGCAAAAAATGGCCCCTCCACTGGTGGCTTTACCCTGTCCCATTGCTGGGGCTATTGGCTGGGGCTTAGTAAGGTCAAGATCCAAGGATAGTAGAAGGTTTGCAGAGAGACACAGATGGTCCACACAGTCCTTCAAAGCAGTAGTTTCTGTTGACCCTCAGAGTCCCTGTTTTACCCATCAGCCTTAGCCACAGTGACTGGTTCCTTTCTCATGTGTCCCAGGTCCCTCTGTGTTCCTTTTCGTGCCTCCAGAGCAATCCTTTTGCCCCTGGGCGGCCTCAGTGCCTCCCCAATTTTGGTGGAAAGCATAAAGGTTTTGCGTTGCTCTGAGGGCTTTGTATTCACAGGCAAGAGAAGGATCCACCGTTCTGCCCCACCCGTGCCCTCTCCCTCACTTTCAGGCTGGCAGCATCCTGCAGCTCCAACACCAGCATCACCTTCTTGTGGGTCAAGGGCAGCTCATGGTACCTGCCCTGGATCCAGCTCTCTTCTGCCACCCCCTGGAGCCCCCCATCCTGCCCTGCCTAGCCTTGCCCCTGCCAGCCAAGCCCAGGGACAGGGCTCAGTAACAGCAGGACCAGCTGGCCAGATCCTACTTTCACCAGAGACCCCTAGAAGAGAGAAGGATCACCTTCCTCAGCCTGCTGATGACACTCCTCCTAGGACAGCCCCGGAGGGCTGTTAGCTTGCTTTGCTGCAAGGGCACATTGCTGGCTCACAATGAACTTGTCCAGCAGCCCTAGGTCCTTCTCTGCAGAGCTGTTTCCCAGCCAGTCAGCCCCCAGTGACTACTGCCACATTGCATTATTCCTCCCCAGGGGCAGGACTTTGCATCTCCTTTTGTTGAACTTCACAAGATTCCTCTCTGCCCAATTCTCCAGCCTGCCAAGGTCCCTCTGAATGGCAGCAAACCCATCTAGTGAACCAGTCATTCCTCCCAGTTTTTTTGTCATCTGCAAATATGCTGAGGGTATGCTGTATCCCATGATCTAGGTAATTAATGACACTGCTGAACAGTATAGGACCCAGTATCCATCCCTGGGGTACCTCAGTAGTGACTAGCTTCCAGGTGGACTTTGTGCCAAGCTCAACCCCAATGCAATCCACAAAAGCCTAGGAAGTGCAGAAGCTTGAACTGGTCAGCCTATCATAAGGCAATGGCATCATATCCCACTGCTTGCACAGCCCTGCATGCAACAGATATTTTCTGCTATAAGGGGTGCATAAATTCAGTCCAGTGTGGACACCAAAAATTTGACAGCCTTAGAAATGAAACCTATTTTTATTTCACAAAACAGTCTCCTGATTTTGCTTCTGTCACCACTCATGTCTCAGCACACAAAATGCATAAATAAAACAAGGAAGGAAATATTTTATTCATGAGCACAAAGCCCAGCTCAGTTCTGAGAAAGCTTACTGTTGCTTTTAAGGTGTCTCATCTCAAGGCATCGAGCTGTGCAGTAAATCACATCAAAGTGTCAGAAGTCCCCAGCATAATAAACTTGGCAGAAGATACACAGCTAACCACCAGTGTTTGAGAAGAGGCTTCTGTGATCTATTGTCAGGCTTGAATTTTGTCTCAGCTCTATTTTGTGTATTCTAGCTGTTTGATCCAATTATAAGAGATGACCAGCTAAGGATTGGATGAGAAGGTAGCCAAGGAAGTGAGCTTTGGGCCAGGTCTCAGATGACAGATGCCGAATTACATAGTACAATTCACTTGGTAAACCTGGGTTTATTTCTCCAACAATTATCTTCAGCTCAGAGTCCTAGCCATAGTAGATAAACAACTCAAAAGCATCTTCAGCTGAGGAGCTTTGCCCTCAAAAGACTATCTACTGTCAAAACACAGCTAAGCTCAGAGAAATCTCCGACTTCATTAAACTGGGGTGCTGACCTATGTAAGCAACAGAAAAAGCTGCCTATTATATTTTGCCCTTGCTTTCCCAAGTGATACTGAGAACATTCCTTGAATGTAGAAAGTTAGAAACCAGGACTTCATTGCCTAATCAATATTTATCTGTGAAAACATTTCCTATCCTTACAAGCTTGAGGAACAACAAGCTTTCCAGGTAGCATCAGCATACAGAAAAATCAATGAAGATATCACTAGGAGGAAGAGGATGTCTGAGTGCACAACTACAAAAATCAGCACACTACACACTAGCAGGACCCCAATGGTACCAACAGACCTTAATTGCCCTGAGCAGCCTCACCAGAGGCCTCTACCTGCAGTCCTGCCCAGGGGATCCCTTTCAGCTCAGTGCTGGGCACCCAGTCTTGGCCTGAGCACTATGGTAGGTGGGCCTGTCTCCAGCCCCATCTCCCAGGTGACCCCTTGGACCCAATGCTGCAACCTTGCCTACAGCCCCAACTCTTGCTGCTCCTGTCTGGATCCCTGGATCCATGCCCTCACTTTGTCTGGGGCTTTCCATAGACCCTTTTACCCGCATCCAGCTCTGCTCCTGTGTCCCCGTGCGCCTGTGCCCCACTCACGAGGGCAGTGCCTGTGCTAGGGTCCCTCCCAGCTCATCCTGTCACATGAAGAAGCCCTGCTCTTGCTGACACCAACCACCTACAGAGGACATAAATTAATCCATTTGGAGATGAAAAGGTTTCCAAATGCCAAAACCCCTAAAGAAACACCATTTCCACTTTGTTCACAGCCAGTACTGGCTACAGTCATGGTAGTGTTTAAGGCATTTAGTGGTTGTCCCAGTGGCTGGATTGCATGACACATTGGCAGCTGTATTTAACAGGCTAAGTCTCTCTTGACTGCACAGAAGTATCACAGACATAGTTCATAGGCACACCATCTTTGGAAACAGCCTTCAAGGAAGTTAGGCTTCCACAGGAGAGGAAAGAGGTTTCACTTCCTAGCAGCGCTAACAGAAGACCCTCAAGCATTTGCTTCTTGTCCATTCCCTCTAAAAGTTTTTGGTATCCCATTGGGACTCAGCTGGATGCAGGATTTGGCCACATTTCACCCTCACAGCTCCCATAACTCTGCCTGCTGGAGGCACCACTCAGGTTATCGCAGCAGCTTCCCACTGACATGCAAGCCTGTTCACTCACCGTTACTGAAATGTCCCTCCTGAGGGTCTGCACAGGCATTACCAACCACGGTCTTTGGAAACACCCTTGCTCATGGTTGAGACAAGACTGTTTAATTTTGCCATATACACGCTTTTTCTTGCCTGGTAGGCAGCCGTTTATCACACCCAGGATCTATTGCATTTGCACAACCCATGCCTGACGTGACTTCCAAGTGCAAGTGCACTTCTGTCACCTCTAACACTAAAGCCCTCCACTCCTACCCCCACAACACAGGCAGGGAAGAAAGCAGTTTGGTGTGGAGCAACTACAGGAGCGGTACCGCGTCCAGTGGGATGTGGAAGCGTAGTGGGACGAGCCTGCTCACAGACCCTCACAGCCCACAGCAGAAAGGCACAGCAAGACAGGAAACGTTGCTTTGCATTTAGTGTTCCAAAGCCAATGCATCTGTGACAGCCAGACACACACCCAGCCCTGGCAGCCTATTGATCCAAATCCCCCCTGTGCCGACATAACAGCAAATAACAGCAGACTGGCCAACAGCTGGAGCTCCAACACCATGCTGCAATACAGTTCCTTACTTGCTATAGGAAAACTGGCTGGGTTTGTTTGCACTGCACATGGTCGCATATGTAAGTACTAGATCAATGCTTGATAGACAGAATAAGAGCACTGTATTTGGTAATAAGAGGAGATTGAATACTTATTTCAGTCTCTTACCTAAACAAATGCCACCTCTACAAGCTGAATGGAGAAGCAGGCAATGAATATTTCGATAAATATTCTAAAGGTTGTACCAATACAACATGATGGAACACATTTAAGTAGGAAAAAATATGTACTTTGCATTATTGCTTCCTTATGAATTAGTACAATAAGAGGACCACAGACTTGCTCGTTGAACTCCTTTGAATACTGTTATTTAAGTGCTTTAGTTATAGTTCCGAAAGCTTGATGGTTTTACATACATTTAACTCTCCCCCCACATGCATACACTGTATTTTGAACGAATAACCATTTTCTTCAATGGATTATTTTCCCTTCAAAGATAGCACTGTGTGTCAGGGAAGGTCACCAGTTTGGCAGTCCTTAAGCTTAATTCAATTTAAACCACAAGCCCCAAACCTTATTTTTCCGATTTGTTCAGCGTCTGATTTGGCTGAAGGTGGAGCTATTTGGGTATATGTGCTAACTCGCCCGTGAAGCAGACGGCATTTTTCTTCCCCAGCTGAGACAAAAGGCATTCCCCTTCCCAGAACAGTAAATGCAAACCCTTTCACGCTGCCACCCTCTGGCAAAAAATGCATTTGCAATATTAATGATAGCTATTTGTCCTGTGGCACATTCAGTCCTAGAAGAACACTGTCAATCTTTTCCTAGTTATTGAAAATCTTTTCTCAAAAAAAGTGTTGTAAGGTAAGGAAAAGATCCAGTAAGTTTGAGCAAAATAGAAAGAACAGGGGTGTTCCTCCCTGTCCAAGGTGCATGTTTCTTGTATTGCTTTTATAAAGATCAATATATAGATATCTATACAGAGGTAACATCCCTGTCCAAGGTGCATGTTTCTTGTATTGCTTTTATAAAGATCAACATATAGATATCTATACAGAGGTAACATACATTTATAACAGGATATCTAAGGCCAACACTATTAGAATGCATCTTTTGCAAGCTCAGAAGTTACAGGAAAAAAAATGGTCAAAGCAGAAACTTCATACAATAAGGAGTTTGCTTCAGGCATGTCTGACCAGAGGCAGATACAACATGTACATATACGACTAATCCTGTCTGGGGATCTCTGTCCTGCACGAGAATGAGAAGCAACTCAAATGGGACCTGCTTCAATTTGCTGTAAACTTTGGCACTTGCATGGTTACCTAAACTAACTGGACTAAAACGAGATCCTGTGGCTAGGTGGCATAGCTGGCTGAAGTCACAGCTTTAACACAGGTTGCCAGCAGAAATGCTAGCAGGTCTTGCCTGTGGTAAACAAGGAAAGCATTTCCTCAATCACAGACAACTAAGCAGCAGGGTTTTCTGTAAAGCCAGCTACAGCAAACATACATTAAGCAATACTACACCATCACTCTCAGCTGCTCCACTTGCATTTAAGAAACCAAAACATGAGTTTAAATATATGAACCAGCAGTGGAGCTAACAGCTGACAAGCATGACACTGCATAGACATTATGTCAGCAGAAAACCAGTCTTTTCCTCCCAGCTAAAGAGCCACTGGGGGAAAATAAGAGCTTCATATGAAACCAATTACAGTGAGCCCCTCCAGCTGAGAGCTCCTGTGCTCAGTCCCAGGCAATCACTAGCCCTACCATACTACATCATGTCTAGCACAGTGGCATGCCCATATTTCAGAGCTGTGTGCTCAGCTGCCCCACCTAGAAGCACTCCACAGGAATCTGTCTGAGGGTAAGCAAAGCAGAAGAGAAGGAAACAAGCTAAATGAAGAGCAATTTATTTGCACTAAAATGAGGAAGTCCACAGCTTTGCCAAAGTAGCTCCGCACAAACTGGAGACATCAGTTCAGAATGCTCCAGATTCCATCTCGACATTGCATATCATTTTGTGAGGGGAGGTATCCCACTGGCTCTCCCCCAGCAGCCACAGAAACCTTATAGCCACTGCAGCCTCCTCCCTCCTGAACTTGTTACCCACCATGGAAAACATGCAGCTTGCAGCAACTGCTAGAAGTCCATCTCTTTCCGCTCAGAAGCTATTCCAAGGAGGTTTTGGGAAGCCTGCCCAGTGGGTCAGATAAGGAAAGCAGTCAGGTTTCACAACTTGCTTCACCTCCTAGATATTGGCAGCTCACACACTTACAAGGGCATGAGAGATTCATATTTCTTAACACTATGCGGTCTTCCTGAAGAGCTGCACAAAAACATTAAAGCTGAACGAGGAGTAGCAATGAAGGCAACATAACAGACATACAGGTGCCAAAAAAGCATTTTTTTTTCCTGTAGGAAACTCAGGCTGAAGCAAGGTTTAGCTTTGTCCCACAGGCAGCTGTGGCTTGAGCAATAAATGCCCTGTGTCCCTACAGAGCTATTATTCAGTCTCTTTAATTCTCCCAGTTTACCCCAAGAAAGTGCTTCTTGAAATACCAGGCCTTATGATCACATATAAGGCTTTGAAAACACAAGGTCCTTTGTGAGCTAGTCTAAAAAGTCCCCTGGTAGAGATGCTTTTCCAAAGCACAAAAAGCAGTTTGACAACTGCCTCCCATCTGCACTTCTTTAATATGAGGGAATTTCCATGCATGTAGAGCAGCAGTAGCAATAACTAAGCAGGCAAAACATACATAGAAAGAAGCTTAATAATAATAATAATCATGTCTTTCTGTTTAGTGCTCTCCCTTTGAATCTAAAACTAGACACTTTCCAGTCCACTTACACTTCTGAAGGGCAAAAGGGATTTCTGCAGAGCTTTCTTGTTCCACATGGTGAGGGATTTTCAGCTTTAATTTTTTTTATTCCCTCTGCCCAGAAGGATGAAAAAAATTTAAGTATACACAGCCATATTATTTTCTTAGGAGTATTTTAAAAATCCAATGATAATGTGATGTTATCAGAGGACAAAATAGAAACCAGATGCCAGTCACACCTACTTTCTTTGAAACCAATGTTACAGCTACTCACATTAGGAGCCTAACGGTCCAAGATAAAAATGAAACCAGACCTCAGAACCAGAAGCCTACACCCAACATTGAGTGCTGCTTCAGTCACATGGAATAGGGTAAACTGTCCCTACCTAATCAGAGGCAAAGCCACTTTCATCCACCCATCATGAGATACCACTGGATTGGGTCCCTCTGAATCAGCATTTCCTGGCCATCTTGGGATGAATTAAGCAGGTGTACAGTTACCTTCTGAGATACTTCAGGCATCTCAATCTCAAGCCATATAGTGTTTCCGATTCTAAAAATAAGGCTTTCTTTCCACAGAGGGAATCCTCTCACATACCTGGGCTCAGAGCTCCTCTCTCTGACAAAGGAAGCCTTGCACAATCAGCAGAAAATAATCCAGAGTCCCACTCAGCTGACCTAATAATTGCACACAAAATGCATGCCATTCAAGACTGAACCCAGCAATAAATTTCATCTCAATTATACGAACCTGCACACAAGTTCCCTGACAGTAGCCCAAGATAAACTTGCAAATATCTCCTAGAATTATAACAAGACAGGCATTAAAATTAGCTGTCGTTGCTAGCCTGCTTTACTGCATTCTTTCCACTGCCTTTTTAATTATTTTTTCATAGATAACCCAGAAATATATGGATGTATATTCTGACTTAACTAAAACATGAGCAAGCTCTGTCTGCCTTTTCACTTGCATTCAAGACAAATCTCATTTTTCAGGATTTGAACTACCATCTCATGCCAGCTTCCATTTACCCCGATTAGATCCACTGCATCCAAAGCCCACAAGGGTCTGTAATGATACATGTACCCTGGTACTTAGAGAAGAGCAATCTGGGCATTCAGGATTATCAGATTTAATGTCTTCAAATGAGAAGTTGCTTCATATTTTCCATTCAAAGTCTTGGTGCCTGTGCCCAGCTGCATCCTAGAGACATACGCACCTCAATTCTAACACGTGTTCTCCCATTAGCTTGCCATGAGACATTTTAGTGATTAAAGACCTATTTCATTCATACTTTAAGTCTCATTACAGATATGTAATGCAGAAAGTACATTCCACTGCGGAGACCTCATGCTAAGAAATCCCAGCAGGCACTGCTGCAATGAAAAAAAATTTACTCCAGGACTATGTCCAGGCAATACACTCTGCTATGGACCTCAGCCAAAAAATGAGAACGGAGCCTATATCAGCAAATGAGAAAATTGACCAGTGCCATGATTGTACAATGAAAATTGTAAAAGTGGCTACCTTAGTGCCATAAACCAAATAATCCCTGATAGACAATAGCAAGCACACACTGAGACCTCATTCTAGAATTAAAATCTCCAACACCTGCTAGGCTTTAAGTAACATGTAGTGAGTAATAACCCAGGTGTTACAGGAAGAACAAACATGCACAAATTAGAGATGATGTGAACCAAATAGCTTATGCATAGGTATTGTGTAGTGATCACTTTCTCATTAACTCTTGGGTCTCACACTCTGCCAAAATTCAGGAGGAGTCTGTTGACACTCCCCTCCTGACATCGAAGGCTGTGAACCTTGGTAAGCCGCATGACCAGGCTGACAAAGAACAACTCCAGGAGCCTGGACCAATTTAAAGCCACAAGATGTATAATTTACGAAGCCAGAGTCTCACTGTGACAGCAATGTGTGCATCCACTTCTGTGCAGGTCTGGTGCAACAGAAGCAATTCCCATTTTCCTTGGGGGAGAAGAGAAATGCAGAAGCATGCCACCAAATCTCAATGCAGAGTCTAATTATTCCCCTGACTTCTAGCTCATGTATGAACTCACTTTCAAATATAGTTTTCATCCTAGGATTGCATGCAGTAAGATAAAGCTAGGGGACTATTCAGGGAAGTGTGGACCCCCACGCTTACAGTGTACGTTATCAACTTGCAAATTTAGTTACATTCAAGAGCTGAGACCTTAATTTGTCGTTTAAGTCTGCTGCATCTGCTTTGGTAGTTTTCCTATTACTGTTGTGAATAGCATCTGTGCTCCTACATAATTAAGAGCAGCATAATGCCTACTGAGTGTTTCTAATTTGCTAGGCTGCTTTTTCATGCAAGTGAAAAAAAAATGTAACCAGACATTAGCAAGCAAGAGGCAGAACACCACACACACTATTGGTGCTAGCAATCTTTAGTTTCTGCTTTGAGCAAAGACCTGAAATGATTAGCAAACTGCTTCACTGTTCAGCTGTAAAGTACCTTCAGTAATCTCAACTCAAATTACACTTTGTGTCTTATACATTTCCAGTGCAGTATCAAGAAAAGACCAGCTAGCTTGTTCAACATACAAAGTTTCACCGCACACACCCTCCTCTCCACCAAAATAGTCTATGAAGCAAGAACCAACTGATATCAAGCTCAGAAAAACAGGTACATAAAGGTATATATTATTTTTCCCTATATTTTTCATAAAAACTGCTTAAATCAAGGGATTTCTTTGCACTGAAAGATGAGTCCATCCTCCTGTGGTAAGAGACCATGAGTGTGGTCTAGCCTTCAGTTTTGAGACTGAGACACAGAGAGGTACCATTTATAACAAAGTGAGCTACAGACAGATGTCCCATCTGTCCCCTTTTGCCCCACAAAGGTCTCCCTGGCACTGTCCAGTGTCTAATGCTGGTCCAACCACTGTAGCAATTCCTGCTTCTCCAAATTAAAGAAAAAAATGAGCAGATTCAACCACACAGTCCTGGGGCTGCTCTTTCCTTTCAGGTGGCCATGCCAGTCCCCCCAAGTACTCCACTCCTTATACAAATTCTCCCATGAGGAAATCTCTTCTTCTTACTCTCCCTCCTGTTTGAACCTCTTTAATGAGCCATTACCTTTTATGAGAATCCTTTCTCTCTCTCTCTCTCTCTCGACTTCTTTTTTTGTCCACCTCTTTTCCCTTCTCCCCTTTTTTTACTGTCAGAAAAAAAGTTTTCACCTAGAGTTAAGGCTTCACTAGTGCAGCTGCATTTAACTAAGGATTCTGAATTCTGCAAGATGCTCTGGGTTGCTGTGGACAGCATACCAAACCAAGCCTTAAAAAAAAATATCTAGAAGCAGGATGCTGACAATACTATAAATTCAGAACCGCACACATAGACCCTATATACACAGTGCCTCAAAATAATTCACATGTACTAGCTAATACAGCTGATGTTTTGATGCAGCAGTGAGATTTTCTCCTAGTCTAGGAATGGAAAGCAGCTACTGCTGTGTTTATCTTTTGGCAAATGTTCATTCCCTTCAGTATCAAGCATGCCTCTTTTTAACTTCCCTGATAACAAGTAACATTGTTTACAGCAAACATTTGCACAGAAGAATTTAGCTTGCATCCGAGATCAGACTCTGGTAGATGTTTATTAGCACAACTGAAAACAGCTGAGGGGGATGTACAGCAGGTAATTCTGGCTCTATTTTTCTCTTGAATGAAGCAATACAGAACTATATAGATTCTTAGATGCAAGGTTTCATGTTGTTCCCTATGAAAGTGAGTTTTATCTGTAAAAAATTAAGCAAAATGACTGCTCAAATGCTTCCAGCTTCATCCGTTTTACCAAGGAAACAGATCTTCCAAGAAATGAAAGAAACCTGGCACCAGTCATCTAATTAGCACAGCTGTTTTGGGAAAACCCAGCTCTCATGGCCTTGCAGAGCAGCCTGACAAACAGCTCCTGTCCTGAGATGGAAACTCAGGGTTCACCAATAGAGGAACCCCAGGGAAGTTGGACAAGACAACCTCCAGAGGTCCCTTCCAACTTCAACCAGTCTGTGATGGCTCATGGATGGAGCTAATGACACTTCAAAAGGTGAAGCAAACACCACGTGCTCAAGGAAAGCAAAATAAGGCATTTATTCACTACTCCCTGTCAGCAGGCAGATGTTCAGCTGCTTCCTGGGAAGCAAGGCCTCAGCACACGTAACTTACTTGGTAAGGCAAGTGCCATAACCATGAACATTCCCCCTTCCTCTTGCCTTCCTTTAGCTTTTATTGCTAAGCACAACATCATACTTCATGGAATATTGCTTTGGTTGGTTCAGGTCAGATGTCCTGGCTGTGTCCTCTCCCAATTTCTCACCCTACCCGTTGGCAGAGGCAGAGCGAGAAAAAGAAATCTTTGACACTGTGCAAGCATGGCTCAGCAACAGCCAAAACATTGCTGTCTTATCAACACTGCAACAGTCACAAGTCTAAAACACAGCACCATACAGACTGCCGTGAAGAGAACTAATTCCATCCCATCCAGACCCAGCACAGCAAGACAGGCATTATTACCTTCCTTTTATATCCCTTATACTTTTTTTTTTTTTTAAATAAAGACAGTCTAGTCTTGCCATTACTTTTATATTTAATCCCTGAGCTTTCCAAATGAATATTGGTACCACAGGCTCTGAAAAAATTCCAGCTGAGAAAAATTAAAAAAAAAAAAAAATCACTAAATATCTTTAGCACTGATTTTTCGAGATCACTGCAGCTGCAATAGGGATTGCCCTGCATGTCAGTGCTTTTGTGCTGCACCTTTGGCAATTAACCTGTTCCTAAAGAATTAACACAGCAGTAAGTACCAGCAATAGCCACCTTCCTCACTTGGTGGAAGGTCCATTAACCTCAAAAGGATGAGCATTTAGATCAGTGTCAGTCCTTGATTGCCCTGAGCGGCCCCTCTGCCCACAGGCCAGCATCTCCACTCAAACAGGGGCAAATAGTCCTGGCCCGATTTATAGCAAAGGTGTGTGCCCGTCTCCAGCGCATCTCCTGGATGAAACTCTTGGACCCACATTGTCTCTGTCTCCAGCCTTGTCTCTGACCCCATCTCCTGCTGCTCATGGCTTGACCCAGTTCATCCCCTCACCTTCTCTGAGGCTGTCAATGGACCTGAGGCTGCAGGACCGCAGCCTGGGGGTGAGGGCAGTGCCTCCCTAAGGTTCTCCTTGACTCCTGGCTCATCCCCTGCTCTCACTACTCACTGACACAAGTTTTTCAACCTCACCATGCTTCAGAGTTAGAGTTTCTTTAGTTTAAGCTGCAGTTTAATATAGAGGAATTGCCTCAACCATCCCTAAATTAAACCCTTCTATTTGCCAAAAGCAGTCATGCTTGGACTAAAGCATGACTAAAGCATCATTTCCATCTGAGAAACCCTGGTCCCTGCTGCCACCATCTCCACACACATTGTTCGTAGGGTGATGGGGCCAAAAGCTCAGGATTGCCTTTTAAGAAACTCTTCCCAGGAAGTGCTTTAGCTCCTGAAGGGAGCACAGAGCGAGGCTGCATTAGCACGCCTTCATGGGACGGTCTTACAGGATGAACTGCTGAACCCTCTAGCTCACAGTGATCGATCTCGCCTGACAGCCACTCTGGTGCAACAAGCCAATTAAATCCCCAGGGCAGTGCTCCTTCTGGCTAGGGTCAGCTGTCAGGCAACCTGCCAGCCTAGCAGGGATTTGCCTTAACATCTTCCCATCCCACTATTGTAATGGTCGTGAAGCAAGTGGGGATGTGCTAGGGATGGCTCCAACAGATTCAGTGCAAAGCTTGTCAAAGTACATCTGACAGCAGGCAACAAAAGAAGGCCTTTCAATCACTAGAGTGAAACAGAGCCCACTTCATGTGATTTCTTCAGCCACCCCCAAATGTTATTATAACAGCTCTTTAACTATAAACCCTGCTTATACACCCCTCCATTTCTAGCAGGTTGAATTCTCCTCTGCACCACTGACCAAATCTAAGCAAAATTAAATTCTGTTAGAGTAAAAGTAACCACAAAACTCTCCTCCACCAGGAAACAGCATCACCACTCAATATGTCCGTTGCAGTTCTGAGAGCAGCTTTGTCTATGGACGAACATGCATTTCTGTAACCCTCCTGTCTTTAACAAATGTATAAAGGCGTGCACATTTGAAACAAGGCCACTGCACAGCACTCAACCCTGGGAAGAGGATGAAAGAACAAACAGCATGTGACAGATGTTACTCACATCACCTAACACGTTGCTGGGATGGTGCTGAGATACTGCAGCAGCAAGCGCAGCCCAGGAATGTGTGAAACAAGCAGTTTTGCTGTTTTGCTTTTAATTTCCTTCCCACGCTGCAGAAAAGGCGTCAGGATCTCCAAGACTTGAATACCTCCCTGCAGCAAAATGTGACAAGATCAGGTACTTTGCTGGCCAAGCAATTACAATGATCCCCCAAAGTGAAATTATATCTTCAGCCACTGCATTCAGTTACTCAGCATGCATGACACCAAGTGTTCAACTAGGTAATTAGGACTCAATCTTTCACATTACAGGGAAAACAATCCCCCTCCCCTGCCAAGCTAACAAGCTTCCTCAGCCAAACATGCCTGAACTCTTAATGATGGTTTGAAAGTGCTAAGGGCACAGGTTTAGATACCCCTCTTCAGGCTCTGAAGTGATGGCATACCTTTTTTCACCATGAAGTGTCTACATTTACAAACAAACCTAGTGCAGAGCTTTGGAGCTTGCTGTTTTAAGCCTTTCACTGTAGCCAAACAGATGAATCAAAGGGAATTAATGCCTTGGTTTAACAAAGCTGGACTACAAACCAGCTGACAACGCTGCTGTCAGCAGACTCATCATACTTAAGAGTGGAGGAAGCAAGTATTTTTGCAGAACACAGTAACTACAGATAGACCTGAGTAAGGTCTGAAGAAAGATAGTAAGAGCATTGCAGCTTAAAGGAAACCGCCACTCCAGCTAGGGAGCAGCCTGGTACTTCCAGTGATGCTCCACTGCAAAAACACGGCTCTGTCTCAAAGATGTTCTATTTGCATGGATGATCTTGTGCCTACTTTGGAAACACTAAGAGTTGAGAACTCCTGTTTTAACACATTCCAAGAATAAATGCAGCCTGCAAAAAAAGATGCTTTTAAACCCAGATTTGGTACCAGCTGTGTGTCTGTAGAAATGGGAATTTTAAATCTGTACTGTTAGCCATCCTTCCAGAGACCTTCCTCCACAGGTCAAGACACAGCACACTGCAAGGGCACCTCAGAAGCCCAGGCCCCTACAGATGCGTCAAATCTGCCATTTAAGTTCTACCCTCATTTTCTACTACCTAGAAAATCATTGGCATCCTTCTCTTAACTTGCTCAGTAGTTTAGACTCAACCTAGAAGAGCCTGCATCTATAGGGTACTTGCACTCTCCTGGGATCATGCCATTTCCTATGCCACTGACCCCACCAAAGTTAAGAGGCAGAGAACGTTCCCAGCAGAAGATGGTCTTTCAGTCTGGAAAGGAGGGCTTTTAGGCTCAGTGCTATTCAACATTGCCACCACTGTCAGAGGGTCACATCTTCAGAGCCTGTCTCTGCTCTGAGGCAGTAACAGAGCCCAGCACATTCTGGGCAGCTCTTTGCTCACATACCATGAGACCCCAGTGGCCGGCAGACACCAAGGCGGCCTGAATTCCTCATGTGGATCAGTCTGTGCTTGTTCTTACCTTGTTTGCTTCACACAGTTGCCATTATTTTTGTTTTCCTTCATTGAGTCCCTGCTATTTTAGCCAGTCTTTTTAATGCTTTTGGTAAACTGTGTCACATGCCTGCTTCGAGGAGGAGCAAGTCATCATCACCTATGCCAACACACCTACTGCTCGAATTAAGAACCCGCAAATGAAGCATTGCCAGAAGCCACTTTAGAAAATTCTTAAGATGTTTTCTTCTCCACTGAGATCAGTCTACCTTTCTGGTCCAGAACAATAACTCCCACCTAGAAAGATGCTTACCTTCTAGGTCCCAAATCCTGAGTCAAGGCTGTTTAACTAGTCTTGAAAGAGAAGTAACCCCTTTGTGTCTTCACCTGGACTGCCTCCTGTATCCCCTTGCAATATAACACTGGAGTAGATTCTCCCAGATAGGCTTCCTTTGCTTCCGTTATCCTCTGCCTTCCTTGGAAATTCTATTACATTTTTCTTTGTAAGTCCCAGGAACACCAAATGAAAGTCACAACAAATCTGTATGAGAAACCACTTGGATTTCTTTCCAATCCTCTGTTTTATTCTTAGCCTTTTGGAGGACATGCTCAACAGATTGTTAGATGTTTCACCAAATGCATACCACTCTGGCCGAACAGCTCAGCTTATCTAGTTGGCAGCAGGGTCTCCCTCTTCACAGTTTTTGAAGACTGAAATATCCATGCTTCATTACTGCACAGTTTCTTGATGGTGTAGCCATCAGCTGCTTGGGATACACACTACAAGTAAGGCACTCAGAGGCATTGGCTGAGAGGACTTCCCTTATAAACAGTCCAGAGTTTTTTAGACAGTCTGTAATAAGCCACAAGAGTCATACTCCTTACAGCTGCAAATGTACATCTCTAAGTGAAGCACATTACTAGATCCTGGTCCTATTTAAACTGCCTCAGTAGGCAAGAGTAAGAAACATTTCAAGACCCTTCCACTTCGGCATGTTTAAACTTCCTGCTTTAACTACTAAACATTTACACTTGTTAAGAGATGGGAATCATGGTGGGAATCATGCACAAATGCAGAACAACAAGTTCCTGAGCATTTCAGTGATGAGCTCAAGAAGTACCTCACATGAAAGAGCAAGGCCAAGAGGCAGAGAGCCCAGCAAGCTGGAGGCGAGTTGTCACATTTTGTCACTCTCACATAGTCACTAAAAGCTAAAACTGATGGAAGACAACACAGCAGACCAGCACCCCAGCTCCCTCAGAATGCCACTGACTTACACACATCTGCATAGTGTAAGTAAAAAAAAAAAAATCCCTGACCTACCTATCTCCCCACCTAAAAAAAGGATAAGAAACTAAATGAAGAAAGGAGTTTGCCACCATCTTACAAACCAGAGCCGCCCCAGAAGAGAGCAGTACCAGGCAGTGGGACAACCAGTACATCCCACCATGTTTTAGCCACTAGAGTTCTTCATTACAGCAAGGCCCCCAGTCGCCTTTGCCTGTAGGACATCAAACCTATCAACTGCGAGTCCAGCTTGCACAGTGTTTACTCAGACCTGCTATATCAAAAGCAGTTATTTGTGCTCAGCCACACTTAGGCACACTACTGAAGCATTTCTAGCCCTTGTTCTAGTGGGAGACTTCAACTTACCAGATATCTGCTGGAAATACAACACAGCAGAGAGGAAACAGTCTCGGAGGTTCCTGGAGTGTGTGGAAGAGAACTTCCTGACGCAGCTGGTAAGCGAGCCAACCAGGGGAGGTGCCCCGCTGGACCTGCTGTTCATGAACAGAGAGGGCCTGGTGGGCGATGTGGTGATCAGAGGCTGTCTTGGGCTCAGTGACCATGAAATGATAGAGTTTTCAATTCTTGGAGAAGTAAGGAAGGGGCTCAGCAAAACCGCTACCCTGAACTTCAGAAGGGCAGGCCTTGGATTGTAGGAGTCTGGTCAACAGAGTCCCTTGGGAGGCAGTCCTGAAGGGCAAGGGAGTCCAGGAAGGCTGGATGTTATTCAAGAAGGAAGTCTTAAAGGTGCAGGGGCAGGCCATCCCCATGTGCCGCAAGTCGAGCAGGCGGGGGAGAAGACCGGCCTGAGTGAACAGAGAGTTTTGGCTGGAACTCAGGAAAAAAAGGAGAACTTACCACCTTTGGATGAAGGGGCAGGTGACTCAGGAGGACTACAAGGATGTTGTGAGGATATGCAGGGAAAAGATTAGAAAGGCGAAGGCCCAGCTAGAACTTAAAGCAGCCACCGCCATTAAAGATAACAAAAAATGTTTTTACAAATATATCAGCGACAAAAGGAGGTCCAGGGAGAATCTCGTCCTTTGTTGGATGTGGAGGGAAACATTGCCACGAAGGATGAGGAGAAGGCTGAGGTACTTAATGCCGCCTTTGCCTCAGTCTTTCATAGTCAGACTGGTCATCCTTGGGGTTTTCAGGCCCCTGAGCTGGGGGATGGAGATAGGATGCAGATAGGATGCAGAATGAAGCCCCAGTTGTCGAAGAGGTGGCAGTCACCAACCTGCTCCTCCACCTGGATGCCCACAAGTCCATAGGGCCAGACGGGATCCACCCGAGGATACTGAGGGAGCTGGCAGAGGAGCTTGCCAAGCCACTCTCCATCATTTATCAGCAGTCCTGGTCAACCGGCGAGGTCCCAGATGACTGGAAACTAGCAAACGTGACACCCCTCTACAAGAAGGGTCGGAAGGAGGATCAGGGAAGCTACAAGCCTGTCAGCCTGACCTCGGTGCCAGGGAAGGTGACAGAGCAGATCATCTTGAGTGCCATTATGCAGCACACGTGAGACAACCAGGGAATCAGGCTCAGCCAGCATGGGTTTATGAAAGGGAGGTCCTGCTTCACTAACCTGATCTCCTTCTATGACAAGGTGACCCACTTAGTGGATGAGGGAAAGGCTGTGGGTGTTGTCTACTTGGACTTTAGGAAGGCCTTTGACGCTGACTCCCACAGCATTCTCCTGGAGAAGCTGGCTGCTCATGGCTTGGATAAGCGCACTCTGCGCTGGGTTAAAAACTGGCTGGATGGCCGAGCCCAGAGAGTGGTGGTGAACGGAGTCCAATCCAGTTGGCAGCTGGTCACAAGTGCTGTTCCCCAGGGTTCAGTACTGGGGCCAGTCCTGTTCAATATCTTCATTGATGATCTGGATGAGGGGATTGAGTGCACCCTCAGTAAGTTTGCAGATGGCACCAAGTTGGGTGGAAGTGTTGATCTGCTGGAAGGTAGGAAGGCCCTGCAGAGGGATCTGGACAGGCTGGATCGATGGGCCGAGGCCAACTGCATGAGGTTCAACAAGGCTCAGTGCTGGGTCCTGCACTTGGGTCACAACAACCCCATGCAACACCACAGGCTGGGGAAGGAGTGGCTGGAGAGCTGCCTGGCAGAAAAGGACCTGGGGGTGGTGGTCGACAGCCACCTGAACATGAGCCAGCAGTGTGCTCGGGTGGCCAAGAGGGCCAATGGCATCCTGGCTTGTATCAGCAATAGTGTGGCCAGCAGGACCAGGGAGGTGATAGTGCCCCTGTACTCAGCACTGGTGAGGCCACACCTCGAGTACCGTGTTCAGTTTTGGGCCCCTCACTACAAGAAGGACATCGAGGTGCTGGCGCGTGTCCAAAGAAGGGCAACGAAGCTGGTGAAGGGTCTAGAGAACAAGTCTTATGAGGAGAGGCTGAGGGAACTGGGGTTGTTTAGCCTGGAGAAGAGGCAGCTGAGGGGAGACCTTATTGCTCTCTACAACTCCCTGAAAGGAGGTTGTAGCGAGGTGGGGGTCAGTCTCTTCTCTCTAGTAACAAGCGATAGGATGAGAGGAAACAGCCTCAAGCTGCACCAGGGGAAGTTTAGGTTGGATATTAGGACAAACTTATTCACCAAAAGGGTAGTCAGGCACTGGAACAGGCTGCCCAGGGAAGTGGTTGAGTCTCCATCCCTGGAGGTATTTAAAAGACAGGTAGACATGGTGCTTGAGGACATGGTTTAGTGATGGTCTTGTCAGTGCTAGGTTAACGGTTGGATTCGATGATCTTAAGGGTCTTTTCCAACCGTAACGATTCTACGCCAAAGCAGACTAAAAAGTTTGGTGTAGCTATCATATCCATGTGCTCTGGCTGAAGTGAGGAGTTAAACTCCTCCTATAGGAAAATACATTAAGACAGAGCTCATTCACCTTAAACCCCAGGAAATGAGTTAATTAACAGAGGCTACAACAGATTCAGCTAAGCTATTGTCTGTGCTGAAGTACAGCAAGCTCCACTGTGTATGATCAGTGCTGAGCACAGGATGGCTGGGCACTGCTAAATTGAGCTTTTTTATTTTTCCTGTAGCCACATATTAGAGTCACACTACATACTCCCTATCTGCAGGGTAAAGGATTGTGGCCAATGTATACCAGGGAAAGAAGGTAAGCAACTGTAGTATGTTTTTTTTTTCAGCTGTGCTCTGAAACTGTAACATATAAGAGCCAAACTAGCACCTGCTTTTCATGTCTAAAAGCAGATTAAAAGTCTCTTCTTCCCTTTGGCTTGGGCATAACACTATTCAGAGCTCACTCCCCCCACCTCATTTGTTATCCATTAGTGCATGTAAAAGAAAAAATACTCTGCTTGGCCACCATTACTTGTAACAATTGAGGGCCACAAAAGATAAAGAAGAGGATTTATGCTTGCCTCGGTACAGAGGTTAAGTGATATAGTACTGAGCCCTGCTCAAAACACATCTGACACAGGGCTTAAAATATTTCTTAGTACTGAATTCCAAATCCAAGCTGTGCCAGTGTTGTCAAAATCCTCCTAAGCCAGTTGGCCCATAGAAGAAGTCAGTCTCTAGGTTTAGCGCAGGGAGAAAAAGTTGACCCAGTAAGGAATTTCAGATACGCTGGGCTGCAGAAGTACCTTTGTCTAACTTGGCCCAGACATTGTTAAAACAAGATCTGGTCAAATATCAGGTGCACGTTTAAATCCCCAAACAACACTGTGCCAAGAAGATGAGAGCTAGGCAGACAGGGTTAGTCAGTGCCCCTACCTCTGCAACCTAGGGCATGAGCTTCCCCGACTACTTTCTTTTGCTTTACAGTAAGCATTCTGACCTCAAACTCAGCATATATACATTGAAATGAGAATCTTCAGAACTCATCATAGCTGGCTTCCTCCTTCAACATGCAGCACTCCCACTGCAGTTTCTCATTTTAGCTGTTCACCAAGCTAGGTTTTCTGTTACAACATTAGCAAAATTCTCAAAGATCATGCACTCACAACAGAGCATAAGGGTTCACAAACTTGTGGCCACAGGTTTAAGTGAACAACCCATATGGATTTAAAAAAGAAAAAGCACAAAATAATGAAATAATTACATCCCAACAGGGAAAGCTGGTATAGTTTAATACTGTTTCTGCTTCTGAACAATGAAAAACAGCCTTTCCTGTTGATTTGATTATTCTGATTTAAAATCCACTTAAATGAATACAATTCTAATGAGACTACTGGGCAGACTGTATGAGGTTTGGTCAATACTTGCAACTTGTATTTCAATAAAATGCTCATATTCATTTATCCAAACAGCTTGTTTGAGCCAATTAATTGATATGCCTGTTACCACATTGTGAGCTAAGCTACATTATATTGGCTATTTAAAAAAAAAAAAAAACCAACTATTAGTTGGCCGTCATTTGGTGTGTAGTACAATGGAGCAGATTATCTTGTTGGGTTTATACTGTTCACTGCAGAGTTATGGGCACATATCACTAACGGCATAAAGGCCTGCTCAGAGCCTCCTGAACCATACTAGTGAGATGGTCCTGCTTCAGAAGGTCTTGCTTCAAAACCCTGGTCTAGTACCTGGTCCAATTCAGAACTGCATGCTGTGCAATCTGATTGAAGTGCAGCTACTTTTGCTGACAAATCCTACACATCAGCTCAAAAATTATGTTGATTTTTTCATTTTTATAAATCACTTGCCTAGATATATAGCCTAAGGATAATGCTTTTTGTTAAAGGATCTATTTTGAGCTCATATTCCTGTTGTGGTTTAACCCCAGCCAGCAACTAAGCACCACACAGCCACTTGTTCACTCCCCCCCTCGGTGGGATGGAGGAGAGGATCAGAAGCGTAAAAGTGAGAAAACTCATGGGTTGAGATAAAGGAAGTTTAATAGGTAAAGCAAAAGCCATTTATGTCATGCTCAGGTCCCACACTACTCAGTTCACCCTCATTAACCACCACCTCCCCTCCCATTCTTTGATACAATACACAGGTATCATTCCCTTAGTCTATGAACCACCGCTGTGAAATGTCTGTAAAATGTCCATATAAGTGTTCACAAAATGTGCATTGAGTTCATATAGTCCATGACTTTGGGCTCCATCTGTGATGGTGGTTGCTCAGGACAGGACAGGTGGTGCATTGCATGGAGTTATTGGGCACCAAAGCCAGCTCAGGTTGGGTAACTGCTGCACTTGCACTGCTTGTTGTTAAGACTTGTCCTCCATTGATTCAGGTGGTTCCTGCTATAGTAATTCCCATAACATCCAACTCAGATCATGGGTTACAACAATTTAAGGGTATTTCCATTACAGTCTCCACCCCTGGCCCCTTTGGACCATACCATAGGGTTTAACATTGCAATGAACTCCTCCCCTTGCCCCTTCTCCGGCTTGGACTTATCCACAGACTGCAGCCCCTTAGGGGTGTATCAGCTCTAAGTGGAGCCTTATCTATGAGCCACAGTCTCTCCAGGGGTATACCTGCAGCGGCATAGACTTATCCACAGCCACAGTCGCTTTGAGGTGCACCTGTTCCAGTGTGGCCTTCTCCTTGGGCCACAATGCCTTCAGAGATACAGCTGCTCCAGCGTGGCCTTACCCACAGCCACAGTCTTTTCAGAAGTAAACCTGCTCCAACATGGCCTTACCCATGGCTGCAGTCCCTCCAGGGGCATACATGCTCTGTCACGGGCTTATCCATGGCCACATGCTTTGAGGTGCTCCAGCATGACCTTATGCACAGCCACTGATGCTTCAAGGTGTACCTTCTCCAGCATGGACTTATCCTTGGGCCACAATCCCTTCAGAGGTATACCTGCTGTGGTACAGACATAACCATGGCCACAGATGCTTCGAGACATACCTGCTCTGGCATGGGCTTATCCACAGCCACAGATGCTTTGGGGTGTCCTGCTCCTGCATGGATTCATCCGCAGGTCACAGTCCCTTCAACTCAAGTTCACGCTGGAGTTCCAGCCTGTCCAGTACAGCGGTGATGCTCTGGCCATCTGCAGCCCAGGCACATGGCCATTGCTGTTATCAAAATGCTCCCAGGCACAGCAGAGTAAGATAATAAGCAGTACAGCAAGCAGCAAAAGCAAAAAGCGGCCACTGACGAGCACTAGACTTTAATATACAGTAAGGCAAGCTAGCCCCATGGCAAGCACAGAAGCTGATTAATAGCTAAACAGCAATAACAGTTATAAATTCTGTCTAGCACATTCCGGTCAAATCTGTCATTATCTCAAACCCTTTGAGCCCCACACTGGGCACCAAAAAGGACTGTCATGGTTTAACCCCAGCCAGCAACTAAGCACCACACAGCCACTTGTTCACTCCCGCTCCCAGTGGGATGGGGGAAGAGGATCAGAAGAGTAAAAGTGAGAAAACTCGTGGATTGAGATAAAGACAGGTTAACAAGTAAAGCAAAAGCCACGCATGCAAGCAAAGCAAGACAAGGAATTCATTCACTACTTCCCATCGGCAGGCCGGTGTTCAGCCATCTCCAGGAAAGCAGGGCTCCATCACGCGTAACGGTTACTTGGGAAGACAAATGCTATCATGCCGAACGTCCCCCCCTTCCTTCTTCTTCCCCCAGCTTTATAGGCTGAGCATGATGTCATATGGTGTGGAAGAGCCCTTTGGCCAGTCTGAGTGAGCTGTCATGGCTGTGCTCCCTCCCAGCTTCTTGTGCCCCTGGCAGAGCATAGGAAGCTGAAAAGTCCTTGACTAGTGTAAGCACTACTTAGCAGCAACTAAGACATCAGTGTGTTATCAACATTATTCTCATGCAAAATCCAAAACACAGCACTATACCAGCTACTAAGAAGAAATTTTACTCTATCCTAGCTGAAACCAGGACACTTCCTCATTCTTGTGTAAAGAAAAAAAAGTATTTCCAGAAGCCTAATTGAGCTGCATTAACCTCAAATTTTGAACTGCTTCAGATAACTATTTTTCCACAGGCATGTTATCAACAAAAAGTTATTGTCAAGATTTTTGTTTTCTGCCAGCCTGGAAAAAGCCCTGCTCAGTTGAACTAGATTGTCAATGCTTCCCAAGAAGGTTTAAACTAATTATTTTTGAAGGCAAGGTGAAACAAACAACAAAAGTACCATATTTTAGTGTCAAATACGCACACATCCTGCTTCAAAAGCAACTCACCTCCAGGGAGCAAATCCCTGTGAATATGGCAAGACCTAGTTTTCAAATTCACTCAATCAGCAGCTTCTGTTCTGAGCTCATAAAACAAACAGTTTATGGAGCAAAATAGATACCCAAGCTCTCTTCTAGTATTTCAATGATTTCTGAATAACACTTGCAGACTCATCAGCTGGGTGCCATACAAATTGCAAATGACTTGAAGAGGGTGAGAGGGGGAGCAATATAAAACCTAGCTAACAGTTTCAAAGGTATACAGCTTCAATTCACATTGAAGGCTTACAAAAAACTGTTTGATTCAGCTGCACATGACCTATTTAGCATACTTAATTTTAATATTTAGGACTGGAGAGGAGATGGCATCAGAGAAGAAATACTTTTATCTGAAATATGAAGGAGGCTCTTCAGATGCTCAAAGTAAACTTTATTTCCTGTATTTTGTATCAAGCAAAAGCAGCAATTACAGTAGAAGCAAGGCCAGGTTTTTCTCTCTGGCTGAATCTCCCATAGGATGAACTGATGCAAAGATATTCCCTAGCTGCCAAAGGAACTCTGGGCCAAATCAATCCCCTGTGCATTTCCTAGAAAGATGACCATGCAGTAAAAAGCTTCATGGCACAAAGTACCAGGAAAGTTAGGCTTTGAAGTGCAGCCTCCTTGCTGCAGAAATGCAGACAGACAAATCTGTTGGTGAGCATCACAGAGCACACACCAGGAAAGAGAGACAGACACAGAGACCTTGCTCTCAAAGGTGCTCTTCACCCTTCAGGTAGATAACTTTGTGCAAACGTGGATGTGGAAGAGTCATTCCAGACCACAAGGAAACATCTGACTGGGAAACAACTAGGGAAGACTTGTAGGAGCAACATCTCCAGTGCAAAAACAGCAGGTAAGGACAGGTCTAGGACACCCACGAGAATCAAGCCACCCCTGCCTGTCTGCTGTTAAAATTCCACATGAAGCCTTATCCTCCCTGATTATTTCACTGTGAGGCAACCACACTTAGTTTCTAAGGATTAGACATTTAAGGCATGCCAACACAGATCATATTGGACCACCATTGTCTCCCCAAAGAGATATTGCAGGAACTTCTAGGTACTAAGAAAGCAATCAAGCCAGACAGGCAACGTTGCAACTCTGGAGATGCAATTGCATCACTTGTCATATGGAAAACATCTAAGAATAATTTCACAACATTGGAAATGTGCCATTCTGCAGGTGCATACTATTACACTTGATACAAACTACAATTGAACTTGCAATTCAGAGGAGTATAGGTAAACAACCCCAGCTTAATAGGTTCATTTCAACATTAACATATATTTGCAAACTGTGTGGGAAGTTTATTGAAATAACCTGTAAAGTGAATTTGAGAAAACTTGATACTTGTACTGGAGGCAGGGGGTTGAATCATGATGAACACCAGGATGCAAAGATCAAAATAAGCACAAGTGTAAAGCCAACAGCTGTTTCTTTCTTAGTCCTCTCATCTTTATTTTTATTTCCATGACAGAAGATTGAGATCATACTGTAAACAGAAGATTAAGACTGCCAGCAAGGAGCACCACAGGCTGGAGTCTTATTTGAGGACAGCTGACCAGAACAGTCAAGTCTCTGCAATCACACTAGCATTCGTAATCATCTCTGAAAGCATTACTTTTCATAGCATAGTATTTACTACAGCAAATATGTTGTGGGAGAGATGCTATTTAAACAAAGTCTTCAGTTTCTAGAGGGAACAGACAAATGATTATTTGGAAAATGCTATCTACCCCATCTTCCCACCAGTTTTGTCTCTGTGTAAAAACTCCCTTTTTCATCAACTTGAGCCCACCACTAAGACTTCTTGACACTGCAGCTGAATGGATGGTCTCATGTTAAACAGCTGCTGTTTGCTGCCACTCCTACACAAACTGACATAATCACAGCACAGAAAACAGTCATTAGAGAATCTACAACTGTCCCACCACTGGCAGAACATCCAGTCTACAAAGATGACTATAGAAGAGACAATCACTTCTCAGACAGAGGTACATAGAACTACAGGTGCAAGGTGCTTGTGCCAGTAGAAGCTCAAAATGCTCTTCACCTTAAAGATTTTTTTTTTAAATCACTTATAGTATCCAGCCATAGTTAATTGTGGGCAATGTAGATGCCAGTGAGTGTAAATGAGCCTTCTTAGTAGCATTTTGCACTCTTCCGACTACTGGCTTCGCATCAGTGGTAGAAGAAAAAATATTGGATGTGGAGATTAGTGGTTTATTCAGGTCTTCGGGGAGAGCCTCAAGTTTTCTGATTGTTAGTAAGGGGGGGAAAAAAAAAAAAGAAAAAGGGAAAAACTGTTTCCCCATAGCTTCTGAAGGGGAAGCTTCCTTTTTTGTTTCTTACTATGTTATTCTATTTTTAATTGGCAATAAATTAGTCTTCCCCAAGTCAAGTGTGTTTTGGCCATGACTAATTGGCAAGTGATCTCCCTGTCCTTTTCTAGACCCATGAGGTTTTTAATCTTATTTTCTCCCCCATCCTGTTGAGAAGGGGGAGTGAGAGAGTGGCTTGGTAGGCACCTGGTGGCCAGCCAAGGTTAATCCACCCCAGGTGAAAATTACGTTCTAGCCAGAAATGGAGAAAGCAGGTATTTTGCTTGATGAACAGCTTGGAAGAAAGCTGTTCTCCCCAGAGAAGTGTGCTTGATAAAGACCTTAAAAAGTAAGAGGTACCAGCAGCAACTGCCACTCTGGGGTTTTATCCTGGACTCTGCCCAGGAGAGGAGCAGTGATACTGCATACATATAACTGAGCACAAAAGGTGGCTGGTACATTGCCTTATCAGTGAAATGGGCATTGGTCCCATATCTGTAAGGGATTACCTGCTCTTGTCCTCAAAGGGGAGCACACTGCACAAGGAAATAGTTTGGCTAAACATAAAAAAAGCAGCTACTCCCCCAGCCTTGAGGGAGTACTTGGCTATGTTGGCAGCTCAGCATCCTACAATGCTTAGTTCCTCTCTTCTGCAAAACTTATACAAGAGATGCAGCCTTAGCAAACTGCAGAGGCTGCTCGGTACCAATGACAACAGAGAAACCGTGCATATATGTCCTGGGGCAGAATCCCAGAGACCAAGAAACACAAGTCTCAAGAAAAAGAAAAGGTTAAAAGGACAGCATAAAATTACTTAATCAAACCTTCGTGTCTCATTTCCAACAAGAGACAAAAATCAGGGTACAGGGAAGATGCAAAACAGAGTAGCTGGCCTGACAAGGGTAAGAGGCAGGAAAATAGCGACCAAGGATCCCCTTGCTATAGTCGACCCTGCTCTAAGTAAGTACACAGCTGTGTGCACTTGCCAGGACAAAGAGCATGGGACTTGCATGTCATTATCTGCCTGGTGCCTGAGCTGTGAATAAAAAAAAAGAAAACAACTATAAAAATAGTCATACAACTACATGAAGGCTTATAAAGAATTATTAGTTGCATGTTTGCATAAAAGCAAGTGATGCAGTTGTCTGGCCAAGTTTCAGCAGGGCCATTGCCCTCACTGTGCAGTATGTCAAAGCAATTCCAGGTGTTTTTGATGAGCTCTTTGTCCTCTTTACAGCCAGTTTCACTCTTTGTGCATAGCAGCAAACCAAAGCCCACATACAAATTTAATTCAGGATAAAAATGTGTTTACCTGTATGGTTTAGTTATACTTAATTTCATCACGTTTGGTTCCATTGGAAACAGAGAGATGAAGTTGAGCTTTGTCCAGTCACTTCAGTTTTGCTAAATTTGGGACTATATGGCAAGAGTAGCATTTGTGCATTAGCACAAGACTGGAGATTTATTTTTCCTAGTACAACTTATTTGCACAAGATGTGCCACAGAAATCCAGAAGGATGAAAATAATCTTAATTCCAGGAACTCTGCTGCTCAGAAAGCCTTTCCCAGGCAATTTACAATCATCCATCATATAGTACTTGCTGCAAAAGGTCTTGCCAAGTGGGCGCCTCTCCTCTTTGCAATTTATTTCATCAGCCATGGATCTCCAGGGCTGTAATTTCCTCTGCAGTCACCAGGGCAGCAAGGGCAAGCACTAGCTGTTTCAATGGCTAGGATTTAGACATGGCCTACAGTTTTTAGTTGTCCCTACAATGCAGTGGCCCAACACTTCTAAAAACACCTTAAGAAGCAATGCAGATCCTATAATTAACTAGAGGGTCTGCCTTTCCTATTTTCTGTAATACCTTTCCTTTTGTGTTGCACTGAATAAAACTGTCTGATACCCTGTCCTCTGAAGAACTTTGCTGGTCTTGCATTACCACTGCTGGACTGCTCATGTTCTTCTCCCAGGTACAGTGAGGCACAGTACTGCAGCATGGGACAATATTAATCTATAAGCAAACAGGAGATGACAGTATGTAACTGCATAAACTGAAATAAGTAAGGATCACACCTGGCTCTGCATCTGCTCCAAGAGACATCCTGCCAAAGAGATGCTGAAAAAGAAAGTACACAGGGAAACAGGTGACCCCGTCACCAGAAACACAGTAGAATAGGGCAGATGTGCAGAGCACATTAACAGCAGAGGAGTTGCATAGTAAGTTATGAGTAAACATCCTGGAGCAAAAACACCCCACCATAAACACCTTCTTTAAAACTTGAACCAAGGTTAGGGTTAGTAATGCACAAATTATTATGCTTCCAAATTTCCATCTGCAAGCAACTGGATGCTATACACCTCAGCACATTCAACCATTGCTACCTTTTAATGTGTATCATCTCTGTACATACCAGCTTCCAGTGCTACACAGCCACATATATTTGTTACAGTAAAGGATTCAAGGCCTTTTCTGTTGCCTCTTTGGGGTCACCACCTATTTATGAAAGTAACTCATACAAAGGTAATCTCCAGAGGTACTTTGTCCTTTTAGAGTAAGTTTAATTTTCAGAAGTGCCCAGCAAAGCTATCATGTAAGCTAACGGAAGGAAAGGATTACATAGTCACTACTCCTGTGTGCACAGGTGAGGTGCTAACATTTAATTGAACCTATATCCTTTCAGCAATGGGATTACTAACCAGTCCTTTTTTCAACCAACATACACTAAGTACCTTGAAGCTCACACCTGTACCAAAACACTCCTACTATAAGTCCTTCAACTTGTGTATTAGTATGCTTGATTTATTTCTGCAGTAGCAAAATTTTATTTTGCAAGCATGATGGGGATCATTAGATACCTCACCACAACCAGCCAGTGTAATTTCCAGAATATTGACTAGATGATGAAGTAGTATTATTACAGGAGACCTTAAACACAGGAAAATTAAAACACTGGATAGCCGTGAAAGACCACTGTCATTAAAGGGCATAGCAATCCTGTGAGAAGAACATCTATAACACTTAAAATATGCTTACATTCCATAAATCACTGCCCCACAATAATGCATGCGCATTATATTCATAATAGTGTAATTACATGGCAATTACCATACAACAGTAATTAAAGGGAAACCCAGTGTGCCATCCAACAGAGTTCCTTTTAAATGGACTAAGTATACATGAAAAATATAATGAAGCAACAGAAGGTGAGTTGTTTCCTGATGATAATTACATTACTGGCTGTATTTTCAAGTAGGTCACTTCTAAAATGGCAGACCAGTTCAGGGGAAACTGAACTCATTCAGGATTTTGATGTCAACATGAATCTGCTGCACAGTGTTTGTAGCAGTGGGGGCCCAGGTGGTCATGGACTTATCTACCAATCTGATATGTTAAAAGCTTTAATGGCAAGAAGTAGGTTTTGCCCCTTGGCAGACTTTTGGGCAGCTGCCTAATTTCTGTAATAGACTAACAGACTTCAGCCAAAAGTAGGACTCATTCCATGTTTCTGAAGAAAACATTCAGCTTGGGAGAGCTGAACAGTAAATGTATTTTTTCAACTGAAGCAAAAGCTTGCAAAGGTAAGCTGTAGCTAGCTAAATTTCTATACATCTTGGTACAGCTTTGCCAAATAAAATGGCCTGAAAAGTAAATCACAGACAAAGTGAACAGCTACCAATGACATATCTAACCCACCAGCAGTTAGAGGAGAAGGGAAGGCATAGGAAAGGGTGTGCAGTGCTCACTGCCACTCAGTAGCCCCTGGAGTCAAAGATGAGGCTTACACATAAACAGCTCAGGCTGTGAGGGTCTGCGAGCTGGGGACATGAAACTGGCCTGGGAACCACAGCTGAGCTCTCCCACATTGGTATCAGAGAATTTCAGGGCTCTATTTAGAACAACTCATTTAAATGCCTCAGACTCCAAGCACCAGCCTAGTGGTGGGGGAATGCAGCAATGAACCCGGTTTCTCAGGTCACTTCTATTACAGAAGCATTTTAACCTCTGCAGCAACTGGTAAACTTCAAAGCTGAGCTTACAGCCATATGCTGTTATGGCTGGGGAGGGTTGGCTGCTATTTTTATGTGTTCCTGGAAAAAGCCATATTTTCACAAACAAGTTCACCTAGAGGCAGCATTGTATATTCATTTCTTGCTCCCTCAAAGGATACAGCTTCTAGGATCCTCCCTAAGACAAGCTACAGCAAAGCACAGATGTATGAACCTGGATTTAGCCTTCCCCAGGCTGTCTGAGGCAATAAGCTATCAAATCCTAGTTGTTCTCATCACTATTATCACCTAATAGGTCACAGATGGCACAAAACATTATTGCATCCTAAATTTTGTGCCCATTCACACTGCTGATTTTTTAAAGAAATTAACCTCAAAGGCTGCAAAACCCTGCCTTTCTCAGAATCACCTTTCCACCTTCTCACCATCTGCTCTTTGATACCTCATGGGCAAGTAAATGCGAGTCTCTGTCTCAGCTGCAACTCACTGGATTGCATAAAATTTCAAATCCCCCAGCACAGAGTGTACCTCCTTGCTACTGATACCTCTAGAAGTGGCAGCACTTCACTCTGTCTTATCCAGCATTATCAGAACCACTGCAAAGAGAACATGTTTTGGAGGTCTGTATCCTTGACCTCGGTCTACCTACCATAAAGCCTCATCCAGCACAATCTTCTTTTTTTTTTAGAAATCAGCCAAGCCTGCTAATGTCCGTTATCACCTGCATGCTCCACCCAGCCTACTCATTTTCTTTTTATGGCATCATAGAAATACAAAGCCACAAGAGACATCACGAACATCCAATCCAGACTCATCTGATCCACTGACTCCTGAAACCTCATCAGGCAAGCTGATTTATTCCTCATTTCTTGTTTGGTACCTCTTTGCTAGCAAGGATACTGTATTGTCTTAAAAAAAAAAAAATCAATTAATCCTATTTATTTCAGGTCCTTGCAAATTGAAGGGTCACTTTGAATTCTCATCTGGCCTCCAAAAGTTTTTGCATGCCAGTTAGGCCAAAAAGAGACATTTGTTGCATGCAAAAATAAACAGAAAAAGGGGTGAAAGAGGAGGTCACAGTCCAGACTTCAGCAAAGAACATGCCATACACAGCCTTTTCTGTACAAAAAGCCCAGATAAAACAAAAAAATCTGATTATGTAGATTATTCTCTCACATCACACTTTGATACTCTTATGCATTTTAAGACTTCTAACGTGCCTTTCAGAGAGCAGGGCTTTCACGAGTCCCTCAAGGGAGAGCTAGGAAGAAAAAAAAAAAAAGTAGATTTATTCTATCATTCAGAAAGCCACCACAACCACAGCAGGAAGCTCGGGCAGCCTGGCATTCTGCCAGAAGACAAAGCAGAAGGCAAGCTGTTCTGCTTTTAAGCCAGCTACATTGAATTTAAGCCTACAATTTCAGTATGTTGAAAGCTGCTCTTATAGCAGAGTTGCTATACTCCTAGACACCTACTATACACAGGCTCCAAGAGGCAAGAAGACAGTAGTACGTGTGGGCTCATTGTGTCTGCCACCCACCCAAACAGAGAAATCATGATAAACAGCAAATTTTTCTGAAAATAGAGCTCATCATCAAAAAGGAGAAAAGTATAAAGCTGCAGCAAGACTAAGGAACTGCCTTGTCTTATTTGGATCATGCAGAGCCCCATATATGCACTCCTCACTGTTCTCCAGCTGGCAGCTTTGCAGTTCTGGAGTTAAGCTTCCAGGACCAGCTCTTACACCCTTCTCAGGTCTTACCAGCAGGTCATTAGTAGACTGGGGGACAGCTGAAAAGCCAGGACCCTTTTTCCAAAAGGATGTGACACAGCAGCTTCACAAACATGGCATAATTTAAGAGCCCAGTACCTTTGACTTCTAAACACCACCCTTGTCTTTCTCCACTCCTCAGTAAAAAGTGATCAAAAGAGGAACAGACAGTGAGGTTTAGCCCTTTCCTATTAACAGCTTAGCTGTACTTGGCTGGCAGAACAAAATAATTCAGAAGCACACCAAATTCTGAAAATCCGTAGAAGAAAGTTTTGTGTTTTTTCTAGTGAGTCACTGGTCTGTTACCATTACCAAAGGAAAGAAAGGGTAAGCAAAGTGCTGCAGTTACCCATGACTACCAAAACAGTTGTGGGTTTGGTAACCATGGGTAGATACAGCTGGACTGGAGGGGCTGCACTCACAGCTGCTATGCAGCACAGCAAGAAAATAGCCCTGTCCGTCTGACCACCTTCCTTGAACAACCACTCAACCCCAACCCTATTGCCAGCCTCACAGATCTCAGATAAAAGTAATGTCTTTGTGTTAAGATGCTGGCTGGGGCACAGGACCCCACATTATTTATCTACTTCAACCACCGTGGAAACACTGAGCAAGCCACTTTTGTGCTCCACCTTCTTCTAGTTCAAAAGCGGGGGAATACTCCCTTACTGAAAGGTAAGGGCCATTAGCAATTGCAGGGGACTGATTACATATATAGCAGCAGCACTTCTGACAAAAATGGGACTGCAGCCTAGCTATTGCATTTACCCTACAAGGTATAAACAAGGTTTTCCCCTGATTTTGTTTACTTTTGTACATACTTTCAACTCCCTCCAAGCCTTCGAAGCTGCAGTCAAGTCACTTGCAGCAGTTCAAA
Source organism: Nipponia nippon (assembly GCF_047370975.1). Classification (NCBI taxonomy): domain Eukaryota; kingdom Metazoa; phylum Chordata; class Aves; order Pelecaniformes; family Threskiornithidae; genus Nipponia; species Nipponia nippon. Next base: position 59,061,786 of record NW_028262369.1, read on the forward strand.
GTGACCTTTGAGATGGACTACTTTTACTCAGTGCATTTAAGAGTTGGTTCTGATTTATTTACCTCAAGCTGCCTAAAATCTGTGGAATTCAACTTGAATGTGTTAGACTTGGCTAAAAGCCACACTGTTCTCTATTGAAGCCAGCAGTGCTATAGAAAGTAAATGTCATTGTATTGTCTCCAGGTTTCTGCTAGTCTCGTCTTACAAAAGAGTTAAAGAAACTAAAGAAGTTGTATTTGCCCATTACTTTCATACTCTGAAAGATCATAACACTCGGGCTGCACTAAGAATTAAAACAAGTATTGCCAGTGACAGCTTAGAGCACAGAGTTACACAACCAAAATAAGAATATAGTGAAATAGGAGTATCATGCCTACAGTATTCTCACATGCCTGTTTATTGTTCTTTGCTTCCTGCATCACACTAACAAGATTTTAGGGTGTCCTCCCATTTCACAGCCCCTTGTTTGTTAAAGGCTCACATTTTAACTGGAATTTGGCACTGATTTCACTCACTTCCTCCTTGTCCCCTTACCTTTTTCCTTTGATTGTTATTCCAGAAAGAAAAAGGAGCATAATCCCTGCCTTTTCACCGAGTGTGTTCAGTCTTTAAACTCCTTGGTCCTCCCCTCCATTCAGACCTTGCTCCGCAGAGCTCACCCACACAGAGGTTCAAGCATCAGTCTCTTTGCTTCTACTTTCTCATCTTCCCACGCTGCAGGCTGCTATTGCATTTAGCTGGCTAACTCCACCTCTCCTCTTCTCACTCTCTTTCCTCTTTAGATTCACTTCAAGGCCAACTTTACTTCCTTGCTGCTGGGCTGACACAGCTGGTAGTGTAGAAAAGCAGGGGGAGGGTAGCAGAGCAGGGAGCTTTTATTCAGCAATGCTTCCTTAACCGAGCAGCTGCTTTGAAGCCTGAAGGTCCAATTTCAGCTGCTGAAGTTGCTAGTAATAAAAAACAGCTAAATATAACACTGCTTTCAAATGGCAGTTTTGAGATAGTGGACCCTACTGTTAAAGCTCTTTGTCTGAAACACAATCAGAAGCTGTAAATACACAAACCACACCAACTTCTATGTAACAGCTAATAAGGACTTGCTAGGACACATATCAGCAAGAGAAATTCAAGCTACAGTCCTCAGCCCACAAGGTCTCACGCCACCTTTCCCTGTTGTACTCCAGGCCATACGCAAGGTGCTTCTGCTTGGACCTGCCGCTCCACACGCAGCTACTCGCTTGCAGGTGACACACCGGTCTGCGGCAGGGAGAGGGGCATGCCAGACAGCACCAACGGCTTTGCTCACAAAAGCCTGCCGAACATTCTGCAATGCACATACACCCTCCCGAAGGCTAGCATGGTGTGACTTCAGCTCCAATCCTCCATCTGAGTATGATTTACACTGTATTCATAGTAACCTCTATTGATATTATTGGATTTAGAGTTCATAATCTCAGCACAAAGGTGTTGGTCATGGAGGCAGCACTGTAGTAACATTGTTCTCTGCTGCTCTTTCAGTGGCACTGCAGATCATTTACTGTTTTTTCATGTTTTTCCTCTGTGTTTCCTAGTGCCATTGGTAGTCAATGAAAGGAAATAAAACAAAAATCACAAATCCATTTGTCAATGTATGACTCAAGACTTCATCCAAAGCCACTTATTTCACAGGAAAGTACATCACTTGTCACTGGACAGCAATGTCACAACATAGTAGCTAAAGAGAAATTAAAGCCTTGATGGACACCAATTTACATCAATGCTCCAGAGATCACAGGTTAAACAGAAGGGAGAAGAGAGCTTTGGCAAATAAAGTTTCCATTCCCTGCATTTAAAAAAAAAAAAAAGCGTTGATGATCATCCATTGATCTTGGTAGTTTATTTGGGCATGTAACACTTCCCTGTAGGAAAGCCTGAAAGGCACTGTTGAGAAGAAATAGGATGAATGGCACAAGCAGAAAACCATACCAGTTCTACTGTCATTACAAGGACCAGACTGACAGGTTACTGGGGGATATTACATTTGCAAACAGAATGCTTAAAGCAACATCACCTGGAGTGATTTTTGCACCCTTGGTTTGGGAACATGAAGATAAAACAGGGAAGGGCAGCTAATTTGCAATGCTGGGCTTAGATACTAGGAAGGCACACCCCAAGGGCCAGTTGCCTTTTCTTCACAGGATCAGCACAACCACTCTGTTCAGTGATCACACATGAAGCTGACTTATCAGCAAAGGAAGACCTTTACTGATCACCCTTTCTGCTATGCCTTCCTGAAGCATGACCACATTCATTACTAAGTGTATGGTTAATATGAGCAGGAGCTGCTGGTACTCACCCTCTTCAGAGAAAGTTTCAGAGTGTGGCCTCCTAGGAACACAGGATTATCAAAACAGTTGAGTTAATGAAGATATGAGCTGGTGGAGAAGAATTTCTATAGCAGCAGAGTTTTGTGAATGCCAGAGACACAGTTTTGATGCAGAAAAAAATCCAGAGGTACTTGCATCCCCAATGTTTTTTTAAAACCTAATCTCCGTTTTCCCCAGGTTTGTGAGCTCTCAGGTGCTATATACTGGAGCTTGGTCACAGGCCCAAGTTGTGCCAAACTGTCAGGTAAAGTCCTTCTTTCCCTAAAGACCTGGCTGCTAGTCTCATGAACTGCATCTCTGCACTGCAAAGAAAGGCTGACTGACAGGTCTTACATCTATACCAACTCACATCTCCAAATCACTAGAGTCAAAATAACCCACTGAAAAAATAGGAATAGCAAGTCTAAAAATAGCAATCTCTGAGTTTACAGTTTTGGACAAATAGTATTTTTCACCCATTTATTTAGCCAGAACAAGTTCTCACCCTTCCCAGTATCTGAATTTACAATTCCTTATGGCCATTTATTCATCCAGCACTCATCTTCCCAACTGCCTTTACCTAGCTATTTCTTCGTAAAATAAATGCATTTTGTCCCCCTACAGCCCATCACTGAAATACACATCACTCACAAAAATCTATATGCAATAGTTTTCTCTCTCTCCCTTCCATTACACGTATTTCTTTTCTGATACAAGAAGTCTAGCGTTAAGCATGCAACAAATAATCTTATATGATGAGAGGCTAAGAGAGCTGGGACTGTTCAGCCTGGAGAAGAGAAGGCTCAGGGATTATCATATCAATGTGTCTAAGTACCTGATGGGAGGGAATGAAGAAGAGGGAGGCAGGCTCTTCTCACTAGTGCTCACTGATGGGATGAGAGGCAGTGGGCACACATTGAAACATGTGAAATTCCATCTGAACACAAGAAAATACTTTTTGACCACAAGAGTGGTCAAGTACTGGAACAGGCTGCCCAGAGAGGTTGTAGAGTCTCCACCTGTGGGGATATTCAAACCCCAACTGCACACAGTCCTGGGCAACCTGCTCTAGCTGAGCCTGCTTCAGCAGGAGTCTTGGACTACATTACGCCTTTCAATCTAAACAGTACTGTAATTCAGAGTGAGGATGTCTGTAACATTAGGTAAAACCCATATAGCGATACTGCCCCACCAGTTATCACAAAGGCTCCAAGCTAGGATGCAGGAAACTTCTGCAGCCCACACCTCCCTCATTCACTGACTGGGGAACAGCTGGCAAGTCTCACCCAAACCCTCATCCAGTCCTCTCTGCGACTGGAAATGCCAATAACGTGGAGTTTATCTTCTCCTCCTCACTGGACAGGAATACTGATTATCTGCAACTTTTGATGTGCATTTCTCAGACCTCACATGCATACCTCCCTGAGGAGCTGGGGGAAGCAGATAAGTCAGCTTGCCTTGAGCAGCATCTGGTTCAGCTTTAGACACTTGTATGTGGGCAACAGCAGAGATGATGTTGCACACTGGCTCCACTTGTAAAAAAATTCTGATTAAACAGCTATTGTTCAGAAAAGATTCTGGCCACTAATACACACTTGTTTGAAGAATGAAGATTTGATGTGTCTGAAGGACAGATCCTTTTTCGCTGTTTGTTCCCAAATGTGTGGTTGGTTCACAGTTCTTCAGTTAAGCAATAATGAATATATGCCAGGTGTCACAGTAAGCAAGCTCACCACCTGACTTAATTGCAACTACCTTAATTACCTAACGCAGGGGACACCATCCAGTACTTCCAGAGGTTTTGGTTTTATTTCATAAGTCTTACCTTACAAGTCCTGACCAGTAGCCTTAACCATAGCCAGGCACATGAAGTGCTGCATTCTCACACAAGCCACTGCATACCTTGAGTCAGTAGAGCTCACTAAGCTCCTTTTTTTAAAGCTGAGCAGAGACAGCACATAAAAAAAAAAAAATCACTTTTTATTGGGAGTTGAAATTAAAGGCATTCATCATGTAGTCAACAAAATGTAGACAACTGATGACAGTTGAGTGGAAAAAATAAAATCAGATTTGGTTTTAAACCACACTTCAAAGTTCCCTAGGAAAAGGTTAAGAACACAAGAATTGTACTAATATTACCAAGCTAAACAAAAGCTTAATTATGAAGAAATAATCATACAGAGAAAATTACCTCCTTTCCTACTGCCAGATGCCCTCCCCCCATCCTAGTGCATGACCAAGCCAAAGGCCTGACAACACCAATCTATCGCCAAAGATGATTCCTCTTCACAACTCTTGCATAAGCATCATAAATCCAGATTATTAATTGCATCCAGAAACTAACACTGATGTTATCAGGGCCATCACATGGAACAGCAGAACAGAGGAGCCTGAAAAGAGGTGTTCATGCTATCTGAAAAGCACAGAGCATGCAAAATGCAGTGTCCAAGTACCTGAAACAATTCACTCAGATCTTACTGAGCCCAAGCATACTCCATCCCATTGTACTGACCACAGTTGCTCATGTCTGGGTGCAAATCTAGACACAGGCTGCGCTTTGCTGCCCCTGCCAAGAGGCAGTTCTGCCCATGCTGAACAGAAGCACTAGCTGTGTCTGGGCCTCAAACTCCAGGGCTCTTCCATGGCACTTCCCCAGGCTGCTTGAGCCAGTGCAAGCAGATATTCAGATCACAACTGCACAGACTTATGCATTCCTTAAGAGCTGATGGCCTGGGAACTAGCCAGACAGTTTTACAGCCCATATCCGTTCCCATTTGGGCTAAACTCTCCATCTGCTCTGAAGCAGCCTCTTCTCCCAGAGCTGGTTCTGGGGCCAGCTCTCCTCCACCTCCTCCTTCACTCAAGACAAGTCCTTTCACACCATTGCTCATCTCTGAAGCAGGGATTTACCTTTTCTTATATACCATTATGCACAGCACAAATACCTCCATTGCTACAAGGCATCTGGATAAGCGAGCCATCTGAAAGGGATAAATGCCATCAGCCGCAATCTTATTCACCTATCAAGAGGGCACAGGCATAGATATCTTTGGGCTCAAAGCTCTTGAAGATATCATAGTATTAAAAAAATGCATCCCTTTTCAGACAGGGGGATGATGAGCAGTCTCTAAACAACAACAGCCAGAGGCCTACCTTTGGATAAAGCTTCTGTAGGAAGCCCTGGCAAGAGGGGTAGTGAGGGGAATTACATCACAGAAAATGGATATCCCCAGCAAGGACCAAGTTAAACCTCTATACACAGACTCCCACTCAAATTCATACCAGTTGAGCTCAAATACATTAGAGCTGAAACTGTCCCCTGTGGGGCATGACAATGGTATTTTGCTGGGAAAAGATGGAAAGACCACCTTTTCTCATACTGCAAGCAGTAGCCAGTCTTAAAGCCTTGATACGTTGTTGAACTTAGAAATAGGAAAGTCAGCTTGCCTTTTGTTCTGCCTCAAATCTTTCAAGCTCTGCACAGAAACAATTCAATGCATTAATGAACACAACCACATTCCTTACTTCTTTCTTAGCAGCTTTATTAAAACATTGCATTGCTTGATTAGATTGAACTATTTCATTCCAAGATTTACAACAACCCTAAAATAAGTAATTTTGCTATGTATGAATTTTTTCTACTGAGCTTGGGGGAAATGTCCTCCAATCTCTAAACATAACTGCAGTTAAGAGCTCATTGCTTATAGCCATTAAAAACAAAGGCTTGGCACCCTCAAGAGATGGCTGTATTTAGGAGTCTGGAAAAGCCATGTCATAACAGATTTATTTCTAAAAAGATTATCTGACAAATGCAGTGACAGCTTCTCAACTTGGCTCTCTTCAGCTGAGCCTTGTCCCCTACTCATTCCTGCCCAGCTCTCCTGGGCTACAGGCAGCAGTAATAGCATAACAATACTACAGCCTCTAGACAGGCACACCAAATGTCTCGAAGTTTCCAGTTCAGAGAAAATGAGCAATTGCCAATGCTTGATGCCTTACCTCTCACACTGGCATCTGAAACCAGTGCAAGCAAAGAAAGATTAGGAATTACTGCAGACTTTCCCATCTTATGTACCACCAAGTCTCACACCAGCTTCCTCTTTCATACCCTGTTGACTCTTGAATTTCCCCTTGCTTCATCTTAAATGAACTACAGCATTTCACAGCTAATCCAGCCTTTGAATAGACAAAGCACTTCTCACCTGCCTCTGTGTCTAGTACTTCAATCTCATCCATTTGTTTACCAGAGAGATTATCCGTTACTCACTGTACACATTCTTGCCTCCAAGATGTCCATTTCTACTCACAGCAGTGGAAGTCAAACCAAATTTTTGGCCACAGGAAGATCCTGGACTTCTTTGTTAGGCTAACTTAAACCCATTTCCTAAGGCAAGAAAAAAGAAAGCATTAGAGCCTAGGGACATTTCAGGTATCCAAAAGCCAAGCATTGCCAGGTGGCACTTTGCTCTTCTCTGCATCCAAAGAGCCAGCAAGGTAGGAAACTGATGGCCAACTCAAAGACAACGTGTTATTAGAATTTGTCACATTATTGCACTGCCAATCCCTTGAGTTTCTAGATGATTATTTTACAAGCTGAAACACACAGGGGTAGTGACAAACAGGCAGCAATAATTCTCAAAAAAACCCCAGAGACCTAGACTCAGCATGAGGAAATTAGTTGTTTTCTTAAGCAGTTTTTAAAGGTACACTTCGCCTCTTGCAAGGATCTTTCCCCTCACTGTATAAAACTCCCTGCAGTTCAGAAGCTGAAATTGCACAGCTTGCTTACATGTCTGCTTAAGACTTTTTAGGATACTTTACACATGGCAAGATTTTACTCCTTCCATAAAACAAGGAAACAAAGCTTTGAAATTATACATGAAAAACATAGGTTAAAGACACACCTGGAATTTTACTGAGCAAAGAAACTTACAATAAGGAAAGCAATAACCACAAAAATAAGTCCTTGATTAACTTATTCAAAAGACAAAGGAACTTCAGTTGCCTGTGAAATATCTTCCAGAGCAAGAAATGTAAGGAACTTATGTTGATCCATTCTTACTGCAGAATGCCAGCAGAATCCACACAAACAAGGCTGACACCCCTCTCTCCATCATTTCCAAATTATATTCCAATGCCATCGCAAAGCTATAAGCCCTGGGTAACTATTCAACTTACTTTCAGAGATAGAAAGTCCACTACATCTAACTCTTTGCCTTAGTGCACTGATTAAATAGCTGAGACTTATTTGCAGCAGGTGTTTTATCTTTTCAGCAATGCCATACTCACAGTGTACAATCAGAGAGGTGGAAAAGCTATAGAATCACAGGAGAAGGAAATCACAGCACCTGATGCCACAGCCAATTTCCTCAACTTCAAATGCTGCAGGAGGTGTAGTACCCCTCCCAGGAGCGCATTCCTGACCAAAGCAGGCAAAAACAAACCACAAACTTCAGTAAAACAGACTAAACACCTAAAAGGGTCTACAGGGCCAGGGGCACCTCTGCCCTGTGAGCAGTGCAGTGCAGTGCAGTGCAGTGCAGTGCAGTGCAGTGCAGTGCAGTGCAGTGCTCCCCCCTTCTTACCTATCTCACATTTCTACTGCAGGGCCATGAAACATCTTAGCCTCATTTACAGCCTTGTGAGAAACAAGACACAGCTGGGGCAGAGCCTGTGCCTTCACAGCTGCATTAACTCAAATAGCTGCACCTGAAGGATCTCTCCAATCACACAGATAGCCACCCTGTTCATTATGTCTCCAACAGGAAAGTACCAAGAGATAATGAGAGCTTAATGATCACAGCACCCACCACAACCATTGCAAGGAGACCTAGGGTAACCTTGGGCTGGTCATTTCATTTGAGCCTCTAGTCCCCAGCTGTAAAAGGGTCTAGCAGCATTGACATATGAGCTTTGTGAGGACAAAACAGATCAGTGCTCAGAACCCAAATTCCATCATAAAAAAAGATAATTCTGCCTTTCAGATCTAATCTGCTCTTAACACAAGAACCTCCTAGCTTATTTTTTTGATAGCTTGGGTTCTAAGAAGAGTACATGAAGAGATATCCTTGGGATTGTACTGAGCTATGGTAATAACTTTTATTTATTAAATTCCCAATGAGCAGCCCTACTGCAAGTTTCTTTTTATAGCTGTTCAAATTAAACATGTATGACCTGTCGCTTCTGTAGTCAGCATCAGTGTTATCTCTTTGCAGAGAAATACAATGGTGAACAGCAACATTCTCTTTTCCGCAGCCAAATAATTTTTAATCACATTAGCCACAGGACCCCCATTGGTAATCTTTCCTCTGGGCCCTCCCAGTTCTTAAAGCAGAGTCTGATAGAGAATTCAATTAATGTGCCCCCTAAGGATAACATATTCAATCACAATAAGTGAAGAAAAGCATGCTCAGATGAAAAAGAAATTGCAGCCCCAAACTTCCAGTAGAAAGCCTTTGTCCCAGTAGGCAGAATACCATTAGTCTCATGAAGTAAGGAAAGGCTTTGGGTCTTTGCCTTGTCAACAAAAAAACTGGTTTTGCAGGGCTTTGTTGTTGCTGAGTTTTTCCCCTCTTAGGATGAGCTGCCATCTTAATCCAGGGAAGCCCAAAGGAGTTCTCAGGGTGAAACCTTCAGAAGGTCAGTGTTGGGTCTATTGCGCTGATTTAGTTTTCACCATCTGTACAGTTAACAGTTGAAGACTATGCAAATCCTATATGCCACCACTTCTACTGCGCAGATTGCCAGAGCCTAAAACATTATCCAGTTAGCACAAAACAACCATGGATTAAATTCCAGCCCTTTTTGAGGGGCACATAAATATATTCTCAAAGGAAAACTGTATTCAGACTAAAGCTGTCCCTAGTTGGAATTTTCTACTATAGTAAGATATTTAGTTCAGCTTCACGACATCATCTTCAAACAGAAAATTGTATCCAAGTTATAAGCACTGTGAGAGTTGGCATCCACCAAGAGCAGATGATGAGACCAAGTCATGTAGACTTTGAACAAAAACAACCATTAGCTCACTTGTGTAGGGGAGAGTGCCCAACTAGAGCAGATGAGCATTCATGGAGACGGACACCACATAGTAAGAGAAGAAATTAAGCTGGCTTTAACTAAGCATTCAGATTGCATAGGCACAACATCAGAGAAGTGCTAACACTCACAGATGAAGCTGGTGGCTGGTTTGCATTCTCACTTGAAGGAAGATGTCCCTGACCATAGCAAGGAGGGGTTGGACTGGATGATCTTTGACAACCCAAAGACAACCCTTCCAACCCAAACCATCCTGTGAGTCCTGTGAAGAAACTGGCACCTTGAGAAATACAATGGCAGCATGCCATGGAGCCAGGGGATGTGACCCTATTCCAGACACGGGTAGCTGTGCTCTAAGGTTGTCACAGCCTCCTGAGCACCAGCAGCACTTGACTGACCCCGCACTGACATGGCACATTTTGCAAGGACTGCACAAATGTCACTCTTTGGACCTGACCTTTACTGAAGAATTTGCAACCTACCTTCATCTCTGACTCCCCCCACAGGTTCAAAAACAACTCAGAGAACAAATCTGCAGCTCTTAACAGATTTGCTCTCCATATCACATAGCCTTATCTCTTTGTTTCCATTAGAGCAGAAGGCATTCTGCAGCTCAAGAGGAGTAAGGCTTTAATAACATACATTTAAAATATGTTTTCCACATATCCTGTCACACCAAGCTAAAATATGCAGGCTCTGGGTAGAAACACAGCTTCCCAAACCATCCTGCTGTCAGCAGCTTGAATGCTGCATAAACATACCCAGGGACAACTGCTGAGTCACAGCAGCAGCATCTCCCAGCCGCACGAGATTATCCAAGGTTTCAGAAATCTGGATTTCAGAACAGAAACCACTGCCGTTCCTGTCAGTTAGCAGCGAAACAAAACACAGCATTGAGGAAAAAAAATGAAAACAAAGCTAAACTGTTGACTATGTTGGGTAACTTTTCTAGTCTTCCCAGCTTGTGACAGTGGCAGATGGCCCAGTCTGTAAATTAGCAGCTACCAGATGGGCCCACTAAGCAGCTTACTGCAGTAAATTGATTTGTTCATGGACTTGGTATTAAAACGTCCTTCACTGTCTGGGTACTGTTTGGCCACAGAGCTGCAAACTCCAGTTGACTGCAATGAAGGCCAAAATCCCAAGCATTCAAATTGGGCAGCTACTTCTGCAACACGTGGTGACCATGGAGGCACGTCCCCATTCACAAGTCAGGTAGGCATACAGTAGATATTTGGCTCTGCCAACAAGAGCCAGCAATAGGTGAGCAGTGAAAACAGATGAGAGGACTTAATTCTGGCCATGGATGGCAAATACAGAAAACTTTACAGTGAGTAGCTGGGGAAGGACACTCTGACCTAGAGAAATATCTATTGGGTCGTCACAAGTCCTTCAGGACAAAGTACTCATTATTGTGGCTGCAAATATCAATGGGGAAGGAGTTCAGCTTATCTGCTTCTTCAGTGCCATTCCTCTGCCTCTCTCCTTGTTCCCTCTATACCCTTCCCCTCTTCTCCCACCATTTTGGCCCCAGCTCTTCTGCTGAAGTTACTTATGAATTGCATTTGCAGAGTTTTGGTCCTTTTGTGTATCTATTGGTGTTGACCTTCTGTGTAGTAAGCACCCTGTGACAATACGTGCTACCTTGTTATTCAAGGTGATCTTTGGCTTCTGAAAAGCTAAGGTGCCTTTATTTTCTACTGCTAACCAGGATTTCTACTCCTGTGTCAGTGTCACAAAGATGATGGAATTACTGGAAAGAAAAAAATGTTGATATGTTATTTTCCTCCATTTCATGACAGAGGCTGATAGGCAACATTTTCTAGCTTGATTGTTATTCCTCCAGACTTCTGTTCAAGTAAGAGGAAATTGTCTCAGCAGTAGTGAGCTGGAAGCTAGAGATTGACATTTATTGAAGTGAAATACTTTGCATTCCTTACATTTCTTAATAAAACCACAAGCATTTCCATCTTCCTAGAGCTTCTTTGGCATGTCCTGGCATGATATGCTGTAAGTCTCAGACCCAGAAGCCTTTGCATACATTTTAGTTTGTGTCAAGGATTGGCAAATCATGACTTAATCCTCCCAATGGCACTCTGTAGCTGCAAAGGCTATAAAGTCACTAGAGATGACTGGCAAGCAAAAAGAAATGACACAAATTTCTCTAAGAGTACTGTCACATGATGTTTTATCTTTCTAATATATAGATAGCTGGCAAAACAAACCAAGCAGGCTTCCTTCTAAAGCCTTGATAGTTAAATCATTTGTCAGCCTGGAAGTGCAGATTTCCTCATTTTACATTGCTGACAACAACCACATGGGCAATGGAGGCTTGTTCCATCTCCCCTTCTCCTCCAGATAATCTTTTTGAGACAAAAAGATTGTCACCTACCAGGAAGTACATTCTCAAGTCAAAGCTAACTTCTAGAGCCTTTAATTCTTGACCAGGATTTGAAAAAAAGAACAATTTCTCCCATTCTTTCAGAAGAACTGTTAGATCTCCTACCATAGGTGTAAGTACAGATTATTGTTCCTAATTGTTATTAAATTCACCCAGATATCTTCACATGCTGACCTTGGTCCTTAACTCAACACTTAGTGATGAAAACCTAATCCTCAAAACACATGGAAAGAGCATCAATGGCTGGCCATCAATGCCCATGGTAAGATAGCTGTTGTCTTGGTACCTTTGAATACATTTAGTACCGAGCCAGGCAGCATCCAAAACCATTGTTGTACTATAAACCATTACTGCTGAATCTTGTGTTTTTCTGCTTTAAGTGGGGTAACAAGGTCATTTCTGAACAAAGTTTTTACAAGGGAAATGTGTGGTTTAAAGGGCTTCGTGCTCCAGCTGACGAGGCTCTTAAAATTCAGTGAGCTGTAACTATTATACACAAGCTAACACATAACTGTTATTCTCAAAAAAAGCATGTTACACTAATATCAGCCCAAGGAAACCACAGGCTGTGAGGCCTGCTACATCAAGAGATGAAGCAAGTAAACCTTGGTCTCAAGGGAGCACTGGGAACTACAAGCAGCTCGCTCCCTCTTCTTCAGTTTCATGACTCCTCTTGTCTATCAAGTATTTCCTTTCTCGGTGCAGATACGGATAGTTACCAGCTGGTGTCCGATTCACCTTTGCGTGAAGCAGACTTTGTTCTCTCCATCACACCTCTCATTCAGTGGAGAAAGTTGCAGAAACTGGACCACAGTGAACAACACACATTGTAACCCAGCTGAGGGAGCTGCAGAAGTATTGGTGCAATGGAGACTGGGCTCTAGCCCTATCTGACTTCATGGGCACAGGACAGTGCATATGTTTTTCTCTGGTCTGTAGGAGTCATTTGTCATTCCATATCTTTAGTCCAAGAAATCTAAATTTCATGTATTTTAAATCTGACTTCAGCAGGAAGAGCACAGCACTTCACCCAGTGTCTGGACATCTGGCACGTCACATTTTCCCCAGAGAAACAGTTGTTTTCTTTACTATCCTACCAAATGGATTCCTACCCTGAGAACCAAGGCACATATTCCTACTGGAATGAAAAACAATCTGACATTTTTCAGGATAAGGTTTATTGTTGTAGCTTCATTTCCTGTTGGTCATTCTTCCTTCTCCAATTTCTCTCTGCTGAATCTCAATTTGTCTTCAGATTTTACCCATGACCTGGTCTGACCTGCCTTCTAACCCCTGTGTCTCAAACTGCTTTACAGTCATGTCTTCCTGTCCAAAAACCCCAGATCTCTTGGCAGCAAAGCATGCAAATTTGCATTTAACAAATTAAATAGCAGGAATAGAAGTCCACATTACAGGAAATCTGTCTCTGCTGCTTGGGGCCCTGTCTGCCATCCTCATACAGATGAGTTTTCTGCCTGCACTTCTCCTCCAGCTACACCTCATCTTTCTGCTCCCTTCCATACCATCAACGTCTTTTGCACGAAAGCCTAAACTGATTTTTCTAGATACTTCTTCTGTCATTCAAGTGGCTTATTAGCATGCTCTTACCAACCAGCTCACCTGCCCTGGAGCCACATAGGGCAAGCAGTAAGGGGACATGTTCCAGTCCTTCCTCATTGAAACTGAATTCTGTTTTTTTCAGTAAGTAATTGATATGCAGTGAAAATAGTCGATTACTGTTCAAAAAGGAAAACTTACCCTTTAAACCTGATCTGCTCACTGCAATGCTAGTTATCCCCCCTCATTATTAATAACTACCTATTCTTTCCTCCCCCTTCCCAGATACCATGCCCTTTCCAGCTCTGTTCTGAGTCGTTAATACCTGCTGATTCAAGTCCTTCCTGAAGGGCTGGAAGCAAAAACTTGCTAAGACTGCAGTCCAACCTGAGCACTCGGTTCAGTCTCATTTTGGGATCTTCCCTCCATTTACCATCCATTCCACTTCATTAGTGGAATGGTAGCTTCACTTTTGCACCTCCCATTCCTGGTTCATGTTTGAGATCCTGGCTAGCCTGTCTTGAGAGCAAGGACAACACTTTTATTCTTCTGTTCCCTGTTTTATTCTAGGCAAAACCCTTTCTCTCTGCATGCTGCACCATACAGTACTATGGGACTTGAGCCCCTCAGCTGACTTGAAAGATTTGCTTGGCTGGTTCAAGTCCCTAGAAGTATTTTCACTGGAAATCCCCAAAGGCAATCCTTTATGCACATTCCCAGAATGCACAGACTTGCATTGGAAAGTTGTATTTCACCATTTCTTGCACTTTGAAGTGCTGAATGGTAAAAGCAAAAGTTCTACAGACAAAACTATCTCATCTTAGAGCACGGCTAAGTCATTTGCTCCCAGAATGACCTTTACACGTGATTGCTGCAGCCTTTCACGTCCTCCCAGCTGCAGTGCACAGTTGGTCCCATATTGCCTTATGGAAACCATGTAGCCTAGCTATCCTCCTTTTTAGAGGACAGTAGTGATCTAACATATTCCTTCCCTTATCTGCTATCATCATCCTCCACCACACTCCTACTTCCCTGTCTTACATATTTCCCTCTTTAAAGGCTAATACCCACATCAACCTGGAAAAGTCAAAGCTGGGGATACCACAAGCAGGTAAATTTAGGTAGTAGCATACAGCATCTCCTCTCCCACCATGCATGCAGAGAGCTTCCCAGCAAACATTTCTGCCCTGTTTTTGCCACGAGGTGAATGGTACCAAGGGGTTCTCAAACTGTACCAAGAAGCTACACATGGAAGTGTTGTCTTCTTTACACTTCGTCCTCCCGCGGCAGATACTAAGTATTGGAAAGTATTGGAAAGCAGGCTTCAGCTTTTGCTAGCTCTTGCGCATATTTCCATCTGAGTAAAAGCAACATTTTTGCACCACACAAATAAGGAAATACTTATTTAACATTTTTTGAAATCACATATATCAACTTCAAGCTATCAAGTGACTACTCAAGAATCTGTATATTTTCACCAATTTATCAAATTTATGCACTGAACCAGTTATTCAACTGCCAATAGGCCCTCAACCCCTCCACATGCCTCATCGACAGTCAGGTCAAACACATGAACAGCTGTTTCTGGACTGTTATTTATGTCAGCCAGCATAGGCTGTAGAGAGTCATGCAAGTTAATATACTTGACTGATAAACTGCATGGCCAGAGCATGTTATACAAGTAAACCTAGAAAGCCACATACTTTGCACAGACGGGTAACAAGATAAAAATAGGCTAAACATTGGGACTATGAACTGTAACGCTAGGGTCACCTTAACCTGAATTGTTCATGACTCAGCAGCTTCTTTAAACCCTATCCGGAGAGCTTGTGCTACAACAAAAACCCTTGTATGATATAGAGGCAGTCAGCAGTACTGTGTGTTCAGTGAGTGCCTTCCTGCAATGCAGATCATGGCAGTTTGATATGTTACTTTAAGTCCTGCCAGTTTTTATAGGTTCCCTTACGCAATCTGAATTGACAATTTTTCCTCTTCCCAGGCCACAAGCTCAAACTATTTCAAACTTGGGACAAACATTTTTATTTGCTTATACTTATTATCGCACTGGTTGAAGCCACTGACGCCCACGAGACTGGAAGCTCGCCAATCGTAGGCAGTCAAATTGCGCACCATGTCCTAACCTTTGGCTCCGCTTTGTCCTGTATGGCATTGGTGTTACTTGCACTAGTGCGAATGCTGTAGGTTAGGCAGATTTGATCACATTTCCATATTAAGTATTCATGAACTCACAGTATCTACGAGTCCTTAGCTGTCAGAGTATTTGAAAATAAAAAGTACAATAACCAAGTTACTCTTTTCCTGCACAGTTCACAAACAGCATGAGTCTGTTATCTTAATGCCAAGAAAGAGAAAATGCACATCGGTTTAACCTCTGCAGAGGGAGGGGACAAAACATGAGTTATGAAAGTCATTATGAAGTTTGTAGTGCTCCATACTAAGCACTCCAGCTAAATAGCTCAACTGTTCACAGTTACACTTCAGCACAGTTTAGTGCCCTTTTTTTTTTTTTTCTAAACAGTGAAGCAATCAACACTTGAATAACGCCTGGTCCTATGCTGAACTGATTCCCAGAGCAGAACTGTTTCAATTAACTCTTAGGTCAGGCATGAATTTGGCTCTGTTTTGTGATATGGCACTTGGAGCTGTGTCTCGGCCTCCAACTGCAGATGTTTAAACACTATCCACCAGTGGGATATATACACCAGTGCAGAAAGAGGTCTTTGCAGGCACAAGAAAAGGAAGCTGCTCTGGAAGAATACTGGCAAGTACAAGCCCACACAAAGAGGTGGTGGCAATGGATCATCATCTAAGCAGAACAGAGTATGGCTCTGTCTTGCTGACAAGAAACTATGATAGTGAGAAAACTGATATGCTTAAGATGGCTCAATACATTTTCCCAGCTGCAGATCATTTTGAGACGTTTAAGTATAGAAGCTTTAGTCATTCAGCTTTGCAGTTCAAAGATTATTACTGATAAATAAGAAACACTTCCTTAAAGCTTTTCTTCTGTTCACCAAAGTGACATTTTCGTGTCAGCTTTCCCTTTTGAGAATTAAGTTTTCCACACTGACCTTCCCTCACAGTACAAATCTGCAACTAAGAGTCAAAAAGTTGAATTGAGATCCTTGGAGACTGAGAGCAGAGCAAGTGCAAATCCTTAGCCATGAACACATGGCAAGGCCTGCCCAGAGCCAGGAGAAGTGCCTCTACAAAGCAGTTCTGTGTCTTAGTTCTCAGCTGGCTCACAGGAAAGTGTGTCTTTATGTGAGGATCAGAGAGTGTGAGACAGGAGGCCAGGTCTTTAAAAACTTCAAGATAACAGTCCTGCGGTTAAATCAATACTTCCAAGCCTGGTGTACTGATAGTCGCTTCTGCCAAGAAGACTATTCAAGTACTGCAAGGGACTCAAATGTTAACCCTTGAGGAACTATGCACATACTTCAGGGGTTCACATTACATTTAGTCACAAGCTTCCCATTTTTTCAAGTACCCCCACTGGGTTAGCCATATAGGGCAAAGCTGCACAGCCAGGATTACAAAAGGGTACTAAAGGTTTATGCTGCTAAGTCCAAGTAGGGTAAACATTATACCAGCTCATGCATTCCAGGAAAAGTGCTGCCATTGGGGTAAAACACGCACTGACTTCAACCAGCACCTTCTGCCACAGAGGTGGAGGAAGGGTCTTGACTCTGTTTGGGGTCTCTTTTCAGCCAGTTACAGGATTTGGCTGGAAGCAGCAAGCAGTCTTTAGTTAGTGATTAGTTTTATTGGCACCCACTAAACAGTTTTTATACATATTCTTTGTCCAGTTGTACTTCTGTGCATGCTTAGACAAAAGCTCAGATTGAAATATCAACTCAGTCCCCTTCTAGTAGAAAATATTCTTTCCATACTGTTTTTTTCCAGCCTACAAACAGTTAAGATCCAATTTTATTAGGTTGCCATTACCACCCGAAGTGTTACTTTGGCTTTTGGAGAGCCCAGCTCCATTCCTCAAGCTCAGCTAAGAAACAATTAACCTCGGTTCCTCAAAACATTGGGGAAAGGCTTAGGCAGTGTTCTGTTGCAGCATACACCATTTTCTTCCAGAGCACTTAAAAGCCAAACAACTTCTGCAGAAAAAAAAAAGGGACAAACCTCTGACTAAATTGCCTGTTCCAACCAAAAAAAGGAGCAAAAGCACATAAAAGTGCGGATTAGAACAGAAGAATATTTTTTCCTTTCAATGCATCTGATAAGATTTGGACAAGTAGAAGTTCAATACCTCTATCTATTTCTGGAGGCATCTGATTGTAATACCAAACATTCAATATCGTAAAGCTAACAAGTTACTTAAGCTCTCAGGCATTTATAATCAGATTTTTAATTCATACTTGGTAATAGTTACAAAACATCAGCTGTTACTACAATCCTGCTCCTTTAGATTGACTGATAACCAAGCAGTTGCCCTTTAGCCATATAGATATTCCTCTGTTGACGAGTAACAACATGCAAGAGAGGAGCATTTGACATTTGTGCCCTAACTCCTCCTGCTTTGCACAACTCCTCCTCCTTTACACAAACGGCTTTGCACAATTTGCCCATTGCACAAACGGAAGGGTCAGTAGTCTCTGGAAGCTTTGATGGGACAGATCTTGGAAGCTACTGTATATCAGCTTTCACTTAAAGCTTTAACTTCTGTTGGAAAACAAAAGCATGAATTGTCTGATGTTTCCTGCCCCAGGCTCCTCCGCACACATCTTAAATGTGATTCAGCAAGGGAACATTTCATAGCTTCCCCATCAGAGGAAATAAACATTGCTGCCTGTTGTGGTTTAACCCCAAGCTGGCAACTAAGCATCACACAGCCGCTTGCTCCCTCTCCCACAGTGGGATGGGGGAGAGAATCAGAAGAGTAAAAGTGAGAAAATTTGCGGGTTCAGGTAAAGACAGTTTAATAGGTAAAGAAAAAGCCTCACATGCAAGCAAAACAAAACAAGGAATTCATTCACTACTTCCCATCGGCAGGCCGGTGTTCAGCCATCTCCAGGAAAGCAGGGCTCCATCACACATGACGGTTACTTGAGAAGACAAACGCCATCACTCTGAACGTCCCCCCCTTCCTTCTTCTTCCCCCAGCTTCATATGCTGAGCATGATGTCATATGGTGTGGGATATCCCTTTGGTCAGCTGGGGTCAGCTGTCCCAGCTGTGTCCCCTCCCAACTCCTTGTGCACCCCCAGCCTCCTCGCTGGTGGGGTGGGGTGAGGAGCAGAAAAGGCCTTGACTCTGTGTAAGCCCTGCTCAGCAATAATGAAACATCCCTGTATTATCAACACTGTTTTCAGCACAAATCCAAAACATAGCCCCATTCTAGCTACTACGAAGAAAATTAACTCTATCCCAGCCAAAACCAGCACGTTGCCGTTCTTCTACATGCTTATACAGTCCCACTCTGTTTAGCTGAGGGTTAAACGGGACAAATAATGGTAGCTATCTAAAGATTACACTGAGATGTTTCTCCTCTGCAGAAGACAGCTAAAGTTTGGATCTGTATTTAGTGACATTCTGTTTTTCATTAAAAGCCAAATGAGTCTTAGTTTTCTTCTGTCAGATTGGGTAAGAAATACTCATTGCTTCTCACAGGCAAAGTAGTCATGCTGGCAGATTTAAGCTTTTCTTAATCTTCTCAGGGAATGAATTATACTGAGGAACCACTTGAACTCCTCTGAAACTACAATTTCCTTGAGTGGCAAGCAGCCCAATTCTATAAGAAGTATCAGTATAAAGACAAATGTATTTGATGAAGGCTCCTGCTGATGTCAACATGAAACACCAGCTAGGCTGAGGGGTAAAAACCTGCATGTGCAGCTAGAAATAAAGCCAGTTCCATGTGGGATGAGTCTAAGAAACTATGAAATACTGCCAGCTCCTGAGTCCTGTTTGCATCGTTTTAGTTTTCCACACAAGGTATTGACATGCTTCATTTCAAAGTGGTTTACAGCAGCATTAAAAATTTGTCACTGCCTTGATTTGTTTGGAGCTGTTGCCTCTTCATTATCAGGGTTGACACAGCATGCTTTTTGTGGATTGGCAGACTTCTCCCCACATTTAAGATATGGAGATGGAGATCTTTGGGAACACCCATTCACATGGTAGCAAGTTTCTTCTGGTCTTGAAAGAAAGAAGCATCATCAGGAGTAACATCAAGTAGATAAATGAAGGTTAGGAGTCTTATTTCTGAGTCTTATTTCTCAGGCTGACCATCAGAGCAATGGCTTAGCAGATCATGTTTTGTCTGGAGTCAAGGACCCATCAGTACAGGCATCACATCAGAGGTCTGCCTGTGACAAGGCTTATTAGTGGCAGTCTGTGCTTCCAGCTGACCTTTTAGCTGTAAAGACATCTGCAGCTCCACTTCTCCCTCTTGGTAAAATAAGACTGATTCTCTGTTCATTCTCACAGACATTTAAGGTAGCACATAGTCTTCAGCCTATGTCAAAACCAAAATAAATCTGTCAAGAATTGATGCTTTATAGCCCAGCAATCTGGCAGCGGGGTTTGTAGACTTTTGTGAACATTTCAGGGAAACCCACTGCAAATGGAGATGTTAGCATTGGAAGACCTCAGGTTCATGAACCACATTTTGAGAGATTTGATGGCATAAAACTCCGGTACTGCAGGGTAGGCTTTAGCTGAACTGCTGTGGTTTTATGAATCACAGTGCTGCCTCACCAACCAAGAACTCAAGTCAACCTCAGCTTCCTGAAGGTTCATCTCGAATGCCATTTAGCATATTTAATAAAAGAAAAATACACCCTCAGGGGTCCTGAGCAACAGTTAATAACACCCAGTGACAGTAAATGAGTGGCATTATAGAGTTTTTGGTAAAGGAGCTCAACTAATGGCTTTAACCACAGTAGACAGAGGCTGCTGGGAACTGGATTTGAGGGGAGCCTGATATTGCACTCTTCATTGATTCTGCAATTGCTAAGGCAGCCTAAGCACTGAGTGATAAACTCTCTGAATGCGAAGAGCTGAGTCAGTGTTTATAGCTCCCTGTATGAGATTAAAAAAGGACACACAGTAAATCGTCCTTATTTTGACAATAATGAATGATGCAGTAACATCCTAAACCTTAGAAGAAGTCCAATGTGTTTCTTGACTTCAGCTTCAGGTAGAAGAGTTTCTGTTGATAATCTATCAGTGCCCTGAGGGTACCAATAGGACCTGATCACCCTGAGCAGTGGGTATTTACCTGCGCGCCTGTCCATGGCCCAGGGGCTCCACTTTAGCTCATCCTTGGGTGCCCAGTCCTGGCCTGAGCTACATGGCAGGTGCACCTCTCTCCAGCATGTAGGTAGCTTGTCTCCAGCACTGTCTCTGGCCTCATCGGCTCCTGACCACCTGGTTGGACTCCATCCCTGGTCCATCACCTCACCTCACCTTGGGCTTTTGCTGGAGCCTGTTTCTGGCACCTGGCTCTGCCACAGCGTTTGGTCCCTGCGGGACTGCTCCCTGTTGGTTAAAAGCATTGCTTGTGCTGGGGTTTGCCTGGGTTCCAGGCTTGTCCCGGCTATAGCCCAGGTTTTTTTCTGGCAAGGGAACTCTAGCACATTGCCACTGACAGCGCACTTGCACATTGGCATCATTTGACCTCACGGCAACAAACCTACGCCTACATTCCCCATTTTCCGTAATGGGCTTCCACACTTCAGTTTCACTTTTAGTGAAATACTATTTTTTAGTCTTCTGGTATAATTAAAGCCAATCTAGTTTGAAACCCTGTAGGAAATCATAAACAGTGACATCATTGCACCTTGTGAAAAGAACAAGGACCTTCTTCCATTCAGTAAAACAGCAATGAATATTACTGGTGCTCAAAATAAAACCTCAACTTTCTTGATATGCTGGTACTGAAAGCTGCTCTAAAAGAGCAGCATGACATTGAGGCAATGCTTGATCTTAAGGCCTTCCTCTAAGTCAAACCTCACTGAAAAACCTAAAAAAAGCCTGCAGAAGAAACATGTAAGCAGGGTGCTAAAACCGGAATTGAGATGGAAGAGTCAAGTTTTGCTTATTCATGAATGCTACCCAGGCTCAATCCTTCATTTTCCTCATTTCTCACTTTCTCTCCTCCCTCTCCCTTTGCCGGTCCCTGAAGGGCATTATCAGACTCCTAATAGCGAAAATAGGATAAACCCTCGTATCAACTGAGCCACAGCTGCCACTTGCAGGCTAGCGTGGGTGCATTCCAGCAGTAGCAATGTAGCCAGATCCACACCAAGAGCTCCAACTGTGGGAAAGGGGTACAGCTTCTTCAGACACAACTTGCTGCAGAAAGATGCTTGCAAAAACAGCTGAAAAATTCATGTCCCAGCACTGTGGCAGTGGCAACAAACAGGGAGGTTCTGCATGGCCATAAACCCAGTAAAATCTGTCTGGGCATAAGTTCATCTTTATTAGCATACCCAGTCAACAATCGTATTTTAATTCCCTGATGGCTAGCAGGCTGCTGCATCTCACCAATGCACAAGCATGGTTTCTGCTGCTGTTATAAAACAAATTATCTCATGCATGAATGGCCTTAATATCAGTTCACGCTCCAAGCCGTTCTACTGTGCTGACATATGTACACCCTGTTCACCCTGCACTGCAAAAGGCATATTTGCTTCAGAAACCACTGATCAGATAAAGCAGTAAATGGATGAAAAAATAACGTGCACAACATTAGCACTGATACATTTCCCATTATTCCACTCCCTTTGCCATGGGAACCTCTGGTTTGCTGCTCAGTGTAAATACAGGGTTACCGGGAAAGCAAAAAGTCTTCAACATCTCTCTCTCTCCACTTCCATCCCACCCTCACATAGCATGTGTTCCTCTACTTGTCACAGTTGCATAGCTCTTTCCCCATTAAGACAGTTCTATCTAAAGGAATAAATTTTGACCCGAGCAGAACTGGACATCTCAACTAGTAAATAATCATGTCATAGAAGCACCAGATACTGAAATGAGAATATTATAAATAGAAATATTCCTATAAGCGGCTTGTGACTAAGCTCACTTTTGAGCTAATAACTTCCCATGGAGATAAACTCTGCAGGAAAGCTCACAGAGCTATAAATACTCAGAATTCATTAACAGATCTTTTTGTTGAAAAATTCTTTTCTGGCTGTGCATCATGTCACTGTTGCTCCCAACCCCTTCTCTTTTCAAAAGCTGCAATTGTTTAACCTCCAGATCCGGCTGCTCTCAGAAATCCACAAGAAGAAAACATTGGGGCAGTTTTAAATATTAAGACCTTATTCTGGTGCCAAAAAAGAAAAAAAAAAAAAAAGAAGAAAAATACCACAAGATACCACAAGGAACATATACTATGTCATGGGCATGTCTTAAGTTTTATACTCTTCGTAAGTTTTAACATTTTGCTAATCTACCACTGGTTTCAATGAAAAAAAGAATATATTTTAAGGACCTATGATTTTATTCTATGGTACTGAGGTAATGAGAATTGTGGATTTATATTCAATTCCTATATCTACTGCCTGTCCAGTTCCGTTTCCCAGCACTGCTCTGCTGAAGTGTATGAATGCTGACTGATGGGGACCATTGGAGCGGCAGATCCTATGCTGAGACATTTTTGCTTCCATGTGGTTACCCAGCATCAGAGCTGCACATCAACATTTTACTTTCTAAAAGGCACTTGTAAATCACCGCATTATTTGCATCAAAATAATCTTTCATGTAAAGGTGTTCTCTTGCATCCACACAGTGATGCTCCCTTGAGTAAGAGTTTAGTTTATGCTAGTCCAGCTTAAATCCTGTTAATTTTTTTACATAGGCTGACCCACAAAAGCCTAAGATTTATTTTCTTATGTTGCAAGCCAAAAGCAGAGCAGGCCATTATCTTTTCACCTAACATCTATCTAATCACTGTTCAAAGTCACATCTCCTAGTGGAGAGCTACACCTAGCAGTATTTTTTGTTCATGCTTATTTCTTTAATTCACTTGGCTTACTGAAGGTTGGCACTGAGACCCAGTCCTGTTGCTCCTGTTGCCATGTAGGTGTTAGATGACAGCCTCTGCACAGGGACTGTAGTATAATATTAATGAGGACTTTGTCATTCAACTATAAAATCAGGAGTTTCACAGTTGCTTGCCAGCAGGTCAAATTCTGCTCTTGCTTCACCCCAAAGAATAATGCTGGTACAAGGGGAGGGCAAGAGCTGAACACAGAGTTCAGCTATGCAAGCAAAACTACAAGTGGGTCTTATGGCATCCTAGTATTTGCCCTTTTGCTGCACAGCAAAATGTTTTCTACAGCTGTCTGCTCCAGACAAAACTAGCAGCTGTGGCTTGGCCATTTTCTCAGCTCAAAGAAACAACCTCGACTCTGTCTTGTCCCAGACTCTGTTTCTAGTCAGTTGGGCTTTTTCCAGCCAACCGCATTTGTGACTTCTAAATTTTAGTTCAGAAACACCAGTGTCACAGAATTTTAATTTGATCACTTCAGTTTGATTAGGCAGCAATTTAGTACAGTCTACTAGCACCTAAACATCAGGACAAACTTCCAGATATCAGGCTAATTTTCATGCATCTTCACTCCTATTCAATAGGACACATGCCGTAACATGAGCTTTAAGACATGAATACTCAGAGTGTAAATGCATTAGCCAGTCCTAAGGCTGACAACCAGGAGCATACTGAAATGCTGCAGAAGAGTAAATCACAGCTAGGAGAGTCAGCAGCACGCTGTAAGCTACTGCTTTGTTGAGCTATTACCCACCAAGGAAAGAGCATAATTATTTTTCCAGGCTTTCATGAAGCAAAGGCCAGATTCTTCAACCTTATCTAATGGCTCATGCCTGTAATGTAACACAAAGACTACCAAACCTCTGTTCCCTGTAAGGCCTCTACCTTTCATATATGTAAATTATTTCAGGATCATAGGTGTTGGATACTGTCCAAGTTTGCATATTGTTGTGTATGTGAGCTCAACAGGGAACTCGCAAGGTAGCATTTCCCCAGTACTCTCACTTCACTTTGTGGAGGACTACCTTCTTATTTATTTCCAAGTGCCTTCCTGCTGCTGTCTCTGTTTTCCTCATTGCCCCCAAGGGGAGCACATGGCATGTTGCTCTGCTCCAGTAGCTGTTACAGCCCCATGGCTGCTTCCCTGTTGGTTGGGGCTCCTATGCGACAGCTCCCTTACCTTGCACACCCTGCCATGGTTTGTACTCTCCTGCCATTGCCCAGGCTTGTAGAACTTGTGCATGGGGCAGGTACCTTGGCAGCTGCGTTCCTGAAATTGGCCACAGCTTGTCCTCCAGCCTCTAGCCTGCCCTGTCATCTTTGAATACAACCAGCTTTTCCTCCTCCAGGAAAAAAAAGGTCTGTGCAAACAATCTGCTATTGGAACAGCTAATTTTCAACACTACTCGCTACTCTGGATCAGCTCCACAAAATTACCTTAGGCTCATGCGCCTCTTCATGTCACCTACAATTATATTTATATTCATTTTATATCCTCTCCTCATCAGCATCCAGTTGGTGGTATAACACACATGATTATCCTGATGTCTTCTGGTGATTCTTTCAGCAAATGTGTCTTAAGTAAACACAGCAAGTTTGGAGGTGCTACAATTTAATTTGGACTACACAATCACTCCTCACATGACATACTGTTTTGTTTGCATTATTCTACCTGCTCAGCACACAAACTGAAGTTCAAAAAACAGTGGGGGACAGTAGAGAGTTGATTGTCTCAGCTTCTAAAGACAGGGTTTTTTTCTAAAATCTGAGCGAGTGCAGTTATGGGCAATTGCAAGACCACCTACAGCATCAGGTCATTTTGAGAAGTATGTCAAAGTGCACATCTAACAAATGTCCTGCTGTTGGCTCATGGCTCAATTCCTACTCACTGGTTCAGAACGACGAGGGTGGTGAGTCAGCCCAGCTGATTTGTAGTTAACTTACACCATCCCACTTTTTTCTCTATTCTTTTTGGCCCTTGGCTGAAGTTATTAAAGTATCATTACTTGAATACTGGTTTTACTAAAAATTACTACTATTTCCAATAGCTCTTGAGCTCAGAGACAGTGCCTTACTCCAGCTATTGGCAACCTTTCTGTGTTAAATTCAATTTGTCTATGCCTTTCAGACACTCAAGATTTCACTTCTCAAATCAGGCTTGGCAGCAAGGATAAGAGGATTTTACAGATGTTTCTTGTTGAAGGTTTAAGTTCAACAAAAGCCCCAATTCTATCCGTCTTTAATCAGGTTTTTGAGAACTATCTTTCAGGAGTTAGAAGCAGCTCTTTGAATAATCTTTTTACAGTATAAAGTTAATGAAAGTCCAAAATGTTCCCACTCATTTCATTACAGGAGACTTAATTTACATTCCATTTAGCTGAATCATAACTAAGCCTTACACCCACACTGGGCATGCAGCCTACACAATTTACATGTGTGTTGGTAAAAGGTGAAAAAAGCTTTGCCAGACAAGTTTCCTAATTCATTTCTCATAATCTCTTCCCCAAGTGTCCAGTTTTTACTGTGGCATGCTAAAGGTAAACGTGAGTTTAGAATTACATCTCACAAAGACTCAGGTTAATACAGTCAAACCTGGTTTTTTATTATTATTATGTTTTTCTGAGAAAATAAGCATCTTTACTCACTACAGTTTTTCAACCAAGTATGCAAACGCTTTGCAAAAATGGTCATCTAACTCTGCATGCATTTATACATTTAATTCTCCTCCAGTGACAGTCATTCCAAGAGGGCAATGATTACTTAGCTGCAGTTTTCCTGCCCCATGAAATGGTTAGCTGTGATTCACAGCTCTTCACACAGTATCTCAGATCCAATATTAAAGAGGCAATAGTTGTCTCCAAATCCTATGCAGCAGAAGGCCCTCAAACATCCTACAAAAATAGTTTTCTGATAGCACAAGTAAAATCGAGCAGCTTATGTTATTTATTTCTGGCCTCTGACTAAAATCCATCAATGCCTAACGTGCTAGATTTAGGAGATTAAGGTCTCAGTAGGATGTAAGAATGAATATTATCTGAACTGTTTGCTGTACAAGTGACCAAAACTGCTGGCTTAAACAGCTGCTAGATAACCAAGACAGAAGTGAACTCACTGGGAAGTCTCGAACAATGTCCTCAAGGGATAGGATGAGAGGAAATGGCTTCAAGCTGCGCCAGGGGAGGTTTAGGTTGGATATTAGGAAAAACTTCTTCACTGAAAGGGTAGTCAGGCACTGGAACAGGCTGCCCAGGGAAGTGGTTGAGTCTCCATCCCTGGAGGTATTTAAAAGACAGGTAGATGTGTTGCTTAGGGACATGGTTTAGTGGTGGACTTGGCAGTGCTATGTTAACGGTTGGACTCGATGATCTTAAGGGTCTTTTCCAACCTTAATGATTCTATGATTCTACAAATCTGAGGATACAAAAAAAACACTAATGTATGGCAAACCCACCCAAAGCAGACATTTGGGCAAGTTACCTGCTTTGCATTCACATCTGTTGCTGGCTGAATAAGCATTTCCAGACCTCTGTCCACATTATTTCAATACTCTTCATCTTAACCAAAACCCTCCTCTCCATATTATCTCCTCTACTTGCAGACTTCTCACAGCCTAAGAAAAGTCTTTCTATATGCTTTGTATACATGGATAGCAGCCAACTGGATTGTTAAATGAACAGATAGTAATCAAGGTGAGCCAGTTTTGAGATGTACCAGTTCCAGTACAGTCTAAGACAATTCTTTAAAAGATATCTCTGGAGACTTTATTCATACTGTTGCATCAACAGCAATAGTGATTCCAATTTGTACAGCTTGAGCATCTCCTAACTTAGTTTGGAAGATGACAGTTCTTGAAAATATGTATCAGGGAAGGATTTCAATCTTTCAATTTTTGAGGTTAGTCATGCAAAGTCTGAAGCATATATATGGAGAAATTTGTCAGGAAAATAGGCTGGATTTGTAGGGACTCTCAAAGATCTATTTATGGATCTGGATTAGAAACAGGTGCTTGTCACACATTACATTGCACCTGATACTTAAATCACAACAGGTCAAACTTCCCTTTTCCCTTACAAGTTTAGCAAAACCCCTAAGGAAACAGAAGCATGACCAAGGGCAGAATCATGTCACATCAAATGAGAAAATGAAGCAACCTACAGTTTATGGCTCCTAAAAGTATCCTCCCTCTTCCCAAGTTAACAACCATTGCACTAAATAGCTGCAAGAGTCAGCTGTCAACTATGGTTTAAAACTGAGCAAGAATTTTATCTTCTGCAGTGGCTTTCACTCTTTACTGTTAATTATCTGCCTTTATTTTTCCAATAGCATTAAGTTTTCCAATAGCATCTTTCCCCTCAGCTGTTGAACAAGGCTTTCCGCACCCAGATCTGGAAAGCCCTTTCAGTCAGGGCTCGTTTTCTGGACCACTTATTATTTACAAGCTGCCAATGCCTCATGGAGAGGTTACTAAAGGCCATCTGCCTAAAGAATTCTTGTTTATATTCCTCTTGCTTTATCCTTAGGAAAAACAGTTGCATAAAGGCAGAGGTATTTTAAGCTTGACCCATCCTCCCTCGTCCTGCTGGAAGATATAATCTGTCTGTGCTATCTCAACTGATATTTGTGTAACTGATTATGTCGTCCAAACAAGGGATTATGATTCTGGTTTGGGGAGTAAGCAGCATGAACAGAGGACGTCTGAAGGGACAAGCTTTTTTTTGTTCCAAGTAAGATTCCTTGAACAAAAGGGAGAGAGAAGAAATGCATCTTGCATAAAGGGCAATTGTTTCCCAATGGAACATCTCATGTTTTTCCATTAAGCATGAGCTGCTCTGGCTCTTATGGAATATTTTATTAACAGGTCTGTTAATGTGATGCCCAGCTCCAGCACTGCCTGCATGAGGAAAACAAAGCCAGCACAAGCCATCCTTTTGTCTTTTGATTTACTCCTTTCACACACAGAGGATGAATCAGAATATAATCTTTCAGTTTTTATGGATACTGGATGAATATTCCTGTGTCCCTTGCATAGAAGACAATTCCTCGTATTAACTTCTCAGTTTCTTCATGCAAATAAAGGGCAGGATGTGCCAGACTTGGCTTCCTGGGCATTGACCCAAGGAATACATTTGGTCCATGACACAACCTTTGTCACATAACTTTAAAGTCTTTAGAAGGCCAGAGAGAATCAGAGAAACAACTGCACAATATGTCTCACAGGATAATTAAGATGCATGATAAACAAGCTCTGGCCATTTTACCTGAGGGTCTGGCCAACTGAAGAGAGCTATCATCATCCATGGCATGTTTGAAACCATTCAGTACGAGCAAGGACAAGCCGTGCTATTCAGATAGCCAAGAACACCAAGTTACTTTTGGGCTGCACAACCCAAGCATGTAGTCTGCCTCCACAACTATTTGTAGTGTGCCATGCCTCTGAGGACAGTAAGTAGGGTCATACATCTCTGCCCAAGGACCAGTTTTCTCTTCCTATAAAGTAGGAAGGATAGGGAACTATCCTAGTTTTAGGTGGTCTATAAAATCACATGTGACAGTTATTGTATTTCACAACACAGGAGGTAGAAGGCATCACAGAAAACAAGTGGTTTCAATGAAAACTGAAAGCGGCAGCTAGCAGCACAGACAAGCTGTAGAACACTTTGGTCCAAAATATTGTGGGTGACAGAAGTTTATAGATGTTCAAAAAAGACCATGGAAAAATTCATAGAAGAGAATTAAAACATGAAGGGCTACTGAATACATCTGGCTCAGGAAGCCCCACTGGCCACAGATAGCTGTAGGTTAGGAATATGACAATCAGAGGTTAATTTAGCGCAGAAGAGACTTTTGGAGGCCATCTGGTCCAAGGACCCTCACTCCTTGCCCAAGACCAGGCTAATTTCAAAATTAGATCAGGTTGCTCAGGACTTTATCTAGTTTGAATTCTGAGTATCTCCAAGGACGGAAATTTCACAGCCTATCTCAGAAACCTGTTTGAGGCTTTGACGACTCTCTTTTTATGAAGAACTTGTTTCTTTTTCTTATCCTCATACTCTTCTTTATAATCTCCAGCTGGCCAATGTCATATTGAGCTGTATGGACTCTTGATTTGCCAGTGGGCCATCCCTGTGTTCTTAACTATAGGAATTACTAAGGTACTACAGCATTTTAGTGAGGGACCTCTGTTTCCTCCCAGGAAGCAGACAATGTGTGCTGTAGTTAATTCAGATTTGGCTTATGTAATAATGCCAGAAGATTTCATGCTGGAGTCTTTTAATGCCCTGTGTGTACTGGCAAAGTATTCCAAATATTTGCTGTAGAAATCAGTGAAACAAGAGACTTTCGACTCTTTAAATCTGTCCAATAAGTTAGGTGGTGCAAGTTAGCCTGACAAGCTAAAGTGGAATTCTTACTTATAAAAGCATTTCTCTCAAAGGTTCACATTACATGATAGCTGATACCATAAGTATTAGAGAATAAAAGCTATGGTTTAGAAATAATGATTTTTCGCCTTGAATGTTAATTAGTCCTATTATAGACACTGTAGCTCCAAGCTAACAGCAGAGTCTGTCTCCACCAGAAGTTCGGTGCAAACTCACACTTTCTCTCTCGAGTCAGCTGCTGGAATTGCTACCCGATTGCTTGGGGCATTATCACAACCTCCAAAGTATTAGCTATGGCTACAAAACCTATTTTTCATGGCTTTTCAATCTACAGCTCTGGGTCAGAAGGGAGAGTACCCAAGAGGCCATTTCTCAGCTCTGCAAATGGACTGATTTAGGTCTATTTAAGGGCCCATTCTGATTCTAAGAGGGACCAAACCCATTTCAGGTTTAACCTTGCTGAAACTGAAGTACTTTTGGTACACAGTATAGCTGCTAAAAGAGATTGTGCCTCATTTCTGTTGAGAAGTTAGACTGGTACATTACGTGTGACTTTGTGCTAGGGACTGAGTCTGTCCCATGCACAACCTGATGGGTTCACAGACTGGCACATTCTGCAGGACAGAAGTGCCCATTTACCTTATCCAGTGAGAGAGGAAAGGAAACTTTGCAATGTGTTATATTTTAAAGTGGGAAAGAAGCATAACCGCTACAGAAAACTAATCAGACTGTCCTGTTGAAATAGATAAGAAGGAAAATGAGCAATGCTATTTAATTAGATATATTTTTAAGTTCCTTCTGAGCCCAAAATTACACAGTTGGAATGCAAGAAAATAATTTGAGAGAATATTTGATCTCAGTTTTAGATGGCAACAGCATGCTGAGAGAGGTTGGGTTCCTTACCATTTGAATAGCATCAGGATCCCATAATCTTTTGTTCAGGATGGAGGATTTATTTAACAGGACTGTGCCTTGGTGCTCATGTCAAGGACAAAAGCAGAATGCCAGTAGCACAACGCAAGACAAGTGAGGCATTATTCCTGGAGTAAATTTTTATACAATCTGCAGATATTAAAATACCTACTTTCCACCAAGGCATTATAAAGCTTTGCTTTTACAGTTCTGGCCTGCAACAAATTTAAGGCTCACCATAATTTCTTGTATGCATTTCTAATAGGATGTTGCTAGACTCAGATACACAGTACACTATATTCCAGTTAGAAGGATGAAACATGAAAGTCATGGCAAGCTATTGCCCAAATCCATTGCATTAGTCACAAATGATACCTACATTTAAGTAAAACCAGGCTAATCAGAGTGGAACCAGTGGTGCTATTACTGTCAGATAGGCCCCTCTTGCTTGATCTGCTCTTGGGTGTTTTTCTGTTTTTTAATCAATCGGTAGCACACTGATCTTAAAGAAGCTGCACAATTTTTTTGTTGCCTTCAGCTAGATACACACTTTATGAGCTGCGTAGCTTCAGAGCTGAGTTAGTGTTTCTGCTTCTGAGAAGCCACTTGCACTGTTGAGCTTCCTGTGCTAATGCAGCAGGCAGCCAGCTCATCTCTGGAGAGAGCTGCTTCTCATCTCCACGGTGTGTGCAACACCGGACATGGACCGCAGACCTTGATTCTTTCTGCACAAGCAAGGATTTGGATTCGTTTTTCAGAGTGGCAAATAATTTGTCTCCCAAAGCATCCGTGGTACTGTAATTAAAAGGACAAAGGCAGTAGCCATGCTGTCCCAAACCCAAATTACTAGTATGTTTGAGCTGTACTATTAGAAAACTGAGCAAGCCATTTGCACTAGAGATTAAAGACATTGCAGCTGTGGAGAAAAGCATCCAAAAGTGTATATTTGCCCAGAGATTTGAGATTCTGCCTTGTGCAGAGCACCCAGCATCAGCATAATCCACCTAAACACAGTTAAGCAATTGAGGTCTCCACTGGAAGTATCAACTCTCCACCACGAAGTATTAACTCAGTGCTTGAAAATCTGATCAAATGAATTACCAATCCATTGCTACACCACTGCATTTCCTCTTCTTTAGACTTTCCCATGTTCTTGGTTTCATAGGATTTGTCTAATAAGCTTGTGTCACGCTTCAGTCTCAGAATTGCAACAGAATAATTCACTGTCAGCCAGATCCAACCTTCCAGATAAAGTTAATGCCAAGGAAATATACAGGTTTCTTTAGCAAACAGTTTCTGGTGAAGGGTCTTGGCTTAATCAAGGCTCAAATCAGTTCTCCTTGCTTTTTTGCCAATTAATTTTATTCTAGAACAAATGCTTTCTTCATCTTTGAGCTCAAACAACCATATGACAGAGAGGAAACAGTGGAGCAGAGGCCAGTGTTAGTACTTTGTGAAGATAATTTGGACACCACAGTTGATAATATTGTAGAAAAATACGGTAGTAAGTTCGACCAAGTGCAGTGCAAGGAGTGAAATGAAAGGCATCTGCCCACTTGTAATACAGGCATTAGACTGCCCACATGGCTACTGGGCCACGACTTGCTAGCATGTTTGATGAAGCCAGGTTTATAGGGAAAGGCAATGTCTTAACACTATATCTAATTAGTTGGAAAAGAGGGAGGCAATACTTTTGCCTGCCAAGCAGGGAGAGAAGACTGCATGGAACACTAAAACACAGGTTGGCAAAGCACAGGGAGAAACTTGTTTGGCCTTGTGCTGCACCATATGCTCAGCCTCCCAGAATAACAAAAAATCAGCTGCTCCTTTTTAGCAAGTAGTGTTCCCTCAGGTCACATTTCAAATGTCACTACAACCACTTTTCCTACAGGAAAAGAGATGGTCTCATGTAAGTGCAGATACCAGGCTTTGTACAGCAGCCTAGCATTATGCATCTTTATTAGAAATCTCACAGGCTGGCTACAATAAATCAAGCACTTAAGTTATCACAAGAGTCAATTTGGCAATTACAGTAGATGCAGCTGAAAAGATTTGAGCAGATATGATTGTGCATTTCCACTCCAAATGTCACACTCAGTCAGGAATACAGAGGAAGTCTTTAGTGAATGCTCAGGTCTGAAAAATATTAGTTCTGCTCCCAAGGCAAACCTGCTTCGGCTCCATGGACCTGAAATTGTAATATGAAATTCAAGTAAACAGTTTACCACATCCCTCTTTGCTAGTAGCACTTAAAATGCAGCAGGGAAGACTGGGGCAGAGACAGTGTATCTTCTTTTAAATAGTTTCTTAGACAAAGGATGAGCAGTAGATTGTAAGATGTACAAATTATCGGGCTGCAACAGCTTTGAGTGGGAATCCCCTCCTAGAGCTTAGAGAAGGGAATGTAATCCCCTATTAGCAATTACCAAGCTGTGTGGCTGTGCCTCTGTTATTCCCAAGATATTCTGAATCTTGTTTACTACAATGGCAAAACCCTCTCATCTGTCCTAAATGACAGTAGTAGAGAGCAAATGTTGCCAATGACCCAGGGTTTATTATGGGAAATACTCTTCCATTACTTGGTTAGAGGCCACTACATTCTATTTCCTGTAACATCGGCAAAAAAAGTCTTCTGTTAGTGGAGCTGATTGAAGCTGTTTCCTGGGAAAGAGAGGACATGAAAAGTCCGGTTTTGAAGTGGTTACAACACAAGATATAAAACTAAATGTGTTATGCACAACTGCCAGAAATTCATTGTTAATGATCTATATTTCAGCTGTGCTTTTCTGCAGATACACCTACAAGGGTAGTTATTCAACATTTTCATGATCTGTATAGTATTAACAGAGTACTAACACAACTAGAATGGCAGTTTATTACAACTTTTGTCCAAAGAATTTAACTAGTTAAACACTTCCTGATATGATCAACTTAAAGCACAAACATCTGAACCACTACTCATAATTCTGTATGTGATGGACCAAGTCTTTCCTGCTCTTACCTGACATTTATTCCAGAAAAACATACATCTATGTTGGAAATAGTCACTTAGTTAAGACTAAACTTGCAGAAGCAGAATCATCCCAAATAGCAGACAATTAGAAAATAGGTTGTTTATACTGATTTAGCAGAAATATAACAGATGTCTTACAAGAATGAGCAGTCTTCCAGCCTTTTCTGCAACAGAAATAGTCACTAATTTGCTGCTGAGCTGGCTTTGACACTTCACTAATGCATATGTACCAGCTATACATTTAAGAGTTACTGTAGAAGAGATACAAAAAGCTAAGGCTTTCTTGCAGTCAAGTGAAGGCTGTACTCACTAAAGAAATGCAACACTCATACCCAAGTTAATCTGCAAATAACTTGTCCTACAAATACATTTCAATCAAAGTTAAAAGTTAAAGCTGCTTTTTTTTTTTTTTTTTCCCCACTGCAATTTCATCACGTCTATCCTTAGCTTTATCAGATTATTTACCTTAATTACTCTAAGGACTCAGACTTAACCTGATGGCAGGTGCATTCACTCACTGCTAGGGCACTATGCTTGCAGAGATGGTTCTGATCCAGCATGTGGACATACCAGGTTACAAGCTGCCTGCCTCACTTCCACAGTCCCCACATGTTCTGCTCTGGCTGCTTTACTTGGTATTAAATCATATTTTCTCCCTCACCTACTTCTCCTGCTTATTGTTCCCTTAATGTTCATGCACATAATCCTTGCACCTTCCAGACTCACACCTGGGCCTTCTTGAAGTCTTCTCAAGAAGAATCTGCGTGCAGACAGCATCCTGACATCACTTCAACACTTGGGTAGCCCTGAGGATCAAGGGAACAGGGGCGGCAAAGGTCCCATCCTGCTTCCTAAAACATGCTTTGCAAAGTCATCAGCATCTTCACCTTGGAAGGAAATTGCCACCACAGCCACAATTTCATTATTTTGCTTGGTGTCATGATATATGTGTACATGATTGTATCACAGCAGTAGCATAAAGGGAGTTGGAACACTCAGCGCTGTCACGAGGAGCTAACAGCAACATCCCACAAGCTCACAGGATTGTCCCCCATCCCGAAGGCAACAGGAAGGAGTGGGCAGAGGAATTTCTTTGCGATGACGGACAACACTGAACAACTTGTTGTTTCGGGTATGTTGTCTTTCCAAGTCCATAAACTGAGGCTGAACCTCCTGCAGCTTCCCAGAGCCATAATGCTGAGATTCATGAGTTATAAGAAAGTAGCAGTATTTATGATAATCAGTCATATTAAATAAAAGTACGACACCTGGATACATCTGCTTTTTAAGCACTAATCAGTAACATCAAAGCAAACCGATGTTTCTAGTATGCCAGTATTTCCATATGAAGATGGACAGAGTGAAGATGTGCAGACTGCAATTCTTTTTAATTAAGTCTCAAGAGAAAAGCTAGTAAGCAACTCCAAGTGCAGCTGAAGAGCAGCACTGCTATTTTGCTTCTAAAAATCATCATCCATCACGCTGTTCCTCCATGTAAAGGCATTATGCTTAGCCATATCTAAAGTCATAAAATCCTTAATGGAATCAGCACAAAATGCATTGTGCCTTTGGAGAGAATTCCTTTTTCAGCCTAATCACTTTGGTTTGCTTATTCTTAAATTTAAGTTTCAATAACACATTTATATTATTTTGCCTTATGTATTTAAATCTAGCTGCAAAATACCATGCCCAGAAGTTTGTAAAGCTCATTGACTTCAAATATTAAAGAAACCTTATTATATAGAAACTAAATTAGTGTCGCTTTCCCCTAACCAATACTAGCTTTGTGGGGGAGTAGCTGTCTGTAATAGTTCAGTCCACTATTTACAGAGCTCAGAGAATACATCAATGGTACAACACGCCTACTATGTAATATATTCTTAGAAACCTTCTGCTGCCACCACAGCTACCACTATGAGAATATTCCTTTCCTGTACATGCAGCACTTCTTAACACTGACAGTTTGTCTTAGCCTGACCTGAAAACCAGCATATGAAGCTGAATATTAAGGGGAGTTGGTGTGAAAGAGTAAAAGAAAATATGGGTTGAGTTGACTTATAAAATTAATTGCGCTTTGGCATAATGGCATTTCTTTTCCCCGCATCAGCTGTAAACTCATCAGTCAGGCTGGGATAATGCAAATTTGGAAGAAGAGCTCTCCGAATGTGAGGGACACATAACAAACATATGCCTGATGAGATAAAAATATTAAGTGACTTATCTCTGCTTCAAGCCTCTGACATGATGGCTAAAGCTTAGCTATTACCACAGTGCTCAGAGAAGTATTATGATACTGCCTTTTAAAACAGAGATGCAGCCATAAGAAACTAGACAGCAACAGACCCAGGGAACTATGATGCATTTGACTTCCTACATTTGAACCATCATTGCCAAAATTATGAAGTAGTTTCCATCATTTATCAAAGATGAGAATCTTACTGGTTTTGCCAGAAGCTCATTTCAGTTTTCTCCTGAAGCATTTTTTTTTGCATTTTCCACATGCTCTAGCCTTTTAGTCATTTTATTTCTCAGAAAGCAGCCTGCGTCTTTTCTGATCATGTAATGAGTCTGTGGCAGTTGTATTTGCCTGGATAGTATATGGCAAGCTTCTCATCTGCCTGTGGAAATGAAAGGCCCACTGAGAATAGAGGTTAAATCCTCATGTCCTCATGGCAACCATATGGTTGTGGGAAATGAATTAGAAGTATTTGAAGAGCAGTGGAGAGATTTCACGGGCAGGGTTGTCAGCTGTGACGGTCCCATTCAGAGAGGAGTCACTGATTCTGAGGCAATTAAAAAGACAATACTCGGGATTTCAGGGGAAAACAGCTGGAAAAGACAGAATTTTGTGCTCAAATTCCTAAGTCCACCAAAACTTACTATCAGTCCATTTCATTCAAAAAGAGTCTTTTCGCTGTAATCAAAAACATCTGAATGAAATTGTGACTAAATAACTGATTGCCACGAATTGCTGTTTCGGTGTACAGTTAGACTGAAGCTGGCATGTCCATCACCAACAAAGTTTGTTAGAAATGGGTATTGCCAAAATCCAGAAGAAAAAGGCAATTGCAGTTGGACAGACTGGCCCACCAATGTGGATAACAGATGTGCTCTTGAAACTCAGTCATTTCTCAGAAAGTTTTGAGTGCTTGAATACACCCTTAGTAGTTTTACTTGCTAATCCATCTTAAAAAGGGAAAGAAACTAGTCATGTGGTTACGAGACAGGCCTGCCAGCCAGATTTAAGCTATGTTGACTACCACCAAAGCATTCCCATACAGTAGATTAGACTCCCTGCTCACATCTCTCAAGTATCTTCATGGAAGATAAAGCTGTTTCCTGACTCCCAAGAATAAACATTACTTCACTTAATATGAGTAAATTCCTGGCTCTCTTTGAAGCCATGGCAGACTTCTATTTCGGATATTCTTTATTCATTGATTATTTAGAAATTAACTTCTGGGGTCCCCCCAACCAAGTAAGTCTCTCCTGCCGAAAAAGCACAGCTGCAATAGAAGTCAGCTCTTCCAGCACATAGCTGTTATTAACAGGTCAGGGAACACAAAGCAGTCAAAACTCAAGCTAAAATGCAAACGAGGCACCCTAAAGAGAATGGAAGCAAGCAACAGGGTCAGAAGCCGAAGGAATGTACGGCTGAACATAAAGTAATAGAGATGTGACCATTCACTAGTGAAGTCAGCTGGCATCTCACATAAAAGATACTTAGTGTTGAGCTTGTGTAAGGAAATTGATAGAAAATTTAAATGGAAACATATACAGACTACACTACATTGGAACACTAATGAGTGTTGGCTGCAGAAAAGATTACATGACAGGCTTTTTAGCTCACCATGTCATTTCATTCAAGTTACGCTACTATGTTCCTATGCTTGTACTGTTGTATTCAGGGTTACTTTCTCTGCATTAAAGTACTAGTTTTCTTTTTGTGTAAGAATAATGGAGTGGTTTTGCTTGAACAGTGAAAACAAATTTTGAGTATAGCATGGAAGCCGATCAGTTAAATATTTCCAGCACACAGTATCCAGTTCTGTCTTCCAATTTGATGCTTCAACAAACCATAACTGGTGCTCCCTCTCGTACCAAACCTGGGTGCCATCATTATTTATCCTACTAAATGTGTAGAAGTTTGAGCTTTATTGCTTCCCTACACAGATGATCTACCCAAGGGGGAAATCTTCTGGTGCCGATCAGATCTCTAACGTTTAAGATGCAATAATGCAGTACGTCTAAGTCATCCTCATGGATTCTGGAAAGGGCACAGGCACAGAATACAGTCTGGGACTCATGGGAGCTGCTAGGGAAGCATCTTTGCTGCTTCTGCAGTAGGCCATGAAGCAGTTTCAGCTGTTACACCCCAAGGCTGGGCAACGAACCACTGAGAGAGCACATTTACATTTTGCTTATGGACTCTGGGGGGGTAAGAATCCCAGCTACATCAAAAGAATGTCATACCCAGGTTTCTATCTATCTGCTATGCTACAGGTCATGCCCCACGTTAGGAATTACGATGTGGCTCCATTGTGCTCTCTCAGTGTGGCAGATGGCTTCATATGAAGTGCTGGATAGCAAGTTCTCTGTAAGAGATATCATTATGAACCATTATAAACTTTCCTTCCCTCTTTGTGAACAGCTTTTAAGCTTCTGCTTGCTAGCAAGTGTTAATCATAAACTGTATGAATTTCCGTAGGTCTGATGCGAGCAATCGCTCTGGGCCACAAGCTTGTTATCCATCATATGTCTACAGTGCCACTGCCTCGTGCTCCATGATATTGTGCCAAATGCCATTGCTTCATCCAAACACAGCCGTCTCAAGCAAAGCAGCATGGACTACATTGGGTTTTTGTCCTGGAAAGGTTTTCCCTGGCAGCCACCCTTTGAATTTCGCATACTAAGACTCCAGTCAGGGCTTGGTGGAGCCCGTCAGAGGCAGAAACTAAGACCTGACCAGGACTGCAGCCTTCACTAGCTGCAGCAGGACATCAAAGCAACAGATACAAGGCGCAGAGAAACATATTGGTGAAGTCTGGTGTTTGCTCTCACACCTAGAAAACATTTCTTCATGCACCAGATTGGAGAAGATTGACAGCAACAGCAGAATTGGGAGGGAGAAGGGTGAGACAGTGAGTTGCACAGCTATGAGAGTATGCCCATGTTTCTCTATTCTCTCTATTCTCTCATTTCAAATGTAGTATGTGCATACCTTAATCTCAAGTATTACAATTTTTCTGAACTCTCCTTCTGTTTCACTTCTAAGTTTTAAGTCCAAGAACACTTATATGAGTACAAGGAGTATCTGGACTTACAGCTGTCATTCAGACCAATCTGTTCAAGGGTTTCATTGCTCCTATACTATCTTCACAACCTCAGCCACCTTTGTATTTCATTCATCAATTTAGAAACACACCAAACTCACTATAGTCTTGGACAGGGATACCTTTTACTTTATCAGGTGATACAACCTTGAAAAACCTTCAAGTCTGTGGGATATAGGATCAATAACTACCAGACAATCTGGGCAGATTGCACCCATGATAAAGGGTGAAGTGTTAAAACATCTTGTAGTCAGTGTCTTGAAAAATTAACCTGGTATTTGTCTATCTGTCTAGACAGCTGGGACAAAAAAAAAAAAAAGAAAAAAAAAGAAAAGAAAAGATTAGCCATTTGCATACAGTAATCCTCTGTCTCCTTTTTGCATTTAGCCTTCCTACGCAAGCTAAGCCAAGACGCTGGATAAAATTAACTTTATTATTGCACTACTTTCTCACTTTGGGGGTTCAACTTTCATAACTGTTAGCATAATGAGACCTCTAACAGCACTGTAGTACAATTAAAGCTACCTAGAAGCTGCACTAAGGGTTCTGTGGCTCAATCTGGTCTGCGTACCAGGGACAGTGTGGTGGCAGGGACATGCAACTAGATCTATCAGTTCCTGATTAGCTTTCTGCTCACTTAACATCATGCTCATTTAGAAATCACTTAATGCTTCAGCTGGAACATGGAGGACCTATATCATCTTACAAGGTAAAGCTAACTTGATTAATTCCTGGCAAACTTCTGCAAACATTTTGCAGCATTCTTATGTTCATGTTATTACATTATCACACTTTTTGTCAGAGCAATGGCTGGCTGATTGCATTTAAGAACATCACTTTACTGCATTCATTCACCCAGCTCAGATCATAATTATTTAGCTGTCCCAGTCAAAAAGAACAAGATAATTAGGAACTAGAGGCCCAGTTCTTAAAGAGACTTGAGAAAAGGCAAGTATGTTTCTTGAAGGACACCACCTAATTAAACTCCTATAGAGATCTTCACGTGCAGCATACTCTTTCCTCAGGGACCTTTTTTTAGAAGCAGGTTATTAAACTGAGGCACGCTCTCAGTGAAGCAGCAAGAGCTGATTACTGTTTCTTCTCAGAGTTTGCTGTTACCTGGACAGCATTAGACCTGTGCTGAGCCTGCTGCCTTCTCCAAGTCTGGTATCAGGCAGTCTCATTAAATGAGATGCAGTGGTTTTGGTTCAGCACAAAAGGCTCGTGCCACTTCTCACATTCAGGTCAGTGTTATTTAGATATGGAGCGAGTTAGGGTACCTTCTAGAAGCAACTCCATAATCTGGATAGTAGGATCCAGACAGGTGCACTCCCAAGCTGCAGTGGCCCATGGCATGTTAAGGAATGTAGTCAGCTAGTGGCCTTGTGGTACGAGGGAATCCTTGCTCTTTAGGACCAAACCACAATACTCGCACTAAATCACTTTCAGAGAGCCATGCTAAGGTGTGGCAGCTTTACAGAAACTGGGTATCAGTCTGGAAAGGCACCTGTAGGGGATTCAAGTACCAAGAAGCATTACATCTCTGGAAGCATTCAACAGAAGGACAGATTTTTCTCTACAAATACCAGGCCATCCAGCAAATGGAAAGGATGAGTCATACTGACCTCCTACCCAGCATATTAAATATGTTCAGTCAGAGACTGAAAGCTCATTTATTTTATCCATTCACCCCTCCAGCTGACAAGGTCAGTCAAATGTCACTGTATGCTTAATCGGCCAGAATGAGTTTATCAGCGTGCTGGAGACTAAGTCTATATCTTTTATATAGTGCCTACTTTTCTCTTTGCCTGTTGCCAAGTTTTAAACAGGCATGACTGTCCCTTCCCTTGACCAACCCAAGTTAGTCAGCATCCAACCTAACACTAAGACTGAGAAATAGTCATTGTATTATAACCACTTAGAAGTGCTCAGCAGTATTTCAGTGCATCACTAACCACCTTACCAGATCACAAAAAAGGGTAGTCCAGTCTAACATCTTGTTGCGGCATGGCCAAAAGAAGTTGCCTAGTGAAGAACATAAAAGGAATCACATCATGAGTCCTGCAGCCCCAACCAGCTTCAGCTCAGATATGGTTTTCTGTATTTAGTAACTTACCTAAGAAGTCCCAACTTAAAAAAAAAAAGTAGAACCAGATCTATAGCTTCACTTATCCTTCTGAGCTCTTTCCATTCCTGCCATTAGATACCACATGCAGTATTCAAATGCACAGGTACTATGAATTTATGCAAAGTAGCATAATGTTCTGTTCAATTCCCTTTTTGTGCTGGTTGCCACAGAGCTCATGTTTCTATAGAACTAACCAAAAGCTCATTTCAGAATGCTAAGTCGTCTGAAGAGAGCTCATTACACATGAAAATTAAGAGCTGGTAAACACAGGAGGTGACCACACTGAATTGCTTCTGCTGTTTTCCCGTCTAGGTAGCATGGATGCAACCTTAGTGGTTCAACTGTTCAGCCTCAGTCCTCACTTCCCTGGCCTCAAACAAGTGATTGGAGCAAGCTGAAAAAAAATATGGTGACAAACTTCACTGACATCAGTGAGCTTTTCGCTGAAAACACTGAAAATTAACCATGCTAGCTTCCTGGTTTACGTGTGCCATAAAGCTTTAACAGAAAAGAGCATCAAGCCAGATTTGAAAAACAGAATAACCCTTGCAATGGAATGGGGTTTTGCCCGTGCTGTCCTGCCAGGCTCTTACCAGGCAGCACCAACTAGTCCAAATGGCCAGACACATTTGTGGCTATAAGGCAGGTCCAAGGTCAAGCCGGGAAGTCAAGCCACAGATCAGGGTGGGCGCAATGAGGGTAACCTGCATCACACATAGCCTAGTGACCACCACGCAGGTCCATAGGGATAAGACAGGTCCCAGGTCGAGCCAGAAAGTCAATCCATACATTGGGGTCAAGATCACCAGGGTCCACAGCCATTGCGGACTATTAGGATGCTCAGGGCCCAATAGGTCTACCCTGGGCATTACTAAGATGAAAAGGAGACAGATTGATAAGAACAGTATAGAATCATATTTCATCAGCCAGTTCACTAATGCCAACATAAACCAATTGCACCTAGTCATTTCTAACAAAAAAATGGGGTTTCTCCAGTTGCTTTGCAGGAAATATGCAACTGGGCTGTTGCAGTATAGCTGCCAGTGCCAAGCAGATGAAATGTAACGCCTGGTTAAAACCAGTGAGAACCTTCACTAAGTTTAGCCCATGTTTAGAGAAAGCTTTCTCTG
Source organism: Nipponia nippon (assembly GCF_047370975.1). NCBI lineage: Eukaryota > Metazoa > Chordata > Aves > Pelecaniformes > Threskiornithidae > Nipponia > Nipponia nippon. The sequence goes on from NW_028262369.1 coordinate 59,104,059, forward strand.
GCAAAGTTTCAGTAGTCTCCAAATCCATTGTTTTCAGGCTTAAAATTGTGTTCTCACAACAGACTTTCTTGCAAGAAAATCTCCCGTAAAAAAGCACCTAAGGATGTGGCATTCTTAAATAGCTTCTCCAGTTATTTTATTTCCTTTTTTATCTTTGCAAGGATATTGTACACTAGATACCTGCAAGCAGTTTACATGAGACAAGAGAAACTGTCCCAGAGCAAGAGCTGATGTAAAATATTGGGATCTTTTCTTTCTTTCAACTGAGAGAGTTGAAGTCTAAAGTCTAGTTCACAGACATAACAATTTGCTTGCAAGAGTTCATCATTAGCTTGCCTAGAACTGATCCAGTCAACTTTTAACACATTTTTATGGTTTATTCCAATCAGACAAATGCTGAAGTGAATATCACCAGCCAGACTCTTCAGAAGGCAGCCTGCTGACTAGACACCCCAATGAAGCTTGTGCTGGGACTGATCGTATCAACTGGCACTATGAACTCCAGTGTCTTCTTACTTCAAACAGCAGGTTAAAGTGATAGAGGCTGGCAAGACACAAAAGGTGCTCTTCCATCATATGCATTATGCCAAATTATTACAATTTTTCAGATAATTAATAAAGTCTGAGATCTTTGACAAATTTATAATTTTATTAAAGCTTATTGCACCATGGATAAAAGCAGAACTAAAAGTTGACCATTACTTTAATGCTAGCATTGGTCACAAAAAACCACAAGGTCTCTGTTAACTTCAGTTGCCAGATAGCCAGTAACCTCTTATTGGAGAATTAACTTCTTCAAGGCCAAAAAGTCCTGCTCAACCATGTGCATACTGAATTATTCCCCACCTTGCACTTCTTCAGCACCTTCTTTTATATTATACTCATTACCACGCACAATTTGACCATTGCTGGGCTGATTTTCTTTGCAATGATGCCCTGTTTTCTATTGCTATTGCACAGGTGCTTTGAAGCAGCTGAGAGCACTTTTAGCAGGTTTACAGTTCATTTTCTTCTTTCAGGTTATGCTGATTTACAACACCCATATGCCATACAATTCGAATGTTGAGCCCTTTATACATATCCAAGCAAGCATTTGATTAACTGTTTCCAGACAATCTGTCCCAGGAGACTGAGGTGGAAGCAGAATGCAAGTCTGTCGGTATCCCCCACTTGGAAAAGACTCCAAGTTTGTTTCATTCCTTACATTGCACACATCCTTGCCACATGTTTCAATATAGATCAGTTATGATTAATGATATTTAACCTGGCTAGCCCTGCAACCTATACAGTTTAGCAACAACTAAGATGCACTTCTATCTGATAGACATCTCAGATTTGGCTTTCATTACATTTTGAAACACTTCACAAGTGGTTTCAGCATTCCCTTTTTACACAGGAAAAAACCTGCTTACTGTCACCAGCTGTTTAGCAAAAGCAGACAACTCACCTTCCAAAGGCAAATGCTAGCCCAGTGCTCTGTGCCGGTTGCCACAACATGCCAGACTTCTTTCCCGGTGCATTCGTGTGCCTGGTGATACATAAGGTGTGCATTGCAGTTGAAGGTTCATAACCACTGGAATGCTGCAAGTTCATGCGTGTGCCACGTTTTGTACTTACAGGCGTGGAACTGACCCGTCTATTACATAGATTTCATGTCTGTTTTGCTCTGAACGCTTCCCACAAACATCTAAACACCAAACCAGAATTTTGGATCAAGTTTCAAATGTCTCCCCAGAGCAGGTGGAGGGTCTCAACCAGAAGGTGGTCATACACAGCCCCTGCAGTCTCCTGCAGGAACAGGAGACTATCATTGACTGCCTTTTATCAGTCCTGTTACAAAGACAGCCACTAGAAAAATGCGATGAATTCTTGTATTTAACTGCCCCATTTCCCATGAAATACTACACTTCCACATTGATTCCGTTTTGCTTCTAACATCAGAGGCAGTGCTGATCACCCCTACTGCTACACAATAAAAAATCCCTTTGAAAGGTTTCTGTGCAGACTGTTTAGAGGAACCAACAACTCTATTACATCTTTGTTTTGGTTACTGCGATAGGGGAAGTTCCAAGTCACTCTAAGACTGCTCACTCTTGCCATAGTAAATTAATTGACTGTTAGAGGAAAATTTTTCTGATACACAACTCTTCACTTCCCTGTATTTCTTTGCAATGCTGTAATGCTGTTTTGGTTATGAAGTTGCTTCCCTTTACTCTATCCTTCCCAGCTGTTTCCCCATTTTCACTTAAAGGCACAACTCCTCTTGGTATTGTTTTTACCAGATTTAAGATGCAGAGTTACTGCTTCATGCTTTCTGCTTGAGATTAGACACCCAAGAAAGAACAGGCTGCCATGAATATTGTAATATTCGATGGATTCCATCCACAACCCCAGATAAAAGACTAGGTCCTTCACTCTGCCAGGAACGGTCAATTTAATCAAAGAATGCAGAACTAGCATGTAAATTTCATCACTATTGAAGCTGTGTCCTTCGCCATTTTTCTAACCATTAGCAGACCTTGATACCTTACAGAGCCTAACCTGGCTCCTACAGCAGTAACCCAAACCCCAGTATTTGCAGAACAGTGTGCCCCCTAAGCTTTACAACCCAAGAGGCTATGGATCCTTACCCTGCACCCACTCTCGCTAGAAATTTGACCCCTGTCCCCCAAAGGTGAGGTCTCAGCCCGTGAAATCAATTGCTTCCATCCACATAAGTTATTCAGATTAGCATCAGACAACCAAGTTTACTGGCAGGACTGGTACATCCTTGGAGTACACGCTTAACTGAAGCCACAAGTTTATTTAGATGTGAGAGCCATGAAGCGAAGTTCTTGATGTATGCAATTTAGCTCGCCATTGATTACCAACATCCTGAAGCCCTTGCTTGGGATTTTACCTCTGTTAAGTCCAACAGACCATGACTTGCACCTACAGGACCTATGCTATTCCTAAAAAACAGTAACATTTTTGTTCTTTTGAGCATGATGCTTCTAAGAAAAGTATTAGCTTCCAATCAAACCTATTTCCCTTAAAGAGCAAAGTATAGAGCTGAAATTAGCTTTTGAGACTTCTGCCAAGTATTTAATGTTAGATAAGCATTCACCATTCAGATTTCATGTTCTGCAAGGCAACAGCAATTCCAGGTCTATATAGCATGGGTAGCTCCAGCAGATGTGCACATGTGTTTGTCAGCTGTACGAGGAATGAGTTTTCTATCCCGTTTTCCAGTCTAAGAAGCACGACCACTGCTGCAATAGTTTATCTCAGCTTCAAAAGTACTCTGTCCCAGGTTACATATAGCTTAACACTACAGGGCCGCCCAAAATTGCTCAGGGAATATTTAAAGGTCTACTACACTTTTTTCAATTCAAATAGTGACTAGTTAAAAACACAAATAAGTATTCACAGTTCTCAAGACAGTATACCTGAAGTCCTGCTACTGGAGACCACAGCAGAATTTTTTCACTTGCTTTATTAAATTTTATGATGGCTGATTTGACTTTAAATCTTTCTGATGCAACCAAGACTTTCCAGCCTCATCTGGAGCACTGAGAAGTCTGTAATAGTAGCTTTAAACACTTTCCACAGAGGTCATCAAAATTCAGCTGAGGGCCCAAGGATAATGAGGCAGTCATACTTGTGACAGCCCAGATGATTGTAAAGAAGCAAGTAAGAATCCATGACATACTTTCATCTTACTTCATCCACCTTACTATTCAGAAAACTAGTGCCAAAAGTCCCCTGGTTTTTGACCCTTAAGATCTGGGTCTGTTGCATTCTGTATTGAACTAAGGACAAAGGGCAGAGACATACCTGCATCCTAGCCCCCTGCCTGCAAAATGCAGGTCCGTCATGCCTGTAGTTTCCTCAAGTCAGTTGAGTTCAAGGAGACCTAAGTCTACATTTTATCTTGCATTTCAAAGTAGTGACAGAAGTTGAAACTGTAGACAAGACAAGATGAGGCTAAGTTTTGAGGTGGTTCAGCTTTGTATGCTTTGAAAGCAACCCATTCCACACTGCAGATATGTGGTAGTTTTGCTGCCTTAGGAACACTTTCAGGGACATGACAGTGCCACAGGAGCTGTCCTAAAAGTAACAACTTAGCTTTCTTTGAAAGGTGTCACAATTCGGTCTTTTGACTTTAAATGAAGTGTTGTGCTTAAAATACCCAAGACCTCTTTTGAAAGCTACTGAACCACACTTGACCTCTCCTTTTAACACACTGTCCACCTTCAGATATTGGCCAAGGGGACCAGCCCTTCCCTCTCTGGGTGTCAGGAGAGCTAAGGCAAACTTTGCAAATAACTCAAGGGCAGCAGGAGAGATCTAAGCAGCCTCTACAGAGTAGAGGAAATATCTTCCAGCAGACAAAATACATCTGAGGCCATACATCTGAGTCCTGACATCAGTCTTCAGCTGATTATTGTAGCAGTTAGGAAAACAGCACCTATGAGCAATGTCCAGCTTTTGGAAGCTTCCCTTTTCAGTGTAGAGCTGATGGCAGTGTTTTTGATTGCTAACAGTGCCTTAAGGCCCTTATCCTACTTCTTTTTCAAACTCTTCCATTCCTTTTCACTTCCAGTGAGTTTGTCTCGCTTTAACATGCTATACAACCCAAGCACAATATATTCCTTCCCCTCCTAAGCAAGGTCATCTGTATTATTTGCCTTCCTACTAGCAGACAGTTAGTAAGACCACTCCATTTTACACAGGGCTTCTCTGCTGAAAGATCCATTTCTGGTGCCTCTGAGCACTCCGCAATGGGAGGCTGTGGGGCCAGGGCTCAGACCCTCTCAACAAAAAAGATGTATTAATCTTTTGTAACCTTAGGCTTTAAAATCTCATCCTCCAGCTTGCTTCAATGGCTGCACGCAAGCTAATGAGCAGCAAGTAATGCTGCTGAGAGGCTAGAACTGGACATAAAAGAAATTATGTGATTTGGTTTGAAGAAGGGGATATAAATTATGCAGGGGAGGATTCATCGTAACTTTTAAAGTAGTCACTTCCATCCTAGTCACTTCCATTCATGTGAAGAAGCACTCTTTTACACAGGATTTCTGGCCTTTGCTGGAAACTATGTTGATTGAGTGATATCCAACATATACCTCAGGCTGTGCACCTTGACTAGGAGCAATTTACCCTCGCCAAACTGCAACATTTCAGAAAACCCTTCCTCACCAGGGCAGGCACCCAGCAGCTCCCAGTGTGAACTCTGTACCGGCTCGTGCCGTTAGCTCCACGCCTCTCAGAAAGCTGGAAGCAAGTGCAGCTGACACAGCTCAGGTCCAGGCAATCTCAAAGGAACCATCACAGGAACTGCAATGCCAGAATGAAGTTCCTCCACAATTCACATAGTCAAGTAGCTAATTTAAGCACATGAATATTTGTTCCAGGGGAATCCAAACCTCTTGCTTTTTATAAAGCAGTAGCATCAATAGGTTTTACAGTAGTCTCCTGCTCTCTCTGTTAAAGATGTGTGTACTAAATGACATATTGAGACAGAGTTCAATTATTAAGGGGGATCAGACACAATATTTTGACTTGCAGGTTGCATATTCCTAACAGCAAGCACAACAAGGAAACCTGCTTTTTAAACTGTAAGAGCTAGGGAAACTTTGAAAGTTTAGGACCTGAGGTCCTTTGTGTAGTTTTAACTTCCTGACCCAGTAAATTCATGTACCTGTTCATGGAAAGTGACCTGAGATTTGGACAAGTCCAAAGCATTTCTGTATGAAGCTAACCCTACACAGAAAACAGGACATTTCTTTATTATGTCCTTTACATGATTTAGATCTAATGAGTATGACTTAGGCACCCTTAGTTCGACCAAAAGTTGCCTCTTTGCTAGATGGTTAGTGCTAATGATTCTCCCTGTCTGTAACAATTGTTGAGCACTCTGCAGGAGCCTCATGCTATTCAAATTATTATTGGGTATCAAATTTCGATTTATTATACTTGTTCCCAAATTATTTTTTGCAAATGATGGGAGGTTACACTGGAATGAAAAATCACACCCAGCTTAGTAAAAACAATCCAAAGCTTCATTTTATTCTGTGATAACAGTTCTGTAATGGGTACACAGGAAAGAGATTTTCCAGTTCAGTATGTACTTAGTGGCAAGCAACTGATGAGCACGGTCCCATGGTGCCCTTGTGATATTGAATATAAGTCTTGCCACTGTAAGAAGCTTGTTCAAAGCTCAGAATCACAGAGAACATGTTTTTTATTTTACTGTTATGATACATAGCTGATGAAGGGCTTTTCAACTGCAATTAATCAGTGCAGAGAGAATAGCCTGGCTTTAGCAGCTGGGAACATTTCCAGGACTTCACCATTAAGCCCAGTTTATGAACAGAAACAGAACTAGGTCAGACAAACCTGGTCAAACCGTAAGCAAAATGTGACAGTGGAAACATGCCAGGAGCCCTTCCTTGTCTCTAGACAAACAGCCCATGGGATTTTATTACATCTTTATGAGGAAGCTACAGCTACAGAAAGGGGGCATACAAGGTGATGCATACAAGCAGTGAGTACCAGACCCTCTCCAAGGAATTCTTCCTGGGATCTTTCCACGGACCACACTGCAGTGTAAGCAGACCGTGGGAGCCCTGTCTCTGTCATGACACTCCTTCAGCTGCAAAAATGTGACTCGTTATCAGTGGGCTGTTAAGCAGCTCAAAGAAATAAGACACACACAGCAAATCCCACCAGCCTCTGTGATTACCATGTCCTAGATGATAGCCCTTTGGGGACCCCTTTCTGACACAGTGCAGTGTTGAGGAATACTGTCCACTGGGGACGAGGGGCCGACTGTGCTGCTACAGCACGCAAATCATCCCATGGGGGAATTTCTTACATGGGAAAGCTGAAGGGTTGGAATTACTATGCCAGGTAAATATCACTGATTTTGAAGGGCAAGTTCTGAAGAAATGGCAATTTCAAGTTACGCTGATGTCAAATACATACAGGAATATGGACAGTGGAACTACTGTCTTTGGTACATGGCCAGACCTGTTTGTAACAAGCATCAGGGCTGTACTCCAGATATTGCTGCTGGGAGTCCATAGTCATCCTGAGAGCACAAGAATTAAAGTGAGCAATTCCACACACCCACCATGTCTTCCCACAGAATTCGGTGTTGCCTGACAGCACTCTTCTTCTTGGCCAGGCAGCCTGTTGCACAGCTACAGTTGAGCACCTGTTACTCCCTTCTCAAGCTACAGTCTACTGCTGGCTGTTTTTCTGATGTTAGTATTCACAGGCAGCATTTTCCCTGCCACAGCATACACAAGTGTCAAGGGCAAAAAGAACAAGATTTCTCATCTGAAATGTAGGGAAGTACCATGACCAGCCCCAACTACCATCCTCAGCTTTGTTTTCATGCTCCTTTGCATCCCTTTACTGATTAGTGATGGCTCACACTCCTCCCCATAACACTAAAGAAAATGTTTTGCTCTCTTACTAGACAAATGTTGAGATACATAGCTATGTTCTGCAGCTGTATATTTCAAGTTGCTATTTAAACTGTGCAATCTGTCACCTAGGATCCACATTAGGGGATGTTGGGTTAGCCACTTGCGCAATGTCATGCTCTTAAAATAAGTCATGTGGGATCTTTACCAGCACGGGACCTCATGGTTCTGATTTCTCTCTTGCCTTCAGACTGAAGGAAATGTTTGTGGCAACATAAAGTCTGTGAAGACTCCTTTGCTGCCTTCCTTTTCTGGAAGGGAACAGGGAAGAACAAGGGCAGATCACTACCTCTCTCACACCAGGAAGATCCATACTGCTCTTTAGAACTTCAGTGTTAGAGCATGCTTAGTGTCTCAGCAACAGGTACATCTCACCATGACAGTCCTGGGATCATGATCTTTCATGATGGTTAGCGACAGGTCCTTGCAGCATAGCGTCCAGGTCACAGTTTTGCCAGACCTAGTTGTTTTGTCTTTACTATATCAATTCATTATCCTGTTTCTTCATTCTTATGACTGGATGTTACAGCATTATGCCTACAACATATTATTCAAAATTAAGGTAATTGTTCTAAAAGATCGGTTTGAACTAATCCACTGTGACCTCTCCTGTGGTTTTTCTGCTTGAAATCTATAGCACGTGTCTGAATGTTCAAAGGTAACAACTGAGCCTACAATTTTCCATAACTTTTAAAGCCCTGTCAGCATACTACAGGTGAAGTGAGACCTGAGCTTAACATGGAATTATGTGGTGAATCAAATATTGATTCCCTGTCAGGAAAGTGACAACAGCAACAAGCTTAGAGACACTTTCAGTGTAATCATATTTAGCCATGATAAGAGCTCAATAAAATGCTGAGTATCTCGGAACTGGCATATGAAGCTGTCACTGGATTTGCCCTGGTATAAAATTCAGGATGTTTGCTGAGCCCTGACTCAGGGGTACCGATATCACATAACCTGCAATTGAACAAGTTTTTTTTACTGCATATGACTCAAGTCTTTGCTGAAATGAAGCTGTCTAAGCTTTGGACAGCATGGGTAGAACTTAGGACTTAAAACCATCTTTCTCTCCTCATCTGAAGAAGTCATTTATTTTCACTGTAAACATTTTAAGTCTCTGCTTTAAAACTAGAACACAGACCATTATGAGCCTGAGCAAAGCTACAGCACAACTCCAGATCTGAACAATGTGTTTGGTTTAATGAAGATAATAATTCTGCAAATCTGTGAATACTGTAAATGGTTTTACAGTGAAACTTAGATTAACAAGGAGCCAAACCTTGAGCAGTTTAAGTAATGGTTCATTTCAACATTTCAGAAAATTTCAGGTTAGTGAAAATCCAAGTCCCTGGGGCTAGAATTGAGAGGTGACTCTAGGATGCCTTTCCCCATATGGTGAACACATACAGTTATTGCTAGTTCATTGCTCTGCAGCAGAATGCTAGTATGTAGTTCCATTCTGAGTAGAAGACCCTTAAAGTAGGATAATTTGACTTTGCAAGAGATTTGATCTCTGCTCCCACCTTCTGAAATGCAGGTTGCTTTTGCCATCTCACCTTTTTTCAAGCAGATTTGGTACAGAACAGCATTTTCCTGGTTATGACAGGAACACTGAGGAATGAGCTACAGCTTCGACAACCACTACTCCATAATTAGTATTGTTTGAACTAGTTGGCATTTCTCCTAGAGCAGATTTCACACTCTGTGAATGAGGTTAATTCATTAGTTACATGTGTTTCAAAGCCTCTTGAGCAATCTAATCACTCTGTAATAGTAACTGACTGACCCAAATCTTTACCCAGTAAAATAACACAATTTCATCCTGATTTGTTACCAGAGAAAGCTTAACCTATTTAAGTTTTTATACTGACATTTCACTGCAGAATATGACAAAGATAATTCAGGAAAACTTGATGTATCCATATCTGTTTTCCATATGGGTTTGATTTCAGTCTTTATGGCAATGTCAGTATTAGTAGGCACAAAGATGAATCTCTAACACCCTGTCTATCTATCTCCTGTATTTTTCCAGACACACCCTGCATATTAAACAAAACACTGCTCATACCAACAGTAATCACATGAACAGCCAGGGTTTAAGGTCATGAACAGACACTGAAACAGTCCAAGTTAAGTGAAATGTGGCTTACAACTATCAGCTAGACTTCTCTTATAACTTCTCTTGGATGGTCCAGGAGTCCTTATGTTCTCCATTTTCTCAGTTAATCCCCTTTCTGCTACGTCTGCAAATGAGCCTTTGCATCTAGCTATCTGTGATATTTGAGTATATTTATATTAAATCTTGTCACAGATCACGATAGGATGCTTCAACTCTTTTTTTTTTTTTTTTTTTAATCAACATTTCAGCTACTGGTTTAGTAACTAAAAGCTAGTCCTGCTTAATTCCCATTTCAGCAGTCAGGAAACCATGCTCCACCATGTCATAACAAAGCATTAGAGGAAGGTAACAGTAAGTGTTTAAATGAAATTCCACGAGAGTTCTCCATTTCCAAGATCTGTATTTAAACATCAGCTTAATGGATTGTGAACCCCACCTGCACCTTCTCTGTGGAACTTTTCTACATTCATACTTCCATTAAGGTCAAACTCTGCTGCTTGTTTTTATTGACACATTTGGGCTCAGTTCCAAAAGCAAAATTTAATTGTCCATATGCCTTAAGTCCAAGTTCATCAATTGCATATCCTCAAAATTCTTTCCTACACTTTCTGTAGAGTTAGCCGATGGTGGACAGATGAGGAACAGCACGAAGTGGATAAGCATAGTCATCTGATAGAAGCTAGAGCTGTTTGAGATGTTGATTCAATGCTGCTTTCCAGTTATTGAATACCTTCAAGGAACAAGGAACCGAAATCAGAATGAAACGAACCAATTTAGCTTTCTGTAGTCACGGCAATGAGTGGATTTGCCAGATGGGGAGGAGGAGTAGGAGGCTGGCACAGATGGAACTTTGTTATAGACCTAAGCACGGAACCAACTGCATGGGAGCGTGGTGCAGTGGGAAGCTTCACCCTTGGAAAGCTTTTACCCTCAGAAAGGATAACCAGTGACAGCAGGGTAACCTACACTGGGGCTGGGACCACTCTGTATGCTTTACTTAGAGCCCATCAGCCCTTTGATACTTGTAAAAATTGTCTGAGTCTCATGACCTCCCCAGACTCAGAGATGAGCACAGATTTCAGTGGTCATCTCATCTTTGACAAAAGCAGATCCAGAAAAGCTGTAAAGTGCCCAAGCTATCCACATCCCAGACAAGACAGAAGCAAATCTAGATTCTTTAATGCGCACAGCAGTGGTGCCAAAGTCATTCTCTTTGCCAATTCACATTAAAGGATGATGGGACACTTCAGATACCAGACTCTCTAGAACAGTTTAAGAGTGAAGAGATGTATCCAGCATCGCTCTGTGCATCACAAGCAACATTTCAGGCTAATCTCAGCTGCAAGCACAGGAAAATACTACTTACTGTTACGCCCTTCTTACATGAGAAATCTATGTAAGCTGCAACAGTAGCTTATGTTTTGCTTTAATTTTACAAAGCTTATATGTAAGCTATTATGTAGCAAAAAATCAGGGTAGCAAAAGCTTCACAGAAGGTCTATGGATCTGAGTATTACAGAAAGGCTTTATATTAACACAGGGTTTTAATACTCCAATTATTTGTGTGTAGTAGTTGCATTCGTTTACAGTTGAGACTACTCTGGGAGTTGTTTTCCACATCTTAGCCTGCCATGAATTTTAGAGCTGCAGGAATACAAAGCATATGGCAGCAGCAGAAACAACCAGCCCCACATACAACAGAAGCTATCGCCTAACTCTTTGCTCTGCTGCTCACTTTGGCATTTTCTGGAAAGATAAGTTATGTGAGGTAATGCCTCTGCTTGAGATCAGGATAGAGTGAGGAAAAGGGGAGAATTATAGCTTTCATTTACTAGCTTTCCACATACTATTAGCTTATTCAAACAGTTTAAGGTAAATGAAAGCAAAAATCCTCTTATGTTTCCCAAGATTTTATCTTCATTAATACCCTGAGTGGCACTCACAAATGGAAGCAGAGACTATATTCTTCCTGCCTTTTTTTTTTTTTTTTCTTTTGTCCACTCAAGAGTTTCCTACTAGGATTAGAAAAGAAAAACAAGAAAGCTAATAAAAATTATACCAATTTCTGTTGAGAAGGAAGAGGGAGGATGACACAGATATCTATGACCATATTTTCCTTCTCCTCCTCAAATGAGCAAAGACAACTTTTGCAGTACACAACAACCAGTGCTGAGAAAGCTTTAGTCATCAGCTTGAATTAAAGACTTCCCTATCTGAGAACTGGAAAATTTGCAGCAAGTGATTATCTGGGGAAAAATAAGCTCCCTTTGGTGATTGAAACAATCAGTTCACTTCCACTGGTTGCAGCTTCCCCAGCTGCAAGAGGACAGGGGAAGTCACCACTGAGATCACCCCACACTGCTGACACCCTGGGGATGTGGTGACAAGCTACCATGTCGTGTCCTCCTTCCCCTTTACTGTGTCCCCACTGTGTTCCCATCTGCAGATAACATCCTCGGAAGTATTTCTGCTAGAATTCACAGGCACCGACCCAGACAGGGAGGTCAGGCTCCAGAGGTCCCTCAGCCCCATCCCTGTCCCCTTTACTGGTTGCGGACATAAAGACAGTTCATTTCATAGTCATGTGAGGGTGAAGGCTATTTGCTGTTAAGTAGGTCTGATCTTCAAGTAACACGTTCAGGAGTGTCCAAAACCTCAATCTCATAGCACAGCTTCCTTTGTCACCGCTATAGTTTGTTTTTTGGTGTGAGCCATCACATCAAGAAGCTTAATGCCCAAGTGTTACTGGAACTATTTAAATATCAGATACTGGTTATTATGTGTATGGCATAAATTGGTAGCAACTGCTTGCCTCAGGCATAATAGCTCATGTATTATGTGACAGAATTCACTTAGAGGTGACTGATAGAAGCAGCACCACAGCCACTAATTGAAGGATCTCCCTGCAGCTTTCATTCAGCTCTGTCAGGTCACCATGGGTTTACAAGGAACACCTGCAACAGAGCATCAGAAGATAAGCCAGAGAACAAATCACACTAAGTGCTATTGCTCATGATACAATTCAGCACCGTTTTTTATGATACTCCCATTCTTTCTCTTGCTGTCAAGCTTACCAAGCTTTTTTTCTCTTAAGCTGTTTAGGTTAAGAATTCAGTTACAGCCGCAGAACAGCTATGTCCGCCCTGGAGATCACATGATGTGCACCACTTACATTCCCAGAAAGAATAAACAAAGCAAAACAAAGCAGTTTGATTTTTTTTTAATGTAGATCAATGAATTTGATAAGTGCATTAATTTTTCAAAAACCTTGGGCTATTCCTTACCAAGGTGTCCCTGCGCTGAACTGTTTTGGGTATTAGAGTTTGCTCCATGTTTTACAGCTTTGGAGTTTAAATCCATAAAATATAGATCCTAAAAAAGGATTCACGGCGGCGAATTCCTAACTCCGTGTATAGCTGGCTTGCAAATGATATTGTTAATAAGGACTGTTTATGCTAATGACAGCAACTCCTCATTACGCCGTAATTTATCTAGGGTAAACGACGTGTTTCTGACTACCCCAGGCTTTTTGACTGGGAACGCTGTTGTTTCCAGCGCTGCTGTGTCTTTGGTTGGGGTCGTGACAAAGCTTTCAGGGCCACGCGGCATTTTACGCGCTGGATGATGTACAATGAGACGCAGCTGTGATTTCGTCCAGGCTCGCGCAGGTTAGTGCCTTGCGAGTGCCGGCACGGCTACGGCAACCGCTGCCGTTGTAAGTCACTTGCACAGAGCACTTTCTGCACAAACCTCCTAACTGGGGCCTTTCCAGGGCTCCAGCGCCCGTGGGGAGCCCGGCAGCGCTGCGGAGGGGCCGCCGGGCCACGCCCGGGCTCACGGCTTCGCCAGCAGCCCCCGAGGGCGCCGCGGCGGCCGCGCCGCGGCCTGGCCCCCCGCACCGGGGGGCTTCCTCCACTCGGGGAGGAACGCGCCGCGTTCCAAGCCCCCCGCGGAGGCGGCTGAGGCGGCAGCCGCCTGGAGGGGAGACCCGGGAGCGACCGCGCCGCTAAGGAGCGCGACCCCCGCGCTGCCTCAGCGCGCCGCCCCCTCACCTCCCCTCCCGGACTACATTTCCCAGCGCGCCGCGCGGCGGGCACGGCGCGGGCGAGGGGGCGGTGTGCGGGGCGTGGCCAGCGGCCTGCGCGGTGACGTAACCCAGGGGCGTGGTCTGCGTGCGCGTGAAGCGGGCAGCGGAGAAGGACGCAGGGGGGTAGCGGAGCGAGCGCGCGGGAGGGCGGGGGGGGGGGTCGTCCCGGTGAGAGCGGCGCCGCGTGTGCTGCTGCTGCCGCCGCCGCCTCCGCCCCAGCACGCGCGGGGCGCCGGGCACGAGAGCGAGGCTGGGCCGGGGGCGCGAGGCTGAGGAGGGGCCGGCCATTGGCTGCCGGCGCGCGCGGGGGGCCGCTGCTGCGGAGTTGAGGCGGCGGCGGCGGCGGCGGCGGGGGTCGGCCGGGAGCTCAGCGGCGCCCGCCGCGCTGCCGCCTTCCATGGGGCCGGGGGCGGCCGGCTTGCCCTGCCCCGCCGCCGCGATGAAGTGACAGCGGGCGGAGAACGGCGGCGGCGCCCCTTGCGGGCTGCGAGGCGAAGGGCTGCTGCCGGCCCGGCCCGGGGCGGGCGGCGGGGGGTCCGGTGAGTGAGGCGACAGCCGCCGGGGCTCCCCCCCTGCGCGCCCCGCCTCCCCCCGCCGCCGCCCGCCGGCCTGCGCGGGGCTCTCGGTGCGGGGAGGGGAGGGAGAAGGCGTCGGGCCGGAGCGGGCGACGGCGGCGGAGGGGAGCGGCCGCGCCATGAACTACCAGCAGCAGCTGGCCAACTCGGCAGCCATCCGGGCCGAGATCCAGCGCTTCGAGTCGGTGCACCCCAACATCTACTCCATCTACGAGCTGCTGGAGCGGGTGGAGGAGCCGGTGCTGCAGAACCAGATCCGCGAGCATGTCATCGCCATCGAAGGTGAGCCGGCGGCTCCGTCGCGGCGGGGAGAGGGGCAGGCGGCGGGGGTCGCGCCGTGCTCCCCCCGATCCCGCGGCCCAGCCTGCGGGCACTGGCGGGGGCCTTGGGAGCCGCTGCCGGCGCCCTCCCGGCTGCCTGCCCTTCCTCCGCCCCCCCGGGGCTGGCTTTTCGGGGGGGCGTTTCTCGGCCCGATCCCCATCGGTTCCCCTGCGCTGGGTGCCCAGGGTGGCCCCTCAGTGTGGGCTTCCCTTGCAGCCACGCGAGAGGTGAATTTGTTGCGAGCGCGGCTGGGAAGGGGCGCGGGGAGAAGTTGTGTTGCGACTTGGCTGCCGCTGCCGTGCAGGCAGAGCAGCGGTCTGGTTAGGGCTGGGTTGAGGTGGGAAGGATGATGCTCGCTTTGCCTGCGGAAGGGTTGGAGAAAATGAGGTTTTCCTCGGTGCTCCGTGCAGTTTTTGAGGGAGGCATTTGAAGTACGGGCTCCGGTTCAGGGGTGTTAAGTGGGTAAACAAGATGTGCAACTGGATTACAGAGCGGTAGTCTGTTTATGCAGCAGTGTAAAAACAGGTTTGAAGCTAAGATGGAGATAACAGTCTTCTAAGCTTAGATTTATATGCATCTATCCCCGAAGGAGCACTGCAGAGACTCTTGAACTGCTTAGGATGTGCAAAATAAGAAACAATTGTCAGTATTGGGAAGCCTGCAGATATTTTTCTTAACTGTCGCTGAAGTTAAAAAGAGCAAACAGTATTGGCCAAGAACATGTATTTTAAGAAGAAATTTTTGAGTTATTTTGCATAATAACTTACTCAGCTTTGCGTTGTGTGCTTTTGCAATTGAAATAGTCTGCCACTAGTTTGGAAGGGATTCAGGCTAGCAGAGTATGATGTACAGCAGCTGCAATAGCTGCTTAAAACATCTTGTGTTGTTGGCCTATCTTGTCTTTAAATTATATGTAGTAAAAAAGTCCTGCTGGAAAAACTGCTATTGAGATTGTTATCTGAAAGACTGCATTATTCGTCTGACTCTTAAGAAATGCAGCTTGAATAGACAGACATAATGTTTAATGCCGTTAACATTTTAGGGGGGAAGGGGGCAAAAAAACCCCTCTTCAGTGTCTTGTATAGCGAGTCACTGAGACTGGCGGTGCCTGTCACGTATTAAAGAACATAGTTGGATGCAGAGACTTAGCTGGGTACTAAGTATGTGGTAGAGTTCTGTTGTGCGTATTCTCTGTTGTATTTGTGACTTTACTGAAATTGTGGTGTGTGGTTGTCGGCTTCTTGGAGTCTGGGTTGTCCCCCCTTGGGAGTCCTTTCCCTTCGCTCTCCTCTTCCACTGAAGAGATGGAAACTTCTTAATATATATTGTGGGAAGGATATGGCACAGGCACCACTGTTCCTTTCTCAGCGGTACTGGTGTTTGGATTTCTGTGGGATAGATGATGCCTTCAGCAGAACATTTTTTTTTTTAAGTGGTAATTAATACATGTTTATGTGGTATAAATATGTTTCTTGAATGAGATGCTTGGGATATAGTGATGCAGCCAAGTTTGTGTTGAAGTGAGAGGAGGATGTGAAGTACCGTATGTAGTTATCTTCATAGCATATCACTTATGTTAGTCTTTTCATGTATTAATGATTTCTGTCACCTAACTGTAGCTCAGTTCATTTGTCAATGATGAAGACTTTAAAACCAAAATAGCAGCCTGCAAATGTGTTTCAAAAGCAGAGCCGATGAGTAAAATTTTCATAGACAATTTGCTGTCTAACTTGCATTGGACACTGAGTCATGAAACCAGTAGATCTGATTCATGGGAAAGATTTATCTAGGTAAAAAAAAGTGTATATTTCAAGTCTGTTCTGTTCTGAGGGCTGTTCAGCTAACACTTAAATGTTAAAAATTGCGTATATTTAAAAAAATAGCAATTCACTCCTTTAGATTACAACTCCACCAGGTTGTATTTTTTGTAAACCTCCTTTATCTGACTGTTTCTCACTGATACCAGCTTTTAACCTAGTGGTAATGCCATATTGCATGTAGGAAGAACTTAGAAATAGTCATTTCTTTCGTGGCTGCTGCAGTCCAATTTTGCTGCAAAGAGCTGAGTATTATCATGGTACTCCCCACATTACAAAACCTTTTGAGTTCAAGGTACTGGGCTTTTTCACTGACAGCGAGGAATCATGGTGTTGTTGGCATGTGGCTGGCGTGAGAAAATATTAAGTAAGTTTTTGCTGAAATAGTTTCTTCCAGCAGAAGGAGAACTCTACCCTTTAAAGAAAAGAATATAGTCTAGTTAGTTCAGGCTGCTTTAAACTGTAACTCCAACCAACATGTGCTCTTTGAACAGCTCAATTAATGCTTTCCGGCTCAAGAGATGTTTGACAGATCTGGAGGAGAACGTAGTTGGAATCGAAAGCAATTTGAGACTTAGTGAAGTAAAGACAGCATGTCCTGTTTTCGGCTGGGATAGGGTTAATTTTCTTCCTAGTAGCTGGTATAGTGCTGTGTTTTGGATTTTGCATGAGAATAATGTCGATAACACAGGGATGTTTTAGTTGTTGCTAAGTGGGCTCACACTGGTCAAGGACTTTTCAGCTTCCCATGCTCTGCCAGGTGCACAAGGATCTGGGAGGGGGCACAGCCAGGACAGCTGACCCAGACTGGCCAAAGGGCTATGCCATACCGTATGACGTCATGCTCAGTATATAAACTGGGGGGGGTTGGCGGGGGCCGGGGGGGGGCAGCGATCGCTGCTTGGGGACGGGCTGGGCATCAATCAGCAGGTGGTGAGCAATTGCATTGTGCATCACTTGTTTTGTATAGTCTTTTATCATTATTATTATTTTCTTTTCCTCTGCTGTCCTATTAATCTGTCTTTATCTCAACCCATGGGTTTTGCCTTTTTTTTCTTTTTTTTTTTTTTTCCCCGATTCTCTCCCCCATCGCCCGATTCTCTCCCCCATCGCACCGGGAGGGGCGGGGAGGGTAAGCGAGTGGCTGTGTGGTGCTTAGTTGCTGACTGGGATTAAACCACGACACACTATTACTTATTCTCAGAATTTTCTTTTCAATATAGCGTGGCACTGTCTTCCCAACACTTTGGATTTTATTGGCAATGTAATTTCTCTTTTTAGGCTTTGAGTTATATTATAGGAGTGTCTCGACACATTTGCTGGACCAATGACTGTTGAAATAATATGGAATTAAAACTGGCCTTTCAGCAGCAGCAGTTCTTTATATTCAGCTACACGAGTTGTATCTAATCCTAAGAGAGCAACTACTAAACATTCCTAAATAGGGTTCTAAATTGACATATCAATACTTCTTGCACAGATTGCTTTTCTTGTATTATTCTAAGTTAGATGTGATACTGGGTAAAACAGTTCTGTGTGAAGTTAGTTAATTTGGTTTTCCTCGTTGGGTAAAAATGCTAAAAATTGGTTACTTTCAGGTTCTTGCATTTCACGGAGTTGCAAAGGCAACAGTTTAAAAGCATTCAATTCAGTTTTCTTTGTATGAAATTCATACTAAGTAGCCAAACAATTTTACATGCTGTCATTTAGGCTGTTAACTGTAGTAAAAACTGTCTTCACGTGTTCTGGAGTTCACGACCTTAGTTCCACCAGTAGATGCATCAGTACTTGATCAATATTAAACAGTTCTTATATCAAGTATGTTGTGTGCTTAGAAATGGGGAGAAGACGACATGGACTGATTTCAGTAGTTTTTTAATTACTGGAAATGTCTTGGGGTTTCAAGGTATGATGGTCTTAAGGTGTTCGTGTAGATATGTAAGGGTAGGTAATAGCTGAATGTGTCATCCAGACGGAGAGTAGCTTTATATTGTTATAAAACTTTAGTATGGTGCAAAACCAAGGAAAGATGGTGAAAAATTTAATTTCTAATCCTTCGTGAAGGGATTTTAAAACAATTTAACAATGTCAATGTCATCTTGGTTAATAGTCTATAAAAACACTTTTGTTAATATACTTTTACTAACAGATGCTAATGCAGCAAGCGTTGAGCATATGAAATAGTTTGCTATCCTTTTACACAGCGGCAAGCCCATCAAAACAGATTCTGCTGCACTATGGGGTTTGAGGAGGTTTTCCTAACTGGGAAACATCTTGAATCCTCTACTAATAAAACAAAGCCTTAATGATGAGGCTTACGGTACCGGCTTCAGTGTGCCTTGCGAGTAATTTGAAGATGTTCCCTGTATTCTGTGTGGGTTTTTTTTATTCTCCTTTCTAAATGAATATAAAATCTGATTTTATTTTTTAAATCTAAGGGGAAGTTGTTGCTTTAATTCTTATGGATGCCATAACAGACGTTATTCTAGTTTTGAATTGCCATGTTCCAGCACATTTTGTGATTCCTATCCCAAGTTTTCTGTTACAAAAATAAATTGAAAAGTGTGTTGTGAATGCTAGTGTGTGTTTTGAAATTATGATTATTAAGACTTAAGAAATAATCTAAGTCTTAGAGAAAATATGAGATCTGTACACTTGGAAATTATTTGTTCACGGCAGTGCAAAGATCCTGATGCCCTGGAGGAGTGGGTTGGGGGGAGAAAATGGTAGAAGGTGTAAAGCTTGCTTTGTTTTTTTTCTTCAGTCACTTCTAAATGTACTGTTTTTTGAAAATAAAGTAGTTCAGGGTGGAGCTACAGCTCTTGAAGTGCATATGCATTAGAGGCATCTGTCATTAACTGATGTGGGAGTCCACTCCATTCTTTTCTTGGAGCCCTCTAACTTTGCAACTCCTTAAGTGCTGGTATGAAGCACGTTGGGGGGGCAGTGCTATTGTAGGACTACATCTTATAGGAGAAATTATACTCAGTTTTGGAGTTGAGGTAGCAATAGTATTGTAACACTTCTGTTGCTACTGAAGTCTGAGACAAATGAGTGGAAAAATGAATGTACTGTAAAAGCATTGTTTGCTGTTGTGAAATATAAGACTACAGCTGTTTTGCCTGCTTAATGTATCTGTTCTCTCCTACTTGATGACAGAAAAATGGCAAGCACATCAGTGATCAACCTTCTTTGGTTCACTGTTATGGAAGGAGTATCATTATTAGTTGACTTTTCTTTAACTTGCCAGCTTAGTGATGAGGGTGAATTACCACTGTACGCCAGCCTCTTCTTAATAACGTGAGCCTCCCTGCAGGTGTACAAATAGCTCATGACAAGGAGCAAAAGCTGATTGTAGTACAAGACTTGGCAAAGAATTATATCAAGCTGCAACTTGGAAACAATGGTAGTCACTCTGAACACCATTTGAATACCAGTCACTCCTTTTACTTAACTATGTTGTTGAAACAGACTTAGGAGATCCAGCATCTGCAGACCTCCGTGCAAGTAAATTAAGTCAAGCTCTTGAGGAGGGGAGTTTGGGTATATGTTGTATTATTTCAGTACATCAAAAGAATGATGGTATAGTTCAGATATTTAGGCATAAATGACCAAAGCTGAAAAAAAAACAACCAAACAAGTATTGCATGAGACAGTTGCATCTTGAAGCATTAATAGCAATCATCCTATTCAAGCTTCTGTTATCATTGATCAAACTATGTGATTTGAAATGATAAAACTGATTCTCCAAACAGCCATCTTGTTTCAGATTTCTGGGAGGGGGGGGCAACAATAGAGCATGCTGGGAATGTGCCTTTTTTGTTTGCTGGGGGATTAAATTTGTGTGATTCAGATGCAGGGAATCTGAACCCATTATCTATACCTAGTATATAAGTGCATCTAGGTAAATTCTGAGCTTGCATATAAACAAGCATTGACTTGGGTAGCGATCGTTGCTTTTAAGAGCCAGCACAATGTTTGGAACAAGCCTCTTATTGCCTTTTTCTGCTGGCTGTGCATGTGCGACTTTGTGCACCGAGCTGTGTGTTAACCTAGCTAAAGGTAGCATTTTTCTGCTGTGATTCTGTGTTGCTGCCTGTAGATCTTCAGTGCGGGCAAACTGATGAAACAGTATGTATTTTGTCGTTTTGGTGGGTAGTATCGAAATGGAAAGATGTTTCTTTTTAACGTGGAAGGTAATAGACTTCAGCATATGAATAACCAAGAAAATTCAAATGCATTACTTGAGTGGTGAACTAGAAGTTTGGTCTGATAGTTGTCTGAAGTTACCAGAATGTCATATTCTGAGTCAAAGTGACTGTGCTTTCTGGCTTTAAGTTACATGCTTCGTTGCTATTCTTAGCAAAAGCTGCGTGATTAAATATCAGATGCTTTTTAGTGAGTGCATAAAAGTTACAAATTGAGAGGAAAGCCTTAAACCATTAACTTCTGAGGATAACTTTTTTCCTTGAGGCAAAGAAGGAGACGTGCTGTGGATCAACTGATGTTTTTGGAACAAATGTGTTGTGAGGCCTTAGGTTTTTCAGGGAGTGTGCCGGGCTTCTCCTGCTGTTTGCTTTGGGGGATTAGTCTAAAGCAGCATGCAATAATGCTGAAACAAGAGGTCATGCTGCTGTGTATACAGATCACTGTTTTTATTTCTATTTAAATTGGCAAATAAGTCTTACTCCCTAAGAAGAGGGGGCGCTCAGCAATGCGGCAGATTAGACATTTGATTTGCTTTGGCTGATCTCAGGTGCTTGGGAAAAGGAAACACACCTTGTAAAGTCGGTTGCTGTGTTTATGTTCTGCGTTGTACTTTGCTAAGGCCAAAATGGCAATTGCAGTTTCCTGAAGGTGACACAGGTGCTCAAGCTAAGTGTTTTTATTTTCTAATAACGTATGTTATCTGGCACTTGATGTATCAGTAGTCTTAGTTTAAACTTTACCACCTGAAGAAAGTGGTTTGAATCTTGGATCAAGTGGTGAAAACTGATGTGGGAATATGATGTATTTCATTAATTGCAAATAGTAAGGGATACAGTTACAAACATACTGTAGTCTGACAGTTATAAGTGAGATTAAACCCCCCCCCCCCCCCCCCCCTTTTTATTTTTTGAAAGTGGTGGAGGTTGGGAATAGTGCCAGGTAGATGAAGAACTTCTCCCCAGACCTCAGGAATATTCCGTTCTCTACTGCATCACAACTGGGAATTGGTTTTGTCCTTACCAGTAAAGCAAGGTAAATGGCAATGTTGAAATTTTGGCAAATCTTTAAAGAAAAAGTAATGTAAGCTCCAAAAATCTTAGTAGCTGAAACGGAGAACTCAGTTGTATCTCTACTATGTGACCTTCAGCTGACAGTGCATTTCAGACATCATTTCTGCAATTGTTAGTTTTTAGGTTGAGGGTATTCTTTCTGACCTTCATACACATAGCTTTATATCATTTGTGGAAAAAATCTAAAATGATGATTTAGTAATTTACAGTGGATAAAGTTCCCCTAGTCAGAGAGAGAAAGTATGGTATTAAATATTTTTTTATTATCCTAACCTCTGTGGGAATAAGAGATTTGTCTTCTGTAATATTTTTTTTCTTTTTTTTTGCTTGACTGCCTTCAAGCGCTGTTTGTACTTTGTGTCACCTATACTGAGGAAAGGCTGTGGCTAAACTTCTCTTTTGTGTTCTCACTGGTCCATGAAGTAATTGAGCAAAGACAGTGCTGGATGTGGACAAGTTGTGAGATGCTGCTAATTTTTGATTTAAAGACTTACGGGAATTCTGTACAGGACTTAAATACAGTTTCATGGATGTCATCTGTATATGGAGAGAGATGTATGCGTGGAGCGCCATGGTGAGGGTGAGCGGGTGCCCCACAGGGGCCACTGCCTGGGCACGAGCCAGAGCAGAGGGCGAAGGGCAAAGATCCCAAATAATGGGGCACCTACTTGGAGCAGGAGGCTCAGACCAGTTTGGTTTGGGGATGGTACTGGGAGTACCCCCCAGGCTGAGAACACTGGTGTGATGAGTTGTGCCTGTTCCTGTGCAGGAAAGCAGCTTGGCCTGGGTGCCTGAGTCCCTCCCCCCATGCCTGGCCTTGGTGGGGTGTGTTTTGAGGGCTGTCTTATTTTTTGTGTGTTTTGTGCCCCCCCCCCCCCCCCCCGTTTTTTTAATATAGATTCCTACTTAGCGCTGGTGAGGCCACACCTGGAGTACTCTGTCCAGTTCTGGGCTCCCCAGAACAAGAGAGACATGGGCATACTGGAGAGAGTCCAGCGAAAAGTCAAAATGAAAGAGCTAACTTATAATTATCTATTGTGCTAGTTATCGGGCATTTTACTTGTTTGTCATGTTGCACTTAATGCTTTACTAGTAACATTCATGTTCATACCTTTTGGGATTTTGTGGTTTGTATTGCACCTTGTTGATGTCCTAGAAAACTTAGCATTTAAATGCAGTGAGAAGATACAGTTCAACTGCAATCATAAACTCTCCAGCCTGTGGGTACAGGGCAGCGAATAGCTTTTTGAGTGATAAGGTTAAACTTTTAAAAAGGTTTTATAAAATCAAGAACACTTCAATTCTTGTCTGTCTATATGGAATGACTTTTCAACTTTTCAACTACTTCTTAGTCTTCTGGACAGAGCTTTTGATCCAAACTTATTTGCAATTAATTTATACTTCTGTTTTAATTGCGATAAGGCTATAAATGCTGCATGAATCTTGTGACTAATGTTAGAAATATAACAGTGCTGTCTCACTTAGACATACTCCGTCTCACTCGTCTCGCTTAGACATATTCGGGCTACCAGGGATCCATGACTTCTTAGAAAGTTTTGTTTTACATTTCTAATTCCAAGGCGGAAACAGAGGGGTTGTCAGGTTCCCTTGTTGGTAGCAAGTCCGTTGTGGGCAGCTGGCAATTCCAAAGCCCTTTGGAAATATTTAATGGTTTTTTTGTTTGTTTTTTGGGGTTTTTTTTAAGTGAATGGAAGCAGATGTGTTACTTAATCAGTATGTGTACATTCAACCTCATTAATGCCATTTCAGGATTCTGACTCATATCACATTTGGAGCCTGTATAATGCTACAAATGAAAGGGTGTTAAGATGGCAGTGCGTTTCTAACCCAGTGAATGACTTGTTTTTTCATTTTTCTTTTCCTGTTGCTTAAGTAAGCTTCAGTTAACCACTTAAGGAAGCAAGCAGTAAAAATACAGGGTTGGTATATGAGAGATGTGTAATTTCAGTGTCTTGTTTAGTAACTTTATTTGTTTACATAGTTGGATAATGAATGTAAACCTAAGGATTAGACAGCTATTTTGTTTGGTAATTTTCCTTTCTGTACTGAAGAAAAATACAGGCAATTGAAGTGACTCTTAAGAATACTTGAATCTATAGCTTTTGCTGTATTGCTTTGTATTTGTACTTATTTATGAGAAGCTTCAGATGCAAATTTTTTTTATCATTTTGAAGGGATTGAAGGACTGTTTATAGCTTAGACCAAATCAGTGCTTGTCATGATTTATCTTGAAACCTGTAGGAAAATCCACTTTGTCTTGAACTTGGTAGTACTTACATTTTCTATTAAACTAAAGCTGCAGATGAAGTTCTTCCTGTTAGTAAAGTTTTTTTTTAGTTTATACCACTGTATCTATCATCTGCAACTCTGTTTTTCAGTAACATAACCAGAAGGAGGACACAGCAAGATAGTCACTGTTGCAGGATTTTGTAGCATCCTGTAACTTACTTGTGCTACTTCGTTCAGCAAATACAGTAGTGTACGAATGTGTGATTGCCATTATCTTACTGCTCCAACTTCCCATGCTCAGGAGAGCAGCCAGGAAGCCTGTCTTTTAGGTATGACAGCAACTGTGTTCTCTAGAGGAAATATGCTAAAAGCATGGCACTCGGGGTGCCCAGTCATTGAAATGTATACCACTTAACTTTGCAAATGCTTGTGTATTTGAGTTAACTAGTTGAGAACCAAAAGCAAGGCTTTTTGTGCCATTTGGTCAGGAACCCAAGGCAGATGTTTCAGGACCTTAAATAAGGAGGTGGCTGGCATATGAATTTGTACAAACATGGAGAGCGAGCATAGCAGGAAGACATATTGGATGTTAGACTTCAGTTGCCTATCTGAATACACTTGCTGTGCGTTTTTATATTTCTTACGAAACGTTTCATTATTGAAAGACGAGTCGTACACAATAGTAGTTCTTAGGGTAACTGCAGCATGGTACTGGACCGCAGATGTTGTTTCCCACTAATGACACATGAAAGTAGTTGCATTTGAGTGTAGGATCACCTGTGCTGTCATTGGAGTCTGGTACGAATGAACCCAGTGATCTTAAGATACTGAAATGGCCGTCTAGCACAGGAATAAAACCATCAATATGCTTCTGTATTCTGCACTGTCAGAGCCTGTTCCTCTCCATGGAGTCAGGGCTAGGTGGAGTTGCAAGCCTTAAGACTTGGCATAGTTAGCAGGCATCTCCAATCAAAACCTCTGGGCTGGGATAATAAATACAACACACTGTTGTAACACACTAACGTGGTGACAAGAAGCAGAAAGCCAACTATATCAGCAGGAACCTACAGCATTTCTTGTGAACTTGGCCTACTAGATTACCTGTATTGCTTTCAAAATACCGAGCAGACTGTGCAGGATACAAAAGGTCTCTTGGAAACTAAGCCTTTAGTAATGTTGAAATAGTACGAAGGAGTAATTGAGCTGACGTTGGATTCTTATATTAGAATACTGTTGTCACTTCTTTTGCAACCCTAACGTAGAGGTATGAGTTAGGCTTTAGTGACTAAGTGCTTCATGGTATGTAAACATTAAATAACAACTGGTACTTCTGTCCTAGTATACTGTTATGGTTGTTGTACTGCTCAGGATCACCTGTAGACTTGGTAAACATTTAAGTTCAGGCAAAGGTGGCATGCTCTTGGAAGAACATGACAAATTGGGCCTGGTAACAAATAGGCAAAAGTCAGAGACAGGAGCTGTGCACGAGCACTTAAATTGGCATACAGCTTCATATCTGTTGTTCTAGCTACTGTTGGAGGCATATTATAAAACAGGTATCAGGTTCTTGAGAAAAAGATGGGTTATATATCTCTTACTTGGGTGACTTCACTGTTTAGCACTAAAACTAGAATGATAGTTTGGAAAATCTTAATAGATATGGGCATTTGATAATGAGAATTCTGATAAAGCAGTTACAAATAATTTTGTTAGTAATTGCACCATCTCTCTTTCTGGCTAGAAGGTGTTACTGTTGTATTGCAAAACACACAAGTGTCAACTATCAAAATTAATAAAGAATGACAGTGAAGGAAAATAATGTTCCTTTGCTTTCATGAACATAAAATCAATGATGTAGTAGAGTTCAAAAATGCTTTTATAGTAAAGCTTTGTTAGTATTTTCAATACATCCTAAAGTCTTAATAGGATTATTTTCTTTTTTTGGTACCGTGCATAAAGCTGAGTAATAGTTTTCCTTCAAAATATATTGCTGTTCGAGCTTGGGGTTGAAAGACTTCTGTGGGTCTTTGGGCAAGCTTCTGATCCCTCTGCACAGGATGGTGACAGTGATGGGTAGCTGCTTTGCATTGTATACAGTTGTATAAATTGACAATGCTACTGGTATGCCCTGAAGAAAATCTATAGCTGCAGCCTTAGTGCACGTGGGACTTTCCTATAGTCGTTTATCACTTACCTATGGCAATTCTGTTACTTGAACCTGAATCTGTAGGTTCCCCCTTGGAGCTGAGTAAATCAAAGCAGGAAGGAATAGAAACAAGCTATGGAAAGCTATTCCTGTACCTTGTGGCAACTCATCTATTTAGTCCCATTTCATTACTTTTCTCATGCAAAATAAGATTCTAATTTTAACCTGCATTAATGAAGCTTCACTGCTGTGAGATTGCAGCATTCAATAGCATCTGGATGTATAACAATACATTAGTTTATGGATGGAAGGATCTTGCTATTGACGTATCTTGAAAAATTAAATTTGGGTAGGGTGGGGCTGACCAAAAGGGCACAATTTGCTTGAGGCAAAAGATGCACTGAACACAAAGGTGCATAACCTCTGAGAGGGAAGTGATGTCTGTTCATCATCTGGGTAACAATGCTGGCCAGGTTAGATGCACAAATATTTACAGAGGACATCTGCCTTGATAACTGCTTAAGGCTAGTATTTTATCTGAAGCCTATATGACTTATAAAAAGACAGTACTTCTCCGGGAATATTTTGCTTACTGGAACATCTTGCTTCCTGCATAATAGAGTGAATTCAGGTAGAGGGTTGCTGGTTTGATTTATGCTGCTAATTGATGTGGTAGTTGATGTGAACTGCATGTGCTAATTGCTCACTTGCTAATCCTCTCCAAATTATCTGACAAAAGCTTTTGAAATGGAGCATTACATGTTTTTTAAAACTGGTCAGCATATAAACATAAACAATTGGGGGCTCCTGTTTTGCTTGTAAGATCTAAGTACTGATCCATTTTAGTCGCAGTAATGTTTCAGGGGAACTTCAGTGGCTTTAAAGTAGTCTCGTTGTTCTCCATGGTGTTTAAACAATGTCTGGAAAATACTTTGAGAGCATGCTTTTTTTTTTTTTTATTTAACTGGATCATCACAGTTATCTGTATGGTAAAGGTAGAATATGTATGATACTTGACTGTGCAGTTCTACGTAATGAAAGATACGATGTGCCATTTGAATTTGTGCTTATGCATACAAGCCAGTCAGTGCAGCAGAAACTGCAGTGGGTAAAAGATAAGAAAAAAAAGTGGTGGCTAGTTCATGCAATGGTATTGAGATAGGAGTACGCTGACTGTCTCTGATTCTGGTAAAGGAAATGCTCATTAAGTGTTTTACTTACTGGCCAAACCCATCAACTCTAATATAAGCTGGGAAGCTTTTGTATTTCTGGACTGATGGGGAGAATCTTAATGTTAGATTATGGAATGCAATAGTCTAGAGGTTACTTTTACCTTCACTTACATAAGGAAGGACCTGTTTGAGGAGAGGTGAGTAACAGCTGATTCTTCAGTTTGGAGAGTTGTACAGGCTGCTGTCTGTGCGAATGGGGTAGCTGGGCGGAGTGCTTCTAACTGCATGTCTGTCAGTTTATGTGTGTTATGTGAAATCAAAATATCTTCACATGTTAAAGTTCCTGACAGATGGGTGTTTGACAAAATATACATTAATCTACCCTGAAGTTAATATTCCAAGGTGATTTAGACACTTCAATGAATACGAAGTTTTCTAATTTGAGACTTGCTGTGGGAACAAGCCAGTAAGCACTTAAAAGGAGACTACAGACAGCTGAAAGAAATTAGTCAATTTAGAGGAAAAAAGAATGCATTTAAATATTGATGCTTGACTGTAACTGGAACGTTAGGCTGTCAACAGCAAGAGGCAAAATACCTCAGTGACCTAAAAAGTACAAGTATGTCCCTAAAGGGATTACTTGATGTTAGGTAATGACATGCTATTAAAATTAAAACTCAAATACACATCCCTTGATTTGCTAACTAGGCCAGTCCAGTAGCTTTTAAAAAGAACTCCAGTAGATAAATGGGAAAAATCAATTTTGCTAGAATTTGTAAAGAGCAAAGTAGCCCACTGGCATTGTTTCAGATTTTTTTTTTTTTAATTAGTATGTAAATAAGGTAGCTTACTTAGATGGAGACAGCTACCTGCTAGAAACTTGAATACAAATATCATCTTCTTGGAAGAAAGTGATGCCAAAGCGAGGCATTGTAGAAGTGGCCTTGCAGTCCTTGATTTCAGTGAAAGGTGCTATCCAAGGAACCTCTTTTACCGTGCGATGTTGATACGTTTCTCCTGGATTATCTGACATTCTGCAGCTCTTCTTGTATAGCTTTCATAATATCTTTCCACTTAGCAGATGGGAATATTGGTTACTAGGTAAGTGGTAATATTTGATAAAAGCTCTCCGGTGATGACATATTAGGTAAATCAAATACTGATAAATAGATCCAATTACAAATGGGATTAGATCTTTTTACAACAAGATCAGCAAGGTTGTAAAAAAAAAAAAAACAAAAACAAAAAAAACCCAACCTGCCAGAAACAGGTATACATCTATATACATCTATATTCTTCCTGACTTGTATATTTTTGTTTAGTTATATTTAATAATACTCAGTAGGTGGTTCCAGATAGTATTGTACTTGCTGTGGTAAATCAGAGGTACTCAATCTAGTTTACTCCACAAGTTAACTTCAAAAGATTTGGAGACAGCTTGGAAAAAAAAAAAGGCATTAATTGTGTGACTGTTCTAATGTGTTAGAGAAAGCAATGCTTTTGAAAAACCACTTCTTTCCTGTTGTCTACATGTTGGTTGTAAATGTGGCTTTGTGTATGAATACTGGAGCTGGGACGCAACTGTTTAGCTTGGATGCAAATGTTAATGCTAATGTAGAGGTCTCAGTGCAGATTGTGGGAATCGTTAAGGGTCTGTGTACAGGATGGTTAGTCCATGTTGATGTTGCATGCTGTCAGTGTTTCTAACACCTAAGCTAACTAGACTGAAGTTGGCTCCAGTATGTAGAACAAGTTCTATAGTTTTAAATGTGATGAATTTTGAGATGTGTTTTCCTGCAAATTCTGGAATGGTTTTGTTTTGAAAAACAGTAACACAAATATGAACTGTGTCTATTCTCTTGGTATATCAGTCTCTTGTTAGCCTCTTAACTTGTTAATCAAGTCAATAAAAAGGCTGTTCATAGCTAGGTATGTCAGCAGAGAGAGAGGTTATTTATTGACCTCAGTGGAACATATTCCCCAGACAGTGATTAAGATACAGGTTTCACTGGGTATAGTGTGTGGAGAAAACTACAGGATGCTAGAAAAACCCTCTACTATCTTGTGATGCTTTGTCTAGTTGGGTTGATTTCTGTTAGCCACACTTGTGCTCTTAGGGTGTTTGGTGGGTCTCCTTTGAGGATCACGTCTGGATTGAGAAAAGCTGTTATCTGTGTGCTTAACAGGCACTTGTTGAAGAATTAAAGTATTAAAAGCTAAAATCAAGAAAAGTGTAGTTGGCTTAAACTTGAAGATACTTGATTTAAATTTCTTTAAAGCTCTGAAAAAGCAGCAGAGATGGCAACATGAAAATACTGATTATGAACTGTCCTTCAAATTTTGTATTGCCCAATTATTGAAGTGGTACCATCCTGTACAGATTCAAATAAAAAACAGTGATAGTTAAGTCTTTTGTCTAATTATAGTCCTGTATTTTAAAACAGAACATCAAATTTGAGTCTTGGAAGATAGTCCAGTAAGCATCTTGAAAATGTTGAATCTGTGGTAGTGGCTTGTTTGCATTCAAAATTGGTTTTGTGTGTTGGATG
The DNA here is from genome assembly GCF_047370975.1 of Nipponia nippon. NCBI lineage: Eukaryota > Metazoa > Chordata > Aves > Pelecaniformes > Threskiornithidae > Nipponia > Nipponia nippon. The sequence goes on from NW_028262369.1 coordinate 59,133,852, forward strand.
CTGTGGCCAAGCTATTCCATAAGTGCTTCTGCCTTGCACAAGAGTGATCTGAAAGCCTATTCTGTGGGTACTACTGGTCCTGGAGCTAGAATCAGTTGCTAAAACAGTTTCTATACAGATGTGGTTGTCTTGAGCACAAAAAAAGTAAGGGAAAACAAATGGAATTTGAATATATGGGAGTTGTGTATGAGAAAACTGTATTAGGTTTAATCTTCTTGTCGTAAAGGTGGACAAATAGAAACTTTGATGCTGATGAAAAATGTGAGATGCAGAATCATCACTTGGGGAGAGAGTGCGGGATTTATTTTTTAACCATAATAGCTTGAAAGTAATTCCTATGAAGCTGTAAAAATTGATTTTAATGGTCAAGATAGCTATATACACTTGAAGTATGGGATAGTTAGTGGTTTCCTAACTTGAAAGAATCATTTTTTTTCTTAGTGTTTGCCTCCAAGCAGGACAAACAGGCCATTGCAATGTAGGTGATGGCTGGAACATAGAGGCCTCAGTGTATGTTGGTTTTACTCTAGCAAACTTTTCAGGTGGCTGCAGGCTGTTGGCTTTTGGTAATAAGAAGCAAAATTCTCATCATACTCAAAGACCAGCAGCTGTTCCTGGGACTCTTTGAGGTATAAACTAAACTGACAGAACTTGAGGGAATTCTGAAGGCTTCTGGATTACCGCTTTCATCTGCTTGGACATTATGAAGGACTTTGGTACTGGACCTAGTTCTGCTTCTGGTCTCTGTGGATGCCAACTTAAAGACTGGCTTCTGTATTTAGGCATTTATATATACTGTGTCACAACAAGCATCTGATTTAAAAGCAAAGATTTTTAACTACAGGTAGGCTATGGCACTTGTTTAATGTGCATCTTCCATCTACTTGTCAGGAAATGTATGAATTTGCATTTAAGTGTTTAAAAATAAAAAGTAGTGTATCAATTTCCTGAATAGAACAGTGATGGTAAATCAAGTTGCTTTTATTTATGTTGCATTCAAGTGAAATGTGACAGGGGAGTATTTGTAAGAAGGAACATGTAAAGTACCTTGCTAATGACAAATCGTGACATAAGATTGAAATAATTGAGATTCACAATCAAATCTACTTCTGTTTCTATTTAGTGAAACAGATTAGCCCAAACCAGATGGTTTCAGCAGGAGTCAAGTAGTGACTTTACATTTTTAGGTTTGTTGAATGGCAGAACTGACAAAGTCTGGTTTCCTGTGGTTCTGTCCCCCTCCTAGAGAGCTTTGCTGTAAAGACATCAGTGATCCTGTGCTCTTTGTCCACTCTCTTGTGTGCTTCCTTCTGTAAGCCAAACCGCTAGTGGAACAAGAGGCAGCACGTGCTGCAGCTGCATCCAGGCTACCTGTGCATCAGCAAGTACGCGTGTGCTGATGTAAAAGTGTGTGTGCAAAATGACGAGCAGCAGGCCAAGGGGAGCCGTGCACACAGGGAATCTGTTCTTCCAGCTGGAAGACTAGTTTAAGCATTCTTCTCTATACTCTTCTCCTAGGCATTTTATTCTCTAGACTTCTACTGCTGTCAAATCAAGCTGAAACTGAGTAAAGAACTCAAAATTTCAAAGCGGAAGAGAGGATTTTTCGTGTTCACATGTGACGTTTACTGTAATGTGGTGTTTTTCATCCAGTGGCTAAACTGAATTGAATAAGAAGAAACAAACCATTCTAACTTCTGCTCTGTGTTTACTCTTTAGGAGGTAAAAGCTTTATGTTGAGAAAAGGATACAGTATTAGCTGCCACGTTATAACATGTGGGCGATTGCTGATCTTATGGAAATGATGTATTGAGCAGATGAGGCCTGATTAGTAATGAATAAAGTTGCTGCAGTACTATGAGAGTCTATTGAAATAAAAGATTTAAGCTTTTTTAATTCTTTTAAAAAACACTGCAGGGTAAAGCCTCTTCAGGTTAGTCAGGCAAGCTAAGTTTGTAATCTGAGGGTTATATTTCTGTGCTCCTTTTGTGCCTTAGAATTATTACAACTTCCATTCAAGTTGAATTCAAAATGAGGTGATGTGCTTCTTGATTCCCAGTTCAGATTTAGCTGAAAATAATACTAGGAATGTGAAAGGCTTTTGGTAAAGCAGAGCAACAAAGTATAAACTTGCTAAAAATGGATGTAGATTTTCACTGTCTTCTGAGAATGTAGCTTAAGAGTAGGTGAGCCTGTAATGATTAACTTGTAGCTAAAGGAGGGGGATCCTTTCACCCCACCCTTTCACAGGTTCTAGCCCTTCAGAAACCAGCTCAGTGTAAAAATAAGTAATTGTTTTAATGGGTTAGCAAGTTGAATAAGCTCGCTTAAGACTCAGATGAGCTTCAGAGCTGTTACAGGAATGGGTGTGGGATTGCGCTGCAAGATCTGGGACAGCTTGTCAGGGTGTCAGAGGGCCATTGGCTCTGTTCAGTGGGTTGCTGGCCTGCTCCTAGACCTTGTTTTTGTTAAGCAGCATGGGCAAGGTAGCAGAGTGCTTCACAGAAGCAACTGAATCGATCAGTAGGCTGTAAAGTAACTTCCAGGCTCTAACGAACTTGAACCTGTTTCTCTGGGAGCTATATGCATGTTCCCTTTATCTGCAACTGATTATAAATATGTTGAACCTGAGTTGCTTGTGTAATCAACAGTCTAAGGTTTTAATTAATCTTGCCAAAAGGCTATTAGGCATTGTCCTTATGATCGTTATTCATTTGCTATGTGCAAATTAAAATACCGTTAGAGTTGTGCCTGCAACTCATGCAGCTAAGCAGAATTTTTGTTTCAGCAAGAAGAAATTTATACAAAAAAGTGCTGAAAGATGATACAGCACAGTCTGTCTATGCTGGCTAGATGTTTAGGATTTTGAGCTCAACACAGTGAGGCACAGTTGCAGTTACTGCTAACTTGAGTGTCTGTGGCTTTCATAAGTATCTGTTGATGTCTGCAGATATTAAGGAAAGGAAGTCTTGTCTTCAGTACTTCTAAGCCATAGTCACTCTCATCTTTTGATGGACCTTGACTGTCTACAGCTGCCTCTTTTTTGGAGGGTTATCAGGTTGTTTGTTGGGGACTTGTGAGTTGGGAACAGGCACCTTTAAAAGATGGGGAGTGTGAAAGGGGCAGTTGTTGCAAATGACACCCACTATAGTGAAGAGTAAAGGATTTTTAAAACTTGGTAAATATGTACTGTGTCCTAGGCTTGAATGAAGTGAGAAGCACATTCCTGAAGTCAAATTGTTGTCTTATGCTAATGCTGCTTTGGTGTTGACTACTTGGTATGGTATAATGTAAGTAATCTTCTAATTAATGGGTGTCTGTGGTAATTTGTTAATGTTGAGATAATTGCAGCACTTACAGGAACAACTGTGGGCCAAAACATTCCATTAAGTTTTGCACTGGACAACTGGCATTTTCTAGAAAATGCTTATTTATCCCGAAGTCTTAGTGCCTGAGTACCAAGTACATTTAACTGGGTCTCCTTGAGTTCAGTCCCTCTTCTCCTTGTCTGTTCATACTACAAAGTCAGGCTGCTCTGTAACTGCTGCCTTCTGTCAGTGAGTGTGGAAGGCCATGCAGTGCTGTAGAGATGAGTTCTGCCAACATACACTTTCCAAGGAAACATTTATTGAATGAAAAAATAAGCTAAGGGGCCAGTGTAGATCAACCTTCTCATGCTGTCTTAATACTTCCTTTTTCCTAGCTGACCTGATACTGAAGTGTGTTGGTAGTTTGATAACTGATTACTGTAGATATATTGTAGTTAGAGCAGTAAGCCTGTTCAGAACACAGGTCTTCAGCTTTTACGAAATGTGATTTTGTGTTTTAGTGAATAACACGGGATTTGTGTTTTCAGGTTTTCAATAAAAGTTGAATTTATATCACAAGTTACTAAGCTTCAGAAGATTCTCAACACTGCTCAACAATCTCCCATGTATTTTTACCTGTGTTTTTAAGGTAATGGGAACCTTTCTTTTATTAGTGATTAAGCTGTCTGTATATCTTGAATTTGTTCCAAATATAAACAGAAAGGAAGGAAAATATACAGAATGATACTACCTGGGAAATAAACATCCAGTTCTCAAAGCAACAGCACTGCAGAAGATGGCTGAATCACTCTGTGCTAGGAGGAATGTTGGAGAGAAACAATTCCAGTTGGTGTGAATTTGCTGGTTTAAGCGGTGGTTGGTTCAGTAAAAGTGGGCATCACTTAAAGGTAATTATGGCTGCAGGCAATAAGTGAAAGAGAATCGTTACCTAGAACATGGAAGTGGCTGGTTTTCTGCTGACTTCTGCTGATTCACTGAAATGTATGGGACTTACTTACCAACTTGAAGTGCTTGCGAGCACAATGTACTGTCCGCAGGTTGGTAGCGTACATCAGTGAGTTTTCTTTGCTGTTCTACTTGCAATACAACTAGACTGAATGCTTGGAAGTTTCATTTACTGTCTCTTCCAAATATTCAGGGTTCAGATGACATAATGATTCTCTTTTCTTGTAAAAGTTCTCAGTGTAGCTAACTGTGGTATGTCTGCTGTAAGTATTCTTGTGCTGCTTTTCTGTGAAGTCTTCTTCCAGCTTGTTCTGGCTGTGGCCTTCCTAAAACTTCCGATTTTCTTGTTGATATTGTAAAGCTCTTAAACTCTAAAAGCATCACAGCACAGAAATGTGATGACCAAATTTTGAATAAAGTTCTGTGTGTTGCCAAATACAAGGTAATCTGATTTCTGACTAACATGTTACTGTTGGATATTCAGAGTATGCAAGCAGGAGGAAATTTTCTCTTACAGCATTTGTGTTGTTTGGAACACGGTGGATGTCTGAGACAACTCTGTTGATATGACATTACTAACTTTTTTCAAGTAGCTATTAGTTGTGTAACTTTTTTGATAGCCAGTGTGGCTGTGCTGGTTTTAAAAACAGATTTGAAGACAGGCCCAAGATTTGTAGAAGTTGTTAGATTAGATTTTCTAGCACTCATTGGTACTTTTTGCCTAGTACCTTCTGGACATGGAAATAATGGCCAAATAACACCTGAGGGGTATGAGTAGAATGCCGTGTCTGCTGCTTTGGTAAACAGTATTATGAAAGTCTCACTGAAGAAGTAACTTTGTCAGTTTGTGTGCATCTTTACTGATAAGCACTGTTTAAAAACTAATAGCACTCCCAAGCAGTTCAGTAAAGAATGCTTTTCTCTATTAAATTAAAGCATCTTCCAGATGACTTGGGGCTTAAGTTCTAGGTGAGGCTCAACGAAAACGCATTCCATCTTATTGCTAGGGAGTGTTGGCCTTTTAAAAATGCATACTATTAACTGCTCCTGCTAATTTTAGAACATGTCTTCTTGAAATGCCGGTAGTAGCTACGTACTTACTAAAGTTGAAGATGAAGGGACTTTTCACTCCCTGGAAGATGTGTAAACAATTATTGTACTATGCAGAAGTTCTTGTGTTTAATTCTGTCATGGCTGAGGCTCAGGAATTCTTGACTGACTTGCACTCAGGTTTCTGTTCAGTTTCAAGTAACTGCACAGGCTGTGCAAACTTCAAGCAATGTAGCTATGCCTGAATGTATATTAAATACAAGTACTACTACTCCTGTGGGACAGGAGTTCGGCATGTCAGAAGTGAACTCTTGTGTTGGTGTCCAGATGAAGATGTAGTAGGAATTAGTACAAATGCGTATGTCCTGGAAGTTGAACCACCTTACTGAAAGCTTATTTCAGTTCACAATAACTTACTCTGCCCCCCAAAAATTTGGACTTCCATTTGTCATGAACAGCAGGGAAGAATTATCATAGTAGGTTGCTGATGGTTTATGTTTGAAAATAATTTTGAGCGATTCCTGCTTGGATTATGGCACTGTTAGCTTTTTATGTAACCTGGCTAGAACAACTATTGCCTGTATTACTGCAGTTACAAAACTTCACAGCTTTGCAGGGGCGTTGTTTAATTTTCCTGATAGCAGCCCAGGTTTTATGTGCCATTTAGAGTACAACTTTCCTTTTTTTTTTTTTTTTTTTTTTTTTTCAGTGGAGGTTTATTTCAGACTGACAGTGAATGGGAAAGGATTGATTTAAAGAACAGAGCCACTGATGCGCAACTGGGTAACTTGAAAGGGTGAGAATGAGACAGGGTGTTGGGTGAAAGACTAACAGAGTGGGGTTGGTTGTGTTTGGGTTTAATCTGCTAGCAGGAGATGTTACCAGAATGAACCTGTATACTGTGGTCCCACAGTGGATGAAGAGCTGTGTGTTTAAGGTTTGATTATTTGATTATTATTTATCACTGTCAAAGGCCAAGAACACCTCAATGATACAGAAACAGGTGGCCGTCTCCTTTGGCGTGTTTATCTGTGTGGCGTTGATAATGGGAGTTGCTGTGGATCGGATGTAGAAAGTGGTCCCTGCTGGTGTAGCCAGCTCATCTAAAGCCTTAGCTCAAAGTGGGCTGGTGGTTCGGTTTTCTAGTCACCACAGATACCACAGTTAGTTTCTTATGTAAGCTTATTGATCTTGATATTTAAAGCAATCAAGAGTTTGTCTCCACTGCTCCTTACTGAATGGCTTCTAAGTTTTGATTGTCCTGACAATTATTCTGTCTGCTGTTTGCAGCAACCTTAACTGGGCTCTCTTGTGCTGTGCTTTTGTTAGACATGTACTGTTTGCTGTGGGAATAATAACTAGAAGTCCTCACCTCCATCTATAGACTGAGCATTAAAGCCTTTATTAAAAAACAAAAACAAAAAAAACCAAACAAAGCAAAACAAAAAAAAACCCCAACACCCAAAACACAAACCTTCAGCTGGTTTTCAGGGGTTTTCCTTGAAGCAGGGAAAATGCTCACATAAATCTTTCTCTTACATGACAGAAGAGGAACTTGCTGCCTGTGTGGGGACTAGAAATGGGGTAGTCAGGCTACTTTCAGGAAACCTCTGAAATCAGATCATTTTCCTAATGGCATGAGCTGAAGCGTAAATGTTTCTTCTGGTTTAAATGTGATCTGAGTGGCAGCCAAAGCTGTGTGAAGAAAGGGTAGGTATGGCAGGGTGCCACTCCTCTAAGTGAGGTCTGCAGCCGTGGCCAGCTGCCCCTGATAATATACGTTATTTGTCAAATAATTTAAGGTAACCTTTTTCTCAAGTTACCTAGAAAGAAATACTAGCTGTTCAGAATCTTTTTTTTATTCCTCTCTGTCTAAGAGAACCAGGGATTATCAGCAGGTGTTTGTAAATAGACAGACAGTATATATTGAATGCTTAAGTCTGATCAAATACTTGATCCTGTAGTCACTTGTGGTGATTATCTTCACAAACAAATCTGCAAAATACTACGTTATTTCCTAGAAATATCTAGCAAGCTCATAGGTCTGATGATGCTTGTTTGTCAACAGAAAAAAGTGTTTTTCTGATTGAAGTATTTCATTCAGAACTGGAACTCTGGCTCCGATTTGTTTGTGGGCTTAACAGGATGGATAGGACATAGTATTGAACAGTAAGTCGTTTGTTTATCGGCTGAACTGTAACACTACAGAAGTTCACCAGGCTTTACTGTACAAAGCCAGAACTGAGTTGGACACCTGCAGAACCTTGTTTAGAAAACAGAGGTGCCTTATGAACCATGATCTGTATGCAGATCAGAGGCAGTGATCAATCTTACTTTGCTGCTGGCTGCTACTTGGAGCTAATTTTCATTTCATCAGGTTTTGTGGATCTGCAGAATTCCTTCTCTGTTGAGTCATGTCTAACATCAATTGTGTCTGAGTAGCTTGGAGAAAGTTTTAAGCAAAACAGTGATACTTTTTAGGCCTTTGTCAGATGCTTACTTGGCTGTAAATGTTGCAAGATAGTAACTGCAATAATAAATATTGCCAAGAAACTGGATTTTCTTGCATTCTCTGGGCAGCTCTTACGAGAATTATTTAATTAGATTTTTGGGAAAGAGATGAAGAGCAAGTTGTTGTGACGGAGCAGGCAGAAAAGCATTTTGACTTTGGCCTAGTAACTGTGCAGTGGAAAGAATTTATATTGACTTTGAGCAACCTGAGTGAAATGTAAAAAGTCAAGACACCAGGAGAGTCCTGTACTACTATAACTAATTGGGACTTGACTGGGTTTGTTTGTTTTTCAGGAATGACAGAATCAGGCTAATAATTATTAAACCTTTGCCTAAGAGCAATAAGAATTACTGTAGAAAAATGTCAGATGCTTGTTTTTAAATACCAATAAATACAATTTAAGAAAAATGCCAATGGACTGATGCTCAACCCTGAATTAATGTTTTCAGCTTATGCTTTGTATTAAAGGGAGTGCACTAATAGGTGAAAAGGTTGTCAACAAGAACTTGATGTCTTTGCATATTTTAAGACTTAGCTAAGAGCTTTTTACCTTTTGCTTTGTTACAAATATTAAGTTGGTGACATTGAAGTGGTTGCTTGAAAATAAGTTTGCTTATTTGTGTACAGATCAGCTGTGTCTGATTTTTCATCTGAAACTCAGGCAGTGGCCTGAATAAAAAAAATGTGAAGGGACTCTGGCTTGCTGTCCATATGATACACTCTTTTCCTTTCTGCCTGTGATTCTCCCTGTTGGAAGTGTTGAAGTAATTGATTACCACTACCTTATTGATTACCCTCTTCTTAGAAGAACCTTCTAATGAGTTTCCTTGTAACATGCCTCCTTTGCACTAACAGCTAATGACGGAGATGGACAGAGGGTCTCCAAAAAGATATTTAGTGTGTTTCAGGCTTTTATTGGTGCTTATACTTGCATGGAAGGGCAGATGATAAGCACAAAACTGAAACAGGAGGTGGGCGGATGTCCAAGCTAATAAACACATTCAGAAATGTTTTGTATGGAAGAAGAGTGAGGTGCATCTGCAACCACCCTTCTCAGCTGAGGAGTTTAGTGTGAGATTAAATACTGAAGGCAAATTTTCTTAGTGCATGCTCTTGCTCTATGCTAGTGGAAAAGGTGGTGATTAGCATGAGTTGGTTGATGGGTAGGGTGGAAATGCAGAAATGCAGAAAACATCTTAAACTACTAGGAATTGTTGCTGTTAAAAGTAGGTTCCAGTGGGGGTAGAATTCGGTTCAACAGCTCAACCTACCTTAAATTGAACAACTCAGTTGAATTCAGGCTTTGTTTGTCTTCTCGTGTCTATGCTGTCTTTTGTTTTTCTTGGTGGACTTTTTGTTCTGAACTAAAGACACCAGGAAATTAGTCCAATATCTTCTCCATAAATTAACTTTGTTACAGGAGGATTCGTCATGTTAGAATGGGGTAAGCATTTTGAGGCATAGGCTGTGGCAGCTGTGGTTGGTTGCGCCAAATGTAATATGGACCATTTCATCAAATGCAATAATTTCATTAATTTCAAAACCCTTTCTCTGGCAAATTCCTAAATTTTTAATTTCAGTGGGCTTTGGAAATAACAGTATATATTATAGTTTGTAATAATCTAGATCTGTCTCACTGGGCTTGTTCTCATATTAAAAGGAAATGACATCAACTACTTCTTCAGTATCTCTTTGTTCAGTAATGTTGGGGGTGAATTTCTTTGACAGGCTGCTTTGAGTGAGGCATGCTCTGGCAGGCAACTTTAAAAATAGAGCTATGCTAGCACCTAGGTTTTAGCATAACAATTGCTGATAGATGAAAACTGTGTTGAAATATTGACTTGAAGCATAAACCAGCATGGTGAGAAAAGGGTCTGTAGAAAAAGCTGATTTGTAGCTGCCATAGACTTGCCCTGGTGAATACTGTACTGAGTGTGCTTGTAAAAGCTTGCTTGCAAGTATTAGCATGATTACTTACATTGGGAGCTGAGCCTACATCAGTAAGAATGCTTATTTTTGGAAAAAGCGTAAAGCAAAATCATGCAATTTTGGAATAAAACACAAGGAGATACCTGTCTATTTATCTACTACTCCTGTCAAGCAAGTATCAGAAGCTTTTAAATGGTCAGATTGCAGCTTTGGTAGTAAAAAGATAAATATACAGAAAGCATTGTACTAACCATTTGCCTAAGACAATACTGATGGTGGGGGTGGCAGTTCTGAAGTTTGCTGTTTTGACAGTATATAGTTGACTTGGGTGACTCTTAAAACCTGAAGTATTTTGAGGATAAGCTGCTCAGTTCATGACACTGTGCATTTGTTGGTTTACCTCACATTCAAGGCATCTGTAGGAAGCGAGTTTTGGAGATGGTGGCTGGAAATACACTTGCAAAGTAGATCTCCAAACAGGCCCATGGTTTAATTCAGACTTAGCTTTGGGCCTAAAAGTGCAAAGTGCAGCTGCCTGTTTGCTTGAACTATGAGCTATGTGCCATTTGAGTAGCAGGAACACAGTTGATGTGTAAGAGTAAGATAATTTAAAACTTGAAATAGTTGGTCCAAAATTGTTTGTCATATCTTGTGTTTGAAAAACTGAAAAGAAGCTTTGCTCTAAGAATGGGGGATATGTAGAACTGAAGCTATTGCTAAAGGCTTAGCTGTGCAGGTTTTTTCCTGTAGCTTAAACAAACAACCCCCTGTTGCATCAACAAAAACTAGCAAATAACTGAAGCAGTTAGTATGCAATGCTGAGTAACAGTTGAATTACATTTATCAGATTATAATAATGGAAAAGCCTTTTAAGCAATGGTGAGGACTTAATTGCATTGAGTTGGCTAATAATGTAATGCTCTAACCGCTGGCTGTAAAATGATTCCAGCAAGTAGGAATTAACTTCCTTAACTGATAACTAATGCTAAGAAGTCAGTATCTTGTACTTGGAAAGGCACGAGTGGTTTACTTAAGCAAAGTATATAACTGAAAAAAATGTGTAGAATACTTAGACCTAGGTAGACCTAGACACCAGGTAATTATAAAACTGAATAAAATCTTAGGTGGTTGGTCATGACTGCTTAAAATATATTAAGCAGTACATTCATTATGTAAATACTTGTTAAAGGCTTGAAAATTTAACCAAATGGTCATGACTTAGGAGTAAACTGAAAATCCTAAAATGGGTGAAAACACAGCATTTTGAACACATTTTCAGCTGGAAATAAAGAGTAGCTCTGAGTCAATAAACCTCCTGACATGACTGTTACACTAAAGAAACTAAAAAGCCAAACTTGAACCATTAACACCTGGATAAGTAGAAACTCAGTAAGAGGGAAAAGACTGAAGAACTGTACTGAGCTTATTTTCTTACACAGGTTGTCTTATTCAGTTTCATCTAATTTATCTAACAAATGTAAAACTATTGTAGGTGTTTTCTACTTCCAAGCTTCAGAAATTGATGGAAAGAGATGAGTGTATTTCTTGGTTAGTATATCTTAAATATTGTAAATGGAGATCACAAGTCAGACATAGTGTGCTATTGAGTAATGTTGGTTATGTTGGAAAAGAATCTGTGGGGAGTTTGCAATCTGAGGAGTGAATAAACAGAAGGCTAAATTCTGTGGGATCTCTGTATTAATTTTCCTGACTTATACAGGTAGATCACTTATTATTTGTAACAGCATGTAGACTATAACAGAGATCAAATTTTACTTTCTTGTCGTGTGCTACAGAACTAGTTCTTAAAGCATGATGCATACACTTTTTAAATTGAGCTGAAATTTACATGAGAACCATGCTAAGAATTAGAGGGAGAAAGGAATAAAAGAAGGGACCTAGATAAGGGATTTTTTGGTAAGAAATAATTGGAATATGGCTTCTGCTGTAGGTTATATTGTGCCCCTCTAACACTTTCCGGTTAGTACTGTTTCTGCTCCTCTCTGTTCCACTTTAAATCATTTGAAGCATGTATAGGAGTCAGAGCTGAAAGTAGAAAGATGGAAGTAGATGAAGTTTTCTCCATCTAGGAAAGGCAACGTACAGGTGGTAGAAGTGGAAAAACTTGCAAATGGTAAAACGAGTTAGCTCATGAGCTGTGTTTTGTAGCTGAACCAATTAGTGGTGAATGTTAATGAAACATCCCTATTACAGTTAGTACAGGAATGGCTAATCCATAGCAAGCCGCAGTGATGTGGATTTTATGTACCTGCTTGAATTTCCTATTCACAGAATTGGAAGTACCAGGCTAGGCTTGCCTGTCAGGGCTTCAGAAATTTGAGACTCTGCAAATATCAGTAGCTGTTCCAGTGAGAAAAAGGCTGTAATTACTTGAATGAAACTTGACCGACATATGAACAAAAGTACCTATCGAGGGCTTATTGCCAAGTGTGGATTTGTATTTAAGCAGATATAATTACATGGACTTTGTACTGGATTGTTTGACAGATTAAATTTCTATGATAATGCAAGATAACAGTAGGTCATGGTCCAAGAGTAAGGTTCCTAAGCATATATTCACAGCTGTGGTGATAATCTGATTAATTGAAAACTGATTCAATTCATAACAAATTTGTGTTATTAGATGCAAAAGTGTCAATGGCAATTTTCAATACCAGTTATGTGTAAAGTCAGTGTGAGGACTGTGCATTGGTAATGGTCTTCTGCAGTAGTGCTGGTAAAATTTGAGTGGGGTCTGTACCTTTTTTTAACATGCTTGGCTGCTTCTTGCAGCCTGAAACAACCCCCTTAATTCTAAAGTCTGAAGTAGTGACAACTGACATGCAATGTTATGCTAAAAAAAGGGTTTTTTCCTTTTTCTTTTTTTGGTGTTTTTTTTTTTTTTTAGCCTGGTTATCAGGCTGAGAACTAAATTCACATCACGCAGCCTTTCACCAGCAGATATGGAGTGCAATATAAATCTGTCTGGCTGTCACATTAAGTAAAAAGGTCTTATACGTGGGACTTGATCAGCGGTGCTGGTTATTGAGTGCGTGAACCCCAATAGCAGCTGGTGTTCTATTTTCAGAAGCCTCTGAGGAGCTGTGATCTGAAAGTGTTGATCTGCTAGCCTCTTAGGTCAGCTCATTGGAGAGTCGAACGTACCGGAGAGTGGGCATGTAGCAAGGCTGCAGGGCAACTGCAGGCTGTTCCTTCATGGTCAAGACTTAGTGGAAGCAGTGGTAACTGGGAATTCTTCCTCTTATGCAAGAGGAAAAATTTATTGCCTGGTATAATGTAAAAGCAGCGGTGTATCTTTTGAATGGCTGAAGTTGCAACGTGGAAGAGATCCGTGCTTCTCTGACAAGTTCATTTAAAGTCTTGATGATGTGTTTGAACCAGCATTTGGGCATATAGGTAGTGCACAAGCTGATTTCTGCACCTTGCTTTTCTTGGGAAGGATGTTATTCATTGCGAAGGAACTGGAAGAAGATGGTGTGTCAAATATAGGTATGATATTTTCTAGCTTTCAGTACAGTTTCTGTTCCAAAAATAATGACTTTGAGCATGTTTCCTATTTAAAAACAGGGATCTTATGACTGATTTTTAAGTAATGCACTAATGAGGGATTGCTTGGAATACAATAAGTTCATCTTTTCAGAATTATTCAGATGGGTACCTTGCAGCTATATCTGAGAATTTCAGTCCTCTCTTGGTATTCAGCTAGTGCTACTGTGAAATGGAGATGTGTTCGGCGGAAAGAGATTTAACTGAAGAAAGCCCATTAAGTGTATTGTGGGGTAGATACAGTAATTCAGTAAGCCGAAGTGATTCGTATGCATTCCTGATAATTTTAAGAGGCTAAGTGCATGTAATTTTATGTTTGTATCTAAGTTTTGTGCTTGTGGAAGTGGTAACCTGAAGATATGGCTGACGTGCAGTTTGGAGTTAGAGGCTTTCAGAAAAGCTTCTGCGGGGTGTAACTATTGCTTAAGGTTGTGCAGAGAGCAATAGGTTTCTATGAAGTCTTTTGAAAGCCTGGATAAGCAAACACTCTGTTAATAGTTATAAAGGAGCTCTGGACTGAAAACCCTGGAGGAACAGACTAATTTTCAGTTAAAAACATCTGAAGAAAGATAATTGTTTGTCGAAGTGGAATGTTTCGAAACAGTTAATTTAATTCGTGTGTCCTCTTTGCTTGTCTGAAAAAAGCTTTTAGAAAGGACTGCAGATATCTGCAGTGCTTTTGAATATTTGATGGACTTGTACAATTCTCCTTACAGAAAATTCATGACCTGCTCTATTTCTGTGAATCTGATTTGGAGAGGACATGAGTAGAAGAGATTAGATGGATTCCTTATCTTCCTATCACAATATAGATATTGAGAGACTAAATCTTTTGTTGCAGATGTACTGGAAGTGTTTTCTTATGTCTGTTAGCTCTGTATCAATAGATAATTTTTAGGGATCCGAGGGATCTCCCAGGATGCTTATTTTGCTTATGTTTGGAATAAATGCATTGGTAAAGTAGAGATTCACTGCCTGATGCTGTTGGGATTCTTATTGCCAAAGAACTTATTTTTTAAAGCTTTAGCAAAAATCTGTGAGTACCACCTCAGCATGACTTCTATATACAAAAAGGCTTTCAATGTAAGTAGAGGCAAGCAAAATTGAGTACTGAATCTGCAACAGGCTTCAAAACATGATGCTTTCAGATTGAGAAAATCATGAAAACGTGAACTTGTTTTCAGTCTGTGGATCCTGTAAGCTTCCTGGTTGACATGCTTACCTTTGCTTTCCTTACTCTCCAGCAAAGGGAAGTTTATTGGCAGTTGATATCTCCTCCTCACATTGCAAAAACTGCTTAGAAAATAGTAAGACCTATGTGATGGTGAGGAGCTACAGAAGCCTACTGAAGACATTTGTTGTGATAAGGTTTGGTAAAAGGAGAAATACATTATCTGCTGAAATGTTTCAAAAGAGCTGTTTTTTCATATGATTTTTTTTCTGTGCGAGTGAGAAAAATACTGAATTTACATGGTAAAAATCCCCACTTCTCAAAGCTGTTAACAATTGGTTTTTTGTACGTTGTTTAGAGGTATCTTGCATATACTGTAGCCACAAGATGCAATAGAGTTTTAATTGTAGGGAATATGGATTTTTGGTAGTTCACGTGACCATGATATATACTACCCAAAAATCTTGTTCGTCTTAATTCTGTAGCTGATGATGTCAGTTCTCCAGCACTGATAACTGGTTTTCCATAGTCAGTTTTGGAGACTAATGAAAATAGGTTGTTTCTCTTCAGGCCAGGTTTTGGTAATGTCCGCTGAGCATTATTAGAGTGGTTCGGGTAAAGGTATTCTGTAAGAAACCCTTGTAGGCTAAGTGTACTGATTCATGGCATAGCTGTAATGGTAGCAACTTCTTCCCTGGTAGAGCTAAAATGAACACAGGGTGTTTATCAGAATCTGTTAAAGATCCTTTTTGCATGTGGGTGTAACCCTCCCCCCCCAGTAGTCTGTCAGTGCTTGACAGAAGTTACTCAAATTGTACATGATTGCTTTCAAAGGAAAAGAGCAGTCAAATTCTGATCTGCTGAGGGGAAAAAAAAAAATAATGCTTGTTCATTTAAGTGGTACAGTCTGGCAGTTGGATCACTTGTGAGACTAGATGGAGAAGAATTTGAAACTCTTGATCTCTGTCTTACCTACCTAGTCTGATTTAACTTTGAATGCTAAAAATTGTATACTTTAAGGGTACTGTGTTAGGAGAAAAGTACATTAATGTACAGATAAGATATTTTTTCTGAAGTACTTGAAGAAAAAAGTGAAATGCTCATTTTGGTATGTCCCCCCAGTTCAACTCTGCGTATTCCAGTGATTCTGTCACAAAGGAATATTTTTTTAAAATGGGGTTTAGCAGGTTAAATAACTGTCAATAGCAGAGTCTTAGTGTTTTCAGTGAAGAGTTGTTTAAGTCTCTGATGTTACTTGTGAGGTCTAAGTAACTCTGAGTTTAATATCCTTATACTTTGTCATTAGCTAGTTAGAAAAAACAAAATTAAAAACTTGGCTGGTGGAACTTCTCTGCTTGTGTGCTTTGATTTCACTATTCCTTATGCAGCAGAGGCAATCTTGCAGTGATGTTAAAGTTTGACCTTCTTTTTAGAAATCTTTTATGTGGAAAATGTCTACAGTTCTAAATATAGTGGCAATAGTTAAGACTCAGTGATGTTTGAAGATATGTCTGAATATTTGCTTAAGTTAGTGAATAATAATGAGGATGTGATGTGATGGAAAGCTTGTCATTAATGATGAATAAACTCCATCTGTATGTCTAATAAAAAATAGCGCTCTTTGCCGTTGAGGATCTTAACTTTAATTTTTTTTTTTCCTTTAAGGAGTATCCACATTAAGAAATTCCATTTTCTGGGAGCTCAGATGAGTTGTAAGCCTTGTGTGTATTGTTGTTATCCCAGCAACAACTGGTAGAAATAAATACTAGGGTAGTGATCGTGGACAGTGCTTGCTGTCGGCTAAGGGATTTGATAATACAGAAAATTTCATGTTTTTACTTCAGGTTGTCTTTTCATGAAGACAAAAGTATGGAAACTAATTTTTTTAAAAGCAGCAGCAACAACAACAACAAAAATAACACTAAATAAATCCAAAGGCCAAATTGTTACATTTTTCTACTATTGGCAGTAAGCACTAATTAACTTTTGCAGAATATTAACTCAACTGTGCTTGGTACCAGTCAAAACATGTTAGTTGTGTATGATTAATAACACAAGAAAAAAAAATTAGAACTAAACCCATTGACACTCTAATGCTGTTAACAGTTCTTTGTTGGGCTCTTGGTAAATATAAATACATGCTGATACTACTTACTGTGTTTCGTAGCGCTGCTAGATAATGCAACCCAATATCAGCTTTTATAAAAGTCCTTGGGGATTAAGATTTTCTTGATGTTCGTCAGCTTCTTGTCAATATAGCTCTCAGCAGCATTGGTGCCTGCTTGTATCTTGCAGCCTAGAGCCCTCAATGGTGAGTAAGTTCAACAACATGGTTTAGGAGATGGATAGCAACTTTTAAGGAATTTTTTAACTTTCAAAAGTTTAGGTGATAGAAACTGAAATACCTGTTTTATAGGGTGGGGTTTTTTCATTCATTTTCTTTTATGTCTATGATAGATGCTTGCTAGAAAAGGATTAACAGAGGTAGCCCTAACATTTGGTCTCAAACATAAGTAGTAGAGTTACGAATGCCCTGGGGTTTTTATGAACTCTGGTGTATCAAAGTAATATTGTCAAGCTGCTAAAAGCATCCGGGCTCTGGAAATGCAAAAGAGAAATCTGGATAAATTTCTGAATGCTCAGCCTATTCAGAGTAATTGGAACATTTCATTTTTGCAGGGATTTCAGTGATTAATTCAAAGTACTTGTGTGCTGGGAATTGTGAAGTAAAGAAAGAGACGGAGCTCTTTAATGAGAGAAAGAATGTTCCAGTTTGTCAAAGTGTTTTTAATAAGCATGCTTAATGTAAAAAAAAAAAAAAAGAAAAAATTTCTAATTGCTTGCGTGAATATAGATGCAAAGGCATGTAGCATGGGGAATAAGCAAGAGGAGTTAGACACGTGTGTGCCTGCAAAGCTATGATCTTATTGGTGTCACGGAGATGTGGTGGGATGGCTTCTATGACTGGAGTGTTGGAATGGAAGGATACAGGCTCTTTAGGAAGGACAGGCACGGGAGATGAAGAGCGGGTGTCATCCTGTATGTCAGTGGCCAGCTGGAGTGTGTGGAGCTCTGCCTGGGGATGGATGAGGAGCCAACTGAGAGCTTATGGGTCAGGATTAAAGGGAGGGCAGGGACAGGTGATGTTATAGTGGGGGTCTGCTATGGGCTACCCAACCAGGAAGACTGAGTGGATGAGGCCCTCTGTAGACTGAGAGGAGCAGCCTCACATTCACAAGCCCTGGTCCTCATGGGGGACTTCAACCACCCTATCTGTTGGAGGGACAACAGAGCCAGGCATAAGCAATCTGGAAGGTTCCTAGAATGCGTTGATGATGACTTCCTGCTCCAAGTGATAGAGGAACCAACGAGGAGAGGTGCTATGCTGGACCTTGTTCTTGCCAACAAGGAGGAGCTGATGGGGAATGTGAAGCTCAAGGGCAGCGTTGGCTGCAGTAACCATGAAATGGTGGAGTTAAAGATCCTTAGGGCACCAAGGATGACTCACGGCAAGCTCGCTACCCTGGACTTCAGGAGAGAAGACTCTGACCTCTTCAGGGATCTCCTTTGTAGAATACCATGGGATAGAGCCCTGGAGGGAAGAGGGGCCCAAGAAAGCTGGTTAATATTCAAGGATCACCTCCTCCAAGCTCAGGAGTGATGCATCCCAACAAAGAGGAAGTCAGGCAAAAACACTAGGAGGCCTGCATGGATGAACAGGAAGCTCCTGGACAAACACGAACACAAAAAGGAAGCCTACAGAGGGTGGAAGTAAGGACAGGTAGCCTGGGAGGAATACAGAGAAATTGTCCGAGCAGCCAGGGATCAGGTTAGGAGAGCTAAAGCCCTGATAGAATTAAATCTGGCCAGGGACGTCAAGGGCAACAAGAAAAGCTTCTATAAGTACATCAGTGATAAAAGGAAGACTACGGAAAACGTGGGCCCATTCTGGCAGGAAACGGGAGACCTGATTACCCAGGATATGGAGAAGGCTGAGGTATTCAATGACATTTTTTTTGCCTTGGTCTTCAACAAGTGCTCAAGCGACACTGCCCATGTTGCAGAAGGCAAAGGCAGGGACTGGGAGAATGGAAGAACCACCCACTGTAAGAGAAGATGAGGTTCGAGACCATCTAAGGAACCTGAAGGTGCACAAGTCCATGGGACCTGATAAGATGGATCCATGGGTCCTGACGGAACTGGTGGATGAAGTTGCTAAGCCACTACCCATCATATTTGACAAGTTGTGTCACTCCAGTGAAGTTCCCGCTGACTAGAAGAGGGGAAACATAACTCCCATGTTTAAAAAGGGAAAACAGGAAGACCTGGGGAACTATAGGCCAGTCAGTCTCACCTGTGTGGCCAGTAAGATCATGGAGCAGATCCTCCTGGAAACTATGCTAAGGCACGTGGAAAATGAGGACGTGACTGGTGACAGCCTACATGGCTTTGCTAAGGGCAAATCATGCCTGACAAATTTGGTGGCCTTCTACAATGGGGTTACAGCATTGGTGGATAAGGGAAGAGCAACTGACGTCACCTGCCTGGACTTGTGCAAAGCATTTGACGCTGTCCCACACAACATCCTTGTCTCTAAATTGGAGAGACATGGATTTGACAGATGGACCACCAGTGAATAAGGAATTGGGTGGATGGTCGCACTCAAAAAGTTGCAGTCAATGGCTTGATGTCCAAGTGGAGACCAGTAACGAGTGACGTTCCTCAGGGGTCGGTATTGGGACCGGTGCTGTTTAACATCTTTGTCAGTGACATGGGCAGTGGGATTGAGTGCACCCTCAGCAAGTTTGCTGATGACACCAAGCTGTGTGGTGCGGTCGACACGCTGGAGGGAAGGGATGCCATCCAGAGGGACCTTGAGAGGTGGGCTCGTGCAGACCTCGTGAAGTTCCATGAGGCCAAGTGCAAGGTCCTGCACATGAGTTGGGGCAATCCCAAGCACAGATACAGGCTGGGCGGAGAATGGATTGAGAGCAGCCCCGAGAAGGACTTGGGGGTGCTGGTTGATGAGAAGCTCAACATGACCTGGCAATGTGCACTTGCAGCCCAGAAGGCCAGCTGTATCCTCGGATGCATCAAAGGAAGCGTGGCCAGCAGGTCGAGGGAGGTGATTCTCTCCCTGTACTCTGCTCTCATGAGACCCCACCTGGAGTACTGCGCCCAGCTCTGGAGCCCTCAGTACAAGAAAGACATGGACCTGTTGGAACGAGTCCAGAGGAGGGCCATGAAGATGATCAGAGGGCTGGAGCACCTCTCCTATGAAGACAGGCTGAGAGAGTTGGGGTTGTTCAGCCTGGAGAAGAGAAGGCTCCAGGGAGACCTTATAGCAGCTTTCCAGTTCCTGAAGGGGGCCTACAAGAAAGCTGGAGAGGAACTTTCCACAAGGGAGCATAGTGATAGGACAAGGGGTAATGGCTTTAAACTGAAAGAGGGTAGATTTAGATTGGCTATAAGGAAGAAATTCTTCACTATGAGGGTGGTGAGCAACTGGAACAGGTTGCCCAGAGAAGCTGTGGATGCCCCATCCCTGGAAGTATTCAAGGCCAGGTTGGATGGGGCTTTGAGCAACGTGGTCTAGTGGAAGGTGCCCCTGCCCATGGCAGGGGGGTTGGAACTAGATGATCTTTAAGGTCCCTTCCAACCCAAAACATTCCATGATTCCATGAAACTTCGTGCTTATGGGTGAAGTAGGATTGTTTCTACTGTGATTAGGAATATTAATATTCTTGTAAGGAGAGTGGCAAGTGAATGGTCATGCTGGATTATTTTTTTTCTTTAACTGGACAATATTTATGTGAGTAGCGTCTACTGGTATAACAGAGTAGCAAGATAAATACTGTGCTGCGGGCAGATTGTTCTTGATTAGTAGGTTGTACCTGTGCAGAAGAGAAGACATAGATGTTGTTCATGATCTCCGAAGGTGAAACTCTGATTCCTGTTGTGAAACATCTCTTACGTGGGGAAGACTTATGTTAGTTTGAGAATCTTTACCTAAACGGTATTTACCACTTCCACTATCAGGACATGTACTAATCACATGGTTAAGAAAGTGAACACAAGGGCTTATGCATCTACTTACAGTTGAATTTTGTGGAGTCTTATCATTCTGGTATCCTCAAGTATGACCTCCTATAAATAGGGATATGGTAAGTTAATTCACAGTAATCATTGGTATGTTAGTGAAGGGAGAATTGGTTCATACACGAGGTGCCAATAATTCTGGTGACATTTGGAAGCAGCAGAATGTTCAGGTGAGAGTTTCCTGTGGTATCACTGTGGTGAAACGCCAAAGATAACTAGCAAGTGAGGTTAAGATCTTCTTCTAGGAACATGGTATTGAAGAATGTAATTTGCTAATGGATATCCAGGGGGTAGGAATCCCATAATCCTCTATATTGGCTCTAGGCCTTGAATGTTTTTATTTTTCCATGTGTCATCTGAGAACACAGCTTGATGGAAAGTACAATACTCTCTTAAATGTAACTAATTTTCTCTAGTGAGAAAAGCGGGTATACTATACAGCATCAGAGGCAGAGAGATTTATAAGGTATGTGCTATGTATAATAGAAGCAAAATCCATCTTTTTTTCTGATCATGAACTCCTTTTTGGGGAAAACATCCTATAGGGACAATCTATATTAAAGTCAGTCAGTCCATGTTTAAAATGCTACAGAATAGCACTTCAGGTTACCCTGAGAATTTTTAGTAGGGAAGTCAGGATTTAGGCAGAAACTTAAAGGAATACTGCTTAAACAGGCAGTTCCTGTTGACCTTTTCAAGCTCTAGTCTGTAATGTGGTTTGTTGACCCAGCTGAGAGCTTATAAAACCAGTGAGGAAGGTATTGTGACAGCTGACCTAAACTGTAGATGCTGAGTTTTGTGATTAAAAATAGTCATGTTTTTATGGTGAACTTGACCAGAGAAATTAATTTCTTAATTTGTTTTACACCTTGCAGTGATGATCAAAACAATTGCTGACTATTAGTAGACTTTTATTTTAAATTAATGATGACTTGTCTCTTTGTCAAAAGTACCAGAAAATGATACCAATGTCAGTACTTGAGTTTAATAAATGAAGAACAACATATATTGCTGGTTGAGGAATGAAGGATACAAAATAATTTTCAAATTAGTTAAAAGACTCTATTTTTCAAGATTGATATCTGACACAGTATTTATAGAACTGCTTATTTGATTATTGAAAGAGTGGTGGTTGCAGAAGCCCAAAGGAGGAGGTAAATAAGGATGGTATATTCTTTGTTTTCATTCATATGCTGGGGAGTGAACCACCTCAGAAATGAAGCTGTTGAGTAGTGTTTGAAGTGAGGCAGATATTCCTCGTACCTATGTCTGAGATGCTACTTATGCTAAAAGTAAAGTTCCAGTTCAGTAGTCAATTAGTATGATTGTAGAAATAATTGCATATTTACTTTTTTAGGATAAGATAAATTAAAAGCTTTTTTACTAATAAGCAGTTGCCCAGCCTTCTGAATTTTAAGTCTGTGTGAACGTCTTTTGCTTAAAGCAGCTTCTGCGCAGGAAATGCAATTCTGGCAGAACATCTGACGGGGATCATACAAATACAAAACTGAGCTGTTTGATCTTGGTTCATGATCTTTTTGGTTCATGATCTTTTATTCCCTAACAGAGCTGCCAAATTAATTGACCTTAAGGGGCGGCTTATCCAGACGTAGTGGAAAAAATGTGACACTTCATGTCCCCAGCTCTTGGTATTGATAAGTTAGCATAATGCTAAGCCGTAAGAGGACAGTTTGTATTCAGAGTTTCCTACTAGATTAGTGGGGATAGATGAGACTGGGACTAGAGCATCTAAACCAGCATTAGGAAATCAGTGTGGCCTCTCTACTTCAGCTTATGTGACTTAATTTTTAACTCTTTTTTTTTTCTTTTACCTACTTTTCTGTTCTGAAATTTTGCCTTTTTTTCCCCGAGTGGATCTCTTCAATTATGATGTGAAATTTTCTTTTTGTTATGGCATACCTTAAAAATATTTTATTAGGTTTTAAAGCTCAATGGATCTGTAAAACTGTGGAGAATTTAAAGAAATAAGCCTGACTTACGTAGTAAGTGCCTAAACTGGGCAGTAACTGGGCTAAAATCTTGCAAGATTCTGATACCGCATCAGAATGCCAAGCATCGTGTCCTCGCATCCTCACACCCAGATCAATCCAAGGTGAAAATATTTCTTACGCTATTATCAGGCAAACATTAGTAATACTGAATGCCTTCAGATACTTGGTTAGAAAAGGTGCCAATTCCAGATGATGAAACATTTTTCTCTTGTCCTGCAGGTTTCCTGTGAGCCTTCAGCAATGTGGATTTTGCTTCACCCTGCTGCTTCGCTGTGTGCTGTGTCATAGGTAGCACCAACCTGAGGGCACCTCAGCTTGAAACCTGAAGCGAGGCACTTTCTTTTAATAGGTCAAAGTTTTAGAGCTGGTTCAATCAAGCATAGCACTGTATGAACAAACTCACAGGCACAGATTCATTCTCAGGTGTAAGTGGTGCCAGGTGTTGAGGAGTGGCTAAAAATTAACAATCAGGCTTTTAACAACAGTATTCTTTCCTTCAGGTGTGTCCAGTGTGTATGGTTCATTTCAAGCACTTCATTTCATTTATCAGGTTTTTTTTTTGAATTGGAGGCAAAATATTCAATGAGTGAATCCCACGAATGGGTTTGCTTAAAAAGGCAAAACCTAGCTTTTTTTTTTTTTTTTTAAAATGCAAGTAATGCAGCCTGTTAGCATCAATGCTAGGAAAAATAAAGCTCTCAGGTTAAACTTTCTTTGATACCATTCAAATTTTCTCTTCTGTAGATGTTGAAACTTTTTCTGTTCTGGTAACATTTCTCTCCTGCTCTCCAAATTGAAATAGACCATTTAAAAACCAGTGGAGCTTTTTGCCATGGTTCACCACAGTGTTTTTTTTTTTGGACATCGTTCATTCTCAAAGAGGCATCACCATAGCAGCAGTCTCTTAGTGAATTTTGTGGCTCTGCTTGTGGATCAGTGAACAGTGCCGTCTTGAAATGCATGGATCAGAGCATGTTTTGCTTGATGAATTTCAAAGAACAACTAATTGAATTTGTTTATCATGGGATGAAAAGGTTTTGTGTTTCCCTTGTCTTAAGTGGATTGTCATTTTTACTTTAGTGTGAAAGTTAAGCATGTTGCATGAAAAAATAATCTCATTCTGGAGCAGCTGTGCTAACCGAGTCTAATTTAGGAACTCAGTATGGTAAATAGATAAAGAATCTGAAATGCTTCAGAAGAGATCTCATTTTTGAACTTAAATTCAGTGCGTGAAATAACGAATGCAGTCATTTCCTCCAAGTTAACAGTAGTGTTTCCACAGAACAGTTGCTGTGCTTGGACTGAAGCATCGTAGCAGTGCACTGCAGTGCTGGTGGTGAAATAATTCACTGCTTAAAAGAAGTTTTCTGATCAAATCACTAATTGAAATTCTTGGATCTGTAAGTAGAAAGAGGAAATGGAAATTTTTCTTGTAACACTACAAGTGAGGAGCTTTGAGACAACGTGGTGATTTTTACTTGGGAAGACTAAGCATGTCGAATAGCTTGACAATTGATAAAATTGGTATTGTTTTTACATACTATTTAAAATGTTGCCCCCTTCTGGTTACTGGCAACTGTGAGAATTTGGGTATGAGGAGGAGAATAAATTACATTAAAGTATCTAGAAAAAAAAAGCATGCTTTTTTTTTGCATTAGAACAAATAGTTTTGATGTCTTAAAATAAGCTAATAATTTAAAAAGAAGAGCTGAATATAAAGAAAGTTTGCAGGCACATATGAAGATCACATCTAATTAACGCAGGGGAAGCAGAATTTTGGAGACTACCAGTCTCATTTAGTATTAAAAATATTTTTATGTGACTTGCTTGTGGTGGGTTTAGTTTCTTGTTTAACTTATTTTAACTCTTAAAGATCTGGTTTGAAGGGGGAGTGTGGCTGAGTGCCTTACAGCTGTGTGAAGGAATAGAGGATGCATGCTGAAGTACGGCTGCAAGCTGTGCTCGGCCTCTGGAGAGCTTGTATGTTTGTGCTAGTCCAGGAAAGATGCTAGGAATTTTTTGAAATAGAAACTATTATTGCTTCTTAGAGGTAGCACTTGGTAGTAAGCATATTCATATCTAGTGCTGCTCAGTGATGAAAATGTAAAGCTTTGTTTAGCTGTCTGTTGTAACACACATTTAGGAATGAGTGGAAACATTCAACATAATAAGGAAGGCACTGTGAACAGCAGTTTATAACCTAACCTAGGTTTTGAATTAAGCAGAATAAATAAATACAATGATACTTACTTGCAACTTTCTTTTTAAAGTATGCAATGGCTTATTCTTATGTCATGGTTGTGACATTGTCTGTCACTTCAGTGACTAGTACTAGAACTGACATGTAACTAGCAGTGCTGACAAGTAGCTATACTGACTAGTTATTTCTCGTATGATACTACTGAAGTATTAGCAGGTTATCATGCTTTGTTTCATTTAATGTGTGCTTTGTTCATCAGTTTAGGAAGTGTAGCATTCGGAATTAAAAGAATTAAGTTCTGAGTAATTTCAGTAACATAAACCGTATATGGATTACCATGGAAAACAAGTTGTAAGAACTTTGAAGGCTAATGGTGCTTTCCTGTTTAAAAAGGAACTGTGATATAAGTGATGCTTTGTGGGGAGAAACATGTCTAATGTGTTACCAGTAAAGTCTGTGAAGCTTAATGTTAAATCACATTGATCTCTTAAATTGACTCTTACACTGGAAACAAATAAGAGAACATACCTCTGGCTGACTCCTGCTGTTAAGTTTATATCCAAAGGTAAATTTCATGTACTGGTACAGGTGAATAAACTCTAGACATCAGAAAATGGTGGTGTGAGGTATATCAGCTAGTCTGTACCTTCAGGTTTTTGAGCTGAGTTGTTTGTATTGTCCCCTCTTGCTTCTTTCATTATCAATATTTCTGAAATTAAAAATAAAAATAAAAAAAAAAATGGTTAAGTATGTGAAATAGAGGGTTGGTTTTTTTAAAGCAGCAACTCTTACCAGTAGATGGAGGTAATGAGATATGCAAGTCAAACTAGATTCTCTAGTCCTTTGAAGATGGAATACAAGCTAAGTGATACATAGACAAAATGAGAACTGGTAGTTTGTTTTTGCATTTCGTGGGACTTGCAGAAGAAATTAAGACGGCCTGGTTTTAATAGGACTCAAGCTCAAAAAGCTACTCTGTAAGTATTCCTGCATCATATGGATTTTCCCAGGTTTTCTCCTTTTTCTTCATGGTTTATGCAAGTAATCAGGATTGCCTGAGTGTTTTGGGGCTCTTGTAACAGTATAAGTCATGATGAGTATTGATTCTCTTACAGCAGTTTTCTAGTTTGTCTTTTGGTTTTAACATTTTCATCCTGCTCTTTAAAATTAGATAAAGGAAAGGAAACTAGTTTAACTGAATCCAGGCTCTTAGGCACATGTCTGAGTTGTGTGAAGGTCAGTTTCATGGGACAAGACTCTGAGACTTGTTTACAGTATAAAATCCCCTTGTTAACTTTAGAACCTTCAAATTATAACCCCCTTTCTCTGATACTTAGACATTCTTAATCTAGCAGATGATAGCAATTGCAGCAGCATAGTGCTGCTGTTTTCTTGAAGAGCATTAGGACAGTCTTTTTAAGTCAGTTTTGAGGATGACCCTATAAATCAAGTTTGCATGTTGCAGTTCCCATACCTGCTTTATATCTAAAGAAATACTTGCAATCAGTTTTGTAGGTGAACAATTCTAAGTTGCATAGTTTTTGTAAAGGCTTTCAAAGGGCATTAAGACAGCTTGATGCATAATAGCTCTTTCATGTGCGGCACTGATGGCTTTTCATTTGAAACCCTGAGATTATTCCACACTCGCCTTATCTTGCTACCGCATAGGATGCGATTTGAGCCTCTGAATCTCTCAGCCGCCCATTTTAATTAGAAAATTACCAAGGGATGTCAGAAGTAATGGTATTAAGTAAGTATCTGTTGCAGGACTTTAGCCTCATGCTCAGTTAATGCTTTGGAGAGCCAGCTCAGATCCCTGCTCTCCCAACTTTTAAAACTGTTTCCATGAGAAGAGTCATGGAATGTATGACTGACGCTTATAGCTTAGATGCCAAGGTTAAAAACCAAACCAAAACAAAACCCCAAAGTTTAGAGATTTCAAACAGCAAGAGAGCAATATGTTTGAACATTCCCAGGCCATTTTTACTTAGTGATATATGTATGAGCATAAGTTCCGAGATACTTTTTTCTTTAAAGAAAAAGTGCATGTCTAGGAAGATGTAATTTCCCTAGAACTGTCACAAATTTCATAGGCATTGGCACCAACTCTTTTTTTCCTTGTATGCAAAAGTAGAACTTGCCAGAAATTGACAGTCATATAGACTTGTGGAAAATTACCGCTGAAAATGAACTGTTTTATGGCAATTATGCACTGTCTGGGGGAATAAATGAACTTAATATAAGCAGTTTGTGCCTAGGAAAATATGGGTATGCATCTGTATTTCTCCTGTCCTCCTGTTTCACAGCAGTGAAAATAATTGCAAGCTTTCTAGAACCTTGTTTGTGGAAGGCCATATGGAAAACAATGCCCTAAAATGAGTGTTTGCTGATATGGAAGTAGCAGCTGGAGTCACTAGTTTGTGCAAATAACTTTCACCCAGCAGGAAAAGATGTAACTCTGACTTAAGGATGCTTCTCTTGGTATGCTTGTGTGTAGTCGGGGTGTCATTAATGCTCGTGTTGTGTGGGTAGCTTGAGTTGCTGTACCAAACCTATCTAGAGCAATTAAATGTATTGGTAGTTCAGAATGTCTTCTATGGCTTGGTTAATGGTGAAAGTAGTATTAAAATGTCCAGGGTTCACATCTAGTGATAGCAGAGATAGAACTTCTGAAGGAAGCGATTAAGGATTGAGTATGTGGAAGTCACTTAGATCCTGGATGTCTCAAGAAACTTCTGAAGTTAAAGGTTTGTGAATTGGCACTGAGGAAGCTAAATAAAACAAGCCTAAATGGCAGAAATAAAAGAATGCTATTGCCATAAAAACGTAACGCATTCTCAAGTCTTTCATGCCAAGTCTTTCCTCCTTAGTGTTGTATTGACTTGTTCACACAGTAACAGAGCTTAATCCATTCCTAAATCACGTAATTCAGACTTGAAGTGTTAGTATACAAGGCATGGTATAGAAATTCTGGTTGCAAACTAACAGGTTGCTTTATTTTATTAGGTCAACTTTTTCTGTGTTTTGTCAATTCAATTCTTATGTTTAGGGTAGGTAGGTTTAATGCTGCTAGGAAAAAAGTAGTCCCCGATTATGTCAAAGGGAGACCTTGAATTTGGCGTAGCTCTGGGCTGATGCTCTAAGAACTGACATCTTGGTGCGTGCTTGGTGACTGTACCTGTTCCTGAGCTCATGCTGCCAGTTCAGCTAAAGGGATGACTTGTGTCCAACTCATCTCATTCTAAATCTATTTCGGCCGTGGGTTTTGATGTAGTCAAAATAACCTCAACTCTTATGTTTTGTGCTTGTTCTAGCTTTTCAAACTTTCTATGAATAGTGATTTTATCTATAAGAATTGTGTTTTTATAAAAATTTAACTCTGTAAATTTGCAGTGATAGACTAGAAATGAGAGGTGTGTTGGCCATTAATCTGAGGCCATCTAAGCTTGGTAACAAGTTGTATTTCTCATTACTGCTAAATAATGCTGAGAAGCTCACTGAAATGGTCACTTGAATTTTAAAACCATACTCTTTAATTCAAACAAGGCTGGTAGTTAACTGTAAAGATACAGCCGTGTACAGATGCAAGGGCTGAGCTCAATAGTTTCCTTCTCTTCCCTGCATAGCTGGGAGAGCTACAGGCAGTGCATTACATGAGAACAATTGTGGCAATGTACCTTCCAAATCCGCGGATTTTAAAACCTTGTGTATGCCAGGATTGTTAACCGAATGTGCGGGGTCCTTTCTCCTTTGTTTTGCGGGAGAAAGCTTGTAGAAGACAACTGGTGACTGTTGCAAGAGAGGATGTAAGATAAAAATCTGAAGGGAAGGGTCTTTGGCAGGGTGCTTTTAGAGGAAAGCTGGTGTTTTGAGAAGGGGCTTGAGGACGTAAATGGTGGGAATTAAAAGATTTGGAAGAAGGCAGACTTTAGGGAAGACAAAAATAGGAAAGCGCTGGGTCACTTGCATTTGTCTCAAGTGCACTACTAATTTTAGATGTGTTTGGTAGCAGAGCAGGGACCTAGGTATATTTTGTGTTTGCACCAACAGTCTTAATGTTATTTTGCTTATGTTTATAAACTAATGTTCTTTGTGTCTATTTGACATATGAATGTAGTTTTGTATAATTTAGGGGAAAATAAGTCTTAACACCATAAACCTAGAAAGTGAGATAGCAAATGTCAGTACTGGTTTGTTTTCAGGTGCTAACTTTATTCTGCTGTGCTCATTGCATACAGAAGGTAACCTGAGGTGTTGTTTTCTGGGTATATCCTATTTCTCTTTTGGCTGATATTTTCAGCCTGTAGATAGGTTTTTCAGAAGGGCATGTGGACATTAAATCCCATTGCTTTTAAAAGATCCCCTGTGAGATGTCTAGTTTGGTGGTTAAAATTAAGTGTAGAATGCTTACAGATCCCTAGAGGTCATGTTTCCATTCCTTGTTGGCTTGATAATTGCTCTGTGCTGTGTTATGGTTGTAAATATCTCCAAGTTGATAAGGAGTTGTGAAGCGGTACAGATGTTCCTCCTGGTCCACCTGGTTAAACTGTGGCATGACCAATGCATGCTTCCCTTTCCTCCTCCCTCCCTCCCTCCCTGTGGCCCCTCAAAAAAAAAAACTCTGGGTATTTGCTGTAAAGAACAAAGGGAACAAATTTAAATGTATACTCTGAACGTATCTGAAGTCTTCATGGTGTGGAGTTGGGCTTTAAAATAGGTGTTGGGACCTGAGCTGCTTTTTGTTTATATTACAAGTGTACATGATTTCTTCTACCTTCAGGTCAGTGTGTTGGTTACTAAACAAGGGAATAAGGACTTGCAGTACAATGAAGAAGAGTTCCCTGTATAGGAGCAAAGGTTTTGTGTTGTATATATGAAAGCTTTTGAAAAAAACAAAGTAAACAGATTACAAATTGTCCAAAAAAGTATTTGCCTCCAAGTCCTAGGTTTTGATGCAAGAAATACTGTCCTGTGGCTAGGGAGTGGTTCTCATTTCTTTTACTTGCTGTTATAACTTCAGAAAATTTCTTCACTCAGCTCAGATGTGTGAGAACTTGTGGTATCTTATATCAGCCTAACAAAGTGATGGGAATGAGCACCCCAATATCGATGTGATAATCGTTGTCTGTTTTCCATTCAGGAATGACTGTTGTGTTTGTACGTACTTGGATTGTTTTTCAGACTAGCATTACAAATATTCTAAATTCTGTTACATGTAATTAATGATTCTGTATAAGCTTAAGACTGGATTTAATACTAAAATGAAAGATTCCATGTTCCTATTTGGCAGTCACCTTGATGGCTGTCATAGGCACAACGATACTGTATGAAGCCATCTGTTGACTTTGGTGGTGATAATGAAATGGAAGTAGTAAATGAACCCAAACGTATGGTATGGTCCTAGAGAAACAAGTAAGGTTTCACCCTGTTTTAATGAAACTGTGGTCAGGTTGCCCACTTACAGCTGCTTTCTGATGGGGAAAGAAGAAGAGACAGGGGAAATTCCACTGTCAGAGTTTTGATGCTGCAGTCCGTAAGCTGTCAGTGTGTCTCTCAGGTGGGTAATAGTTGTTGTTGGGTTTTTTTTCCCTTCTGAAATCACACTGTAGAGGATAGAAACAGGCCTAAACCAGAGGAGCATAACGAGAATGAGTGTATTTTGATGTCTCTGTGTCTCCCTGCGTACTGTCACTCAGATAAATGAAATAGATTACCTTGTGCTTTGGGTATATGTGATTAAGACCAAGAATTTTATTTTCTGACAGTTTGTCAAAAGAAAAGGAAGAAAAATGCATGTGTTCTCCAGTCTATTATCATTTACCTTCAGGTTGTATTGAAAACATCTGTGTACTATCACATGTGATAAGTAAACTTCAGCTTATCAGCCAAGAGCATCACCTTGTTTTGTGGAATGAATGTCATATTTCAGCTTGGTTTCTGGCTTTATTTCCACATGGTTGTTTTAAAACTGGGACACAGATGCACCTTCAGCATATAATGCATGTGCATAATCAAAAGCACTGGTTTGCAGTAAATAATTCATGTCAGCTGGGGCACTTGGTTCTGATAATGAGATCTCAGGGGCTTGGCTCTTTCCAGATGATATATGAAATATTCTTTGCTGTTAGTCATTCACACTGGCAAGTACTTAGTTAGCAGCTAACAGGACTTGTGTGTTGAGGGAAAGAAAATTCCCTTAAGTTTTCTAGTTGCTCCTGTACTTTCTTGATGTCTCTTTTCCTTGTCTCCCTCAGCTTTGGGCAGCTCTGGCTGATAAGACTTGGAAGGACAAATGACTACCACCCCTGGGTTAAAATGTTTAGGAGTTGACATAGGTAGGGATATAAATCTAAATTATGCTTTTATTGACAACCTGCTCCTTACAAAATCTGTATGGAAATTCTTGAAGGGAAGGAAAGCTGATTGATAGATATGTGGAGAGGTGTTGGTCTTTCTGTACTTTCAGAGGGTCATGAAAATGTTGATAGAAAAAACTTGCATCTATTTACATACCCATTAAACTTTTTGGGAATATGGAACTTTGGTTAGCTTTGGTCCTCCCTTTAGGCAAACTTTGGCAGGACAAATTAAGTTATTTCTGTTATGTTCCACAACTGATAAGATGTTGAGGTAAGAAACTGTGAAGTAAGCTTTTGTTTTCACCTGTTGGCATGTTTTTTATTACCCATTTGTGTGCAAGAGAAAAATCTGTTGATAATCTTGAGCTTTCAAGTCAGCAGTCCAAAACTTTCATAAAGGAGGCGATACAAGGAAGGACTGTTTGGGAGCAGGTCATGGTAAATGTTCTACCCTAAACCAGTAAGGACTGGGTTTAGCACTTGTGCTGATGCCTTGCATGTCTTTCTCCAATTATGAATGTCAGATTCTGTGTGTGTAATAGCAAATGTAATCACTGTAGGTTTCCCACCCTGTTGTTTTGGTCACTAAAAATTTTATATTTTTATCAAAAGCGGTTATTAGTCAAAAATCTTCCTTAACGAATGTGTTTAACTGGCACCCTTCCTTAATGCATAGTACTGCAGTAGTCCTGACAGCTTCTGTAATTAATAGCAAATTAGCATATGATTGTGGTTTCTGCTGAACCTTATCCCATCTGCTGCTCATGACACTTGGCTTGTCAGTCTTCTGTGCATGGATCTGTTGAGGGTATTAAAGATGAGTTCCATGTTTTTCCATTCCAGAATGTTTAAAATGTACACCATGTAAGTGGGCAAGAAAGAGATTTTTTTTTGAACTTTTGTTAAATAATTATCACCTGCTTTGTGCACTTTGTGCTTCCTTGATAACAGAAAGGTCAAAAGTGATCTGCTAGGAACTCTTGTGATTCTGTGCTTCTCTGCTGTTAGTCATGTCCATGTCTGTCAGCTTTTTGTTTAATGCTGTCATGTACGTATCTGTTTGGAACTGTAAACTTGAGTGCATGTAGAAGTGCAGTTCACAATAACTTCCTTACAGATTCTTACAGTAGTGCTTACAGTGATTTTTTTTTTTTTTGGTTGCTCTTTTCTGTCCTGTCCTTTTCCCTTGCTCTAGGCTCTCCTTACAGGTCTAATTTATGGTAATGTACTTTCAGGACCGTGGTGTTTGTAAGTACAATATATGTAGACACATAGAAGAGGAGGTGGACCCAGGGAAAGGTGGTTTGGTCATCATTTTAGATCAAGGTGTGGAGTTTTTTGATCAGTTGTCTGTAACTGCTGAGGCTGCAAGTCAGCTGAGGTCAGTGTGGGGAAACCAGCTCTGGTGTTTGACCTTGAAAGAAAGGGTAAGGCTCTTAAGTCTTCTGAGATGGAGAGAAGAAGAATGGGTTTGTTACAAATGCAAGGTATTTGAGGGGACTCTTCTCAGCATCTGCAACTTGTAAGAGAAAAAACTCTATATATGCTTGATATGTCAGATTCACCTGTGCTATAAAAAGATGTAATGTTTTTCTTGAATGTGGAAATATCCTATGAGCTAATATGTTGCTTGCATGCAGGTAGCTTCATGGTTTTGCTATTGTAATAGGAAAAATGTGCTGGAGGATGGGTTGCTTTAAGAATAAAGACAAAGCGGGATGTGAAAGGATAACTCAATATATGTAAATAACTCGCCTTTATTCTTGTAATTCTGTTATCCTGATGAGCTTCCATATTCTCAAAAGCAGTTATCAGTATTCCATATGTATACTGATGATTATTCACTGTAAGTGTTGCTTTTGCAGCAAAGTAACCCTGGTGGGAATGATACAGGCACTGCTGTTTACAGTGAGGATTTTATCTATGATTCTTGCTTGAAAGAGATTTGTGGTTTTGTGTTGTGGGTTTTTTTTTTTCCCTTCCAAGCTCTTCCAGTAAGACCTGTACTATGGTACTTTTTGTCTGAAAATAATATTTATTTTAAAATATTTTTTTGCCAGAGATTACTTTTGTGAGCCTATATGGCAAGTGAAGAGAAATACAAATCCCTTGGGTTCAGCTGTTTTCTGCAGAGAAGGAATTAACAGAATAGGAACACATTCTGTTTTCATGTGAGCTTAACATGGAGTGGTCATATGCGTTTCTGCAGAAGTGGGTCAAAGCTATTTTTCCTCTTTGCCTCCAGCCATTAAGGGAAAAATCGGACACCTGGCTTTCAAATATGCCAGGCGTTTTATGTCTATTTTAACATGCCTTCAACACAAAAAGAGAAAAGCCCTTTCAGTTTATGTTCTCACTCTTAGAAGAACTGTAACTTTAAAAATTGATGGACACATTTTAAGAAGTTGGTTTCTGGTTCAGTTAATGATGAAAATAAATTTTACTCCTAAGAGATAAGTGATAATTGAATACATTGGTATTTTAGCTAAGGCTAAAAACAAAATCTAGGGATTTGGAAGTGGTCTTTAAATTGAACATACAGCTGTGCTTATATAGCAGGCGCCCTGTGGAATATACACATGACTGTGGAGCGGAATGAGGAGAACCTAAGCAAAATTACGTCAAGACTGTGATAGAAGCTGGCTTGAATTTTGTTAATGTAAGTTAAAATATAGTACAAGACACTTGACTTCTGGCCATCTAAACTGATTGAAACCAAACACATTACCAATGTGGTCAACTGTTGTTTGGAAGGGGGATGAGTGATAACAGCACTTCAGAAGGAAGTTAAAATTAAGATACCAAGCATGGATGATGAGTCTTTTAAGAACATCTATCAGATTCTTGTTTTATTCTGTTTCCCTCTGCTTTTGGAATGATCTCAAAGCTTTCCATGGTTACCTAGTTCATGTGCTACAGCAATGTGGTGAGTTAGAGGTTTTAAGGTGTTGGTTTTAAGTAAATACAGTGCCACTACTCATCTGTGGTTTGCTAGTATGTTTTCAGTAAGGCAAGGTGCTTGACTGAGCTTTAAAATTATTTTCACTACTAACTTGGGTGCACCAGGCTCTTTTACTCTTCTCCACTTCCTTGTCCCTTGCCTCAGACAACTAGTACTGTGTGAGTCCTAGTAAGAGTACGAGAGGCTTGTGATGTTAATAAAGCAGAAGAATTCATGTTTATTTTTAAAACCATGCATAGTGGAGAAGTAGGACCTGTTGTTTCTTGGGAAATATGATAATAATAGAATATTATACCTCAGAGGTAAACTTTATTAGAACGCAACTGGTGTTAATTTCTTAAATGACTCAAGCCTGTTGGATGAAACGACATAATTGCTGCTGTATGATCCCTGCTTTGTCATTTCTTGAACATTCCATGCTTTGTACAAGCTTCTACCATCATTTACGCTGACTTATTAAGTATAATATTGGCCTCCTGAGCTGCTTTCATTACAGCTCTGGGGCAAGGGAAGCGAAGAGCCTCCCTTTCTGCTACCCACTTGCTCTTGTGATCAATGCTGAAGTATGAACTAAGAATCAGAATGGTTCTTCTCCATCCTGTGAGGACTGATAGACAGAAGTGCCTTAAACTTGTTGCTTCCCTATCCAGAACTCCAGCACGGATTTCCTCCTACTAAAGCACTTGGGACCAAGTTACCAGGTTTAGTATTAGTGAAATGCATGGACAATATACTCTCTGAGTACATTCTTTTGGATTGAATACTTCTTTTCCAGTGTTATGGGCTACTTAGAGTTGTTTTCAGAAAACATAAATACATGGAGAGTGAAAGTAAAGTGGGAGGCATATGTAAACGGTGCTGTAAGCTGTTGTATTCTTAACTTGTAAAATTATTGTTGAATACTTGTGTAATTTTCAGAGTTTTTTGTACTTTTGCTATGAAAGGAACACTAAGATGTAATTGGGATAAAAGCATTTATATCATCTTTAAAAGCTGTCCACTTCAGAAGGTCATCTGCTAGTAACAGTAATATTAGTCTGAAATAACTGGTTTAAAATCCAAGCTATACTGTGTTCCTTGTTGCCTCCAAATGTATGTTCTCCAAGATGCTGTGATACGGTTTATTTTGCATATTGTTTCTTTTTTATTTTTTCTTTTCAAGGCTTCTTCCAGTAAAAAGTTTGCTTTTATCTGTAGAAGACAATCTAGATTTGGGATATTGGCCCTCAGTTTTGAAACTTCAAGCATCATGGAAGTTCTGAATTGAGCCAGAGACTTCACCAAAATTTATACAGAGTATGATTGATGCCTGTC
This sequence comes from Nipponia nippon, assembly GCF_047370975.1. Lineage (NCBI taxonomy): Eukaryota > Metazoa > Chordata > Aves > Pelecaniformes > Threskiornithidae > Nipponia > Nipponia nippon. The sequence continues at coordinate 59,169,301 of NW_028262369.1, forward strand.
TCTTGAATCAGCTTATGGGTAGGTAGCTGGTTCATTTCCAATATTGGCCCTTGCTTCTTGTTGCACTGTTGTGAAAAGCAATGTTGAAGACAACAAGTCCTTTCTCTTAAGGTAGGTTTTCTTTCTCTTTCACCTAGTACCTAGGTCTCTTGTAGCAGTGACTCAACAGAGTTGTTAAGCCCCATGGCTCTGACAACTCGGAGAATTTGAATACCTGAGCAATTTTCTTAAGAAATTCTGTTAGGGGTTACAGAGCTCCCCAGACTGCAAGTTTTACATAACAAAAAAGCTTTGTTTGACTGACTCTGCCCTGCTGAAGCCTTCCTTCCTGAAGAATGAAGACATTATGAAGATTGCTGGCTTCCCTGTTCTACAGTAGTACCTGCTCAAGGTGCAAACCATACCTTATTTGTTTGTCCTCTTGGAAGATGGATGGATGGTGATATGCTCGATTATCTGTACACAAGTGCTGAGCATCATGGGTACATAATATAGTTACTACTTTGCCTCTTAATCCATTTCCTCATTTTTTTTTTTTTTCAGGGACATTGTCAAATGTACTTTGGGAGGGCATGGCTACTCTATAGCTCTAGTCACAGAACCGCACTTCATGAAGGGAAGTAAAGGGAAGGAGGCTTTTGGAATGGTATTTGTGGTATTAGCAAAGTGGGACAGGCTTGCTTTGGGTTCAAGGAAACTGGGTATTTGCTCTTTGAAGTTCGGGGTGCTGTCAGTGCTATCGCTGGCTGTGATAGCATTATGTGGTTTGCAACTCTTGACATTCAGTGTCTTCGTTTCTGTGTTGTAATTTGCCTCGTATGCAGCTTAGGGGCTCAGGACTGATGACGGTAAGAAGTGAAAATACGCAGCGTGATTTATAGATATGCACTGATGTTGTGCATAACTACTCTGCACTTGTTTGGCCAGGTCCTGCCTTCTCCAGGAAGATATTGGTACTTAAGTGCCTGGAAAAGCCTTTTTTGCTAGGTTAGTAAGGATCTTCCTAAGCTGTGATGATGGTCTATATGCCTTATTTAGTTGAAAGAACCAGTCGGTGTGTAGGACATTCCTTTTGACTCCAGTGCTAGGCCAGCATTTTTAACAATTGATTGCTTGCTTGTTTTATTTGGTGAAGTTAGTAATCTTAAGAAACGAATTTTTCTCTGTAAGCTGAAGCTCTCAGTTTTATAGAACACTGCAGCTTCAGTCCTCAAAGGCTCGTGTGGCTGATCAACAAGATGATACTGCCACAAAACTCTCCAGATGAAGAGGTGCTATGAGACAGTCTCTCTCAAAAACCTGTTGATCTTCCAATCAGCTTTTATCTCTGGTTGGATTAACATAGCAATGGCCTGTTTTTGGGAACCCTGAATAAACTGGTGAAGAGCTCAGTTACTTTAAGCTAGAGGGTCCACTTCCAGAACTTCCTTTAGTTCATCTCTATGATTAGAAGTAATGCAAGTCAAACTCTTTCTTTCAGATGTAAAAAAAGAAACACCGCTTTTGCTCTATGGATAGCCTCTCTGGGCCATATGCCTTCTTGAACACGTTCCTGAGCACCTGGTGGAGTTCTACTTCCACAAGCTTAAAGATGATGAGGATATGGCTAAGGTAATGGTTGGCTTGATAAGAAGCTGACCCAGTCTTTGCTTTATCTACTGGTGCAATGGGCTGGGAGTCATCATGGTCTTCCTCCTGACCTGCCTCTTCAGGATTCATTTAGGAGACATACGTTATTCCATTATGACTTCATGCTGGGTGGATGTTCGTGTCAGAACATGTCCTTTCTGATAAGATACACCCTGTGAATTAATCTTCTACTCTACCTCTATAGTAAAAGGGCTCGGACTTTCCAGGTCTGTTTTTTTTAGTTGATCTTTATCTCCCTTGAAAGTCCTTTTCATTTTGATAAGGTCATACACAGTGGTAATTTAAAAAAAACAAAACAACAAAAAAAAACAACAACAACAAAAAAAAACCAACAACACCCAAAAAACCAACATTCTGTGGTGATTCGGGTCTCATGTTTTATTTCAGAGGGTACCTATAGTTTGCCTTGCTAACCTTTTGAACCACAAGGTAGCTTTTAATTTCCTTTCTGTGGCAAGTAGTAAGAGCTATAGTGAACAGTTTTGGAGTTCTTGGCACCAAGAGTAAGCTTTTGGCCTTTGCAACTTTGTGGTGATTTTTATTCAACTGAACAGATAAGACTGGAATTTTGTAGGGACCCTGAAGTCTCGCTGTTTTGCAGTTGATTGTAGCCAACTACTTGGACCGAGCCAAGAAAAGTTACTAATTATTCAGATGCCTTGGCATGCCTGTAGGAAGATGTACCTGTAAAATAAAAAAATGTGTTTGTACTACCTATACCGTTTTAATTCTACATTTTATGTCACTGTTTGAAGTAATATGGGATTTTGTTTTTAACTGTTTTGGTTTGGTTTAGTTTTTTTTTTTTTTTGTGGAGTGACTCTATTGTATGTTGTTTTCTGTATGACTGTAGTTTTTGGTTATTTTTTGTTTGGTTTGGTTTTTTTTTTTTTTTACACTTAAAATCATTTCAGGAAGGAATTGGTCTGAACCACATTTCCTTTGTTCTGTAGCAGGTACTCATTCATCCATTATACCACAGCGGGAAATGCTTAAGTAGTATTAGGATGGGGGGAATGTTGTATTTAAATCCCATCTGGTGACTAGCTGAGTGTGGTAAGGAAGGTCATTCTAGGTAAACCCACACACACATCCTATTTAGGATAGATGGTACTGGTGACATGTTTTTTCCTTGTTGATGGTACTGTATCCTGGAAAGGTGATACTAGTTTTTAGCTGGGGAGTGAAAGCATATATGTGACTGAGGTCCAAAGACAATTACAGTTGCAGAAGCATTTTAGTTTGCCAGCTGAAGGAAATACTAGGATGTCATGTTTCTTTTGTGAGTTGACCTCAATTTGTTGGTTTAGGGAGTATATCTGCTCAAAGCGTACTCTGATGTGAAGACTAGGGAGGGAGGAGTTGGACTCCAAGTAAAGCTGAATGTTGCACTGCAGTATTTCAGGTGTTGTCTAACGATCAGGTTTGTGAAGGACTGGGTTTTATAATTTAGGGGATTTCTCTAGCTCTTTGGTGTATGATGGTTGTCTGTGAACAGTGATTTGCCACAGTGCTGTGAGAAAATTGAGAGTAATGTGTTGTGGTGAAAGCCTGGTCTTCCAAATGCTGTTGTTGATATCCCAGAAGAGGTAGCACAGATCAGCCAAAGCTAATGGGGAGCTGGCAAAACGTCTGGGCTACTGTGAATCAGAAGTTTGGAAGTATTTTTTTTTCCTTGTGTAGAAAACAGTGAAAAGTAGTCAAATACAACCTTTTCATGAGACCAGATGTACACTTTCCAAAGCACGAGTCCAAATTCTCGTGGAACACACCTAGATGTTTTGTATAACACACTTTTCACAGTTGTACCTCATTTAACTAAGGTTTTGCCTAAATGTAACATTAACTGCTATTACGTTAGTGCAGTGTGGTTTTAAGAAAGGTGGCTGTTTGAAGTCAGTATATACTATTTGAGTGACTTCTGAAATGCAACATTTTGTTTGCTGTCTTTGTGTTGCTTGGTTTGACCATAATGCCTACAATGTTAATGCTGGCTGTGTTTATAATGTGTTGTTTGGGGATTGTAAGTAATTTTGAAGCAGCAGAGTGACCTACTTCTTAGGAGCATTTGCCTTCTGGCTGTTTTGTGGGTTCTGTGGGTTCCTAGATCCCTTACATGTAAAGGCAATCTTCTTTCAGTTTCAATGCTATACAAAAGTAAAAACAAGTATAATTTTAAATACTATGCAACTAAAATACTGCTTGTTTGTACAGTTATTCTTGTAATTCCTAAACACGATCAGCACAGAAGCAAGCGTGGCATGAATAACAACTGCGTAAACTGTGTGAATTACTTCCTGAGTACAGGGAATAATTACAAGCAAAATCTTTGTATAATAAGATTTTCTTTACGGCTGTTTTAGGTCACTACCACTTCTATTTAAGAATAGTGAGTTTCTGTTTCTTGCTTATTTGATGATAACTTTACCAATACTAGATTTCATGACACAGACTTATGACTTAGCTAGGCTAAGTCATTTTATTGTAAAATACAGAATTTTGGCTAGAGGTGACATATGATTCCCAGTTCTGCCCTAGCTCTGCTCCTCTCCCCCCATTAGTTCTTCCTTGCTTATCGGCACTTCTTCCTGAGTTTGTGCCATGATTTCTGGTAATATTTTGCTATTTCATATTTTTATTTGAATTTAAGTGCACTGTTCCTCATGGATTTAGGACACAACAAATTCCTGGAGGAGCCACCCTTCCCTTTCACAACACTTCTGTCTGACATGGATATTTGTTGAGTTTGAGAAGCTTGTGTTTTAAGCAAGGACAATATTTTTTTGCAAAGAATATAATTTACCAAGTTAAACTAGTGTAAGGTATGGAATGAGGACAAATTAAGTGTATTGTCTAACGTAAAACAATGGGGATGAGGTAAAAATTCATAGCTACTAGAGGTCTAATTGTATAGTAAGGAAATGGAAAATGTTCAGTAGACTTCAGAGCACTCGGGGACATGACTGAAATTGTAAAATTACCGTAAACAGGTCTGAAAGGGATAATTGTTTTTATTTATTGCTGAAAAAAAGTTAAAATAGAAGACAAGGTAAAGAGACCTGGTGTTGTTATCAAAAATGCTAAATTGGGAACATGTCTTTTGACTTGTTTCTGGTTAGAATGATTTTCTAAACCGTTGGGCATTAGAAAACATTTACTTCAAAAGGGTAATGGGACTTGATGCCTTTGTTCACATGTCTCAGAAGAGCTGCTGATGTGTTGAGGACAGTGAAGGTACTTATTTTGTTTTTTCTGCAACCAGTACTGCCATCTGCTTGGTTTTCTGGCGCCATTGGTACTGCTGTTCTGCACGGACCTGTGTCATGCTGCCGTGCCGGGAGGCTGCGTGCTGGTGAGAAAGAGGGATGGGCTCTTACCCAAGCTTGTTAGAGAAGCAGTAGCAGCTCTCTTCACTGAAGAGTTGTGTCCTTTTACTAGGTCCTCCAGAAAGATGAGATCTTTTGAGACAGGGAAGCTCACTGAGTTATGATGATGCTTTTGATTTTTGAAATCATATGTTCCTGTACTTTCCAATATCTTAAATGGGTTTCAGAAGATGAAGTGGGTCTATTTACTGCTCATTCAGATTGCTTCTGAGAAATGAATCCTAATCATACCTTGTCACATTGCCAGTGAAGCCTCAGAAGGCACGTTCAGTCTTAGCAGTAGGCAAAAGAATTAATTTACATTCCTCTCAGGAGCAGAGTTTAAGGGCAGTTTTGTAGTGTGACCTCTGGGCTGAACCTCTGCGCTTGCCCTGTCTCCATAGATGTTCAGTATCACTTTTTCAAGATGTTCTTTATTAGGCTGAAAGCCGGAGTCGCTTCAGATTCTTGGGCACAGGAGTCCGATCTTATCAGTCGCTGTTTTGCTTCCTTCCCTTCTTGGCCCTCCCTCCCACCCAGCCTCCCCTCCAGTGCAGGCTGAGTCGAGGTCTTCCAACAGGCGGGTCTCCTGCTTGTTTTTCCAGACTGGCGCTTTTGTAATGAAATGTTTGAAGCAGAACTGTGTGTTGCTCTGGTTTGCAATTGCTCCAGATATCATCCTCCTCTTATTCCTCACTGGGGTGATGTTTTCCTACAGTAAACAGTAAGAAAATCCATTTTTTCAAGTTTTTGGTTTAACAATGCTAGCTGTGTCATGTTGGCTAAAACAACTGTACTTTGAATTTGTTGGGCTTGTGTTTTGTCACTTAATTTTAACACTTAGATGGCCTTTGCTATGCAGAACACATCAAATCCTGGAATTTAACTTGTACCTAGGAAATTGTTCTTTCAAATTGATGTAGGAATATCTGGAACTCTTATCCATTGTTCAGCACCTGATCTTGGCATCTGTGTGTGTCTGTGGGCACATGTTAATATTTATTTTGGCTGACAGATCCTCAGATTTGCCTTCCAGCAAGTGCATGGCTTTCTGCAAGCTTTTTATTCCTGTTCAGTGTTTATCAACATATATCAAATCGATTGTCTTTCCTGTAGACAATGAAGGAGTGTCACTTTTGTCCCTTGTGGCTGGCAAAGAGAGCCTTTGTTTGGGGTACTGGAGTGTATTTAAAAAAAAAAGTCGTCTTTGTTTTGGGTTTTTTTGGTGGGGTTTGTTTTTGTGTTTTGTGTTGTGTGTTTTTTTTTTTTTCCCCACTTGACCATTTTCATGATTTTATGTTTTTAGGAAAGAATGATAAAGATACTATTCCTGCAGTTTTTCTTCCTCTGCAAATACTTTTGAAAGTTTGGTACAGTGGGGTTAATTGGGGGGGTGGAATTGTGCTGGGTGACCATTCCTCTTCTGTCTGGGTATTAGGAACAAAATGGGAAGCTGTTCCATTAAGCTTCACTAAGAGAATTAAAATAACTTAGTTACAAGGAGGGGAACCTACAAATGTTCCCTGTAGAAATTTACTGCAGAACAGTCTTCTGAAGCACTGGCAGGAAGGACAGAAAAAATACTTAATTTAGCTGAAAATAGTTAAAATACCTGAAACTGAAATGAATACTCCTGGACTTTGGTGTGCATAAGGAAGGGTAGAGTTGGTTTCTGTTTGAATGATGGACAAGGAACTGAGAAAGTAATTTTAGGTAGCTGATATATTCATCTGAACTTCATAGCTGTGGATACTCAGATGTGGAATACTGTTACCAAATACACATGCAAAATATCATTATATAGGAAGGTCATACCACTCTTTCATATTCTAGCAGGCACATTGGTGAATACTTTCCGGTCCCTTGTGCTTGCTGTAGCAACGTTTGAACTGAAGGACAATCTTAGTTACCTACAGTGTTCTGGTATTGCAAAAACCTGCCTTGAAGGGCTGATCATAGAAAATGAAATACAAATCACTTTTCCTGCCTTGTTTGAAAAAAATCACGCAAGACTAGAAATATTCCTTTGTACATGTGGCTAAGTGTTTGCACTTCACAAAAGTCCTTAGGATGCTAGGTAGTACCATGTAATAGTGCAAAAGAAATGAAGGTCAGATGATAGTACGTGGACATAACAAACTTAAGAAAGATGGCTTAGTGGGCATTACCACGATGAACACGGGAAAATATATGTATGGGTGTGGCCATGATGAGGTAGTTTGAGTCTACTGGGAAATAGACTTTTACAGCTTTAACTAAATGGTCATATCTGTCTTACGTTTTGGCTGGAAAAGCAAACAAGGGATCATTGTATCAGTGATATCAATTGCTATCAGTGACAGCAATGTTTCTGCTGTTACAAAGTTTCTGATACATAAATTGGAAAATATAAAAATGAGGATTTTTTTGTCTTGGCAGGTATACTACCAATTTGAGGAAAATGGATGCTTCAGTTGAAGCAGCTACTTGCTAAGACTTTTTTGTGTGTATCAAGTATTAGAAACAAATATTTCCCTCAATGAATTGGATGGTAATGAGCATGGTTTGATGTTGCTGTGCTTGCAGGATGGATATGTTCTTTACAGTTTGATGTTTATTTGGAAAGAGAGCAAACTGAAAATATATGTAATAGTTGTAGGTATGCACGTATCTCCTTGTGTAAAGCTCTGAAAGGGCTATGAATTTTAAAGTGACATCTTTTTCAGAGAACTGTAAAACATGTTCTCGTGCTTTTCCAAGCTAAATATTGGTCACTTTTATTTAACTATGGTTGGAGCATTCCAGATACGTTTAGGTATAAGATTTACCCTCTGAATTGTGGTTCAGTTTGTACGTTTTGCTATCTTAGCTGATCATTTTATTATCAGCAACCTTAAGCTACTTACTGGGCTACTGAAACATACGTATCTTCCAGGTGAGTAAGGTCATCTTTCCTTAGTAGGTTAATACTGCTTTCCTATATCGTATTGATTAGGTGTTTCTCTAAATGTTTGAGACAAGTCATGTCCTGCTACTGATGGATTTATAAAGCATAAAACTGCAATGCTTTGACTGAAAACAGTCTAGAAAAAACAAAATGCAAATGAAACTTTTAGGTAGATTTTTCCTGACAATGATAATGTTGTTAACAGTGTTACCAACGTATGTTCAAAGCCTGTATAAGGCTGATGGTGTTTGTCCCCAAAATGCAGTGCGTTAGCAGAAAAGTCCTATCTAGAAGCTGTCCAATGCTACAGGCTTCCCCTTCTCCCCTAAACCCCATAAAGCTACAGATGTTAGTTAGCCCCGGTAGTAAATAATAGAATTGGTTTATGTTTCTGTCATGCTTTTGCCTAAACACTTACATTCCTCTTTATTAAATAATACTACTTCTACTGAGAACTTAAATAACTTAGTCTTTCCAGATCAAGCTGGAAAAAAGCTTTTTTTCATGGTGTTTTGTTTTTTTTCCTGTCAATGATATTAATGTAGTTAAGTGGACACAGATCACTCATTTAGTTTTGGGACAACCAAAAAACGATTAATAGATCAGAATGAAAGTAAGATTTGACCAAATAAAGCTCCAGCAGGAGTAGTGTGGGACCCAGAGTTGTATGTCTTAGCCAAAAAAATTATACTTTCTTCTCAGGAGATGTTAACGTTTTCCTTTAGTCTTGATGTATCACTTTTTATGTTTAATACTGCCGCCTTAGTTACGAATTCTTGAATATCCCAAGTCACTACCATCTTAACGAATGATATCAGGGTTTTTATAACACTTTGCTTTCTTTTACAAAGAATGAAAAACCTAAGTTCTTTTCTCAATTTGTTTTTTTTTGAGAACTAACAGGATATGTAATTCATGTTCATACCACTGAATAATAGTTTTTATAGTTTTTTTGTAATTTAATGATTTTCACTCTTAGAAATGTGAACGTGCTGGCTTAATTTACAAATACCGGTAAGCTGGCCATTGTATCTTAAATCTCTGGCTGTCGATTATTGTACAGATGCTCATATCATATTAGCATCAAACTACTCACTTTGTCTCCCTATGTGGAGGAACTGTAATCCACAGAACTGTTTTAGAGGGCATCCCATCATTAGTAGGATCTGGCTTTATTATGAGAAACCCTAAATGAATCCTCTTTTTTTTTTTGGGAATAGATGCTTTATCCTCATTTTGAAACACAGCCTTCCACTATCACAAGTAACTGAAACAGCTATTTGCAACTGCAGGTGGATGCTTGCCAAACAAAATACACTGATATATTTCATTTTGGTAACTGGGAAACACTAAACTTGAGCCAGAGGTAATTTCGTAGTGTTTGTGAGCTAGCAATATGTGTTATGATAATGTTATGTTATTGTGGGTTTACCTAAGTGATTTTTATTTCTCATGCTGAATGAAACAAGATCTGGCAAGTGCAAGAGGTTAAATTCAGCATAAACAAAAATTCTGCTAGACACAAGAAACCGATGTAGTAGACCATGATATGACAGTCCTTAACCTAGACTCAGCCTTAGGTTACTTATTTCTAGTGATAGCCATGGTTGTGAGAAGTCAAAGGTATGATTTCATTCCTTTTCTGAAGAAAGACTGAAGGAGGCAGAGGGAGGTGATGCTTCCTTTCTATCCAGTACCAGTGAGGCTGCATCTGGAGTACTACCATTAATTCTGGGCTTCTCTATACAAGTAAGATGTGGATTTGGATACTAGAGCAAATCCAGCACAGGACCAAAAGAATATTAAGGGACTAGAGCCTCTCTCATACAATGAGAGGCTGAGAGCTGGGACTGTTCAGCCAGGAGCAGAGAAAGCTCAGGGATTATCGTATCAATGTGTCTAAAGTACCTGATGGGAGGGAATGAAGAAGAGGGAGGCAGGCTCTTCTCACTAGTGCTCACTGATGGGACAAGAGGCAGTGGGCACACATTGAAACATGTGAAATTCCATCTGAACGCAAGAAAATACTTTTTGACCACAAGAGTGGCCAAGTACTGGAACAGGCTGCCCAGAGAGGTTGTGGAGTCTCCACCTGTGGGGATATTCAAACCCCAACTGGACACAGTCCTGGGAAACCTGCTCTAGCTGACTGTGTGCTGGTTTTGGCTGGGATAGAGTTAATTTTCTTTATAGCAGCTAGTATGAGACTAGGTTTTGGATTTGTGCTGAAAACAGTGTTGGTAACACATGGATGTTTTAGTTATTGCTGAGCAGTGCTTACACAGAGTCCAGGCCTTTTCTGCTTGTCACACCACCCCACCAGCAAGGAGACTAGGGGTGCACAAGGAGTTGGGAGGGGACACAGCCAGGACAGCTGACCGAAGGGATATCCCATACCATATGACGTCATGCTCAGCATATATAGCTGGGTGAAGAAGAAGGAAGTAGGGGATGTAGGGGCCAACTGTATGAGACTCAACAAGGCTCAGTGCCGGGTCCTGCACTTGGGTCACAACAACCCCATGCAACGCTACAGGCTGGGGGAGGAGTGGCTGGAGAGCTGCCTGGCGGAAAAGGACCTGGGGGTGGTGGTTGACAGCCGGCTGAACGTGAGCCAGCAGTGTGCTCAGGTGGCCAAGAGGGCCAATGGCATCCTGGCCTGTATCAAGAACAGTGTGGCCAGCAGGACCAGGGAGGTGATAGTGCCCCTGTACTTGGCACTGGTGAGGCCGCACCTCGAGTACCGTGTTCAGTTTTGGGCCCCTCACTACAAGAAGGACATCGAGGTGCTGGAGCGTGTCCAGAGAAGGGCAAGGAAGCTGGTGAAGGGTCTAGAGCACAAGTCTTATGAGGAGCGGCTGAGGAAGCTGGGGTTGTTTAGCCTGGAGAAGAGGCAGCTGAGGGGAGACCTTATTGCTCTCTACAACTCCCTGAAAGGAGGTTGTAGCAAGGTGGGGGTCGGTCTCTTCTCCCTAGTAATAAGTGATAGGACAAGAGGAAATGGCCTCAAGCTGCACCAGGGGAAGTTTAGGTTGGATATTAGGACAAACTTCTTCACTGAAAGGGTAGTCAGGCACTGGAACAGGCTGCCCAGGGAAGTGGTTGAGTCTCCATCCCTGGAGGTATTTAAAGAACGGATAGACGTCGTGCTTGAGGACGTGGTTTAATGATGGACTTGGCAGTGCTAGGTTAATGGTTGGACTTGATGATCTTAAGGGTCTTTTCCAATCTCAACGATTCTATGATTCTGTGATTCTATGTTCAGACTGATGGCGTTTGTCTTCCCAAGTAACCGTTACGTGTGATGGAGCCCTGCTTTCCTGGGGATGGCTGAACACCTGCCTGCCAATGGGAAGTAGTGAATGAATTCCTTGTTTTGCTTTGCTTGTGCATGCAGCTTTTGCTTTACCTATTAACCTGTCTTTATCTCAACCCATGAGTTTTCTCACTTTTACTCTTCCGATTCTCTGCCCCATCCCACCAGGGGGAAATGAGCGAGCAGCTGTGTGGTGCTTAGTTGCTGGCTGGGATTAAACCATGACAGTCTGCTTCAGCAGGAGGTTTGGACTAGATGATCTGGAGAGGTTCCTTCCAACCTCAGCTGTTCTGTGAGTGGTGTAAAGAGGATACCTATGAGTTGTAAATGTCTTTGGAACTGCTGGCTGATTTTGTTTGCTTGGGTACTCTAGCTGTAAACATGTAACTAGCTAAGAAAAAAAATTCCACCCCTTCCTTTTGTGAAGGCCTTTTTCCACACTTAGCAAGCTTATCCGATCATGTTTGATTTACCTGTGAAATGCTATGCTGTTTAGAAGCCAGAGTGAGTGCTGTGTTTATCATTTAAGCTTAAACAATTCAATGGCTTAGATTTTAGACTAATGAAAATTTATTTTGAAGCTTGTAACAAGAATTATGTTGTTAATAGAAAGTGTGTGTGCTTAGTATGATTCTCAAATAAGTGCTTTATAATGTCATAAATACTTTATAATGCTTTAAGTGCTTTATAATGTTACATGCTAAAGTCCTCAAAGTTGATATTTCTGCTATATACACAGTTAAATTGGAGGCTGATTTGTAATTTTTCCCAGTTGGATAAGCGTGGTGGGAAATTTTGTGGGCTGGAGCAGATTGGAAAGACAAACTTCCTGGGTATCTCCTCTTGAGAAAAATTTCCTTTTGACTAAACATCTGTTTCCCTGTTTCAAGATTAACCTTTAGCATTATATTTGCTGAACAGTTAAATCATGAACGCATGTAAAACTGCTAGAGGTTTTTTCTTTCCATTGTGAATGTAAATACTTAAGGTAGTAGATGACCAAGATTATAATTTGCTGTAAAGTAGGAATATACATATTCAATAATATTTTAAGCTAGGACTGTATCTACTGGAAAAGGCAAGAGTTCTTGAAATGAATGATGAACATTTCATTAGGTGTCTTTAAGTATCTGCATAAAACTCTTCATTAATTAAGGGTTTCATATCATGAATATGTATTTTCAATACATAAAAATGATGGATGTGATCATCAGCTCTTACTTTATCAGCGGGTCATTGAGGCCTGTGTGAAGAACAAACTCTTTGTATGTGTTAAAGAATTGAAAGAATGTAAATATTTAGATCAATCACTTCTTATTTTGCCTCTAGTTCTGTAAGCCCTGTAAAATGTAGATATATTGTGTTTGAGAGCAGTTTCAGTTCCTGAAATTCCACTGCCAAAATGAAGAATACTTGTTTACCTGGCAAAAGCAAAATTGAATTCAGTACTATTAGGAATGTGCTCCACCAGCCTACATCTTGTCAAAAAAGATCATAGGATCATTTAGGTTGGAAAAGACCTTTACGATCATCAAGTCCAACCGTTAACCTAGCACTGCCAAGTCCACCACTAAACCATGTCCTCAAGCACCACATCTACATGTCTTTCAAATACCTCTGGGGATGGAGACTCAACCACTTCCCTGGGCAGCCTGTTCCAGTGCCTGACTACCCTTTTGGTGAAGAAGTTTGTCCTAATATCCAACTTAAACCTGCCCTGGCACAACTTGAGGCCATTTCCTCTTGTCCTATCACTTGTTACTTGGGAGAAGAGACCGACCCCCACCTCGCTACAACCTCCTTTCAGGGAGTTGTAGAGAGCGATAAGGTCTCCCCTCAGCCTCCTCTTCTCCAGGCTAAACAACCCCAGCTTCCTCAGCCGCTCCTCATAAGACTTGTTCTCTAGACCCTTCACCAGCTTCCTTGCCCTTCTCTGGACACGCTCCAGCACCTCGTTGTCCTTCTTGTAGTGCAGGGCCCAAAACTGAACACAATACTCGAGGTGCAGCCTCACCAGTGCCAAGTACAGGGGGATGATCCCTTCCCTAGTCCTGCTGGCCACACTATTCCTGATACAAGCCAGGCCTTCTTGGCCACCTGAGCACATTGCTGGCTAATATTCAGCCGGCTGTCAACCACCACCCCCAGGTCCTTTTCTGCCAGGCAGCTTTCCAGCTACTCTTCTCCCAGCCTGTAGCGTTGCATGGGGTTGTTGTGACCCAAGTGCAGGACCCGGCACTGAGCCTTGCTGAACCTCATACAGTTGGCCTCAGCCCATCGATCCAGCCTGTCCAGGTTCTTCTGTAGGGCCTTCCTACCTTCCAGCAGATCAACATTCCTGCCCAGCTTGGTGTCATCTGCAAACTTACTGAGGATGCACTCGATTCCCTTGTCCAGATCACTGATAAAGATATTAAACAGAACTGGCCCCAGTACTGAGCCCTGGGGAACACCACTTGTGACCAGCCGCCAACTGGATTTAACTCCATTCACCCCAACCCTTTGGGCCTGGCCATCCAGCCAGTTTTTAACCCTGCGAAGAGTACGCCCATCCAAGCTACAAGCAGCCAGTTTCTCCAGGAGAATGCTGTGGGAAATGGTGTGAAAGGCTTTATTAAAGTCCAGGTAGACAACACCCACAGCCTTTCCCTCATCCACTAAGTGGGTCACCTTGTCATAGAAGGAGATCAGGTTAGCCAAGCAGGGCCTGCCTTTCATAAACCCATGCTGACTGGGCCTGATCCCCTGGTTGTGCTGTACGTGCCGCGTGATGGCACTCAGGATGATCTGCTCCATAACATTCCCTGGCACTGAGGTCAGACCCACAGGCCTGTAGTTCCCCGCATCCTCCTTCTGGCCCTTCTTGTAGATGGGCGTTGCATTTGCTAACTTCCAGTCAACTGGGACCTCCCTGGATAGTTTAAAGGTCTTTCTGTGAGCCCTACTAACTCCCGTGTAAAGAACCTTTTCCCCCTTTGAGACAAGTGTATGCGATCTGTCGCTAGTAGGCCTGGTGTTGTGTAGACCAACCCCTGATCAAAAAACGCCAAATTCTGCTGGTGATGCCAGGCTCAGAGCCAGGTATTGATCTGCTGGCTCTTCCTGTTTCTTTCCTTATCATTCCCTGCAACTGGAAGGATAGAGAACACTTGTGCTCCTGATCCCTTAACCAGTAGTCCTAAGGCTCTGAAGTCTCTCTTGATTGCCCTCGGACTTCTTGTTGCAACTTCATTGCTGCCTACCTGAAGAATCAGTAATGGATAATAATCTGAGGGCTGTACCAGGGTGGGAAACTTTAGATGCATCTGAGAATTGGACCATGTAATTGCAAAGCCACTTTCTGTCATCTTTGTAAGATCATGGCAAATGGGGAGGCTCCTGGTGCCAGGAGAAAGGCAAATGCTGCACTTGTCTTAAAAACAGGAAAGGGGAAACCAGGGAATGATAGGCTAGTCAGCCTAACTTCAGTTGCTGGGAAGCTTATGGAGCAAATTTTCCTGGAAGCCATTTCTACGCAGATGAAGGACAAGAAGGTGAATGGGAACAGCCAGGGTAGGTTTACCAAGAGAAAATTGTGCCTCACCCAGTTGCCTTCTGTGATCACATGGTTGGCTCTGTGGACACCAGTGGAGCAGTGTATGTTGTATACCTGGGTTTTAGGAAGGCCTTTGACATGATCTCCTACTATACCCTTATAGGAAATTTGGTGACATCTGGGATGGACAGCAAGCCGAATGGGAGTCAGCAGTGTGTCCTTGCAGAGAAGGCCAAATGCACTTTAGGCTTATTAGCAAGAGTGTAGCCAGAAGGTCAAGGAACATCTTCCTTGCCCTCTATTTAGTACTTCTGAGATGACATCTGGGTAACTGTGTCCAGTTTTGGGCCCCCTTGCGCAAGAAGTACGCTGATGTGTTGGAGTTAGTGGAGAGCTGCCAAGAGGGAGTTGCTGCCCATGACCTATGATGAGATGTGGAGTGGACTGGGTATGTTCAGCCTGGCAAAGAGAAGTGTAATACTTCTAAGAGTAAGAGTAATAAGGGTAATCTTACCGATGCCTGCAACTTTTTGGGAGCATATGGAGAAGAAGGAGCCATGCTCTTCTCAGGTGCACAGCAATAGGACAAGAGGCAACAGACAAGTTGTGAAATGGGAGATTCTGATTAGATACAAGGAGAGATTTTGTGACCACAAGGATGGTCAAATATTGGAACAAGTTGCTGAGAGAAGTTGTGGAATCTCCATCCTTTGAGTTACTAAAAACTTGAGGGAATGTGGCCCTGAGCAACCTGCTGTAATTGGACCTGCTTTGAGCAGTGGATTAGAGTAGGTGATTTTCAGAGGTCCTGTCCAACCTCAGGTTTTCTCTGACTGTATGACAGGGGAGAGCAGAGGGGACAAGATGTACACAGCTTGTTTTTAAGCCAGTTGGATTGTTATGTATTCTGCCAGGTGTCTTTAATATTTTAGGTAGCAAGGTAGCATGATTTAATGCTCAACTTCTCTTTAAGACTAAGAGGAGAAACATCTTGCATGTGGCAGAAACCAACCAAGAAATCTAGATATATTTCTGCTTTTAGAGTCTGCTTAATCAGTGTCTGAATGTTTGTATGAGGAGTTGAAGTTGCATGTTACTTGGTCTGAGTAGCAAATTCCAGTTGCATTAAACTTTTGACACCCCCTCAACAGAAAAGCATTATTGGCTGCTGTGTTAAATCTGACAGCTGATGTTCAGTGGTGGGGTGATTCACAGGAGTGCAAACTTTTAGCATGACTTTGAGCTCTTGGGTATCTTGTTATCTGCAGAATATTCTGAAATTATCTTTAAGTTTATTGTTAGCGCCAGCTTTAAGAAAGAAAAATTCTGAATTTAGCTCTCTAAATACCTATTTGGTATATTTTAAGTGTCCATTGCTCTTCTACAGCAATTGTTCATTAGCTTTTACTTGACATGGTGCATGAGCACCCTGCCCTGAATAATATAAGAATGTGTACAAAAGTTTAATTGGAATTAAAAAGCTGAACTTTTGCTGACATAGCTATGTATGAGTGATAGGGATTTGATGGTAATATTAGATCAACAGTTTTAGGTCTGATCAGTTAAATTTGTAGGAATAACTGTGTGAGTTTCTTTCAGAAGTTGTCTTTGGATCTTGTTATGGTTGGGAGGAGTGTTAGAAAATCTTAACTGCATATACATCTGTTTTTTAAAAGAGAAAGGTCTTGTGGCATACTTACAAAATAATGCTGTACAAGAGAATGACTTGAAAGTGCTACTAGTTGTATGGAGATGATTTTTGTTGTATGATTATGAATGAACAGGGTAGAGGAGCACAATATATCACACGAATTTTTATATATCACACGAATTTTTAATCTTATCTAGAGTGCCAAAGACCTTGCTTTGTATTTAGAGCTGCTGACTGTGTTCACCATAAAAAAAACAAACAAAAAAACACCAAAAAAAACCCCAAAAAACCAAAGGCAGTGGTACTGATTCACAGTCACAATTTGTGTTTTACTTGGAAAGTACTTGACAAACTAGTTAAGGAAAGCGGTCATATAACTTGTTGCAGAGATGGAAGCAGGCTTGACAGACCCTGAAGTAAGAGTATTGGTGATCCATAGATTAGGTTTGCTAATTTTGCCAATGGAAGCAAAAGTTGTGTCTTGCAATTGCATCTTGTGTGATGCAATTGAAACTGTTTTTTATGGTAGGATTAATCTTCTACATAGTTACATTAGCCTAGTGATTAAACAAGCTAGTACATCATATGCAAGTGCCCACATCTTTAGCAATAGGAACTGTTTTTCTTTGCAGAAAATGGTGTAGCTAAGTAATTGGGATTTCTTTTATAGGCAAATAAAAAGTAGGGACTTAAAGAGGTAGACTGCTTTCAAGCATGAAGGGATACCTAATGTTACATGTTAAATCAATGCCAGGTGTGGTGTCCCTGCTCTAGAACTGCTGGTTTAACACTTCTGTTTTCCAGGTAAAAATGGAGAGAGATCAGGCACAAAGGGCGAAGGGGGAAGTGAGAGGAAGAGAGAAGTACCTCAATGCAAATTGGGAAGGTTTTGGGGTAAAATGTTACACTCGGTATTGCTTTCCAAAGGTAAGGCTATGTAAGTTCTTCCTTTCCCAGCACTTTTCTCACTGGGAGGTAATGGGAATTCAACCTAGCAGCCTTTCACATGGTGAGCATATGATTGAATGACCCTTAATTCCACACAGTAATATCTAGTGTTTGATGTAAAGCCCCTTTAGTTCTGGTACTGAGCAGTTGTTTGTTTTTGCTTCCAAAATATTTAAAGAAGACGGTTCAGTGTCTTTTGCTAAGAATGTTATTCTGGACATAGTTCTTCTCTTCTGTAAATGATATTCCAAAATAAAATACGATTTAGGCTTATTAATTTTTGATTACTTGCATCAGGAGCCGTTGTTGCAATGTCACCATGGCTTTAAAGAGATTTTTTTCATGTAACATTGATATGTTACGAATAGTCCTTTTTATTTTCTTAAGCTTGAACCTTCCTCAGATGTGTGTGCTTGTTAGGAGGGATGCAAATCTCTCTTGAATTGCTTTATTCTCTAGGATTTGGTTATCTGTTGTAATGCACATATTCCTGAATTTACTGAAGAAAAGGATGGTCAAGGTGTGTGGGTTTTTTTTAAAAAAAGGCATCAACTGTCGATGCAAGGGAACTGGGTTTAGCCTTAGTGATTCAGTAACAGAGTATCCCTTGTACTTTGGTAGCCTTTTCTTTCTGCTAGTACTTTGCAAGCAGCAGGATGGTAATCCAAATTTGACTGAGAAGATATTTCATAGTGTGGCAGTCTCTTTCCCTTAAGAGGTGATGACCTTAAGTTCAATATACCAGAATTTAACATGACGATACAGAAGCAGGGGAGAAAACATTTTTGACTAGCTTACATCTAAGAATCTTTTGTTGCAGACCAGCTAGTGGGAAAAACATGAAATGCATTTTGTCTTCGAACATGAAGGGGATGAAGCAAGGGGAGCAAAATAAGATAGTATGCTAGTGAATTACTGCTGCTTCTACATAACGTGAACGTGGAAGTAGTCAGATATTCCCTTTGCCAGGATAAGATAAGCAAATGTATATAGGCAGTATGGATTGCGAATTTTGTGAGGTGATCTTTCTGCATTTGCATGTATTTTGAAAGCATCTGCTGAGTGGCAGACTTTTTTTCTCCTCTGGTGCAGCATTGCACCATTTGTTATACCATATAGAATGTTAAGAAGGGGGCAGATACGAGTTTTCCTTCCATTATATAAATATTCAGATTTTTTGAGGGTTTTCATTTGATATGAAACTTAAAATAGCAAAACTGTATTTGACCAGATTTAAAACCTTCACCTTTACATCATAGCATCATAGGAAAATTGAGGTTCAAAGAGACTGCAGGAGGTCATCTAGTCTAGCCTCCTGCACAAAGCAAGGTCAGACCAAGTGGTTTAAAACTTGTGTGAAACATAACTTGTTTGTGACCTGCAGCTGGAAAAAAAACATTATTCATGTTTGATGTAACTTTCTGTAAGTAATCTCCATTCTCTAGCCCTCCTCCGCTCTCCCCACCCCTGATGTTTTGCAAGTCTGCGAAGCAGAAAGCCTCTTCAGGTAGGTCTTATGTCCTATTGTTTTACCTCCCATGCATACACAAGAATATACATGAGAACTGAGATTTGAAGAGGAATCAAACCCACATTAGATCCAGCTGGCCCAGGTAAGCAGTCAGTAATGCCTTTGCAGAAGTTACTGGGGACTTGGTCTGAGCTGTAGGCTTTGACACTAAAGGATTGCTAAGGTAGCTGTCTCTGTTTTCCTGACTTCTTTGAATGTGATCTTAATCTCCCGTGAGAGTAGCTGGAGGCAGGGAAAGAAAGATTGCCTGGTGATTGCACAGCCTTTTCTGCTACAGTGATCAGGTGCGTTCTTTCCAGTTGCTCCAGGAAAAGCCATGTCTGTCAACTAACTGTAAAAGGTGACAGGTACATGGTGAAAGCGAAGTCTTCATGCTCTGTGTGTGACTATAACCCCACACATCTATTTAGGTTGTTTGAAACGGAGACCTTCCAAATTCAGTAAAACATTTTGCAGAAACTGTAGCCTGTTTTCCCAATAATTCCTAATACTAGGTGGCTTTTCACCACGGCTGAAAGATCCACTGATTTGTTACTGTCTCTCTCTTTCTGAGGGCCAATCTTTGCCCACCTGATATATTGGCCTCTACTTGATAGATTAGTCTCTACATCTGTTGCTGAGAATGTCTGTCTTGCTGCACAGAGTTGCTTTGATTCTGCTGATAATGTGCAAGTGAAGTAGCTGGCTGGCCCTAGTTGTTCTAGACCCGATGCTAAACATCCTTGCCTCCTCACCTATTTCAGGTGATTAGCTGCCTTCAGTGTGATTTCCACCCTCTACTTCAACCAAATTAATGTTAAGATGGCAGATGCATTGTTTCATTTGGGTAACCTCACTGGCAGCTTTTTGAACTCTGAATCAGTCAGAGTTTTGTGCCCTTTAGCCACTTCAGGTGGTCTCCAGTCAGAGGCACTGCAGTCACTAACCTAGGAGTAAAATCCAAATTTTAGATTAACCAGTTCTTCTTGGTGTTCTCATCCTGTTGTGATCATGTAATGATATTCTTTGATATTAATTGCAAAGATAGGTTTCCTTCAGGTTTTTCACGTTGTATAAGGACGCTGTTTAAGAAACTACCAGAGAAACTGTAATGTGGGTAAATGAGTTTTGCACTTAAGTACTTCTTACTAAGGTGCAGTTGGTAGCCTTTTGTATTCTCACTACTTGTTTTTGGGCAGAATGACATAATTCAGTTAGTTTTCTTACTACTATATTGCTGAAGATGAATACATAAAACCAGAATTGTTGTAACTTCTAAAAAAAATCCTAAAAACAGTTGGAGCTCTTTACCTGGCAACTTTCCCCTTGATATGCTAGTTTAGTGGGACAGCAATTGCAGTCTTTCTCTCCTAAGTAAATTCTTCATGCTATTAGCTTCTCAATTTCAGTGAACAATGAAAAGGGACAGGTTTTTCAAGACAGGAAGGTGTGCTTTTTCATTGCCGTCAGGTAATTTTGAATTGAATTAATTCTTCCTTTCTACCCACAATATTAAAAAAAACCCAAACAAACCAACCAACCCCCCCCAAAACAAAACACACACAAAAAACCCAACCAGCCAGAAAAAAAACCGAAAACAAAAAAAAAACCTACCAAAACCAACCAAACAAAAAAGCACAAAAAACCAACCCCAAAATCCCAAACCCACTGAAAAGCCCACAGACCCCGGGAGTTTTATCAGTACTTGCTCATTCTGGCTGCACATACTATTAAGTCCCAGATCTGGGTTGTATTTGATTAATTCTCATACAATTCCCTGTGACAAGATGATCATAAAGTATTGAATAAGCGTTAAAAGAACTTAACTGCTCACAACTCGGTTACATTAAGTGACTGTTTGCATGCACTCAGTTGACTCCAGTGCAAAGCAGTACCAGTTTGCTTTACTCACCTCCTGTGGTGATTTATGGGACTCTATCTTAGTTTGTATGCGTTGGATAAGCGCACAGGCAGTTTTGGCTGAGTTGTATCTCAAGTTGCTTGTAACAGAATTACTTATAAAGCATTTTACAGTATCTACTATTAAAATTGCTTTATATAGTGAGCATATTAATAGAACTGCATAACCTATTAAGTATTAATGGAGATGGGCTGTGCATTTTGAGATTAGTATGTGAGTGATTGTATAAGACATGGAGAGTAGCATGCTGCATACTTGGTTCAGAAGTAGATACCAAGTGTTTACTGGGACTGTGTCTTGTGGCATTCCCTGGTGAAATAATGTTTAATGTGTATCTGCTGAACTGACTATCTCCTTATGTTATTGTAAGGTGTAACTATGGGAACTTTTGCAGTATAATAAAAAATGGTAATCGTAGTGTGAGGAAGTGTGTATGATTTAACGTTACTACCAAATTGTTGTTATAATCAAGAGGGTGCAAATCATCCAATTAAGAATTTCCTCACAGTCATTAGCTGTTGGTATTTGTTTTCACAAATGCTGAGAGCAAACTATTGAACTTGGACATAAAAGCCATAGTAAAAGTTGAAGGAGCATACTTGAAAATCCTTTCCTGATAAGAAAGGAAGGAAAAATACAGCCATTCATTGTTTTTCAAGGTGGACAAGACGTGAGTTTTTGAATGAAGTTTTGACATATCACATTCTCTCTACTCAGGAAGGCAAACGCATTATCTTTTCAGCTTTCATCTGTTATGACCAATCTTAATTTAAAAGCAGCCTTTTAATCTTCAGTTTCAAAACCTGTGTACACTTTATTTTCTTGTATTTCTCAGGATCTTCAGGACTCTGGTTCACAAAGCTTGTTCCACACAGAGGTCATAACTTGAGGGACTCTTAAGACAAAAGTTAATTTCTGCTAAGTAGTCTGGACCATTAGAAAATGCTATTACTTTAAGTTAAAAGCATAGTTCAAAATCGGAGCAGCAGAGTACTTAAGTTTTCTGCAATTCTTTGCTTTTGCAAGAAATTTACAGAACCCCCTGTCTGGGATATAAACACCGGTTAAAAGGAAAGATGATGCACAGGTAGCATCATCCTCATGCACCAATTTTTATATGTCCCAGTCTTCAAATACACATTGGGGTCAGTGTTTTGAGGTAATAATGGATAATAGTTGGCTGCATAGCTAGCCTTTTACTAGAGGTTAGAATGCTTACTAGCATCACTAATATAAATGTTAGCTTAGGTTGATGTGGGATGACACTTGCATGTTTTGGAATCGGAGGAAAAAGATGCACTTACCCCTCTTGCCAAAGTTAGATATGAAAGTTGATAACACTAGGAACAGTTTGACTTCAGAGTGGCTAAAAAAACCAATACAAAACACAGTGTGGAAGTCTGGCTAGTGCATATGCAGTAAGTTTGTTTTAATGCTAGCGATAACTGAAGGGTTGTTCTCGGACTGGCTGTCCAGCATTGAAATCTGGTTCTTGCTATATTTCCTTCTTTCAGCTGCATGTGACCCTTATTTCTTGAAGGAGTCTTGCTTTTGAATCCTGGGATTTCTTTTCAGTTGATTAAGCTGTCTGTTAAGAGCTCAGAATATGAGGTATTGAGATGTGCCCCGTTAGACTTCTAGGAGTGTAGATGCTTTAGTACGTAGCATGGCTTCTTTGCGTTGTCTGCATTGCGGCATCCGTTGTTTACTTGCGCTATATTGTGCAGCAGATGTCCAAGTTCTGAATGTTCCCAGATGATCTGTGATGATCACTAATGAGGTCCTGGCCTGAAGAGCACTAAGACTGAATTAGCATTGTCTCTATCTTCTGGACCTGCAGTAAATCTGTTAACCTTTTACTCGTTGTAGGAAGATACGATACAGTTGTGCAAGTGAAAAGCCAAGCATTTGTAGACCTTGGTCATTAACGTGATTTTTCCATTCATGGTTGAAGGTTGGTTCTATGCAACTCTGTCATCTAGAAAGTAGGAACAAGCTTGGCAAAAGTGCTGTGGCAACCAACAGGTAAGACAGAATGAACTGGCATTCGTTGCGAGTTGAGGCATCATTCAATGCTTCTGTGCTCGCTAAATCAGAATGAACGTACCTATGTTTCTGGATTATTTACTGGAATTTTTTCTTCTTTTTCAGATTGAGTTGTACTTTTCCTGGCTGCAAGTTTAGGGATAAAGGAAAAAGGGGCATCATATCGGATCAGTGACAGGTATAGGAAGGCCAAGTGTCTGTATATAAGGTTGGCCATTCATTTCGAGTTGTGCCCAACTGATCCTAACCTTGTTGGCTAGATCCATACGTGAAGCTTCTACAGAGTTTTCAGAGTAAGGACAAAGAAAATACACTGAAGGTCAAAATGCTCTAGCAGCCTGCAAAACAAATTCTTGGTTAAAATGAGCTTCTATCCTCCTTCCAATCATGTTTTTGATAGCTAGAAGCTGCCTTAGTACAAGTCGTTTCCTTGTTTAAGCTAGTCTCCCTGTACCTTTAGAAGATTCATTTAGGACCAATGCTGCCTGGGTATTACGGATGACAATTGTGATGAAGGAAGTAAGCCCGAAGATCATAGTTCAAAGACAACAAGACAGACTGTCAATTATGGCACTGTTTTTTTCACTGAAGGGTTTGCGTCATCAGCTTTACCTCTCTCCAGTCTGTGTCAAGAGTACAGGCAGCAGTGTAAGAACCATTCCAGGTATATTTCCGTTTACGTGGCAGAATTTAGGAATTCTATAAATTAAATTTACTTTTCAGAGAAATAGTGCTGAGTTAAGTATTTCTAACTTGAAAAAATGGTGCTAAAAGTAATTATTTCTTCTACAGAGAAGTCAGTTTAGAAGAATAACCAAAGCAGCCAAAATTAGCAGTTTTATTACCAATACTTAATGTGACACTGGAGTAAACTGGGGTGACTGGTGTTGGAATGGAGATGTAACTCAAGGTGAGTAACTGACTTTGAAGCCTGTGTTTGGGCAAAAGTTGAAAAACAGGAGCTGGGCTGTGTTCTCCTTGACCTGATGAGGAATGTGCTGCACAACTTGAACTCTTCTGAATGCTTGACCTTGCTGGATGAATTTGAAAACTCATGTTTGCATCAAGAGAATTATGTGATGGAATGGCTTTTTTTCCTCTGTGAACTTATTGTAACAAAACTGTTGTAGAGCAGAATGTAGCAAAAGTATAGCTTGAGCTATCCTCAATATAGTCAAGTGTATTACATAAATTTTTGGCAACAAAAACCCCTGAGATCTGTTGTCCTGAATAAAAGTCTGAAAATGCATTGTTGAAGAAGTTTATGCTGAAATATGCAAAGGTGATAATGGAGAGCTGTCTGTGCATCTATTAGGCTTTCCTTGTGGTACCACTGATAAAACAAGCAGTTGTGGGTGAAGGTGAAGATGCTCTCTGTTGCACTGTATTAGACATGGTCTCTCCACTTCAGTGAAAGCGTAGAAGATAATTTCTCTGAATAATGCTTCTGTGTTACCCTTTTTTAAGAAATTGAAGACCTTTAAATGAAATAACTTCTGAGTTGTCATACCCTACCTGGTCGTAACAACAATTAGAATTCTTAATTGGTATTTGTTATCTCTTTTTGGCATGTGTACTTGCCATAGCCCAGGGCGGCTTTCTGACATGACAGCAATTCAGTATGTAAGATTTTCTGTGGATTAGTGTATGTGTGCCAGGGTTCCAGTAGTGTTTCTCCCATTATTGTAGTGTTCTGGATCTCACTTGAAATTCACATTTGATACCTAAACATAAAAGCACTAATAATAACAGATAAACACAGTGTTTTCTCAGTTTTTCAAGCTGTGGAATAATTAAGCAGTGCCTGTGTTGACAGGATTATTTGACTTCCTTGTCCAGGTGTGTCAGATACTCTGCTTCTTGTGAGGCTTTTCAATGGTCCATGTAGAGACTTTGCTTTTATTGTCTTTTAAGGGATTTAAATATCTTAGAATATGTCTAGAAATTGTCCTCTTATAAGGTGTTCTTAAAGTACCTGTTGGTTCATCAAGCTTCTGTGATCAGAAAATGGGTATGTGCTTTTGAACGCACGTGTTCCATGAAAGAAAAAAAATCACCGACTGCTGAGTGTTTCTGTGAATTTAGATGAGTTAAACATCTCATGACCAACTAGAGGAGACATCAATGTGTAGTGCAGTTTAAGGGCTGGCTATGACTATAGCAATGTGAAGTTAGTGCGGTAGCTTGTAGAGAACAGTAAAAGGTTTGGGGGATCAGTGGAGGAATAGAGGGTAGAAAAGGCTCTTTGGTACTCTTTTGTTCTCATGGAGAACTTTCTATCTTCTTGATGCCAGGGTGAGGAGAGAAAAGGGTAGCTGCTTGAGGGTACTTTTCTGTTCAATATACTGTTCCCTGTGGGTTGGTTGTTAATTTTGCACAATGCACTAGGTTGGTTTTTGTTTGGTGGTTTTTTTTTTTATTTATTTTTCCTGTGGAGGTATATAGTTTTTGAAGGAGGTGGCACCTTTCCTAGGAACAGTTGAGTAACTAACCATACAAGATATCAGATACTAAATAAATATAAAACTTTAGATAATAGTAAAGTGAAATATCCTAGAACTAAATTCCATGAGATGATAATGCCCTATGGTCAACACAGTTGAGAGAAAAATAGAAAACACAGCAAAATTTTGCTGCTTCAGCTTAGTAATGGAGGAATATATAATTTGCAAGAACAACTTCAGTTTCACAGTATTCTCCTTCGTGTTGCAAGATGTGAACTGTAGGATTTTGAAGGCCACCAAAAGGCTCTTTTGGGGAAATTAGTAAGAATCCCGACGATTTGCTTGGAAAAGGAGCTGAATAGGCAGTTATGTTCCATCTGCTCATACAAGGAAGACCAGACTTGCTAGAGATATTTAGCTTGGAGTGGCACAGTATTATGAAAATCATAAGCGAAACTATAAGCAAGCCAATCTGTTGCGCTGGGACATGTGAAACCTGGTATTTTAGTCACAGAATGGGAGCAGTTGGAAGGGACCTCTGCAGTTCCTGGGTCTCGCCCCCATGAAAGCAGGGCCCCATTGGAGCATGGAGGCTTCACAGCTTGTCTCAACAATCTGTTCTGATCTACGGCTTCCATGATGGTGAAGTGTGGTGTTAGATTTGGTGTTTGGTTTTTTGTTTTTGTTTTGGTTTTGGTTTTTTCTTTTTTCCCAGTGTCTAATTGGTATTTCACTTGCTGCCAGCTGCATTGCTTTCTGTGCCTTGTGCTTTTGGCGTGCACCTCCAAGAGAAGTCCTATTCTGTCTTCTACCTTGCCATTAGATAGCTGTGGATGCTATACATACCCTTAGCTTTCTCTTCTTAAGACTGATGGAAGTATTTGTCACATTGAATTAAAAAATTTCCAGATAAAAAGGATAGGTGTTCTGGGAAATTTCTTCATCATAGCTGTAGTGGAGAGCCACTAGCAACTGTAGGAACTTTGGCATCATAGAATTGTTCATCACTGTCAGCTGAATAAGAGAAACCTCCATAGTATCAAAGTATTAATAGCAAAATAGGCTGAAGTTGCCCTAGTTAATGCCTTTTGTGTGTTGTCAACAAATGTGTCAGTGAAAAGAATCCAAGATAAAACCAGTCACAAAATGAATAGACTTTGCTATTAGAAAGGAAGCAGTTTTTAGCTACAACTTTCTTTTTCCTCATTTGGTCTGGAGTAAATGCAATATCTAGAAAACGGTAGTGTTACGTCAGGTGTTAGTAATGAAGGGTAACTCCTGGCTTCCTATTGAAATTACTCCGATTCAGTTCTATATGTGATTTTTTTTTTAAGTAATTTTGATCATGTGCCTGAATTTTGAAAGATGAAATTGTTAAACATGGCTGAGAAGTATTTCGTAAGAGCTGTTTGATTGCTGGCCTGTTTGCAGCATGTGAAATTTTTGACAGAAATCTCGATTGATTCTTACATGTTCACTAATGTGTTCATTACAATGGTATTTCCTGAGCAGCTGGGCTTGCTTAGCTTTGGAGTTAAAACAGCAAAAGCAAGGAAGTGAATTTTCCAATCCCGCCCCCCCCCCCCCCCTTTTTTTGCGTGTTAGAAAATTATGTTAATTTTTTTATCCTGTTAATGACATGGCATGGAAACCATTTGAATAATGGGGGAGGGCAAGAGCAGAAGTGGAGGACAGGGAGGAAATGGCACTTTTTTTAGTGGTGAAGGGACTGGCTTCAGGAATTAGCTTATCCTTTCAGAACTAGTCTAATCAAAATTCATAGATAGAGCTGTGTTTCCTGATGGTCTGTGAGTTAATAAGTGCTTCTGTTTCAGGCAAATCTTCTGAAGTGGTAAAAGATGAGTCTTCTACACTAAAACTATTTGGTAGGTCTTCGGATAATAGCCAGATTGTCTGCCGTAATGCTTCTTACCAGCAATGTGATGTAAAAAATAGTATGTGAAATGGTGTATCTGTAAGGGAGAATTTGTGTACTGTCTTACTGCATTGAGACAAATACATGTATTTTAAAAGTTACTGTAAGAAATGTCTTTCATCAGTGGAAAATACTGTTCTTCAGGTTTTTAATCTTCTGTTCCAGTAGTATCTTTGTCTGTTACTTAGAGACAGACTGAACGTACAGAAATCTGTTGAAAGTACTGGAGCGCTGGTATTTAATAGCATTTTCCAGCTGATGTAAACTTGTGTTTCAGATCTCTGCCTCCTGCCACCCATCACCTGCTTAACAATCCTGCAAATTTGGAAGGAAACAGTTGAGCCCCTTCAGCTTTCTTGACTGCTTTCTCATGTTGTTGCACCTTCAGTGTAATAAGGACTTGAACATTGTCCACTGTATTGTGATATTTTAACGCCTAAAAAGGTGTGCAGAATCGGTCCCACAGCCTCTTCAAGAGTTATGGAAAAATCTGTATCTCAGTGGTGCATGATATGTGGTCTGTTCTGTCAGAGGAGATGATTGCAGCACACACAGATGCTTGTAACTTGATTTCTTTCTTGCCTCTAACCTTGCTGTGCTGTTGGGAAGACTGATAAGGGAGAGCAGTGGACTGTGTGGTTACACCCAGTGCACATTGAGATGGAGGCCTGAGTGCTGTACATGCTGAGAAGCTGGCAGAAAGCTTGCTGCTGCTGACTGATGCCGTTGATGCAGTAGGAAGCACTGTCAGCTCCCTGTCTGGCAGCAGCCCCTTGACAGAGTGGGGCCAGGAAGAGTATGGTCATGGTGTGCCTGTGCTCTCCTAGGATGCCTGGTGGATGGCCCTGTATGAGCCAAGGATTGACAGAGGTCTCTGAAGCACTTTTTTTTTTTTTATTCTCCCCCACTTTAACCTTACTGTGTCCTGCATTATTTTTAACAAGTCAACACTGACAGACTCTCAGGCCTATTATTAGCTAGCTTGTACATAAAGCAACTATTATCTGTCATTGGGTGGATTTCTTAAGAATTATTTTCTGGTCTAATTCTAGCCTTCCTTTCTCCCCCTCCTTTTCCTTCTTCCAAATACACAGTAGTAGTTCCATTCTCTTTGGTGGCTGTGCATGGAGCACGCAGAGTTACGCATGCTACAGACAGAAGTGTAAGTAATCCTGTATTTGACATGAATATTTGAACTACATTGTGTAACTTGCTGAAGCCAAAGAAAAGGGGGCTGTGGTGGACAAGAGAAAGGCTTGTGCAATATAATTTATGAAGGGCAGAACCCAGGCTAGAGCTGCCAAAGTGGCAGAGCTGTAAAGCTAAAGGTAGGTGTGCAGGTGTAGCTGCTGGGTAAATAAAGACTTTAGCAAGGTGCATATGCATTGAACCTGTTTAGGTTTGCTGCTTCGCATAGTTTGTTTTACCACTCTGTTTTATGTACTTCAGTGCCGCTTGGGTCAGTATGTAGTTTTCAGAAAAGTACCTACCCAAAACCATGATCTTTGTATTTGCTAAACCTTTTTGGCTTCTTAGCTCCAGGATGGCTTGAAGACACTACTACTCAAGTTGGTTTTACATTACATTATCTTTACTACTGTACTACATTTTTGAAAACAGAAGCTTTAAAAAGTTTCGGCAAATGTTAAAAGCTTTTGCAGATGTCATGATTTGTTTAGTTACAGAATGGCATTATGCAGACTTCTAATGTGAGTCTTCTGTAATACATAGGTGGCTTATTGAAGACAGGAACCGGAGGGTTAGAGCTCTGAGCAGTTTCTGTCCATCTGCTTTTGTACTGAATCAGAAGGCGTGCTTGTGTAATTCCATTACAAAGTCATAGGCTTAGCATACTGATGCACTTGATATATACATATACAAAATATACAATATATATGCTGCATATATAACGGTAGAGAGATATCTAGAGAGTGAGTTCAGGAGTAGGCTTATGTTTAAGTGAAAAACAACACTCCCTTTCTAAAGTTGTCAAAGGGAGCATAAAGTTGTAACTGTACCACAAGCCTTTCTTCCCTAAGATATGTTCAATGTGAGAATATGGAATAGCTGTATCTAGAACAATACCTGTAGTACAAACACCATAGCTGAGAGTTTATCTGTTATCTACCTATAGGTGAGACCAGACTGTATTCCCCGTTGTATTCCTGTTCTTTGCCGTCTTCATTTTCTTGCATGCCGTTCAAAAATCTGGAGTCAAATATATACTATGTGTTATGACAATTTTTCAGAGAAATGTTGCATGCCTGGTTAATGCTAAAATTTTTGTCACTAGTCAAAAGTGTCACCACTAGCTCTTACGCTGTTCAGTTAATAGATGGCTGTGTCAATAACAGGTGAAATAGCATATCCCTCTTTCTTACATTGATGGTTTCAAGTTTATGGTTGTAGAGTAGTACATTTCCATAAAAACTGAAGCCTCTCAGTTCATGGCACCCAAGAAATCTGTGTAAGCTTCATGCAGATGA
Source organism: Nipponia nippon (assembly GCF_047370975.1). Taxonomy (NCBI): domain Eukaryota; kingdom Metazoa; phylum Chordata; class Aves; order Pelecaniformes; family Threskiornithidae; genus Nipponia; species Nipponia nippon. Next base: position 59,199,035 of record NW_028262369.1, read on the forward strand.
CATGAGTTTAAGTACTCAACTAGATTGTGTCATTAATGACAAATTCACATGCTTCCAATATTTGTGATACAAAAGTTCAGCCAAAAGTGGTTTCTTGAGTTCCGATACGTTTTTTTCCAAACTGCAGTGCAGTGTCTTCAAGTGTGTAAATGATTTGAGGTGAAAAGTGGCCTGCCTAAAAATCAGTAACCCTGGATAGCTAGCAGGCAGGCATCTGGAAATCATCCTGCTTTGTGAGATACTGAAACATGATAAGTAATAAGCAAAAGTTGCAATCCTGAGTTTGAGAGACTGGAACTGTGTATTGATGCTGCCTGTCAGAATATTTTACTGCGTACAAGAGGGGGGATTAAAGGAAATATATGATAGTCTGAGTTAAAAAGCACTTACCTTTTAGAAAGAATAATATTTTTTGAAACTTGTGCTGTTTCTTACAGAGACAAACGTGGCTTTTATATTTTTATATTTACTAGCTGTGTATTTAAAATGAGATTCTGAAGTGACATTGTATACAAACTTTGATTATTGTTAACAGCCCCCTAAGGGAGCACAGGGTGTGTAGAAAGATGAGTTATCTTCTAGCTTATTCTTGGAAGCTTTGCCTACCGGTAGCTGAAAGGGCAGCCAGGTGACAGGAGCCGTCCTCTCAGGGTGTACCAGCTGATCATCTTCTGAACATCTATCAGATGGATGGGGTGTCTTGCTGCTGCTTTTCAATGTCTGAGGTGTTCTGTCTTAGGAGATGAAAAGAATAGCAAGCAGGTATAATACAGGTTATATTGGCAGCCTACTTAGAAGCAAATTAAAGTTACAGAATTCGTATTTCTACGAATAGTTGGATAGATGATACATTTTGGCAGCTTGGATAAAAGCTTGGATTAAAGTGGAAGCTGAGTTTTGGGATCATCCGGCATGTTGATGGCAGGGCTGCAAAGAGTGGTAACTCTTGTTCCTTTCCCAGAGGAGCAGATGAAACTGCGGTTAACTTGATATTAACACTGTAGGGGCAGAGACAATTTCTAGCAGCTCTGATGAGTGCCTCAGAATGATGATCTATAGCATTACTGCCTGCTGCCTCAGTTTTAACATTTAATGTCTGCATATGAAGTACTGTAGTGATTTGGTTTGTTTTTGTACAGTAGTCTGGTTCACCTACAGCCTTTTACTGGAGTTTGCTGACAAGTCTGTGAGCTTTTACTACCCATGCACTGAAATGCTGTGATACAGCAGAGCACAAAATGAGGATGGTTTTAATATTGGCCGTTCCATACCAAAGGCTTTGGGGGAACGACAGAATTGTAAACCAAGTTAATTATGCTGCCTTCACTGGGCAGATCTACCACTGTGAAGGTTCACCGTATAGCTATCAGGACAGGGGTACTGCATGCTTTAGTGTTTTAGCTTAAAGTATTAATGAAGGAAAAAAAATGAACTGTAGAAACTACTTTTTTATTTTTCATAGTATCATAGAATGTCCTGAGTTGGAAGGGACTGACAAGGATCATTGAGTCCAACTCCTGTCCCTGCATAGGACAACCCCAAAATTCGCACCATAGGTCTGAGGGTGCTGTCCAAAGGCTTCTTAAATGTTGTCAGGCTTGGTGCCGTGGCTACCTCCTGAGGGAGTCTGTTCCAGTGTCCCACCTAAACTTCCCCTGGCATATCTTCCTGCCATTCCCTCGGGTCCTCTTGGCTGCCAGGGAGAAGAGATCAGCTCCTGCCCCTCCTCTTCCCCTCGTGAGGAAGCTGTAGACCGCGATGAGGTCTCCCCTCAGTCTCCTCTTCTCCAGGCTGAACAGACCAAGTGACTTCAGCCGCTCCTCGTACGGCTTCCCCTCTAAACCCTTCACCATCTTTGTGGCTCTCCTCTGGACGCTCTCTAGTAGCTTCATGTCCTTTTTGTATTGTGGCACCCAAACCTGCACACAGCACTCAAGACGAGGCCGCACCAGTGCAGAGCAGAGCGGGACACTCGCCTCCCTCGACCGGCTGGCAATACAGTGCTTGGTGCACCCCAGGACATGACTGGCCCTCCTGGCTGCCAGGGCACACTGTTGGCTCACGTTCAACTTGCCATTGACCAGAACCCCCAGATCCCTCTCTGTGGGGCTGCTCTCCAACCTCTCATTCCCCAGGCTGTATGTGCATCCAGGGTTGCCATGTCCCAGGTGCAAAATCCGGCATTTGCCCTTGTTAAATTTCATACAGTTGGTGATTGCCCAGCTCTCTAATTTGTCCAGATCTCTCTGCAGGGCCTCTCTGCCATTGAGAGTGTCAACGGCTCCTCCCAATTTTGTGTCATTGGCAAACTTTGATAGGAAAACTTCAAGTCCTGTATCCAAGTCATTTATGAAGATATTAAAGAGCACTGGCCCTAAGATGGATCCCTGCAGAACCCCGCTAGTGACTGGTCGCCAGCCCGATGTAACCCCATTTACTATAACCCTTTGAGCCTGACCCGCCAGCCAATTGCTCACCCATTGCATTATGTGTTTATCCAGCTGTGTGCTGGACATTTTGTCCTGGAGGATGCTGTGAGAGACACTATAGAAACCTTTACTGAAATCCAAAAAGATTACATCGACTGGCTTCCCTTGGTCATTTTTACTGGCTCTGCTGCTTCAACTAAGTTCTATAGCAGCAAAAGGCTGCAACTCTTCTGTCAGATGACCTGATCTAAAAAAACCGTGTACTTAAAATGGGAAGATGAATCTTGTGGACTTAATTCTCTGGATGCCTGTTCATTTAGTGAGAAGGTAACTTAAGACTATCCTATTTTATTCAGTAGGAATCCAGCTGCAGTCAGGTGTTTTGTTTTTAAGCTGAAGAGAAGCAGATGGATAGGCAAAATATATTAATTGTAATGGTTCCAGCAGCTTGAGGGCAGAAAGCAGAAGGATAATTTTAGTCATGCAGAAAAACTGAAAGCTCTTTGTGCTTTTCCCCTTTAAAGAACGTCTTTTATTCTGTTCTTTTAAGTAAACTGTAGTGATGAAATCTGCCACGTTTGAGCATTAAATTATATGCAATTTGGAATTTGCTTGAAGCAGACGATAAGAGAATTTTTGAACAATATCTTTAGCATATATCATGGTTAAAAAAAAATCATAATTGATTTAACTCTTAAATGTTTTCCCATTTCCCCTTCACTCACCTTAAATAAGTGGGTATGAATCAAAGATATTTCATTCATTGTATTTATATTATAATCTAGTCTCATGAAGTATGAGACTTTTAGGCTATCAAGTGCCTAAACAAAGTATAATTTATGTGAAAGGAAGTACTAAAATCCGCACTTAGAAATTAAAAGGAAAAGTATTGTAGACTGTATGATCCCATATGGCATAATAGCCCTGGCAATAAGACACATCACCTTCCTGCAGTACCGATGACAACCTTTTGAACTTCGAAAGTACCCTGAGTTTTCCTGAGGAACCACTGTTGCAGTTGGTAGGGTTTCTGTTTAGATGCTGAGACCTTTGCCTAAGAACAGCTGTAGCTTTCCAGGACGAGTGCTTCTTATGTGTATATAAGAGCTTCTATAACACTATGTATTCATTTGGTACTGGCTGTTCTTGAAGCACTTAACCAGGTGAAGGTGATGCCTGGTACCCTGTGACCCTTCTCAGACATCTCTGCAATGGATGGGAGGCATATTTAAGGCTTATGGGCTTTGAATGGACTTGCTGCAACCTCTTTTCCCTTAAATACAGACATGAAAACATTTTATTTCTCTCCTGGTGAGAGAAAGAAAAATGATTGAGTTGCATTTTTACTGCACATCCCGTCACCCTTATTCCCTTTCCTCCTTAGCATCCAGGGTTTTTAGGACAGGAATTTGATTTCATTGACAGTAAGATCATTATTGATAGCAAATGCTGACTTCTTGCTGATGGCTGCTATTCTCTGTATTGTTGTGAGATGTCTCTGTTCTTCATCTTAGTAAAGAATTGCCTACAGTGTGTTCAGGCCTATTTTAATGGACAAGTGCATAGTGACAGAATAACACAGATCAGTGGCTTAATGCAAACCCTGTGGCTTGAGAGAGACCTTGAGTTTGGTCTCTGTATTGCTGGTACCCTCCAGCACAATGCTGTTCTCGTCCAGATGCCTTCTCTTGTTTCCTCGTTGAACACTGATCTGTAATGACAAACAGCGGATGGAGCACAGTATCACTAGAAGAGAAAAGTGAAATTGTGTCTGAATTATTGCAAAAATTGTTCAGGTGACCTAATTTTGTCTTGCACAATCAATTTGTGAAAGGAACAACTACTTGGAATGATACTGTGTGTCTAGAGTTTAACCTGCAGTGTGCAAAACCATTAAATTTAGGTCTCTCTTTCTTAGCAAGGGATGGCAAGAGCAGTGAAGATTTGAATGACTGGAAGTTGTCCGACAAAAAGCAAAACATAAGTGTATAAACAAACAGCATCACAAGGGTTGTGCACCCCTACAGCTTTCAGCAAACAGGCTAACCTGTCAAAGCTCTCTTGGGATTGAAATTTTAATGCTCAGATGCTACCGATGTATATGAGGCATGTGTTTCTCCTTGTCTGGGCTTTTACATTTGAATAGTGGTTGTGTTGAATCTGCTGGTGGGCTGTGAAATTCTTGTAAGGAATTAAGAATAAGGAATTAAAGAATTATTCAAGAGTCTTTTTGCAAAGGGTTCTTGGGGAAAGAGAAAATGCAAAGCCTATTTTAAATCACTTTTAATGATTTCAGAATTCTTTGCTTTATAAAGTCAGTACCAGTAATATTAGTTGCTTACAGTGAACCCACTTTACAGTTGTTGGAGAGTAATAATGCTTCTCCTCCCAGCATGGTCGTCTCTGGGGTGGTTCATGTCCAGCAGTCAGTGCTTGTGTGCTGGTGACCCAGTCAGCAATGATGTGAAACTCAGCTCAAGAGTATCATTCAGAATGGGAAGCAATGAATGCTGTATTCACGGGGCTCCCTCTGCGCTTTTTCTGATCATCTTTGGTTTTGTCCTTTTATTTTTTAATCTGGAGCATTTTATTTGTGGCTTCCTTTTAGCGGTGCACAGTGTTTCACTACAGATGCAGCTGCTGCTGCAGAACTGCGGTTTTAAAGTAAAGCAGGCTGTGCAAGGCAGAAGTTCATGTGAAGATTGCTTGAAGCATTTTAAAGATGTATTTGAGACACCTGTGTTACTTGTGTTTCACTGTGTGGATTAAAATAAAGGAATGGGCTTTGTTGCTGGAAATTGTGAGACTAAGTTACAGTGGAGGCTTCTGTCGTGTGGAACATGTCTATGCATTTTAAGTCATCAGGCTGGGTTTTGCTAGTTTGCTGGCAATGTTGTGAGATGAGCCAACTTCCTGTGTGAAAAATCAAAACATTATATTCCACATATTCAAAAGGCTTTACGTTGCCTCTAGAGATGCACTGGGGTTTGGTTTTGTTGCTGATAAAGGTCTTCAAAGTAGTGTAGATAGGCTTGACCTCAGCAGTAGAATGAAAAGTGGCAAATAACACCCTTTAATGGCTATGTTGAATGAGGGATTTACATGGTACTGCTTTTCAGTGTGAGTATCTTGGAAGGACAGTTTTGTCAAGCAAAATATTTTGGAGCTATTTCATGTACTTGGCAGAAGGTGGTATAGTCATTTGCAATTTTTTAGTTAGGTGGGATAAGTGAGGGATATATACTCCTGTGTCATCAGGATCTGTCGGTGAAGCCCCATGTTTATCGTGGATGTGTGTTGTGCTCTCTGCCTTCAGCTGCCTGCAGAATAAAAGGTAACTGGGAGCTGCTGCCGAGGGCCCTTCAGGACACACGGCGTAGGCTTTAAGCCAAATGAGTTGTTTGGATTGGCTGCTGTGACTTCTGGCTGCTCTTGTCCCAGGGCCCGAGGGACTTCTCCTGTTCTGGGACTGGATCTGTGCTAATTGCGTGACCGGAGGAGTAGGAGGGCAGGAGGGAATGCGCTCTTGCTGCTAAAGCCGCTGGATCTTGGCCCGACTGGGGTGGGCGCAGCGAAGCCATGCTGCGCGTGGGCTGGGAGCAGAATCCCTTGAGTTAAGGTATTGCATAGGCCTCCATGGTAACTTTGGTGCTCTTACAGAATATTAAACGTGAAATCCCTTATTCTGTGAATTATGCCCCTGCTCTGAGATACCTGATATTGCATGGCCAACTAATGACAGATTTTCTTAAAGCTGGAGTAGTTTCTTGGTCTGGTGGCAGAGAGATGACAGGTGGTGGACTTTGGACTGCCAGCAAAGTCGGTGTAATTGCAAGAAGTCTTGCAAGCAGTTGCAGGGTGGTAAGTTGTGATGAGTGGTCAGCTCGAGCAGCAGGGCAACCTCCGAGTATGACTTACTACCTGCGGAAGAGCTGTTGCAGCATCGCGAACCGATGATGGATGTAAGTGTTTTCCACCGCCGGTGCGGCTGCAGCCCAGGGACCGGAGCGCAGCCGCCCAGGGCCGCCCCGAACCCGGGCGAGCGCCGGGGGAGAGGCGCGGTGGGGTGCGCCCCGCCGCCGGGGCGCGGGGGATGCTCCGGAGAGGCTGAAGGAATGTGCCGGCTATTCGTCTGCGCTTAAAAGTGGTTGCTCCGAAGGGGTCTGTCATCCCGGCAGGATGAAAAATGGTGGATTCCGCCCCGGGTAAGAAGCCTGCTTTCCTGGAGCGGCGCGCTGCAAAGTGCGGCCCGGATTCCGCTGGAGGATGCGATCGGCAAGTCGTAAATGTCAGTGCACTACACTGCGTTACGGTGGCTGAAATCTGGTGGGTTTACGTATTTGGCACTTAGTAAAGTGTGTAAGTGTGTATCTCTTTTTTTTTTTTTTTAATTATTATTCCTGTATTTCTGTTAGACCTGTTTTTCATAAAAGGTTCTGCTCCCCCCCGACCCCCCCTTTTTTAAATACATGTTGGAAATGGCCTTTTGGATGTCAGAGAAAAGGAAAAATCTACCATCATTCTATGGTAGTGAACAAGCATTTAGAAGGAACTGGAAACTCTTTTCAGGCTGGTCAAGTGTGAGCTCCTGTTGGGTTGGTCTTAAGACTTTTTCTCTAGGGCTGCATTTGCAGCTGGTCTTGGTCAGGTATCTGCTGCAGGTATGTGTACAAATCTATTCATCACTGAATAGAGCACAGATGAATAATAAATGTTAATTACTCAGTGTTAAAGACAACAGCATCTGTCATATCTGGAGAAGTGATTTAAATCAGCAGTTCGCTGTGTTCCAACTGGTAATCGATCCGCAGCATGTGTTGCAGGATCCCAGTGTCATCAATAAGCTAATGTGTATAATAGCTGTAACCCAGAGCATCCCTTATTCTTGGGCGCATCTGGTGTGCAAATACAGCTCCCCACCTGGAAATGGTCCTGAGGGCACGTCCTGCCCAGCTTATGCCACGCGTGTCTCGTGGTCTGGAACCGTGGTACTCCTCTGGGGTGCACCCACGTAGAAGCTCTGCCTCTTCTCTCGTCTCTTCTGGCTGGTTTTTGAAGCCATCTTGGGAGTGAATTGCCATGACAGCTTTGGGGTTCTCTTCTGTTTCGGTTACGTTTTCGCTTTCCTTCTTTTTTTACATGTTTACTGCTTTTGAACCTTAGCAGCAGTGGTAAAAGATGTTTGATTGTAGACTTGGAAGGGATGTACAAAGCAGTTGAAGGTAGTTTTTGAAGATTGACTTTTAAAGCATATTATGCATGGGACCTAGAAACCTTATTCCTGATATTGTTTAACTTCTGGTGTCTGCCATCGTGGCTAACGAGTGACTTTTTTTAATGTGGGCCTCTATTGGTTGTGAATGACTTCAGCATCCCTGATCTGGACTGCTTGAGAACTGGCAAGCAGGCTGTGAAAGGAGTGCATATCACACTGTCTTCCAGCTCTGTAAGAAAACCCAGCGTCTGTTGAAACGAGTGGTTGTGAAGGATATGGTAGGTCAGAGGTTTTTTCATGACCAACCACACAGTAATATGGCTTTTTAGTTGTGCAAAGTGTTATGGTTAACAAACATTTATTAAGGATAATCACAGTTGTCACAGATGAAAAAATAAATCAATTCTGGTTAATTTTGACTCTCTGTTGTCAAGGAGGCGGTGCCGCCCTCTATTCACCCTACATCGAGATCCCGGGTGGGATGCACAGCAGACGGAGCTCAGGTGGGGTCCAAGTCTTGGTGCCGTTCGTGGGCAATGTTTGCCTTGCCCTTGCGTGGGCCCGGATAAACCCTCGGCCGGTTGGCTGGGAAGCGTCGGGTGTAGCTACACCGCTCCCCTTCGGAGGGTAGATGCGGAAGAGGAAAAACAAGCGGTGCGTGAGAGACACCTCTTCCTCCAGCGCCTCCCGCCGCCGGCGCGTCGTGCCTCGCCGCTCTCCTCCCGCTCCTGGGCGGGCGGGACTCCAGTCCGGCGCTTGGGCGAGCCCCGGCTGCCGCGGCCGAGCGCGGCCCGCCCCCGCCCCCCCCCCCCCGCCCCGCCGCTGCGCCGCGCTGCCCGCCCAGGGGCGTGCGCCTCGGGGCCGGGCGCCTCTGCACCCGCTGCGGGTGGGAACGGCGGCGTTTTCGTTTCCAAACGGGCCCCCTTCCAGCCCGGCCGGGGCAGCAGGCTGCCGGGCTGACGCTGCCCGCCTCGCCTCCGTCCTGAGGACGGAGATTAATCGGATTTACCCGGCGGAGGGGAAAAAAAGGACGCCAGATCCGCAAACGTGCAGCCTTGCTGTAAACAATGAAATTGAAGGCTGCTGCTGCTCTAATCCCCTGAATACCGGACCGCGCTTCTCCCCAGCAATGCATTTTGGGATCCGCAGGAGGATGCGTGCGGCTGCTGCATGGATTTAACTCGTCCCTCGATGCCTCCTCGGAAGGGGCCGGGCGCGCTGCCTGGCGCTTACATGGACGCCGTCCGCCGGCGGGGAGCGGTGCCGGAGCGGAGCTGCCGCCGCTGAAGCGGGGCCGCCTGACCCCGCCGCAGCCGCGGCGTGCAGCGGGGTGACTCCCCGAGCGGGGTGTGACACCGGAGCATTTTTTAATTTATTTTATTTTTTTTTTTATCGGGTTGCAGTGGTTTGCGGTTCTGCATTTCGGTTCGCGCTTCCAGAAACCCCCGTCTCTCCCGCACCTCTATCTGCGGCGGCGGGCACGCTGCGATGCCCGGGCCGGGCGCTGCTGCCTGAGCGGGGGAGAGCAGCGGGGGCAGACATGTATCTTCTGGACAGCAGCGAGCCGCCGGCCGCCGCCGCCTCTCCGGAGAGGATGCAGCGGGGGACCCCCCCGAGGAAAACCGTCTACCGCATCTCCGTGACCATGGTGAAGAAGGAGCTGCTGGGGCCGGAGAGCGGCCACCCCAGCCCAGAGCTGCCCCGCCGCGGGCGGCGCGGGGGGAGCCGGGCGCCGGGCTCCTCCAGCCTCACCAGGGCCGGGCTGCTGCTGGTGGAGGAGGAGGAGGGCGAGGAGGAGGGCGAGGAGCGGGACCGGGTCCCCAGCCCCTGCGGCTTCCGCAACTTCAGGACCCTCAGCACCGGGCAGCTGGAGCTGGGCCGCCTCAAGGTGCCGCGGAGAGCGGGGCAGCCCTTCCCCGCCGAGCTCGCCCTCGGCGGGCCGCGGGGCAGCCCTTCCCCGGAGGGCAGCGGCCGGGAGCCGGCGGCCACCTGTGGCGGGGCTGGAGCCGCAGCCTCCCCCGGGGAGGAGGACGGGGGGCCGGGGGCCCGCGGCCCGCCCTCAGGCCCCTCGGGCGAGGCCCCGCAGGCGGGGGAGCGGGGGCAGAGCCCCTGGCGGCAGCCGGGCCTGCTGCGGCGGAGCTTCAGCTTCAGGCACTGGAGCGGCGGGGGGGAGCTGCCGCGGGTGCGGGCGCTGGGCCGGGTGCGGCGGCACAGCAGCTCCGGCTGCCTCCCCGGGCCGCCGCCGAGCCAGGGGGACGGGCCGCGGGGCTCGCCGCCCGCCGTCGCCGCCGCCGTCGTCCCCGTCGCTCCCCCCGTCCCCCCCGAGAAGCGCAACACGCTGGACGTCGGCGAGGTGCTGAGCCAGGCGGACCCGCTCTCCCAGCTGGAGCGCTGGGAGCGCAGCAAGAGCAAGAACCGGACTCTGGATAACAGCGACCTGCAGCGGCTCTCGGAGCGGCTGGGGCGGGAGGGCCCCGCCGCCGCCCAGGAGCACCGGCTGCTGCGCTTCTTCAGCGGCATCTTCGCCCGCAGGGACGGCACCTCCGCCCTCTTCGGCAGCCCCCACGGGCGGTCCCCCCGCAGCAGCTTCTCCAGGTCCAGGGCTTATTTTAGCAGCCTCAGGAGAGCCACCGTGGATATGCAGTCTAGCTCCGAGAGCATCAACGGGTCCCCCTACAAAGGTGCCCTTCCTTCTCTCATCCGGGGGGGTATTTGCTCCAAAGCTCTGCCTCGGTGGTAAAGGGTGGTGGGGTAAAATGGCCTTTATGGGTGAGGAGAGGGAGATGCTGTGCTGGGATACGTGGCGGTTGTATGCAGTAGCAGATATGGCGTGTTTTTAAATGTGTGCTAGTGCTTTCTTCTCAGCTGCATTGCCCAGCAGCTCTGATGGGGGCAGGTTAGGCTGTGTGCCTCCTGGACCAAAAAGCGGTCTCTGGGTCGTTTGTGCATTCTAGGACAGCTGAGCGAGGCAAGTGTAGCTCGTTTAATTATGGAGTGGAAGCTGAACTCCAGTGCTGCTGTATGTAGGTCACTGGGTGGCCCAGTGCCGCGCAACACTGGGACTTTCCCATTTTGGAAAGACTTTTGTAATCCTAAAGATGGGTTATGGTGGGCAGAAATATGCCTGCTTGCTTTGGAGGAGTAGGTGAATACTGGTGTATATGTATCGTAAACCCTAAATCTTTTCTGTCTCAAAAGAACTAAAACGGAGCGTGATATTTTTTAAAAACACAGCACAAATTCAGAAGCTGTGCTCTTTGAATTATTTTATATAGCTGCGTACAAATCTTTAACTAGCCGAAGTGTTGCTGACGCTGGATGGAAATCAGATTGGGAATTTTGGGGTTCGTGAATCCCTAGGATGCAAGAAACACTTGAAAATTATCCTTACTGTGGGGTGGACGTCAAGAGCTGACAAGCTGCTTTCTGTGAGGATCTGAAAGGATCACGGTATCTTTGACTGGGACGCGTTAAACCAGAAATGCTGGTTGTGGAGCTTCCTTGTAAGATGGCATGCTTTCTTCCTAGCTGTGCTTTTCAAATCTTTAATAGGTATCTGTGATGAAACATTTAACTAGTAATTACAGTAGCCTTTGAGCACTAAGTGCTTATCAAAGTGGTAAATGATCTGTAAGTTGCTGCTTTTCTAAAAATACAATTCTCATTTAGAAGGGTTAAGCTTTCTGTAAGGCCCAGGTACAGCAGAGGATGTTGTAGAATTGGGCCAGGGTGGTTTATTGTGGGGAAGCAATAGCAGGAGATGCTTCGCGATGGTACCAGCCCCTAACAGATCCAGAAGCCCTGCTGCGAGTGGAGTATGCCCGGAGTTTGAGGCACGAGGAGCAAAGCCAAATATTTAGACCTAGTAACTGAGGATTGTAATATTTTATTGATGTAGCGGCATTCATGTGGGCTTACAATAATCTTGCCGGAAATTGTGGTCTGACCTTGGTTAAAGTTTGAGGTAACCACAACAGAGAGTTACCTCATACAACTATTTATGCCTGTCCCGTGCCAATATGCTTAAACTGTTACTCTCTATTTTAACAGTGTACAGTCATATACTTGGAGCACAGTCCTTTCAGCCCGGGATAAGTTGAAGATTTCAGTTAATCACTAACCAATGATACGCAGCATTAAGAAGTTCCAGGGAGTTTTTTTCTTGTATGTTCTAGTATCAAATTTATGTGGTGAAAATAAGGTTTGAGGCTTGTTTTCCAGAAAATGCGTCCTGGGACCAGCAGTGTGGTTACAGGTTGGTAGCGGTGTTGCAGGCTTGCGTTATGGGTTATGCTCTGCCACTTTCTCCCTTTTTCCAGAGAAGTGCAGTTTAGGCTTTTACTATCAGAAAAAGCCTGTGCGCAGTTTCAGCTGTTGCTTATTGGTGTCCTCCAGAAAGTGTAAGTTTTAAACTATTTTGTCTTTAATTTCCTCTACTATTTCTTAAGAAGAAAAGCTTCATGAGATCTTAGGATTAGTGTGCCAAATACATTTTAATATTTTAAGATTGTAATGAGCTGCTATTCAGCCAAGACTGTGTATTGTGCTTCTTTAGTTGATGTGAAATTGGTATGGTCTTGATAGTCCTGTGCCTAGATTTTGGAGTAATCATGGAGACACAGGTCGAATCTTGATTTTAATGTGTTGGTCCCCCAAAAATAAGTTTTATTACTTGGAACTTGCTTCCCTTGTGCCATTGGTATTCTGCATGTTTGGTGCTGTGTGCAAGTTACTTGACTTTTGTACTTTGTGTACAAGTCCTGCCTAAGGACTGTAGAGAAAGTAGAAGTTTTAAACTGTGTACTTGTTGGCATTTTCAACTTGAAATAATCAACATCTGGGTAATGATATTTCTTGAAAATCTGTTCCTAACTACCTTAGTCAGGTAATATACTTTTGAACAAGCTGAAGTTACAGAATTTTTAAAGCAAAAGAGTAAAGAATATTTACATGTTTTTGATGTTACTGAGTTTTACTTATGCTGTGAAGAGGGTAAAGGTTGATTTTGGGGTGGGGAGGGGGGAGTTATTCTTCATAGTGTCAGTAAACTGTCTTTTGACATCAAGCATTTTCCTTTTTTACTTGCAAACCCCATTTGCCCTGGCATTGTTGGCCTCAAGTCCCAGGTAAGCAGCAATTCCCAAGGCTCTTGTTAGCAGTGGGGGGGGGTAGGGGCTTCAAACACCTACTTCCCAGCTAAGGTGAACTATACAGTTCCAGGTGTTGATCAAATTTCTTTTAACTTTTAAAAGAAGAAAAGCTGAAGGTGTGGGTGGGGAAGACAAAGCGGCCTATCTGCCAGCTGGGCTGGTGCCTATCTTTTGCCTATTGTTCATGGTCTCCACTTTTGCAAGGACCACAACATACTAATGTAATGTCTTCTAGACTATGGAGGTGATGTTATAAGCTTTTTTTCTTCATGGCTAGCTTTGTGTTAAAAAAATGTAAGTGTTTTTGTCCATTTTGAAATAATCGTTATAAAGTGGACTGATTCTGTACCAATGCTGCTATTCTAATGTCAGAGTGTTTTTCCATCTAAATATCAAACAATGAGGTTTGAAGTTCATTTGTCTCGGATTGTAGTAGTCACGTCTTGGTACTCAACCTGTTAATTCATTTATTTGAAACAAGAAAAGTTCTTAGGTATTCACCATCACCACCCCCGAAAAAAAAGAGAAACTTCCATAAATTTCAAGTCAGGGAAGCAAGAGAAGCTATTTTTGCCTTAAAATTATTTAGGAGAACTTGTCAAGGGAAATGTTGTTTCTCACGTAAACTTTTTTCCCCTTGAAGTCTTCACGATTCTTTCATAATGAGAGGAACTGTTGCTGCTCTGGAGGAGGAGGATGGCTCTGGGGCAGTGAGGTTTTAAAATAGCAATTTCTTTTTCAGTGGTTCTCACTTGATGCTTTTGTTTTGAGATAAATTTGTTTGAATAACCCCTCTTTAGGATATATTAAGCAGATTTGTGAATAAAAATTGTAGACTATCAAAAGGAGTATCATTCTAATATGATAAACTGCTCTTTTGAGTTTTTTCCCCCTGAGGTTTGAGAGGAGTTAGTTTTAAGCTCTTATCTCAAATTCTCTGCAGTTTATAGCCATGGGAAGTAAAGGGAAGCTGACAAGTGATCTCTGTTGGAGGCCTCCAGTCTTTTCTTGCAAAGCTTCGCTTGAGATAATTCTCGTTAGTTCTGTGTCATCTCTTGCTTGTTACCCTGGTACGGTCGCCACTCTTTTATGCTGCTGGCATTTCCAGCACCAGCCCAGTAAACTTTCTGTGCACTCATACGGGTGAGCAGGCAAAGCTTTGATGCACATGAAATTTGGGCAATATGATGCAAATGTCCCATATTGAAACTGGTCCCGCGTCGTTCCCCATCTTGTAGCTGAAAGTTTTTGGTGATGTGCTGGTATAAGCATATTCTTTTTCAGCACTGGAGAGTCCCTTTCTTTAATGGACTAAAAGTCTTCTAGGACTCTCCTAGCTGTTTCAGTTATTGTAAGTGAGCGTTATCTAGACATTGTTATGAAAATAAAATCTAGCAGATAAATATATTGCAATTGGGGTTAAGCGTTATCTAAGCGGGTTTTTTATTATTATTTATTGGGTAGGACTTGTGTCAAGCAAAATGAATGCCAGCTGCACGATACAGCCAGATCAGCCAGATGATTAAGAACTGAACTGGTATTAAGGTCACTGGCTGAATTAGAGAATGAGATGGGTTAATGTTTGCACAATATTGAAGTGTATGCCAGATGCTGGCAGTCATGGTCTTTGTTTTTCTGTTAAAATTGAAAAGAAATGTAGAATTTTAATGTTGCTCTATATTAACTTGACAGCTAAATGCCTAATGGCGGTAATGGGTAAGTTTCTCGGGACAGATCACCAAGTACTTCTGTAAAAGCGTTGTGCAGGCATTCATCTCCATTCTCTCACAAACCAAGCTCTCAATTAAACTAGCATACTTCTTGTTTTGCCAGAGATCTGCCTGTTTACCACTGTAGGTAACAATGTTGTGTTGATCTAATGAAGCTCATGTAGATGACCAAAACACAATTTGTACAAGGAAAATAAGCATTTAAAACATGATATTCTTGTTCCTTTCCTCCTAATTATTTGCCCTGAATTTGAGGGTGAATAGTGTGGCAAGAAGGATAAGGTTACTCTGGAACTGTTTCCTAATCCTAGTGAGTCTAGAGTTAATGACTGAGCATTTGTTTTTTCACAAGTGGAGTCTGTATGTGGGGTAATGTGTGAGCTCTTTTCTGAGACCGAAGGAAGGGTTTAAGTTGCTCATAGTTGCTCCAAATAGAGGAAAATTTCAAACTTTGTTGGTACAGCCATTAATAATTCTTTACTGGATGTAACGGTCATTTTGCCCTAGAAAATGGAATCACTTGTATCAGATGCTGAACCCTTTTTCTCTTCAGGAGTTACGCAGCCAGAACTTCCAAGTTTCAAAGCAGTATGTCACACGTGACACAATGTCAGCTCATTACTAGAGTTGCATTCAGATCTTAAGTTTCCTAGATCACCACTGAAGAATCACTTGGGTGTATTTTGAGTGAGCCGTTTGATGCTACTGTGCTGATGATGACCACTTCTGGTTTAATGCCGATCGCTGAAGTACCACTATCCAGTTACCAAATGACTTGTGTAAGATGATAGCTGAAATAGCATATAACTGTTGTTTTCTTTGGCATGGTTATAGCCTTAGAAATAGAAATTTGGAAAGCAGAGAGTGAGTGCAAATCTCTTTCAAATGACTGCATATTCATTTTTGCTTTGAGCTGCATAGGGTTAAAAAAAGTCATTAATGCAGACTATTAATGTAATAGTGTTGCTTTTGATAATTGGTGTTAGGATTTCCCCTAGGCAACTGCAGTAAACACACAGTGAAAGGCAGTTTCTGCCAAAAAATACAGAATGGGCTTTTTTATGTGTGAGGAAAAAGAAATGTCAGTATATTGAACTTGAGAAACTATCGTCTATTCTGTTCATGAAAAGCATCCAACATAAAGCTATTATCTTGATGGAAGTTTAAAATAGGGCGTTTGATGATTTTGATGTTTCAGACTGGTATATAATGACAGTGTTTGACAAATACTTGTGCTTTATTGACAAAATAGTACCAAATGTTTTCTTACAACAAGACAGGCGACAAATACCATCAAGATAATAAGCATACAGTGCAGTGTAGCTTCCTAGGATGATTTTTTTTTTTTTTTTTTTTTTACTAATCACAGAAGACATTAATAAAACTTAAGTGCTGGGTCTTGTTATTTATTGAGGTTTTCTTTGGGGATAAGAAGGCAAGCAAGGCGGAGAGACCTGGCTTTCCATGCTGCAGCTGTTGATCTTCAGTAACAGCTGTAATCGGTTTGGAACGCGCAGGGACTCAGGGCAACACATTCGTCATGAGGGTTAGTTTCTGCGTTGGTTAGTAGTCTTGAAAATCTTAATCAGTCTAATTTGAAGGAATATTTGTGGCGTGGGTTCACTTAAGCTGACATTTAACTTCATGGATAGCGCTTGTTTTCGTATGTTTCGGCTTCCTTACTTTGAGGTTGCACAGACGAAGATGTAAAGGTCACTTGTCTGAAGTTATAACACAGAGTAAATCTCTAAGTGTATTGAGACATTACAGAACGGTCTTTATGAGGAACGTCCCTAGGATCTGGCCATAATGTCAGACACAGTAATGGTGATTTATGAGGTAGGCACATCTGTATTTCCTGGTTGTAAATATTCCACTTGGGTGGTATACAAAGTTATATCTAATTGATATGGGAAATGTTACTTGTAAATTACCCGAGACCCATTATTTGTAACTTTATTTTCACTAGCTTATAGATAGAACTATTAAATTAAATATAAAAATTCAGCAGTGTCGGTTCTAGTTACATCAAACAACTTTTATTTTTAGATGAATTGATGATGTGTCTCAACTCCTGAGCTTGGTGAAGTTAATTTCAGCCTTGGACGTACTTATTAAGAAATAATGTGGAAGTTTCTTGGAAAGATCCTAGTCTTAGCAAAGGGTTCTTGTTCTTCACAGCGCCCAAAATGCAGTGTGGTTTGAATGCCTGTGAGCTACACTTCCATTTTGTGAACGAAGTCCCATAGCAGACCTTTCCTTCTTGGAAGTGTTAGATGCTGTTGTTTTGCAACTTAGATATGAAGGGGAGCTCAAATACTCTGCTGGCTGCTGCCAGCTCCTGGCACTTCCAAGTTATTTATAATACCTCTTTACTTGTTTGCATGTATTTGTCAGTCGGCTTGTCTGGCTGGTTTCATAGAGAATCTGGATTCCTAAAAATACTGTTTTACTTGTGTTGGACTTTGTGTGTATATACATACACATGTGTGGTTTTTGAGAAGAGGATTCTGTAACACTGGTGCAATTTTGTTCATCTTATTCCCATGCAAACAGTTGCTTAATGGCAGTGCTTATGTATTAAACGTAAGGGAAAACTATTTTAAAAAGTGGGCGCTAAACCACTTAGTGCGGTTGTATTTGTGATTGTGTTTGTAAGGATATGTAACGCATCTATGAAGATGCACTCACTCCTTAGTGTCTCCGCTGCTTTCTGTGGGTGCGTATGTTATTTGGGTCTTAAGAGCATGACGTTTCATCTGTCTTGATGTGAAATTAATGAGTTACTGCTTACTCTCACTATTAAGTGGTACTTCATTTTTTTAGATTGAACCCTGAAAAATTGGTGGCCCTTAGCACTGCTAGTGTTGCTATTATGGAGCGTTCTTGCAGAGATGATGGTCTCCCCGTAGCTCCCGAAACCCAGAGCCTTCTTTGGGATGAGTGTCAGAATGACATACCGCCTGAAACATCTCCTGCTCTTCCAGGGCTGTTACTGCATTTGTATTGGGGGTAGACTGCCTGGGAAACTGGGATGTTGACCTGACTGTTCCTTATGCAACATCCTAATTCAGAAGCTCTTCTGTTCAGCAATACAGAAATATTTATGTTGGCAAGGCAACAGCTTTTCTGTCTCAGTCTCTGCATCCTGCAGGGAAAAAAATCATTTTGTGCTCATGGAGGATACAAGGTTTAACTTTTCTGTAGTTTTAATTATTGAAGCTGTTAAAATTGAATGTGCATTGCTCTTTACAACTTTCAGGGGATTGTGCTCAGGACTGGGAGAGAAATTAGATTTTTCTTTTTTCCTAACCTGACTTGAGTAGAAAATCACCCATTTTGCCACATCGTCAGCCACAGATTGTTGGTTTCCGTGCTCAGGCTGCTCTTCCTCACAGTCTAGTATGGCAGATGGTTACTGGCTGTCACTGATGTCGCTTTCACTGGGTATGTCCTCTTGTCCCCTCCTCTTCAGCTGTCCTCTGTCTCCATTAAAGTACTCTGCTATAATTCCTGTCTTAAAGTTTATTTTAGTTTACTTCTAATTTCCTTTCTAGTCCTTTATAGAAAACCTTGTTGCCCCAAGTATTGTCATGGTAGAAAATACATACATACAAGTAACTTTTTCCAACCAATCCATGGTTTTACGCACTGACTCCAATCTTCATTCCTTGAAGATGAAGGTGGTGTTTTTCACTAAATAGCTAAAAGTCTTGTTATCTAGTGATAGTGCTCAGGTGGGAGACAAATCCATCTGTGTCTGTCTTTAATTTTCCTGTGAAGGGACGGCAGGTTATTCTGCCTGTTTCTGGAGTTGGCTTCAGACTTCGGTGACTACAGATGCTGGACAGGGAAAATCTCAGTATGAATGCTTTCCCTGTTGAAAAAGTTACTCTGCTTTAACCTTTTGATTAGAGTCAATCTGAAGCTAAACTAAGCAACTACATTTATTTTCAAACAGGTATGATTCTGTGTATTGTCAGGGAACCCTCTAGGTGTGTGTAGTATGCTTCATAACACATGTGGGTAGGCAGGTGTCGGTGGTGCCATGTAGAGCGAGTACAAGTATGAGCATGCCTTCTTCCAGAGGTGAACGTTCCTTGAACTATTCATCTGGCTTTGCTAGTCCCTCGTCTTTGTGTTTCCCATCTTTAAAAAGTCATACAGATGGGCTGTCAGTGACTAGTGCATGTTCTTAAAACTGAACCTCAGCTGCTGAATGTCTGCTGCTGCTGCTTTGTAAACGGGAAAGCTTTTGCTGAAGACAAACGCAGGCCTTATTTTATTTAGGAGGAGTGCGGGAGGTATTTAAAATACTGGGTCAAAAGCACTTGAAAGCTTCTGTCTGCCTACTTTTGATCTCCAAGTTACAGTGTAGCTAGAAATGTGTTCAGGTTGCCCAGCTCCACTGCAGTTGCTTGGAGGAATGCAACTGTTCTGCTGCTGTGGTGGTTTTTTTCTTCCCCCCATATGATAGCTAGCCATGCCTCTCCACCTTCTGATGGTAGCTTTGTGCTACAGGCAAAGTGCTGATGGTTTCTTGTAATTTCTTCAAGTGAGAAATGAGTCTGGTGCTATGGTGTTATGTACTCACACCAGTGCTTTGAGAAACTATGAATTTGATCCAGAGTTTGACACCCAATAGTCCTGTTTTTCTGCTGAGGTAACTCAGTGAAGTGTGTTTTCAAGTGAAATGTTTTTCAAACTATTACTTCATGTGGTTACTTCACAGAAGTGACAGCCATAGATTTTTTTTATTTTTTTTTAATTATTATAAAGGATGCTTGGTTCAATGTCCTCAGTATGCCTTGCATGTTGACTGCCAGTCTCCTAGTACAAAAGATGTCCTTGCTTGTTAAATTTAACAATGAAAAATCTGTTTTAATAAGAAAAGGCTGATTTCTGTCCTCAGGAGAAAGTATTATTTTTTTTTATTTTGTCCTATTGGCAATGAAGTTCCTCAGATTTACAGCATTGTATTTGGCAGGCTTGTGATATTCAAGAGTTAACACGAGTGGCACCGCACTAGAGAAGTTTTCATTTCCATGCAGAGTTGTGCATTGCAGGATTGTTTCCCAAGTGTCAAAGGAAGGAGACAACATTGAAGGACTTTTTCTGAAAAAGACGTTTTGAAAGCAGTGGTTAAAAGTCCACGGGAGTGAACGGCCTTGCAGAGAGTGCTGTCTCTGTTCTAGGTGTAACTGTGCCAGACAGCTCTCAAAGGTGGCCTCGGCTATTCACACCCACCTTCCAGAAACCAAATCAATAACATACCTCACGCTTTGGATACTGGTGAGAAAGCAGAAGCTTGGAAATGTGAGACGTGGTTAGTTTTCAGTGCTGTTCATGTGGTCTGTATTAGTGCAAGAAAACCGTGCGATGCGGAAACTGTCTTTCAACTTGGATGATGCTGGCTCTTCTCAGTGCTTGACCCTTGGGGCTTTCTTACTGATGGCAGGCATGGCCTGTAGTTCTCAAGGCATGGGGTAACGTGGGTGTTAGCTAAATGCCATTGACTACGAGCAATTATGGGTAAAATAACATTTATTCTTGTGTTCAGTTTTAATCTCTCAAAAATATCTGAGCATGTCTTACGTCTAAGAAATTCTTAGATATTTTTAAGTTAGCTGAAGAGTCAGTGCTTAGTGCAGATGATGGTATTTGAGGTTATGACGTTGCTGTGAATGAAGATACGAACTTCAGGTTCAGGGTTAGGTGGGGATGGGGCCCTCTGGGAGGGGACGTGAAGTTCTCTGAAGAAATTCTTGATTTTCAGTTTAGATATCTGCAAAGCTTCCTGGGTGACTCAAGGTAAAGTTGTTATGAAGTTCGTTTGAATAGACTATGAAAAGAGTAGGTTGAGATCAGATAAGCGAGATCTATGTTTGGCGCCTCGACTATGTATGTGTGTACCCTAGGCATGGAAGTACCATGAGTATGTTTAGCTGCATTGAAAACTGGGTTGCCCCTTGTTATCTTGTGGTCTTGTGAACATAATGGGTGGGGAGTGCAAAAGCAAAATTATGTAGTTGGTTTGCTTTATGTTCAGACTTAAGTGTTCCTGAGGTTATTACCACCTTGTAATGTTACCAGCTGCTTTACTTCTCCAGTCAAGCACCTTGGGTTTGTGGAAGCTCTGTAGCAGCAGAGACTTAGGTGTGCCTTCTGATTTCTGTGTGCGAGTGAATTACCTGCTAACGCAGTTGACCTCCAGCCCTTTGAACTGACTCTATTTTTAACCTGAAGCAGGGAGGAGACTTAATGATAAGTAGAGGCTGATCACAGGGCATTGCAGTCATTTTAAGGCTTGTTTTTATGCTAACTGCCATCTTTCTCCAGTGAACAGAACTCGTATAATGGAAGAGCTTTTTCTGATAAGCATTTTGAGAGAATCTCAGATTCAAAACCTCAAAAAATAAAAATAAAAAAATGCACTGTTGTGGAATCCAAATGTTTTTCAGTTCAGTAGTGCCTGTAAGATAAAAGTAGATTGGCTGCTGTTGTATAACGATGCTGCAAGGCTGTAGAGTTTCTAGTTTGACAAGCAGTGTCGTTCAGTTTAACTGGTTTAGATATCAGAGGTCCTGGACAGACGTGCTGTTTTGTGTCGGAAGGTGGTTGTGCTGTGGTGCCTTGTCCTCAGTTCTGTGTATTTCTGCCACGATTGCTAAGTTACACTTTAGTGGTTAAGCTTTGGCGCTGAATTTTGTCTCCCTCTTAAATCGTCTGCAAATACAAAGTGAAGGAACCGCTACGGAAGCCGGGCAGGCGTGGCGGGCGGCTGGCACCCCATGTTACAGGTGCTGCAGGCTGGCTCTGCCGGGAACGCGCCTGGAATTCCCGCTCCCAACGCCAGCCCTGCGCTCCAAGGTCAGGAGTGGTGGGGCTGGGTGGCAGAGGAGAGCCGCAGCCCTGCTGTGGCTTTCTAGCTAAAGCAGCTTCTGTAAAGGACTTTGAGGAGCCAGGAATATAACCGAGCCTAAATGAAAATAGAGAGATCTTTTTATTAGTTCTCTCAGTCTGTGTAAGAACAGTTTGTAACCCAAAATACCTACTCGTTCTTGCAGCTTACCAGGAGAAACAAGTCATCTTACCTTTAAGCACAGTGAGGATTAAAGTACAGGTCTGGTTTTGTCATTCAGCTGTAGGTGTGTCTTTCAGAAGCGGTCATCTTTCAAATAGATGCTTTTTGATGTTCATAGATGCTTCAATAGGTGCTTCTTGCACTTGAAGCATTCCTGATCCAGGTCCTCCTGGGTAGATGAGCAGGATGCCAGTACCACTCATGATTTTTTTTCCAGAATCTTCCACATAAGTCTCAGCCAGAGTAGCACCAGTATTTTTATTATCTGCACAAGATGCTTTGTTTAAGGAAGAGAAACTTTCTGTTGGATGGATTTTACCAGTGCTGTCTATGGGCAGTTTTCGTCTGATGCATTTGAAGCTGTTCCCGATTTGGGTGCAGCGAAATACCAATGCTTGATTTGGAGGGACCTTTTTGTCCCTTTTTAAGTTCTGAATCAAGTCTGAAGGTCTGCAAGGAATGAGGAACTGGTGATGATTTTTACCTGGAGACTGGAAAGCCTATTAGTTCTTTTCATTAGCCCTTTTCTTCTGCTCCCTTGCTACAGAAATTCATTCCCAGCCCAATTCCTTAACTTGGCTGTTCATCCCTGTCAGTGGCAGGAAGAAGGTGATACTGCTGGTGAGCCAGGTGGTGCAGCTGTCTGTCTTCCAGCATCCGTCTCTGCTTCACCCAACCGCTGGAACATCTGCAGAACGATGGTGATTGTTACTCACTGTCCTGAGGGCTTCAGGGGGTACACGGGAGCATTTGGGAAGTAGGACTTCTATGGAAGTAGTTTGGTAGGGGAAACAGAAACCTGCATTTAGAATAAGCGACTCTGGGATGAAGTGGGATTTAGTTGCTGTGTTAATTACTGTTTTGCTCTAGGTGACTGTTAAGTGATACTGTGTTAACTCCCTCCTATGATTATATGCCTTTTCCCATCAAAACGAGGGTTCAGTTGTGCTTGTGGATTATGTGCTGCCAGTCATGTGTTAGTATTTAATGTAAGCACACTATATCTTTCAAACTTAATTATGAAATCCCTGTAGGCCCTTAATGTGTGTGTGGGCACATTGTGGGCTTTCACCTAGGAATCCTTTTATTCAGGTGACTTAGAAAAGAAATAAGCACACTGAAAGAAATTGTTCTTAGTCACTCCTGGAAGTTACTTTGGCAGAAGCATAGGCAATGTGCATCAAGGTTTTCTGCAGTAACCCCCATCCCTTCTTTGCTGTAAGAAGAGGTGTTGGGACGAGGCTCCTCTTTATACTTACGGAGTACGTTCCTGTCGCAGCTTGCCTTAACCTCTACTCTCGCAAAGTATGTAAGGAATTGACTGATAACAAATCCCTTTCCATCCCCAAATAAAGAAGAAATCAAGTGTGATCCGAGCATGCATGCTAGTTTGTATTTTTAGGGCCCTCAGGTTGAGACATCAACTGTAGTCAATGTAGTGTTGCCCATGTATAGTGTGGCTAAAGTATGAAGGAGACACAATACCTATTTTGTGTGAAAGTACTGCTGAATAAAACAGTTTGAAGTTGGGGGCTTGACAGCGTTTAGTAGTGGGTGATGGAGCTGGTTACTATGTACTACTGACTTACAAAAATGTGTGTAATCCTGTTTCCACAAGACTTTAAAAGTCTTCCTTTGGTTCTAGTTTTCTTCAAAGCCGGTATCTTGTCCCAAAGTACACATCTACTTATGTGGTTGTGCTGCAAGTGTGTTACTGGTGGTTTCTGAAGTGTGTGTATATGTAGGACTGTCACTTACCCCGTATTGGCTTTTCCAGCCCTGTCTGCTCTCATGTCTGCATACCGTCTCCTTTGCCCACTCACACAGCTGCCACTGATGCACTTGGGGAGAAAAGAGGAATTTAACTGCTCCTTCATGCAGCCTGCAAGAGAGCGTTGTGTTACCCAGCGAAACTTGAGCGAGTTTTGCAAAATCATTCAGTACATAAAATTCCCAGTGCTACTACTGTTGTGTAGTGCACATACTCAATTACAGCAGGATTACATAGTTCAAACTCAAAGTAAAAAGTTCATTTCTTTTTGGACCCGATCTGAGTTCCTTTCTTGCAGAATAATCCTAGGAATGTGTCACTGCAGTCATCACAAACACTGCTGGCCTTTTCTGTTTACGTGTGCTGTCCCTTGTCCTCCACAGTCGTACCAGCGTGACAAACTGCTCTGGCAAAACCATCAGTCCTTGGGGGAGGATGCTGGAAGTGTTTCTTGCAGAGCTATGCAGTAAAAACTGAACAGAAATCACAGCAAAACCATAGTATATATATTTTTTTTTCCTGTTAAGGTTAGTAAAAATGGGATTCTTTATATTCTTTCAGTCGTTCACAGGACTACCTCTAATAAATACTTGACTGACAAGGCATGAGTGGTGGATGAGAGCTCAAGGAGCTTCATGTAACTTCCACAAAGGGCTTCCCTGGTATAACAAGGCTATGCTTGTGCTCAGGCTGCTAGAATTTAGCTTATGTGTCAGCTCTTGTACCCTTTTCTGCCAATCCCAGAGGAGGTTGGTGGTTGTTTTTTTGTTTGGTTGGGTTTTGTTGGTGTTTTTCTTTTTTTCCCCTTCAAATCCCCTTTTTTCATGCATTAGCAGTTTTTTGGGATGTTATGGATAACTTATTTACATATATTATATTTTATATGCTAATTTTTCTATAATATATTAATACATATATTAAAAAAAAATACAAGTCTGGTTGCAGTGTCTTTATTTCAGGCATATTCCTGTGCATATTTAATAATCTTATGGTTGTGTCTAGGTTAGTGAGTTCTGTGATATGGTTTTGGAGTCGGTGCACTCTGTTTCTTTCCATTCCTGTGCTTTCTCTTTCTGGCCTTGGGAAGCAGGGAAGTTTTGAGTTACAAAAGCACTTGTGTTTAAACTCCAGATCATGAAATCACTTGAGTCAATTTTACCACCTTTGTTTCTTCATGTTTGCTTAGTAGAATAGGCCAAACCTAGGAAAATATGATTGCAGAACCAATAAAATCAGCTGAAGATTCACGGGTGTTGAAATAAGCAGCTATTCAGCGTGCTCATTTTTTTTTCATTTTGAGGTCTTGTTTGTTCCAGCAGATGACTTGAGCTTAAAACTTTGAGCCTCAAGGTGGTTGTGAGGGTTTTTTGTTTGTTTTGCTGGTTTTTTTTGGTTGGTTGGTTGGTTGGTTGGTTTTTTTAGCGCTTCTGTCAGAGATGTTGGGAACACCGTTGAGGAGTGTCTCTGGGACACTGTAACTAGTACATGAAGTGGAGACAATTCATGTAAACGCAGTTTGAATTACAGCATACCCTTTGAAGTCTTTGAGTTTCTGGTCACCTGAATCTTTGGGAATGAGTGTGTCATTTAATTTCTATAGCAGATTTTTGAGCTAGAAACAAAGGCTGTTTAACTTTGTATAAAGTGAGAGATTATTTAAGAATAGGGTATTCTTTGAGAATTGCAGTGTTTGCATTGTAATTCTGCTGAGCTGTGATTTCTGAGCCTACAGGAGGCTGGCAGCCCAGTTGGGGTATTCTCATGGACATCTCGGGCATCTGACTGGAGTTGTACAGATGTGTTCAGCGTGTTCTACTCCTGCTATTAGGACAGCATACGTGAAAAATGAAACACAAAGTTCAAGTCTTCAGTAGACTCTTGTGCTGTTTGTAGCTTTTGTCCCTGGGCATGTTATAAATCACTTCTGGAAATAATTTGGAAATTACTGAAAAGAACTTCAAGAGCCTTCAAATTGCTGCAAGGAGAAAACATCCTGTGCTGAAGGAGCCTTGAAAGAATGGCATCATATTTCTCCTTTATAGTTGATTTTATGTTCAGGGGGAGGTGGGGGATTTTTGTGGTTTGGAGTAGTTGGGCTCAGGTTTAGGTATTGCTCTTTTGATAGCGAGTCTCCTTTAACATAGCTTGAGGGGCTCAATCTCCCGATGATTTTTGGCATGGGTATTCAGAGTTTTTTACTGCAGTGTTATGGCATGTTTAATGTGTGTGTTCATCTGTAATGGTGGTTGATGTCTTGTTCATATTCTGGAATAGATGACTGTCTTTCTGTGGATAGAGTTGGCAAATGTTTTCATGTTAACTTCAATACTTAAAGTAATGCTTACTGTAGGTCTGTACTGTGTTAACAGGCTAAGATGCCAACTTTCAAATACAGTGTCCACGTCAACATATTGGAAATTTATATTGTTTTATTCTTTTGCTTCTGCGGACAATCTTGTAATTCCTAATTCGACTATCCTTTGAATTTTTTTTTCCCCAATTTGAATTGGGTGATGTCAGCTTTCCGTTTTTTAAACTGTGATTCTCAACAGTTCCTTGTGAAATTGGTGAGCATAATTTTTTTTTTTTTTTTTTGTAAAAATGGTCAATAAGTGTTACAGTAACTTTTCTGTTTAGTATGACAGATAAGGTGCATGACTGCATATGGACTGTTTATCTATCTCTGTCAGTTTGCTTTTCAACTTTCATACGGTTGCTTTTTCTCTGGATGAAAATGCCCTCTAGTTGTATTTACTGGTCTTGGGCTGCAGCTGTCCAGCTCCCCAGTCATTCTGGAGGTAAATTTTTCTTGTAGCATCCTTTGGGATGCATGGGAAGATAGCTGTTTGGTTGGACAAGCAGCAGAACTGGTCTTTTTACATTGTTTTGTTGTTGTTGTCCCCCATTTTACTTTGTGATAACTTCCACTCGTATTTCTCTTAGCTTCACGAGTAGTGAGACTTCTACATGTTTTATACTTTGAGGAGACAGGTAAATGAATTTTGAAGGTGGCATCTGTTTGGTGTGACAAGTGCGCTAGAGTGGTGGTACTTTTGCTTCTCCCTTTTGCGACAGCCTTTAGATTAAATGCAAGCTGGTGCGTGGGAGGTGTGTGTGTGTGTGTCTTTTTTAAATAATAAAAAGAATTAGAACTTCAGCTCCCCTTCCTCAGTGAAGCAAGTTTTGGGCTAATGGGCAGCAGGTGGTAATGAAGTCTGAAAGAGAATAAGAAAGTAGAGCAATTTTGTAATTGAAGTTCTTGGCTATTAGCATGCTCAGATAAGTCTTCTAGTAAGTAATTGTTGCAAGAAAGTAAGCTTTATTGCTGGTGTGAATTAACACAGCAGATGATGAATACTTGGGAAGGCTGGAGAGACAGGCTTTGTGAAACAGGGTATCTACATAGGTGGTAAAGCTTGGGATGACTTGAATAGTAGATCAAAAAGTTGTGAACAGGCAAGTAGTAGATACTTTAAGGTGCAATGGTACCGTACTTATAGAGTGATCAGAGGTTTTCAGTTCTCGAGGTGTTAGAGGTGATCTTGAGTAGATATTTACTTCAGAGGCACAATTTTTGGCCTAAAATCCATAGTGGGTTTCTTGTTCATTGCGTTTATCTCAGACTGTTCCTTCATAGAGACTTGTCTGGACAGAGGCTTCTTCATTCAGTAATTCTTTGAGAGCCCTCTGTGACTGCCTGCTGGTTTTTTAATGGGGAAAATGTTGTAACTATTTGAATTATTTCAAAGTGGATTGAGTGAATCAATTCAGTAGTCACAGGTGCTATGGATTGGCATGAATATTTGTATGTTGGGATGATTATAAAATCATGTTGTAAGACATCCTCCCAAGACCGTCCACCTATTTGTCAGTTGGACAGGATTGAGTTTGCTGTTTCAGTTTCCGCACGCAGTGCATGAGCTTTCCACAAAAACTGTCGTGTGAAAGGCAGCCTGTGTGGTGTGTGTTTTTTCACATGATGCTGATTTCTACTGCAAGGCTGGCTGTCCATTGTTAATCTAACTCTATGCTAGATAATTTTGTTTGTTCTTGTTGTGTATTATGACGCCCAAAGCCATTTAATAGGTAACATGGTTTACAAGTGATTCCCCCCCACCCCTCCAGTGTAGCCTTGGCATAATTTCCCATGATGATAATCACTTTAGAACGTTATAGATGACAGACACATCTGATTGTACATACACACCCTGCTTACCTATGTAGGAACTGGGATACAAACAATTACTGATACGTATACATAGTGTATAGGATAGAACAGGGCATGCTGACCATGTATGTGAGCTGTAATGATGAGCAGGTTTAATTAAAATTATCTTATGAGAAGCATCTAGCCAGCATGGAGGCAGCATTTATGGGGCCTGGAGGCATCTGCTGCAGCTGTCTCTGAGGCAGCAGTGATGTGGGGGCTTGAGGGAGGAGGGCAATTTGACCCGAGTGGAAGGCAGTGTTTCACGTTTGTAAATGTCTGCTGTCCGGTTCTTTTATAAAAACAGTAGACTTGTGTTCAGTGTTTAATTTTGTAATGTAGCCTAGCAAGACGATCCTGCATAAAATCTCTATGTGCCTTTTCACCTTTTTCTTAGCCTTATATAGATTCCACAGCTGCTACCGGAGGAAAGGGCAGCATGATTTGATATTCTTATTCCATTAGGTTTCCTGATAACCTGCAGCCTCAGTGAACTGGCCAGTCCCAAACGATATGTAAATATTACGCGCTTGCATTGGAGGCTGGCACTGAGGCAGATAAGGTGAGCAAATTGTCATGAGATACTCATCTTACTGTCTGAATAAGATGAAAATGAGGTGGACAGTATGGATTATCTGAAAAACATATTCTTTTGCCATTTTTACTGCGTATTTTGCTAACTGGAAGAACTGTGTTTTAACATAAATAAGTACGAGCTCTTAGAACTGTTCATTCTGATTTTCTTTTATAGTGGATATTCTGTTATATACCCAGATATATCTTGTCAAATCGCTAATGTTAACTGTGGTCTCCCTTTCTCCATGAGTTGGCAATAATTTGCATAACATGGTGGAACACCACCTTTTAAAGGCTGATTAATATTTCTGTGCATCAGCAGAGGCATGAGTACTGGGTGGTTCTCAGCCCATGAGGAAATACTTTTACAAGTGGTGAAGGTGACGTGTTAATTGGAGCCAGCTGATATATGTTGCGTTACCTTTGCCTTATATTAAATGGTCCGTAGACGCGTCTTTCAGATGTTGTGAATCACCCAAACCACCTACTATAAAATGAGCTGGGTTTTCTTGGCTGGCTCTTGTTTTGGTATTTAGGATATAAAATGTTTTATTTATCCATAAACATGGAAGAACATTATAAATGTGTGGAACGGAGAGATTTCACTACTGGGAATATCTCATTTTTAGAGTTAAAACCAGAGACGAAGGCCTGTCCCATTATTCTACTGGTTGTACGGATAATAAGCATGTCCGCTTAATTTAAAGGCTTCAGTATTAAACTAGCTTTGGATTTCCCTAAGCAGAATGTACTGAGCAGGAGGCACATTGCTTTTCCAGCTCTGTTCTCCATGAGGTACAACTTGATGCTATTTTACTGGTCTTGGGGTTAGGTGGCTTGAGTTCTTAAGAAAGAAATCTGGAATGTGGTTGGAACAACCCTTACAGGCATCATTTGGGACCAAGTTTCAAGTGGAAACTTGTTGCCTTCTTAGAAGAGCCAGTCTCTAAGATGGCAGTGGCAGGACATGACATTGACTGCCATTTGGGTGTACTGGCTAAGGCAGTTGTTACTCTCATCCTCAAGTGTAATTCGTGCTGTGGATTTGAAATTTGGCTGGTTTTGTTCCTCGATTATTTAAATATTGTAAGCTTTAAAAGCATGCTGCAGACCGAAAAACCCTGTGTCACAGATCAGCTTGGTGTTGTGTATTTAGCCCTGTGGAAGGAAACTGCTTTATAAAGCAGCCTGGCTTCCTTGAAGTCCAGTTGCTTGTTGGTGGGAATGCCTTTGAACCTTTCGTAGTGTGTTGGGTTGCTGTTAATACTGTGGCAGTTAACTGTCATTGGGGAGGTGAAATTTTCATACCCCATAACTTTGGGAACACAGTTTCCTAGAGCAAAATGAAGACAGTTAACTTGGAAATACCTCGTTTTCCTTCAGCTTCAAAACCCTTCCTTTCTCCTTAAACCTTCCACTATTGAGATCAGGCTTTTGTTATCTTATAAATAATATCATTAATTCACAATGTAATTGGCAGGATGGTAAAAAACCCCTCACTTCTATGAGTAAGTGGAAAGGTCAGCAGTGGCAATTAAAAAAGAGTGTTTCGAATACCGTGTCAGATTTATTAAAATAAAAACAGGTATATCTATTACAATTTGAGTTCAATTCTGTTAGAATATTTCAGTTATAAATGATAAGAAAAAACACTGCTCGTGCGATACGCTATGTGGTAAGCGATACGTTCTGCAGAGGCTATTGTGGGAGCACGCTGGAGTTTGCATAACTTGTATTTCAGATGCATGGCAGACACTGCAGTGCACGTTCATTGTCAGGGCCCTAAACCTCCAGCTGAAAAATTATTAGGCAAAAAACTTTTTTAGATTATCAGTAATATCCAGTTGTGCTTGTTAAGTTTCTTGACACATAGGATGTCCGTGTCTGACCTAGAATGGCAAGGCAAGTTAAAGACAACTGCGAACACTTACTGGCTGCTGTACAAGGAATGAAAACCTGGATGCTGGGGAAGAAATTTCTGTATTGTTGAGATTTAGTTTATGTGAATGTCCTGTGGCATTTCAAATAAAGTTACGTGAAAAAACCCACTTCCTAGACAGAGCTTTTAATGATGCTACATGGGTAGTCGGGCTCTGGCTTGCTCGCACAGTCTCAGTAAAAATGTTAGAAGGACTGAGTACTAAAAATACATTCTTAACCCCACAGCAGTGGTTTATGTCAGCCTTCCTGAAGGAACAAATCCCTTTAATTAGTAAGACAGTGAAGTTTATTTTGGTGTTTGCTTTGTTTTCAGTTTGGGATGTGAACTCTTATGCACTGTAGCTTAAAAACAAATAAAATCCTGTAGCTATGATGGGGCCTGCTACAGCTGTTGGCAGCAGCTGCAGCGTGTGCTGTGCTTGTCCCGGTGCCTGCCTTTGCCTGGGAAAAAATAAATCCGTTTAAACGGGGAGGAGGAGCCAAAAATTGTTTTGATCTGCACCAGTAGCTGACTTGATGTGCTAACCACATGTTGTCTCTATATATGCTATCCCAAAGACGGTTTGAGTTCCCCCATCTTCATCGAGGTTCAGCTTTTGGTAGCATACCATGGAAGGCTGAAGAGAAATTGTCAAACTTGTTTTAACTGCAAAAAATCAGCACGCAGCGATCAGGTAAATATGCCGAACCCAGTCTCATCACTTGCCCTGAGGATAGGATTGTCAAAATATGAGATCTGACTGGCTGGTGTGTCTTGTCCTTTGGTTTGCCCTCTCCTGGTACTGGTCACAGTGCTCCCGTCTAGCAGAGAGTGATGTGGAGAGGCCAGAGGATTTTCATAGCACAGTCTTCTTTTGCAGAATCAGAGGGGAAGTCCCCAAATGGAAAAAGTGGAGAAATTGCCATTGTTGCACCCTGAAGATGAAGTTTGCGCTGTGTCTGATCGGAGCAGCAGCGCACGAGGTAGCACTGCAGCCATCACAAGGCTCCAACAGAACAGCTTTACACAGGGGGTAGAGCTGGTCCCTTTGATTTCCAAAATGCTGGAAGCGTGCATTTAGTGTAGCATGTTCTGCTGCTGCTGCTTTTTGGGTGGTTTTGTTAAGATACGTAGACTGTAGCTGTTTGCTTTCTGTTTTTCCATTGTACTGCTTCCAAGTGACTGCATTTTATTATGATTTTAAGGCTGTACTTGACTGTGTTAATTATCTTTTTAAGAGCATGTGCTAGTGTTGTTTCTAGAGTAGAGGCTGACACCCTTGTTAGCTTTGAAGTATGTTTTAGGTCTTTATGTGTTCTTGACTTTCTTTTTTTTTTTTTTCAAACATAAAAAAAATTCTCATAATGAATTTCATTCGCTAATGTGGTTGAGTTTACCTTAGGAAGTTGTACAAAGGTGAAGAAGAATAAAAGCCACGATGGGACAACTGGCCTCCAGGTTTCTTTTCTCAGCTCATGAAAAGGCAGTAGGAGATCATGGCATTAATAGGGAACAGAATATGAAGAGAGAGTTATTTCTTAAGTGTTGGGATGCAGCAGTTCAGCAAGGAGTCAGCTTACAACGTGGCTTGCTAGAATACGTCATAGGTCAAGCCAGAACAGCGTGAAGATGCAGCAAGAGAACTTTTGCAAAAATAGATTCTTTTTCCCACTTCTCCTTTTAATAGGGCTCGCTTGCGTGTTGTAAAAATAGTGGGTACAGAAAGCATTAAAGCAGGTTTCTAAGTAAGAAGGTTCAAGTCTCTTAGGTGTAGCTAAATTGTTTTCTGATTCTTGAACTCTTCATGGGCTTCTTTAAAGATAGCATTTCTAGTGCAATCATTTGAGTTTAAAGTACGTGCCTGAGGTGATGGGAAACTGATGAAGCTCTGAAAACATACTTGAGTTTCTTGGCTTCACCCAGGAAACACAAATGAGAATATAGCCAGGGGGCAAGATTTTTGCAAAGACTGAGAACAGTTTTATTCCTGGGTGAATGTTTTTAAAAAATGTAATATTACTAGTTTTAGCAAAGCTAGAAATTCAGCTTTTTAAACCGCAAATGGAGAAGTATTAGTAAATTGATATTTGTGTATAGCCTGGATTTTTTTTGCTTCCAATAAAATGTCATGGTAGCCTCCACAGGCACGTCTGGTTCTGCCTTGGTTTAGGTCCCAGCGATTTGAGGTAAATGGGTTGTGAGCATGGCTTGTGTAATGGTGATAATCAATGTAGTAATGATGATAATCTCTCCCTCTCCCCTCGCAAATGTGGTGTGACACATCAGACCTTTCAAACTTTGCAGTAATTGTTGAAGTTTGGAAAGAGTTGAATTTAACGTGAGCTTGCATGTGGTTTGCAGCATCGTTTTTGCCCAACTCTCTTGCTGCTGCTCCAGGGCGCTGAACGAGTCAAGGGTGAGGCGGGACAGGCTGCCTGGGAGGGGAAGGCGAAGGAGCAGTAGAGGATGGTTGCAGATCTTGGGATCACAATGATTGATTTGCTTGCCTTCAGCTCCCTACAAACCTGCAGTTTTATCTGCAAGTGGAAGTTGAAAGAGGCTTTGTGTTATAGTTAGTCACTGAGTCTAAAGTTCATCTGACAAATGTTCTGAGTTTCCAAAATAAATAATTCCTACTTGTATAAGTCTGCTGTTTTCTGAAGTGGCTTGTAATAGCAGGTGCTTTTTAAATAGGAAGCTGGGGAAGGAAGTCGCTTTTCTAATGAAGCATTTAGTCACATATTACCTTTTTTAATATTGTAAACAGTTTTAAGGCAAAAAGTAATGGCAGCCCTGAGTCCTTCCCTCTGCTTTCTTTCTGCTTCAGGACTCTGTCTCTTGCTCAGCTGTGCAGTGTGTTAAGACACAGTTTTTTAGTGATGCTTTGATGGTTCCATGGCGGTTTAATGTTTTGGTGGTTTAACAGTCTCTTAGGCAGAATGGTAATGAAATTGAGTAAGTGGAGGTTATCCTTATTACAGAAAAATAAAAACTAATCGGGCATCTGAAGGAACACCTGAGGTGAGTATCTGCACTGCTTACATGTGCTGCTGAAGCTGACTCCGGGCGTCCCCATGCAGTCGCGGGGAAGGAGACGGAGGGCACGGGAGAGCATCCAGGGCACCTGCCTGCCCCTGCACTGCCTTCAGGGGAGGCCCTCTCCTCGTCCCAGGAGGTTAGGGAGACAGCCTGCCAAACAGACACAACCCGGGTGTTTCCAATACCTGTCCCCACCCCAATTCCCTGCTCTAGGTTCTTCATCTCGGCTATTAGGAAATAAACCTTTCTGTCTTAGCAGATCTATTTGCAATTGAAATAAAAAGGGGCCCCTTTTCACTGTTCCTTGTTGCTGTAACTAAGGCTTTCTCATTGGTTCCAGCTCAGCATTAATTCCCTTTGAGAGCATGCCTTGGATTGCATTAACATTTTTTTTTGACGTTTGACAAAAGCCTTGTTTAAACAAGTTAGATGTGCATCAGGCTAATAAATATAAAAACCATCAGATTATTCCTGCTGTGCTGTTCTCTGGAGAACAGTGTCTTATTTGTATATTTTCCATTAATCATCTCCAAATCTTGCATGGGTGATATCAAGTTAGGGAAAGTGGACTTAGTATTACATATGGTATAGTCAGGGAAAAAAAGGCTCTGTTTTGACAACCAGCATAGCAATCTTGGAGACATGACTCGAGTTCTAAAAAATGTTTTTAGAAATGTGTTGCATAAACAAGTCATAATTTCCCTTGTGGAGAGGGGAAATGTTTTTCTAGATGTAATTCTGTACAAACACGCTGGACCCATTTTCTGTAGCTGCAGTTTAAAGAGCTGAAAAAGTAAATCAATGCTCGTATGATGCCAGAGCACAGATTTTGGTTGACAAGCAAGGAAGTTGGGCCATAAGTCAATTTTCAGTGTTTGAACTTTGATATTGCATATTTTTGCATCTGCATGCTGTTACTGCACCAGATGGTACAGGGCAGCGTTAATACCCCGCAGAAGAATAAAGCATCCTCAATCGCACCATCGCTCACTTTACAGTCTTGTCTAGCACCACTTGCTTGCAGGTTACTTGAGAGGGAAGAGCGTTGTGATAACCAGGCGTGTAGAAGAGTGTTGGTTTGCAAGCCGAGTTACTGGATCACACCCATTTAACCGTATTGACTTCATAGTGGCTGCATGGGTGTGACGGGGGGTAGAGTTTGCCTCTGTCTACATTAATCACACTTACGGCATGCAACCATCAAGCTGAGAAATTGAGAATAAACCCTACAGACGGATGGATAAGTGTTGTATTGGGGAAGGGCAGACTTGGCTTTTATAGGGGAAATCATGCCTCACATTTACTGGAGTTCTTTAGGGTAGGACAAGGGAAATCTGTTTATTTTGATGACTGAAAGAATTGCTCTCGCTAGAGACCTGAGCTGAGCTACCATCAGATAAGAGGGAGGGTCCTCTTGTGTATGCAACTTTTTAAAAAGTAGGAAGTAATATATAGGAATAAGTACTTCATTTTTACCTTTGAAAAAACCTAGCAGCAAGTCTTGGAGGAATCTGTCCTGCAGCCTCTTCTGGTTAAGAAATTGATAAGTGCCCTGGGAAAGGGGATGAAATAGGGTGACAACTTATTGTTCGTTCAAGGTAGTAAGAAAACAGGAGCTGGTTGTGCAGAGTTGCAGAAAAACCTTGTGATGGTTAGCAGTTGACATACTGGCAGATTAAACTTAATGTGGATGAGTGCAAAGAGTGGCATGGGGAGAGGGCAGTCCTAACTCATGTGTCGCAGCTCTGAATGAGCTGTAAGCCTCAGTAGAGATCCTGGCATCTGTAAGAGCTTTGTGGAAATTGCGAATGAAGTGCTCTGCAGGGCTCAAAGCAAAGAGTGCTAAGGACAGAAAACAGAGCAAGTTGTCATGCCTCCATTAAAAGGGTGTAGTATGCCCATCTCTGGAGGCTTTGGGGGGGTGATTGCAGTCCTCGCATCTGGAAATAAGTATAGGGAAACAAAAAGGTGCATTAGAAAGGCAGTAAGTTTGTTCCAGACAAGAGCCAATCCAGCTAAGCAGAATGGTGCAACCTGGGAAGGGGAATACAAAAGGAGAGCGGTAAAGGTGGAATCTATCTTGATATCCCTTCTTACACAAGAATTAAGAGGCATCTTGTGAAACTAGTAAGAGGCAGATTAAGAAACAGCCCAATAAATTCTTCTTTTGTTATAATCCAAAAGATAATTGAGCTGTGAGTCCCTGTAGGACCGTGGGAGTGTCAGCCCTTAGCAGAGTTGCACAGCTATTAGCTGATGGATAAAATACGTGAAGGGCTGTATTTATATGAAGAGGTAACTTTTAGCTGAACTGCATGTTGAGCTAAGTTGGGGGAGAGCAGGGGCAAAGTGTGTGATACCACCTTGTCTGTTCTTGTCTGCTGCCAACCTGTGCCAGAGCAGGAACGCAGGTGAATTATTAGTCTGGGTTTTGGTGTTTGCCGCTATTAAGAGTTTGTGCTTGTGGCACTGTTTTCTTAAGTGTAACTTGATAGTCCCTTTCTCTCCTTCCTCCTATGTCTTCCCCCTGCCCTGGGTCACTGTGGTTTTGCTCATTTACCACTATTTACTTCACGTTCTGCTGCTTGGGTTTTGGTGATGCTCAGATGTTGCCCCAGTATAATCTCTTCTGTGGAATTCCAGTGGTGGAAATCCCGAGCAGGCTGACTTATTCACTGCATACTTGGTTTTCATTGAGTACTGCTGCTGCTTTATCTATAAAATAACTATTTTCTCTTCTATCAAGTAGTCACCAAGTTCCTCTTGTTTATTTTTTGCTTTGTTTTTGAGTTACGGCCATTCTTATCTCTCTGAAAAGCTAAGTGTCTTTCCAGCCTGCCAAGCAGTGCATCTTAGTCATCTTTTTGCATCTCTGTTGTGACATTTTGTTTGGCAAGCCAGAAAGAAGAATATTTTTCTACATTAATTTAGACGGCTCTTCTTGTTTCCCCCCACTTCATCTTTTTTTTTCATTTGTGTTTTGACATTTATTCTTCTTTTGCCAACTGTGTAAGCTGTCCCTCTTCATCTTTGATGCATTGTAGGAAGGGTTCTCATTAATATTCAGGTTTGAATAAGAAAGGCTAATTCCTTGTTTGTGCCTGTAGTCAGGAAAGACAACATGGGGTATGATTTTTGTAGTGTCTTGTTTTGGGTGCTTCCGACATCATTGCTCGGATGCGGGTTTAGTTTAGTCCTGTATTTTCACCACTGGTGTTCAGCAGTTTTTAAGAAGCACGTCACTCCATTGATGTCTCGAGCATGGCTTGTTACAGCTCAAAATCTTATCGCCAGATTTTCACTTAGTTCCATTTGGGGTAATCTTTCCTGTGCTGCCTCCCCTTGAGACAGGAGACGGTATGCAACAGACCTCACCTTTGACACTGACCTGCTTTCTAGTGAGACCCAACAAAATCAGACATTTACCAAACATTTCATCTGCAGAGGCTTCTTTTTCTTCCTGGAGTCGAATACTACTATGGTTACTCATTTAGCTGTATTCTCTGAGGCTTTGGTGCTTACAGAGATACTGTGTATAGCCTAAAAAAAAGATAATATTTCATTGCAGGGCACGGACATAACTTGAGGCATCAGGACAGCCCACAGCCCTAGTACGTGAACAGTGCTGCTTTCTGGTGCTTCTCCTGTTGCAGGAATATGAAGCAATATAGTAGATTTTAGCCATGTCTATTTGAGAGGATTGCTGTAGCTGACATAATTGTGGAAACAATTTAAGGCAAGGATGTGTTTTATTCCCCTCCTCTGTTGAATGTGAGAGCAGCAGTATCTCTGGGTTTGCCCAGTGCGCACATGCTTGGGAAAAGAAGAGGCTGACTTCAGCGTGCCTGGGAGAGGCAAGGGGGGGCGGTGGGATGGAGGGGGTGGCACAGCCAGCTTGGTGGAGGTTGGCTGGTTTGTATGAATCCACTTCGGTAGGAATGGTTTTTCTGTTGTGCTTAGGTAGTATATTTAATTTAAAAATAAATAAATAATGATGGGGGGGGGGGGGGAACACGACTAATAAGACTTAAAAAAACCCCCAAACACAAAAAACCCCCAAACAGTTGTTAACATATCCCTAGTTTTGAAGTGATGATTTACTTTCCCAGTTTTACTGGGGCAGGGAACAGCTTTACTACAGTGATGCTTTCATTTTCTCTTTGTCTGCTTTTTATATTCCTTTCAACTTCTTGTTGTGGTCATCATCGCCCTGTTATAAAAGGGGCCAGCCAGGACCAGTATTTTTCAGTGTCACATTTTTCCGAAGGCTGCTGCTGA